>NC_140579.1:931432300-932125751 GCF_964204655.1 Triturus cristatus | reverse complement strand
GGAGTTAGATAACTCTTATTTAACTGATATTCCCATTTAAGTAACTCATTCAGTCCTATGACTAGGTAGTCAAAACATTTTACCCGTTCGAGGGGTTCATGCGTGATCTTAATCTCCCATATACCACCCCGTACTTTGCCAAACACCATGTATTTAGTCTTAGAGATGTTAAGTTCTAATCTCCTGTCTCTACAAAATTCTAGAAATCCATCCAGAAGTATTTGCAGGCCATGGGTGTTTTAGATATTAGTAGGGAGTCATCGGCAAAGAGCAGAATAGGGACTTTTTCGCCATTCAGGGAGGGTGCATAATTCCTACAAGCCATTAAGCGACTCGCCATATCATTTCTAAACAGGGAAAACAGCGTGCGGGCGAGAACACACCCCTGTCACACCCCTCGCTGTATTGGTATCTTCTCTGTTAATTCGCCATTCTTCCCCCATCTAACCTGGGCATAATTATCCATGTGGATGCGGGCTATCACTGCTACCAAATCCGCAGGAGCAACTAGGTCGAGCATGATCTTCCAGAGCAAGTCACGTGGTACTAGATCAAACGCTGCTCGCAGATCCACGAATGCTACATAAAGCTTCTGTTTCCTGAGTAGCACATATTTCCAGGTTAATAAAGTGAATCTGAAAGCTTGGTCACACGTGCTTACTTTGGATCGAAACCATGCCTGGTAAGTAGACAATATCATGTGGTCATCCATCCAGCATTGTAGTTTATCTAAGACTTGCCTAGAAAAAATCTTTTGTAGGTTGTCTATCAAGCTGATGGGTCTGTAATTGGAGGGGATAGCAGCATCACCCTTTTTATAGATGGTAATTATCTCTGCTCCCCTCCAGGTTTCTGGTCGGTCCTCACCAGCCGCAATACAATTGGACAAGAGATTTATATATGGGGCCCATATCATTGGTTCTGATTTATACAAATCTACCAGAATCGAGTCAGGGCCAGGGGCTTTGCCTGTCTTTAATCTGTTAATCGCTGACAAAGTATCCTCTAGTGTGAAAGCAAGTGCTGGGTTGTTTGCATTCGTCACAGGGGCGATGGTAGCTGGTATGAGTTCAGCCCTGTTGGTGTCTGATTGCCCTGATCCTCCAATCTGAAGTAGAGATTGGAAAAGTGGTCCACCCAAGCCTCCGGTTGAATATGATAGCTAAGAGTTGAAACATTCTCCGTGCTCCCCGTTGAAACAATATGCCAAAAATGGCGACTATCCCTGCTTTGAGCAACTAGGACCAGATCTTGCCAGTTTTTATCAGCAGCGTCTCGCTTGGCTTTGTTTAACGCTGCTTTATAGCTGTTACGGGCCAAAATTACTTCGGTTCTAGAGGATTCTCTAACTGCTAATTGCAGAGCCTTCTTGGCTCTCTTGGACTCGTTGTTGAACCACTTCTTTTCTCCTACACAAGGGGGCCTTCTACCCGAGCTATTTCTAGTAAAAACAGTTTGTAAGACTTTGAAAAATTTGTGATGCATCGTCACTATGTGCGTTAATTCTAGTTGTTGTATGTTTTCCGCAGCACTGCACAAGTTAGTTAAAAGAAGAGCCTATATATTCTAGTATATAGGTCCTGGTCAGCTTGGACTTTGGGCCAAGTAACTCTTCTACGATTATTAGTTACGTGCTGCTCTTCATTTTTAGACATGTGACTAGAGAAATTCCTATCGAGGTCCATACCCCTCATTGTTAATAGCAAAGCATTATGATCGCTGTCATCCCATTGTTCGATACTCATATCTTCTACCAGAGACCAAACCCTTATATCTACAAATATATAATCAAAAATACTAGTGTAGGCACCCCTTTTAAAGGTAGCCTTCCTCCCTAAATCAGATCTTGTTCTCCCATTACAGGCTCTCAAGCTCCTACCTGTGATTAAAGAGGTAATGTGCAAGGAGACATTTGTTAGGCGATGTTTTTTCTTAGCCAGTAACCAGATTCGAGACACCCCATAGCGCATCCTCTTCCTCGAGCAGAGCACTCAATAGGATAGACGGTTCAAATGCAGCATTGAAATACCCCGCAACTATGATTTTAGAGTTAGTTTGGTATACTCCAACCAAATCATCCAGCAGCGGGAGTACAGAAGATTCGCTGCTAGATGATTCTGACCTGGCATAAACATTAGACACGGTCAAGACTAAGCCGGACAGAAAGACAAGCTGGATCCCCACAATATCTTGGGAATTGATTGGTAAATGCTTGTACTTACAAGCTAAGGAATTTTTTACAAGAATTAGCTGCCCACTACTAGCCCTACCTGTTGACTTGGGCGGGTTAGCTTCCACACTATAAGTGGTATATCCTTTTATATGTACCCTGTCTACAGCCCAGGTCTCTTGGAAGACACAGATATCATTTTTCCCTATATAGAAAAACCAATCTGGGTCTTGAAGTTTAGAGTGGATAGCCGCCAGGTTCCATGATATTATTGTTAAGCAGTTATTTAGCTCATTTATGTTTGCGGGTACACACCCATGGATATCTATACAATTAGAGGAATCATTAGCACTGGTTGGGGCAATTGGGCGTGATCTTACGTGATGTTGCGACGAGGACGTAATCTTAGCTATACTATGAGTATTACTGATTAACTCATCAATATTTGTAATCAAGTATAGATTACTTATAACTGGTTCAACAATGTGGCTGCTACCCTAAAGTCCATGGGTAGGTTCGTTATCGATATTCAAGTGGGCTGCAATGGGTGCTTTGGGATCGGTGCTACTATTGTGCCTTTGCCCCATATTAAAGCTGCCAGTAGTACATTTCTCGGGAAATACCTTTGCAATTAACATATGAGAGGGTGTGGGACCGCAAATCTCCTGGGCTTCCAGGCTGTCCTTCAATATTGTTCCTGACACATTATCCCTTACAGTACTTATATCCATAACTGATCCTCCATCCAACATGGGTAGTCAATCACTGTCATCAATGGGGTTAAAAAGGTCAAAGTGGTTATTCACAGGGATGGCATATCTATGCTGTCGTTCGCCCCCCGCCAAGACGTCCCCTTGTATGTATGGTATAGGACCAGGTGGTTTATAGAAGTACCCGGGAGGTAGGATGCTGATCCTTGTTTTCTCTACGAACCAGTTACCCGCCCTCTCAAGTATTGCTTGGACCAGATCTGGTGACCCGAATGATAACACCACACAGTCGCCTTCGAGAGATTTTTTTGAGCTCCCTAGCCAACTGACCCGTCTCGCCATTTTAAACTCTGTGAAAAGGGCAGTTGATAGACCTGTCCTTACAATTATCTGATGTAGTGATTTGTTTCTGAGATTGGTCCAATGCTCCATGACTCCAAGTGGCAATGTGGGGACATTAGCCAACACTATGGTGTAAGGTGTTGCTTCTGGGGGTAAGTGTAGTGTACTAGCATCTGTCACACTCACTAGCTTTTCTGTTGGCCATGACTACTTTGCGACCGTGTTTCTACCCTACGTGCACTGTTAGGCCTGTTTGGGGGTTGGGCTTTTTGGATATTCAGCAACCGATCTTGAGTATTAGTAGGAATATGTGCCGTATCCTTTGACCTCCCTACGGGCACCCTAGTACAGTTCTTTGAGTGAGAATCCAATGGGGCAGTAAGGGGTGCTAACACTTGACCAGGGACAGGAATACTAGGCGGGTCATTTAGGCAGCCACTAAGCCCTGTGGGCTGGGCAATTGCGGCGTTACAATGACACGTGGCTACCTGGTGCTGCTGGGCAAGCTGGGTACTCGTGTGGCGAAGCTGCCCCTGTCGGCTCTCCTGGGATATGTGTGTAATACTTACGAGCTTTTCTAATTTTTATATACTTGCCTCCAGCCCGGATAGCTTTTGCATCAGGGGATTCAATAACACTAATACAACCTCGCTCATTTTAGACCAGAACTCCCCACTATCATCAATCTGCAGTGGAGGTAGAGATAAAGGAGAGATCTCTTCGCCAGTGGTAACAGTGTCACTCGCTAAACCGCTCCCTTCCTCCTCCACCTCCCTCATTGTGCCTCTACACCCTCTTTTTGATAAAGGATATGATTGCTTGCTAGAACTCTGCCCTTTCCTTTTTTTGGTCTGGCACACGGGACTAGCCCCCTGAGTGATTTTGCTTTTTTGACCTCGGGTGAGTACTTTGGGCCTGATGGCCGTGTCAGATGTCTGTGGGGCGACGCCCTTAGATATGAGGGCCTGATTGGGCAACACATTAGTCGGGGGAGAGCTGGGGTCAGAATTAGTATGGACTACAGGGTCTGCTGGGTCAAGCAATGTTGGCTGTCTTGCGGGGGGAAGTGGTTCTAGTGATAACCTACGCTCGGTGAGAGCGATTTCGTGGATAAGTGCTGACTCTGCCCTCAGCAGAAAGGCGTCCAATGTCCCTACCACACCTTGGCCTGCTAGTGATTTCCTTTTTGCAGTTAATTTTTGCGCCATTTTCCTCAACAACTTATATTACACAGTACAATACGGCAATGCAGATAGGTAGCCTCGTACCTCAGTTCCTGGCTCCTAAATTACAGACTCTAAACCCAATAGGTCCGGATATAGGTCCATACAAGTCCAATACACAAGATGGAAATAACCTGGCCCAGCCTGGCCTCTTCCAGCTGCTTCCGACATAGTGGTTGTGCGCACAGCAGGCTGGGAGTTGTGGTCTCCCTGGATCGCGCGCGTCAAGAAGATGGCAGGTGTCAGCAACCCCCCTGGGCAGAAATGGGCAGAATGACAGCAGGAGTAGCAGTAGGTAAGTGACCACAGTTTGTCCGGAATTCCCCGCTACAACATATAGGCGGTCAGCCCCATGGGAGTTGCAGGGGCAGCTGGCCAGTCGTTCTCCCCGGTCGATGACGGAGCACCTCCAGTTCAGGCCGGGCCCTTGGCGCTGAATTTGCCGCCACTCACAGGGACGCCTCCAATGCAGGCCGGACCTCTGGTACTAAGCTTGTCGCAGGTAGCAACAAAACTGTCTTCAAGCAGAAAGATCTTAAACAAGGACATGATGAAGTTTGAGATCTCTGCAACTAGCTGTCATCAGCATTCTTGAAGCAGTAGTCAGGGACAGACCCTGCTTAGAAGTGTTCTCACCTCTAGCAACAGGAAAAACACCTTACATCTGCTAAATGGCAGTGCTCAGGAAGAACTAATCAGCAGCTCTTTGCTAACAAGGACCTCACTGAATTTCTAAGAGGAGCACTGCCCCTATCCTCCTTCATTACAGTGTCTGGGTCTCCACCCTATTGTCGCAAGAATGCAGTCACTACATTTCCATTGTCTAGGAAAGCTGTATCCATCTCGTGCAATGCTAAACCAGAGGCCATGCAAAATAGATCCCACTGGTCCCTAGTACTTAGGACTCTCATCATATAGTCTTACTTGCAGATATACACATACACCACACATATGCACACAGAATGGCAATGCACGGATCTGGAAGGATCACACTATTGTGGAACTTTACATGAGTGAGGCCAGTAGACCGCACTGTCGTCACACATAAAAAAAAAGGTATACCCAAAATCCTATAATTCAGATAACATGGTACACTGCCACCACCACTTAATGTGACCATCCCAGGACATGGACAGTAGTCCCATGTCAACTGCTGCATCCCTCCAGGTGACAGAATATGTTCTGGCATTCATACTGCAAAGGACAGTCTTCGATCTACGTGCATATGTTAGATTAGCTTGGCTGTAGAGTCAACAAAAAGCAGGATATCAGTTCCATAAGCAGTCTAACACTCAGGATAGGGGAACACGCCCATATCTATGGAGGGGACATTCCTATCTCAACAAAGCCCATATCTTTGAATTAGGTTCATGCGTGGTGGTTGGGTGTAGATGCTAAAGATACAGCATAGACCATTTTGAAACCTGTGGGAACCCCAAGTAAGAGGTCAGGAAGAATAAGCTGAAAGTACCACTGACAAAGCATGATCCATCAAGAACACCAAGCTCACACCTCATCCCTTATATTTCTATAGTACCGAGTGATGGGACTTGTCAAAAATAGATCTCATTAGGTCTTTACATTTGATTACATGTGGGGCTAAACGCGGACAGTGCCTAAGATTTTGATCAAGGTCATCAGATCCTTTCTTGAATATGCTGCTCATTTTAGAGAAGTAATGGAAAGGAAAATGCTACTTACCCAGTATGCATCTGTTCTTGGCATATAGAGCTGCAGAGTCATATGCTTAAGCATAGATCGCCATCTAGTTTTGGGTCCGGATGTTTGCATTTTGTTTTTGTTAGAAGAAGTCTTTCAGTCACAAGGTAGGTGACTCCTCCTTTCGGTGATAGTGCGCATGGTCATCGACTCCATCCTTAGATTGTTTTGCCGTAAATGGTGATGGAGTTAGTAAGAGTAGTAAAGAGAGCTGTCCATGTATAAAGTATCTAATTAAGATATTACAGCAACAGGTAAAGGTACCCGGGGAGGCGGGTGGGTGCATATGACTCTACAGCTCTATATGCCAAGAACAGATGCATACTAAGTAGCATTTTCCGTTCGAGGCATATGAGCTGTAGATCATATGCTTAAGCATAGACTACATATCAGTTATCTCCCAAAGCGGTGGCTAACCTGTAGCTGTTGCAGTCATCTGAAATATGTATGTAAAACTGCCTGGCCCACACTAGCTTGCTATCTTGCTAACACATCTACATAATAGTGTTTTGTGAATGTGTGTGGTGTAGACCATGTTGCAGCTTTGCATATGTCATCTATGGGTATATTCCCCAAGAATGCCATAGAAGCCCCCAGTTTGCGTGTAGAATGTGCTCTAGGGGGAACTGTTAATGTGTGTTTAGCTTTAATGTAGCATATTTGAATGCACTTAACTATCCACCTTGCAATACTTGATTCTGATATTGGATTGCCTTTGTGTGGTGAAGCAAAAGCAACAAAAATTTGCTAGGTTTTTCTGAAACCTTTTGTCCTTTCTATGTAGTGTAGTAATGCTCTTTTGACATCTAAGGTGTGAAGAGCACGTTCTGCCACTGAATCTGGTTGAGGGAAGAACACAGGCAACTCAACAGATTGGTTGATATGAAAGGCAGAAATGACTTTAGGTAAAAATGTGGATTTTGTTCTTAAAACCACTTTGTTTTGGTGCATTTGTAAGAATGGTTCTTTTATGGTTAGTGCCTGAAGCTCACCTCCTCTTCTTAGAGATGTGATGGCTAAGAGGAAGGCTACCTTCCAAGTGAGAAATTGTAGTTCACATTTGTATAAGGCTCAAAAGGTGGACCCATAAGTCTTGTAAGGACTATGTTGAGATTGCATGCTACAGCAGGTACTCTAAAAAGAGACAAATGCTGTCCGTCTTGTAGATATGCAGCTATTGCAGCAAGAAGTAAGCGTATAGATGTGTACGCTAAATTGGAACGCTGTAGATGTAGTAGGTAGCAAATGATGTTTTGAACTGAAGCATCTAGCGGATTGATTTTATTGTTGTTACAGTAAATGACAAACCGCTTCCACTTTGCTGCATAGCATGCTCTTGTGGTAGGCCGCCTAGCCTCTTCGATAATATTCATGCAGTCTGGCGGAAGATTAAGATAACCAAACTCTAGGATTTCAGGTGCCAGATCGCAAGATTGAGATGACTGGGATCTGGATGCCTTATCTCTCCACGGTTCTGAGTGAGACGATTGGGAGTAAGGTGCAGTTTTTGGTTAGGAACTACTGATAGTTCCAACAGGGTTGTGAATCATGGTTGACGGGGCCATGTGGAAGCAACTAGGATTAGTGTCAGGGACTGCTGGCTGAGCTTCCGAACCCCTAACAGAATGAGTGGGAGAGGCGGAAAAGCGTAAGCAAATATTCCTGACCAATTCATCCATAGCGCATTGCCTATGGACAATAAGTGTGGATACCTGGATGCGAAGTTTGGGTATTTTGCGTTTAGGTGAGTGGCGAACAGATCTATCTCTGGGAAGTCCCACATTTGAAAGAATGGGAGCATCTCCTTGCAGAACACATGGGAGGTGTTCTGCAAGGAGATATATCTTTTGAGGTATGGCCCATCTCCAGATGCTCTGGGCTAGCTGTGAGAGCTGGAGAGAGTGTGTTCCTCCATGTTTTTGTATGTAGTACATTGCTGTCATGTTGTCTGTGCGAATCAGGACAGCTTTGTTTACTAGATGAATTTGAAAGGCTAGAAAAATTGCCATCAGTTCTAGATGGTTTATGTGGAGTTGATTCTGTTACAGGGTCCACATGCCCTGAATGGTATGTGTCTGGAAATGAGCCCCCCAACCAGTGATCGATGCGTCTGCTCTTAGCACTATCTTTGGAACCGGGCCAACAAATGGCCACCCCTTGGAAAGGTTTTGTATGTTCCACCACTGCAGAGAGCGGTAAGTGCGGCCATCTACCAACACTAGATCTGATAACTGACCTTAAGCCTGGTTCCACTGATGTGCTAAGCATTTCTGTAGGGGACGACATTTGGAGTCTTGCGTAAGGAACAAATAAAATGTAAGATGCAATCATTCCTAGCAATTGCATGAACACTCGAGCTGGTAATGAGTGTTGAGGCTGAAACTGCAATATTAGAGTCTGCATGTTGCAGATCCTGACTGGATTGGGATACGCTGGAGCTTTCTGATTGTTTATTGTGGCTCCTGGATACACTTGTGTGTTGGATGGTTGGAGATGAGACTTAGTGAAGTTTACAGTGAACCTGAGGTCGTGAAGCAGTTGGACTGTTTTTCGAGTGTGACGTAGGCAGCTCTGTTGCAATCTGGCTTTTATTAGCCAGTCTTCTAGGTAATGGAAGATGCGAATGTGCGGTCTTTTTAGATGTGCAGCGACTACTGCCAGACATTTTGTGAAAACCCTGGGTGCTGTAGTCACTCCGAATGGGAGGACTTTGAATTGATAATGTTGGCTGTTTACCACAAACCTGAGATATTCACGGTGAGCGGGGTGAATGGGAATATAGGAACAGGCGTCCTTTAGATCCAGAGTGGACAGAAAGTCGCCTTGCTGAAGGAGCGGGAGAACCCGTTGAAGTGTGACCATGTGAAAGTGGTCTGATTGGATGTAGAGATGTAGTTGTCTGAGGTCCAATATAGGTCTTAAAGAGCCATCCTTCTTTGGAATTAAAAGTAGAGGGAGTATACCCCGGTCCCTTGGTAGTGTAATGGGACTGGTTCTATGGCTTGTTTTTCTAGGAGAGAGAGAACCTCTTGCTTTAAGAATGAAAGGTGTTCCGGTGACATTGCATGTGGTCTTGGAAGGATATTTGGGGGATTGGCTGTAAGTTCCAGGCAGTAACCATATTGGATAATTTGCAGTACCCATTAGTCTGAAGTGATGGAGTTCCAGACAGGGAGAAATTGGGAGACACATCCCCCGACAGGATTGGAATGATCGGAGGTATGGGATGGAAGTCAGTGTTTGTTGTCAGTGGGGGAGAAGCATGTGAAGTTGCCTCTGGTTCTTCCTTTATCATTGTTTCCTCTAAAACCTCCTCTGAAATAACCTCTTGGTGAGGGGGATTGATTATTTCCTTTGTAAGAGGAGGTAGACTTGGTGGATATGTTTTTAGAGCCACCCCTATAAAAAGAGCGCCTAAAGGAACCCCTATGGGTGGGTGACTGCAAATCCCCCATGGACTTTGTGACCTCTGTATCTTTTTTTTCATTTTTGCCAGCGAGGTGTCCACTGCTGGTCCAAAGACACGTTCCTTATCAAAGGTTTGGTTGAGGATGGAGGTTTGCACCTCAGGTTTGAAACCTGAAATTCTCAACCAAGCATGCCTTCGTAATAGTACACTAGTGTTATTTGTACGGGCTGCTGTGTCTGCCGCATCTAGGGGACACCTGATAGATGTATTTGTAATGAGCTTACCCTCTTGAATAAGGTTGTTAGCCTTACTCCTATGTTCGTCTGGTAAGAACTGCATGAGTTTCTCTAACTCATTGTTGTGAGCCCTGTCATAATGAGCCAGTAAAGCTTAAGCATTGGCAATACGCCAATGGCTAGCTGCTTGTGAAGCTACTCTTTTGCCTGAGGCGTCAATGAGCTTGGACTCCTTATCTGGAGGAGGAACTTCACCTGAAGTTGGGGGCATGGCTACGGCATGTTGCGGAATGGCTGCCTGGTGAAGGAGCTCCGCAGGCCAGGCACAACAATCCTTTCAATTTCATTGTTTGGCGTGGCTGCGCCAGCTAAAGAGTCGCCCTGCTGTAATTTGACCACTTCATGCCCACTCGGCGGCACTGCACACGCCTGATCGCAGTGTGTATCAACGGTACCAGGCTGTGACGGAGTGACGGAGTGCTGCGAGAAAATGGCCGCCGGACTTTGAATCGTGAGCAAAGTGAAGTTTGTGGGCTCTAATCGGAACTGCTGGGGCCCAGCTGGCTCAGTTTGGTGTTTGCGGGACCACTGGCTGATGCGTGCTGCGTGGCTGGATGGCGTGGGAGTGAGCCGCTACACGAATCGCCGCTGTGAAGAGGAGCTGCTGCGGAGGACCGTGACATGCCGGGGAGAGGGCCCGATCCGGCAGCCTAAGGCGGTATGGTGAGTGCGGCACAGGCCTCAGTCGAGGTTGGGCCCGGGCGGGCCTGCGGGTGAGGCAGGGGCAGCCTGGAGAGGTTGTACTCTTGGGGCCTGGGCTTTGCGGTGCGGGTCTGTTGGGCTGGGCGGAGTGCTGGGGCTTTGACAGCTGCCTCACCGGTGGGGGGCACAACTTGATTTCCTCTGCGGCGGGCGGGAGGTGCGGTCGGTTGAATCTGGGCAGCTTCTGTCCACTGCGGTGTATTTTAACCGTGGGGGCCGAGGCGGCTCGCAAGCCTGTCTGTACCTCCGCCCGGGGACGGGGGATCATGGTGGACCCCACACTGCTGTAGGGTTGAGGGGTGTGTGGCCTGTGAGAGGTGGATGCTCGCCCTTACTTTGCGTACTGGCAATTGCCCCAACAGCCACAGGATGTTACTGGGGCAGGTGACTTTGGCAGGACATCAGGGCATACCTTCTCGTGTAGCCTAAAAGTGGGGACCCAGCAAGATTCACTGTTGTGGGTTGCCTTTGTGAGACTGTGCCAGCGGTAGTCCAGTGCTATAGTGGGATCAGAGGTCTTGCCGCCACAGCCCAGGGTGTATTCGGAACTGCTGCGGATACGTCTGACCTGCCTGCTGGGGGGTCTGCAGTGGGACAGTGCGCGCAGAGGCTGTGGTGCAGCGACTGAAGTGCACAAGAACGCTTCCTACTTAGAGGACTCCACGATTCAAACCATTATTTGAGGCCTGGGGCCGGCTGGCTGGACACAGTGGTGTGTGTGCGACGCACGTGGCTGGCGACCCGAGAGGGGACTGCTGTAGTGCACTGTAGAATGGGCAAACCGGACCCTAAGCAACCGAAAATCCCATTTGAGAGTAAGCGCAACACGAGAGCCACAGATACGATGTTGGACTCGGCATCGTCACAGGGCCCGTCGGAGACGGCCGAAAATCCGGACGATGATATGAGATCTATACTTCTAGAGTTGCGCTCCGGTATGAAAACTATTGATAGTAAACTCGAAGCTCTCACATCTAGACTGGACGCAGTAAAACACAAGATGTGCTTGCACGAAACCCGGCTTGACGTGCTCGAGAACAGATTGTCCGATACGCAAGACTCACAGGCTGAATCGCGGACACAAATACTACAAATGGAGAAAGTGTTGGAGATAATCAGAGCCAAAAATGAGGACTTGGAAGCACGTTCTCGGAGGAACAACCTCCGCATTCTTGGCCTGCCGGAGTCGACAGCCATTACAAAGATGGAGCCCTTTATTGATGGCTTACTGAGCGAACTGTTTGGCTCTGTACTATCTCCGGTCATGATAGTGGAACAGGCGCATAGATCTCTCGGGCCCCGGCCCAAACCGGGGGCACCGCCACGCCCGATCATTGCACACCTCCTAAACTATGCAGACAGAGATGCTAAACTGCGAGAAGCCAGGACAAGGAGTCCCATAAACCACAACGGGAACAATCTCTCCTTTTTTCCGGACTACACACCGACGGTGCAGGCCGCTCGCACAGAATTTGTGCCAGCGAAAAAACTGTTACAAGCTGCTGCCATCCCGTATGCTATGCTGTATCCTGCTAAACTCAAGATAACACATGAGGGACAATCGCACTTCTTTACGGACTCTAAGTCAGCTCTGAAGTTCACGAAACACATCTGCCCCAATAAACCCAGGTGAGGGGGCCCCAGAAGCTCCATGGGTTTTACAGAGACTGTGACTACAGATTGATCAGAGATGGGGCTTTAGTAGTACAGAATGGCCGGTTATGCGGGCTGCAAAATAGGTCAAAATTGTGATTAGCGATGTGGGACATCCGTACACAGCGAAACATTGTTATGTACACGTGGTGGGTTAGAGGCATGTGGTATTCTAATGTGTCTAAAGTTGGCGGAGCGCAGTGGCGCAGCTAGCTGCAGTTGCCTGACCACCCCATCACATGGTGGGTGTTTGTCGCCGTTCGTTTCCCCCAGCGGGTGTTCGCCTATTAGTTAGACCTTCTTCGGGAGGATCGGGAAAAGATGGGGTGGGAGGAGGGTTTAAATTCTCGACCTAATTGGGAGGTTGGAGTGGGGGGGGGGGATTGTTGGGTGTTCTGGGCTCGGGTTGGTTTGGTATTGTTTTGTTTATGGAGATTACGTGTTCACACCTGAGGATTGCAATGTCATGACGACTGAGACATGGCTGACTGCTTCACAGTATGCTGAGGGTTGGTCTGGGTCTCTAGATTGGGTCCAAGATGGTAGAAAATGTCATGGGTGAGAAATACAGACTTCTGACATTGAACATAAGAGGGCTGAACTTCCCTAAAAAAGTGCGCCAAGTGTTTGCCTACTTGAATTGTCATGGCACGCATATTGCTATGTTGCAGGAACCACACCTGACCAAGTCCACGGAGCGCAAAGTTGCTCTCAAGTGGGCTGGGTTCTGGCTAGCCTCGTCATACTCCTCATAAGCTAGGGTGGTACTTATTGTGGTCAGACGTGGGGTTGCGTTTACACCACTGTGTACTTATACAGACGATGAAGGTCGCTGTGCGATGGTGCAAGGCAAACTGGGGAACTCGATCATAACTTTGGTAAACATGTATGGCCCAATAGCAGATGAGCCGGAATGCTTTATGAGAATGTATACTACATTACATGCATGGCCTGAATCTGCCATAATCTGGGGAGGAGATCTCAATACTTATTTAGATCCTGGTTTGGATAAATCTAATCCGCAATCCAACCGTACTCCGCGGGTGGCCCGAAGTGTTCATAGTGCTATACTGGAATTCGGATTGGTAGATGTGTGGAGAGCACGTAATAGCTCTGCTAAAGAGGGAACACATGCCACTCCGGCGCACAACAGTTGGTCCCGGCTGGACTATTGGCTGCTTGAAACGGATGCAGCTGACTGTGTTACGGCAGTTACCATATGCCCGCGCACCCTGTCTGACCATAACCCGGTAATGTTGAATATTACCATTCCAACGGCGATCCATCGCCCTTTCACCTGTCGGTTGCGTCCAGAGGCTTTACTGGACTTTCTGTACAACAGCACTGTCCGCACAGCCATAGAAAACTATTTTGAGATTAACAAGGGAACAGTAGACAGCGCCTCTACGCTATGGGAACCTTTCAAAGTGACGATCCAGGGTGTGTGCATCAGTACCACCGCTTGGATATTGAAGGATCATAGAACTCAACTCGCTAGTATAGAGACCACGCTGAAGACCCTTGAACGACAATACATTGAGGCTCCCATCGCGGACACCTTGTCCGGCATACATGCACTAATTCTGGACTACGACACGCTAGCAGAGACCGAGATTTGTTACATATCATGCAGACACGTGGCACGTCGAAATGGAGAGGGGGGTAGACCGGGTCGCAACCTTGCTAACAAAATACAACTGCACACCGAATATCAGCACATAGATATGATATAGGACCCCCAGGGAGTAGAACACTGCAATCCACTGGACATAGTGGAACAGTTTCGGGAGTATTTTGCTGACCTCAATAAGTCCAAAGGGGGAGCTACAGTCTCTGACATGGAGGAGTACCTGGACGGTATAGCCTGCGCTTGGCTGTCGGATGCCCACAGGGAATATCTGGGTCAGCCAATCAGTGAGGAGGTTGTAAAAGCAGCGATTAACACCCTACCAAATGCGAAAGCACCAGGGCCCGATTAGCCTAACCATTAAATTTTATAAAGCTTATTCCGATCATCTCATTCTTTATCTCTTAGAGATGTATGCAGAAGCGCATGAGTCCGGTGTGCTGCCCCCGTCACTGCGTCAGGCACTAATTATAACACTGTTAAAAAAGGATAAATCCCCTGATCTGTGTGACTCCTACAGGCCACTTTCCTTGATTAATATAGATGTGAAAATCATCGCGAAAATACTTGCTACCAGACTACAGCCCCTGATGACTAACCCGGTCCTACCGGATCAGTCGGGATTTATACCCGACCGCTCTACTTCGCACAACCTGAGAACTGTCTTTGCGATGTTGCATGTGTTGGAGCCGACCCTGCCTGCTGCTGCGGTAATGTTGGATGCGGCCAAGGCCTTCGATTCCATCGATTGGAAATATATGTTTTACATCTTACGGCGCATAGGGTTCCCGCCCATTTTTATACAGTGGATTGCGATTTTGTACAATGATTTATCGGCGAGGGTGCGTGTGGGAGGGCTGACGTCGGAACCACTTCCTATACTACGGGGCACCCGGCAGGGGTGTTTCCTGTTCCCACGGTTGTTTGCGCTAGCTACAGAACCTCTGGCGTGCGCGATACGGCAAAGGAATAGGGAAACTGCGCTTAATTTTAATCTCCGCCCAGTCGGCATGTCCTTATATGCAGACGACATGGTGCTTTTTGTCAGGGAACCCTCTCGGTATTTAGCACAACTACTCGGGGAATACATCAGGTTTGGTTTGATGGCAGGCCTAGCTGTAAACTGGGATAAATCTATAGTCATCCCCCTGAGGGAGGTTACGCCCAAGCCAGTCATGGACTACCCACTGGCTTGAATCGAGGAACCGGTCAGATACCTTGGGATTTGGGTCCACCGTGACCCAGTAGTGGTCATTCGGGCAAACTATGGGCGGGCTTGCGGTATTCTGGAACAGCAGATTGATTAATGGATTGCCCTCCCTCTGTCGCTGGCGGATCGAACCGCGCTCACGAAAATGGTGGTGTTACCGCGCTTTTTATATTTATTTTCTGACATTCCGATACCTTTGACGAAGGGGTTTTTCACTACTTTACGAGCGGTATTGCTTCGGATGGTGTGGGGAGGCGGGCAGGCCCGTGTGGGCTGGAACACTAACACTAGACTATGACAAAGGGGGCTTTGCAGCGCCAGACTTCTATGTTTATTATCTGAGCGCGCAAGCGCAGCATGCATACTGTTGGTTCAGACCTCATGCTTTCACTCCGCATATGGCGGTGGAAGATGGGGACGCTTGTCCCACCCCACTCCACAGCTTGCTCACTCACACAAAGCGAGGAGTCCCAAAGACGGAAATCAATACTATAGATGCCTCGGTGGCGGCTTGGCATGCGATTGGACAGCTCGCTAATAAAGTACCTATTTACGCCCTGGCGCTGCCACTGGAACACCACGCAGCGTTATCAGTGACACATGAGGTGGGTGCAATGTGTTTATTTAAGGAGACAGGTATGCAGACAATGCAAGACCTGTATCCGGACGGCACGTTTCACACATCAGAGACGTTGGAGTACATAACCAATACCACACCACTGCTACAATTTGCTTTCCACAGACTTCGCTACACCATTAGATCACACTACGACACCTATCCTACCGAGCCGCCAGCGCTCAAATCTTTGCAACTAATACTGACCACCCCCACTAGAAAAAAATGGATTACCAAGCTGTATAAAGCAATTCGCTCTGAGATGCCTGATAGCTCCGATAAGAGCAGAGAGAGGTGAAATGAGCAGCTGGCCTCCCCCGTATCCTTGCTCGATTGGGAACACATTTGTAGCCTTACCTGTAAGCTTTCTCCCAACGGTAATTTGCGTATTATACATTTTAAATACATACATCTGGTATATTACACTCCAGCGAGACTGTACCGATACGGGCTGCGAGATTCTAGCAGGTGTAAGAGATGCGGACAATTGGAAGCAGATTTTATGCACCTTGCTTGGGGTTGCGAGAAGGTGGCCAGGTACTGGAGAGAGGTGGTGCGGGATATAACAGCTATGTCGGGGTTGGTAATACAATGCACGCCATTGACATGCTTACTGTGTTGTGTTCCTCAAGTGAAAGGGGTCATGGGTAAATTCATACGGTTAGCGCTGCTGATGGCAAAGCGCAGAGTTGCCATGACGTGGGGGGGGAGGCGATCGCCGAAAAATACGCAGTGGATTGCAGATCTGGTCTACTGCAAGGATAATTTGTAATTCTATGCTGAGGAATTACCGACCACATCAAAACCCAAGGACATATGGGAACCACTGAGACAATTTCTACACCAGAAAGCATTAGCAGACTTACAGACTGTAGAGGGTCAGTAGCGATATAGCCAAATAACCTGAACAGTGAATGTATGTCAGACATCAGGAATACACTATGTATATTCAAACTCTAAGGTGCAAATACGAACATGTCCGACTGGTGTTGTGAAAGTATTTCTCCATTTTTATTTAATTTTGCGGGTTTTGATTTATATTGAATTGGAATTTATGGAATCTACCTTGCAAGGTAGTACTGTTGCTTATATTTCAAACTTTAATGAAAAAAAAAAATACTTGCAAACAAAAACAAGAAAAAAAAAACTTCACCTGAAGTTTGGGAATTGGCTCTCTTGCGAGCATTAGATACTACAAGAGAGTCTAAAGGTAACTGGCCTTTGATGTATGTAGGGTCGGTGGATGTGGGGTTATATTTTTTTCTCCACTTTAGGAGTAATAATTCTTGCCCTGACAGGGTCTTTTAAAATGTCCTCAGTGTGTTTTAACATGCCTTTGAGCATAGGCAATGTATGAGTGACTCTGTGAGAGGAGCTAAGGGTCTCAAAGAGGAAATCCGGCTCTAAAGTCTCTGAATGTAACTCGACCCCGTGATATTGAGCAGCCTTATTAAGGAGCTCAACGTACCCAATGTTATCATCTGGTGGGGAGGGTCTGGGGGGGTGCAAATCTGGATTATTATCTTGATCTGGATCAGTGTGATAGTCCTGCCAAGCATCAGTGTCCTGTGGGGGATCTTGATTGGCATCCCCATCCCCATCATCTTGTGGGTTAGGTGAAGTTGGTGGTGGTGGTGAATTTTCAGGTGAAATAGGTAAATTAGGAATAATAGGAGAAGTAGGTGTAATGTAAGGAGGAGAAGGGTTAGTACCCACACTTTTTGTCTTTAGAGGAATGTGGTAGTCCTCTGGTAGGTCTAATTTTCTCTTTTTGGGTACAGTGGCCTGAATATGCCCTGTATCAGGGTGAATCACCAGCTTTTTCTGTTTCGGATCCAAAATGGAGTGATCGGACCGAGTCTCTTTCGACAGAGTCTCTTTATCGTTGGTTGCCTGTTTCGGCTCTGAGCCTTTCGGCGGCGGTGGTGTCGGCTTGGACTTGTGCTTCATTCCCGAAGGTGTTGGGGTGGCACGGGGCTGGAGTCGGTTCGAGCCCGAACCAGAAGGCTTTTCTTTATGTTTCGGAGCCAAGCCTGAAGGCGGGGCATTGGAAACCTTTTGTCAGTGCCGACCTTTGACCCGAAGGCAGAGGAGGGACCGGAGCCTTTGTCTTAGGTTGTTGGGGGGGCAAGGGGTTATCCTTACTCATGGTACACTGACCCGGAATAACTTGCTCCTCTTCTCCGATGTCTGAGTCATCCTCGGACACGGAGAAATGTTCCTCTTCTTCAGCTCCTTGGGCATGATGTTCAGAGTCAGACTCTTTGCCCAAGATGTCCGGTGTGGAGCCGCTTTGCTGTTGCATCTCGTGACGTCAAGCCCAACGATCACGAAGAGTCTTTTCCGATCAGAACGATCGGCACGCGTCTCAGTCTTTCTCGTCGTGTTCCGGGGACAGACAGGTTGCACACTTCGTGCAAGTCGGTGCGTGGAAATTTAGCATGACACCCGGGACATAAGTTGAATGGAGTCCGTTCCTTCGACTGCTAGAGCGGTCGGTGCAGGTAGGCCCGACGGCCTTTCGAGAGTTTTCCGATTGAAGATTTTACAGTTGAGACGATATGCAACGAATGGGGAATCTCGGTCGAAAACAATACCATCGAGGGTATGGATTGCGCGCCGAAGGTGTCCGAGAAACGTTGCCGAACTGGAGTGCCGCAATACACATCCAAACCAGATGGCGGAAAAAAACAATCTAAGGATGGAGTTGATGCCCATGCGCTCTATCACCAAAAGGAGGAGTCACCTACCTCGTGACTGGAAAGACTTCTTCTAACAAAATCAAAGTGCAAACATCCGGACCCAATACTAGATGGTGATCTAGGCTTAAGCATGTGATCTACAGCTCATCTGCCTCGAACAAACAGTTACTTGTTTAGCTCACGCTATGGTTATTAGAATGACAGAACTTGCTCTTTCAAAGTTCTGTCTTCTAGTGATGCAAATGGAAAGTGTCTGGAAAGGAATGCAAAAGAAATAGAGTAAGCAGAAGAATTAAGTGGCAGTATGAAGTGATCAGAAGACAGGGTAATGCACAAAGAGATTGTGTAAGAGGAAGTTATTGTAAAATAGAAGAAATCACAGCAGCAGGAAGAAGCATGAAATAGGGACTGATTAAGAGTTCAACGGAAGGGTTAGTCCTTCACAAGCATGACGAATATTCAGACCGCCGTATTACAAGTGGAAGGGGTAGAGAGAAGCTGTAATAAGAAGGAATTATGGGAAATACTCTGCTTGAGGTGACAGTAAAAATAAATGAAAGCTTTAGAAAATCAGAGTTAAAAAGATATAGTTGATGTAAAACAAAGACGGGCTTTCCCACTCAAGCCCTGTGCAACAGACCTTTAGAATTCACTTAGTGTAATTTAGATTAACTATACTGTAAATTGGGGTTATATTTTATTTGCCCTTATAGTACAAGTGACTACTTGTCAAGGACAAGATCTTGAGACACCTCTTACGTTATTTTAACTTACATTATGTTATGCAGATTTTCAGGGCTCACGATCACCCAGAGGGTATTCTGGCACTGAGCAGGTGTGTGTCTAGCTAGCCATACCTAGGGCCTATAGGGACTACTCAAAAAGCCAGATCTTCACCTTCTTGTGGAATTCAAGAAATGAGGAGGAGGGTCATATGTGTAGCAGCAGTTTGTTCCATGCTTTAGGAACGATGTAGGAGAAGTCTCAACTCCAAGATCTGGTTTCCCATATTCGTGGGATTTGTGAAAGTATGAGTCCGGACATGCGATGAAAGCCGATGCAATTATTGAGGTATGCTGGGCCAGAGTTATTTAGTGCCTCAAAAGTGTGGGCAGTGATGTTGAGTTTGCGGTCAATTAGGATTCCTAGTTTCTTAGAGTGAGTGGCGGGGGTGGGTGGCGGTCCTAGCTCCGTTGGCCTCCAGGAAGAATCCCATTGTGATGTGCTCTTCCCAAAGATCACAATTTCGGTGTTCAGTTTCAGAAAGTCCTGCCAACCAATATATGATCCAACAGTGGGGCCTAGGCTAACTGCCTCCAGCTGAACAACAGTAAATCTGAGGTGTTGTTGGTGGGAAAGGACCATGGGCTTTGGAGTGAGCTTTGGTGGCCAGAAAATTTGGGGAGCGCCCCCCCCCCCCCCCCAAGCAAGTTGTCAAAAACTTGGGGGTCTGGTTAGACTCATCGCTCAGCTATCAAGTCCAAACGAAAAAGGTAGTAGGGACGTGTTTTGGGCTCTTGCGGGGGCTTAGACCCCTATTGGGGTTTTTTGACCCCCCGACGCGCCAGACTATTATCCAGGCAGCTATAATGTCCAGATTGGATTATGCCTCTTCCCTGTATTTAGGGGCAAATAAGGCCGAGATTGCTCGGCTACAACGGGTCCAGAACGCAGCAGCCAGATTACTGATTGGCTTGAGCAAGTCCTGTCCGGTGTTACCCACAATTCACCGGCTTCACTGGTTACCGGTGGCCAGGAGAATAGAATTTAAGACCCTTTCTTTTACTTTTAGGGCCCTGAAATTCAATACTCCTGGTATTCTGGCCAACCTGGTTACACCCTATGTTCCTACACGCCAGCTCCGGTCACTTGGACTGCACTTGGTGAGGGCCCCTAGGTTCCAGAGTGTGCGGGCAGGAGGCCGTTCCTTCCGCAGCAGGGCAGCCCTCCTTTGGAACTCACTGCCCACTCACATTCGAAACCATACTAACTATTTGACGTTCAGGATGGCCATAAAAACCCACTTATTTCCCAGCGTGTCGCTCCTGTCTCCTTCCGCGTTAGTTGCCTTGCTGACAGCGCCGGGATGCCCCTTTGCTGGGGCAGCTGTTGCGCTATACAAATGGGAGTAACATAACATAACATAACAGATCCATACTCTTAGTCCTTGCTATTGGAGTACATTAATAATTATTATTTCAATCAATAAAGGAAGAAGGTAATGTTGTCTGATTATTATAGTTAGGGGTCCTCACACAGCACTGGAACATAGGTCTAGACCCAGACAAATGGGTTAGCTTGATCCTATCGATAAATAAGTGTGAGAAAGTCACATTTAGTTTGGTTACATTTAAATATGGACTTTATGATTCATTTGTGTTTGATGTAGAAAATTAGTTTAACCAGAATATTAAAATTACCCTTTGCTACTATACAATAGGCTGTTTCATCAACATAGCAATGAAAGTAGAGGGGAAGCTTAAGGTTAGAGTTAATTATGGGTTAGTGGGTGTTACTGAGGAGTCCCAGATTCAAGGATACTTTCAGTGATGAATAGCCACAGACTCAACATCGTCGCCTATGCCGACGACACCCAGCAGATCTCCCCCTCACAGACTAGCCTACAGCTGCCAAGAGCAACTTCCACAACGGGATGAAGGCAGTCGCCATCTGGATGAACGACAGCTGCCTCAAGCTTAACTCAGACAAGACAGAAGTCCTCCTCTGTGCTTCTCCCCCTCTGCCTGGGACAGCTCTTGGTGGCTGCCAGTGCTCGTAATCCTCCCCACATCCACGGACCACGCACGAAACCTCTGCATCATCTTGGACAGCTCGCTCTCAATGAACAGCCAAATCAATGCCGTTGCGCCCTCCTGCTTCCATCCGCTCCGCCTCCTTCATAAGATGTTCAAGTGAATCCCCACCAAGTCCAGGAAAATGGTCACCCATGCGCTCGTTAGCAGCAAACTCGACTAGCGCAACGCACTCCACACTGGCACCACCCAGAAACTCTCCCCAAAAAAACTGCAGGCCTTCCAGAACACCTCCTCCAAACTCATCCTGAACATCCCACGCCGCAACCACATCACCCGCCACCTGAGAGACCTTCATTGACTACCTGTCAACAAAAGGATCACCTTCAAGCTTCTCACGCACGCCTACAAAGCCCTCCACAATGCCGGACCTGCATACCTCAAACACTTAATCTCCTTCCACACTCCCACCAGACATCTCCACTCCGCCCAACTGGGCTTGGCCACCATCCCACGGATCTGCAAGACCATGGCTGGAGGAAGATCCTTCTCCTACCTGGCAGCGAAGACCTGGAACTCACTGCTTCTGCACATCAGGAAATCAACATTGCTGCCGCAATTCAGCAAGGACCTGGTTCTGCAACTGAACTGCAGGCCCTCCCCACCACACCCCCCCTTCAGCACCTTGAGACCATCACAGGTGAGTAGTCGCGCTTTATAAGATTACTGATTGATTGAATAACCTGTGGTTCTCGTTCAGTACAGGGGTACCAAGACTGCACTTCAGCACAATTTAGGTACAGCAAAAGACACATTTCACTGCACAAGTTAAAATAAGGACCATATAAAATATAAGTGAACCATTATGAATAACCATGCAAACATGTGCAAACAGATATATCACCCACATTTTTGCTTACTTGTCTTCATAAATTTAAGAAATTAACAAGGTTCTGAGAGTGTAAGCCAAATGTAAGAAAAATATGTGCACGAAAAAAGTGGAACACTTGGAAAGCAAGGCCCAATCCTGATTTACATATGCAGGATTGAGGTATATTTTGACAATCAGTTTGGCTACATTTGAGTGTAAATGTTTTTCTATGTATAAAGGTTTCTCTGCAGCCGTAATTGATACCTCGTCGAGTCCCTATGGGAGTGAATTCAGTGCTTAATTTGAGCCAATGGTTTCCGGTGCTCAGCACCAGCACTTAATTCTTAGCCCCAGCGCTTGTGACAGTCTGCCATATGGTGGCGATGTCTACAAAATTTGGGTATGAGCACAACAACATCTGTTTATTAATTTAATATACATTAACAATCACTAATACATGCCACCCAGATCAGGAGTTGTGTTAGCACTATAATTTGGCAGTGCTGGCACGAGCAATGGATGGTGCAAGCTGCTGTGTCCTCCTGACGAGGGCCCTGGCACTTATTGTTTTACAAATGGATCACTGAGTGAAGTTGAACACTGAAGGCATAGAGACATTTACAATGTACATTTGCTATGATTTTCCACACCTCTTTGTACTTTTAAATTTACAGTGTAAAGGACGGGATGTTAACAATTTGGAAAGAGGGAAAAGGTACACCATAAATTATCAAAGGAATTGAGAGGGAAAGAGAAGAAATTACACTGAAAATGTTTCTCAGGTCAAAGAAAATAGGGTAACTAAAATGTGTAATAAATCCAACATATCCTTTATTCATAATCATAAGTCTAGGCAGGAAGAGGCTAAGGATCTTTTTTGGCATTCAGACACATGGGGCCCAATTCATAAAGGTAAATAAACACATGTATATTTACTAGTACACCTAAGTGTAAGTTATTTTGTTAATCTCAATTATGCTACACTTTTTTGCTGTCCACAATTCACAGGGCTGTTTTACACCCAGATGTAAACTTACATTTCTCCACCCCTCAAATCAGGGGGTGGAGGCCCCTACAACAGGATTTAAGCGTGTAAAGTTAACTAGTAGTAACTTTGCACACATAGGTGAAGGTCTCCGCCACTCTGGCGGAGATTTCCCTATGGGAATATATGGTTAATTATTAAAGTTTATTAGTCTTTAAAAAAGTATTTAAACTATTTTAATGTAAAATATAAATGTTAATCAATTTTAAAAATAGATTCAAATTAATTTCAAATAGTTATATTTAATCTAGAGACTAATAAAAGAACAAGCTACTTACCTTCGGTAATGTCCCTATGGTGGAGACTATCCAGACACAGATTGTGTACCTTATAATATTCTCAAGACGTTAGACTGGATCCGAGAATGTTTTGAGCAATCCCCTTGCATGCCGGTATGTGGCATCGTTCGGCTCTGCATGGCGTAGTTGGTATCCTCCAAGCCGGCAGTGACAGGCGCGCTGCCTAAATAGGCACCATCCCAGCATGCTAACCTCGGTTCTTGACTGTTTTTCTGCACCAGAAGCACGGTGTCAAGCTGAGGAGGAATTACTAGATTGCCAAAGGTTAGGTCCTGAAGGTTCTCTTATATGAAAAGATAGTTCACAGAATGGGTAAGATAAGTAAAGAATCTGCAGCTAGATAAGAGTCTTTACCAGATAAGGCATTACTGTAGGTAAGTAGCTTGTTCACCTGATAGAGACTTCTAGCCGCAGATCCCTGACCTTAGAATAGATACCAAAGCACTCTTTCTCCAGAAGTGGGTCTGAAAACTGATTTAAACTAAGAAGTCCTGGAGGACCAAACAGGCAAAATACCAGTCTCATCAGACCTTACTGCCAAGGCAGTAGTGTATGGAGAACATGTTGAGTGATGCTCATGTAGCTGCTTGACAGATGTCCAGCCAAAGCAGTGACCACAGCTTTAGCTGGGGTGGAATGAGCTCTTAAGCCTTCAGGGGGCTGTTTCGCGGCTATTGTGTAGCAGATTTTAATGCAGAGGATCATCCATTGAGAGATGGTTCTCTTCTAAATTGCCTTTCCTTTCTTTGCCCCTGCAAATCTAACAAAGTGTTTATCATCTATGCGGAACTCCTTGGTATGAATAATGTAGAACAATAATGCTCATTTTAGACCTAGGCGGTGGAGTCTCTCCTCTTCTTTAGAAGGATGGGGCGGGGAGGGGAAAGGTAGCAGGGGGATTTTCTGCCCGATGTAAACAGATGTGACTACCTTTGGCAAAAAGAATGCTCGAGTTCTAAGAACCAGCTTGTCTGGGCAGAATGTAGTGTAGGGAGGGTTAACTGAAAGCACATGCAATTCCCTAACCCTTCTGGCAGATGTTATTGCCCCAAGGAAAACAGTTTTGAGAGGTAGGAGCCATAGAGGGCAGCTGTGCATCAGCTCACAATGGGAACACATGAGGAAAGTGAGAACTAAATTCATGTCCCATTGGGACATAATGAAGGGCTTGGGATGAAAAATATGTTGCAAACCTTTAAGGAATCTAGTCAGGTGACAAACAGGGAAGGTTGGTCCAGCAGCAGTAGAAAGGCAGTTATGGCAAATGGCTATCCCTTAACTGTGCCCAAAGCAAAGCCTTGTTGAGGAGGGGGATAGAACAAATAAGAGAACTTCAGACAAGGGTGCAGAAAAAGGATTAACCGATTTAGATGTACACCAAGCCACAGATTTGTCACATTGGCAGGTGTAAATAGATTTAGTGGAGGAAAGCCCAGAATGACCTCAAACACTTCAGGAAGAAAATCAAACAGCCTCAACAGTTGTCACTCAATCTCCACGTATGAAGGTGGAGAGTGAACAGGTTTAGGTGTAGTACCTTGCTGCAACAGAAGATCCTCCCGAATGGGAACCCTGACTGGAGGACACATGCTCATGCACAGGAGTTGACGGTATCATACTTTCCGTGTCCAGTCCGGAGCCACTAGATGACCTGTCCCAGTTGTTCTTCTTGAGAACTCTAGACAGGAGTGGTATTGGCAGGAATGCGTATAGTAGGCCTGAGCTCCACTCAAGACAAAATGCATCTCCGAGCCAGATCCGACTTGAGTGTGCAGAACTGCTGACATTGCGTGTTCTCAGTGGTGGCGCAGAGATCTAACCCAGGCTCTCCCCCATCTAGGAAGAGACCTTGCATCGCCTCTGGATGGAGATGCCATTCGTGATCCGCTAGGCATTGACAGCTGAGTTTGTCCACTCTGGCGTTCAGAGAGTCAGCCAAATTTTTAACCACCAGGAATATGTTCTGATGTTCCAGCCAGGTCCAAGGACACGGAGCCTCTTGACATAGGGTTCACGAACCCACCCCACCCTGCTTGTTACAATACCACACGGTGGTGTTGTCCGTGAATCCCTGAACAAGCCTTCCCTTGATGGAAGGAAGAAAGGCTTTCAGTGTCAGTCGGATCATTCTCCGTTCCAACAGGCTGATGGGGAGCTGAAACGCCTCTGGAGACCAAAGTACTCTGAGCTCCACCTTTCTCAGAAGGCCGCCCCAACCAGGTAGTGATGCATTTGTTACCACTGTGAGCTCTGGATGGGGACGAGAGAGAGGGAGAGAGAGAGATATCTACCATTGACCTAATCGCGATCCGTGAACCACCACTGTAGGTCCTTTGCAGTTTCCTCCGATATCTGGACCAAGTCATAGAGATTTCCTTTATGCTGTGCCCACTAGATGTTCAAGTCCCAATGCAGAGCTCTCATATGCCAATGGGAATGTTTTACCAACAGGATGCAGGAGGCGATGAGACCCTGAAGCCACAAAGTCAGTCTCACCGAACTCCAGGATAGAAGCTGAAACATCGGTATCATAGCCAGAATATCCTGGACTCGCTGTTCCAAGGACAAGCCCGAAACCGCACTGTATCCAAAATAGCTCTGATTAAACGGAGCATCTGAGACGGCGTCAGGTGTGACTTCGGCACATTGATTGTGAACCCCAACAAGCGTAAGAGGTCCGCCATAGTCTGGAGGTGGGAGATGATTGCATGGGGCCAGTTCACCTTCAACAGCCAATCGTCGAGGTAGGGGAAGACTGGAACCGCTGATCTCTGTAGATGTGTTTTGTCCACCACCATCACCGTCACCTTGGTAAACACCCGAGGGGCACTAGCAAAGCCAAAAGGGAGCGCAGCAAACTGATAATGCTCGTGGCCCACTGTGAACCGCAGGTAATGCCTGTGGCCAGGCAGGACGAGGATGTGGAAATATGCGTCCTGAAAATCCAACATTACCATCCAGTCTCCAGGGTCAAGGGCAGACATGATCTGAGCCAGGTGAAGCATCTTAACTTTTTTAAGAAGTAATGGACAGGGCGTAGGTTTAAGATAAGACAGAGACCTCTATCCTTCTTTGGCACCAGAAAGTAGCAGGAATATCAACAATTACCTAATTCTCATGCTGGCACCCTCTCAATGGCCCCTTTGGTCAGAAGGGCCAGTGCTTATTGCCGCAAAAGAGTGCAAGGTGGTCCTCTGTCAGCCGATCGTGGGAAAAGGAAGTGGTGCTGGGGTCTGTTGGAAGGGAAGGGCACAGCCAAGGTCGACAATGTGGAGAACTCATTTGTCTGTAGTATCTCCTGCCATTGGTGCAGATGCTGTCGAATTCTGCTGCCAACAAGATGCCCATGCTGGATCAAGGGCTTATTAAAGAGGCTTTGATTGTAAAGCTGCTGGGGGTGGGGGGAGGGAGCTGGGCTAACTATGGCTTTGGGCAGTGGCCCTATTGTCCTTGAATCTCTTCATGGCCGAATCTGCCTCGTTGCTGAAGAAGCGAGTCCCATCAAAGGGCATATCCATAAGGGATGCCTAGACATCCTCCAGAAAAGCTACTACTCCACAAACAGGCGTGACTTCGGAGCACCACCAAAGAAGCAATGGCTCTGCCCAGTAAGCAGGCCGTATCCATGCAATTTACAGATCCAGTCAAATGCCTGAGGAATATTCTAAGCCAAGGTAAGGAACCTGCAGCTAGAAGTCTCTATCAGATTGAAATGTTACAGCACAGTAACTCAGCAAATTTAAGTGTATTAAATAATTAATTTAAATATAATTTATATATACTTTTCAAACAATGATTAAAACATTCCCAGTCTTACTAACCTTTTTACGTAATATATAGTACCTTTTGTTACAATTATGTGTTTAATTCACTTAAATAACTTTTAGGTTGTCTTAAATTACGTTTGTTAGCATTTAAAATATTTCTTTCAAAAATATGTATAATTTGTTTAACTTAAAATAAATGTTATATATATATATATATATTCACTGAAAAAACCATAGGTTTCACACACGTTATAGTTAGGAATTAGCATTTAAAAAACCTTGCAAATTCACTTAAAAAACCATAGGTTTCACACATGTTATAGTTAGGTGGATATTTCACTCGTAAAAAACCAATGAAATTCCCCCGTTATAGTTAGTTGAGATAACTATAACTCGCGCGACCGCCACTCTATCACAAGGATGATGTCATCAGTGATGTCATGAGTGATGCCACTGACTATGTCATGAGTGATGTAATATGTGACATCATGAGCAGAGGATTGCGGGCGCGCGAGTTATAGTTATCTCAACTAACTATAACGGGGGAATTTCATTGGTTTTTTACGAGTGAAAAATCCACCTAACTATAACATGTGTGAAACCTATGGTTTTTTAAGTGAATATATATATGAACAGTTTCACCTTAACTTAGAAAGATGACATCGGCACTCCAATGGTTCAATCACTGCGGCTTATTCAGCTTCGAGCGATTTCAACATCCACGCATTCCGGCTGCCAGGCGCAGCCTTATATATGTATATATATATATATTCACTGAAAAAACCATAGGTTTCACACACGTTATAGTTAGGAATTAGCATTTAAAAAACCTTGCAAATTCACTGAAAAAACCATAGGTTTCACACATGTTATAGTTAGCTGGACATTTCACTCGTACAAAACCAATGAAATTCCCCCGTTATAGTTAGTTCAGCTAACTATAACTCGCGCGCCCGCAATCCACTGCTGATGATGTCACATATTAATATTGGGGGATTTTTTTTTTGGTTTTTTTTTGAGGTGCGCGCACGCTGCTCGCACCCGAGGAGGTTTTTAAAATTTTTTTTTTTTTTTTAATTTTAATGAACAAAGAGAGGTGAAGAAAAGGAAGGATTAAGCAATTCAAATATTTTTAACTTATATTTTTTTTAAAATAACATATTTTGATAAAAAACATTTTTACTAATTTGCAAGGAAACACAATTTCATTTTTTTATTTTTCAAATGAAATCACACATTTCTATTGGTTGAAAACTTCAACCCCTTTCCAAATGTACCCTTCCCCCAACTTGACTTCTGCCTGCTACCATAGCAACAGCTCATGGAACACTGCTGTGAGGAGGGAGGTCAGAAGTTCATCACACAATGTTTCAAATCCAAAGGGCAAGAGTGCTTCACCTGTCGAACCTAACAGCAAATCCAAACTAATCTTCTGTGGGAACACAATTTTCTGAACCAATACAAAACATGTTTCTAAAAATGTACACATACAGCCTACTTTTTACTGTAAAATGGTTTGAATCAGCCAATCAGTTCTTTTTATTAAAAAAAAGTATGTATGCCTCCATTTTTCAACTGTCTTTCTTTTCATATTGCCATTCTACTGAAAGACACCTCCTGAGTGCATCCTGTTCTCCTTGAAAGATGTTCACAGTGTGGATTGTAGGTCACAGCTATGTCTTCTGGAGTGAAAAGTTTGCAGAAAAAAGAGGTATGGTGAGAGACCTTGCTTTGCCAAATGTAGACATTAAATGGATTGGTCAGAGAGGGTTAAAGTGGCACCAATTAATGCCTTTGGTGAAAACCTTTCTACATCTCCCACAGCCTAACCTTATTATTGTGCACTGTGGTGGTAATGACCTAGGCACTCTAACTGGGGTAGGTCTGGAAATGCTTATTAAGGACACCTTTGTGCAATTGATGTCTCTTTTTCCACAAACTGCCTTTGTATATTCTAATATATGCCAAAGGCAAAAGTGGAACTGGTCCAACCAATATTGTCCGCAGATTGACAAAGCAAGGAAGCACGTCAACAAATCTATTTCTGCTTTCCTCAGAGACTATGGTATGGGTTCTATATACCACAACAACTTGCGTTACAACATGCAAGACATTTATAGAGGAGATGGTGTACACTTCACTGATGAAGGCAACAGAGTCTTCCTCTTGAACTTAAGACTCTGCATCGGTACTTACTTGTAGGTACCAAAAAACAAACAATGAACACAAGGGCTCTTTTTAGAGCCACCTTATATCTAAACACTTAAATGCGATTTTTTATTCTTTTTTTTTTAAAGTTTTTTTTCGGGTGCGCGCTGGGTGTGCGCACTTTTGCCCTACAAGGTCCTACTGTGACCCCCTTACAATGCCTAGTGGGTCAATATCTCCCCACTCTGCCCCCTTTACACGTTCTCCCCCTTTGTTTCTCACCCCCTCTAAATGCGAGAGACAAAATGGCGGCCGCCGCTTCCTGATTTCCACTGATTCGAATGTTTACTTACTTCTAACAACCAATCAGAAGTGCGCTCGCGCACTGCCGAGTGCGCGCACCCAGCGCGTACGCTGCGCGCTTACAGATATATATATTGATTTCAATGCTTTTCCTCTGGAAATACTGAACAGATTTACACCAAACCTGCAAAAGGCACTTCATGAACCTTTCAGCTACCTCTCTGCCAAATTTCACATAATTCTGTTAATCCGTTCAGGCTGTAGCTGCGACTAAAGTCCCTATGGAAAAATCCATGGGGAAAACGTGTTTTGGGACCCCCCTGTTTTCTCGGCCCCTGCTTGACGAATCACCCCGAACCTTTCAGGGTAGGAGCTGAGCGGAGCGCCCAATTAGTTTTGAAAATTTCGCGAGGATTCGCCAATCGGCCCCAAAGTTATTCAAAATAGAATTTTGAGATTTCCTATGGAAACTCGGTCCTAACTATAAATATCTACTGGCGACCGCCAGTAGATAATATATACATATATATATATATATATATATATATATATATATATATATATATATATATATATATATATATATATATTCACTGAAAAAACCATAGGTTTCACACATGTTATAGTTAGCTGGACATTTTACTGATAAAAAACCAATGAAATTCCCCCGTTATAGTTACTGTAGGCAACTATAACTCACGCGACCGCAATCCTCTGCTGATGCTAATACTGTATTTAGACACTTATTTGCCCATGTCTTCTTCCATTAAATTTTAGCTATACATATATTACAAATATTTTTTTTTCATAAAGACACATATGTCATCAGCAGAGGATTACGGTCGCGTGAGTTATAGTTGCCTACAGTAACTATAACGGGGGAATTTCATTGGTTTTTTATCAGTAAAATGTCCAGCTAACTATAACATGTGTGAAACCTATGGTTTTTTCAGTGAATTTGCAAGGTTTTTTAAATGCTAATTCCTAACTATAACGTGTGTGAAACCTATGGTTTTTTCAGTGAATTTGTACGGTTTTTTAAATGCTAAGTTACTTTACGCCATTTGTGGCGTGCGCGCCCACTTAACGCAGTTCGTTCCGTGCGCGCACGGTGCGCTTCGCGCACCGTTCACGCACAGTGAGCACGCGGTGCGCTTCGCGCACCGCGTGCCCACGTTACGCTAGATGGGCCATGAACGCACGATGCGCTTCGCGCACCGTGCGCACATGGAGGACATATGATGAGCATCGTTGTGACAGGTAAAATATATGTTTTGTTTAGCTCTAATAAACAATGCACAAAAGGTGCCCTTCGGGCACCTTTTGCACACGGGGTGGGGAGAATGTGGATATTTTTTTTTTTATTTATTATTTCTTACCGTACGCGTACGGTAAGCGTAATCGGCGAAATTTTCGAAAAAATTAAAATTGCCTTTTTTCACTTGGGGGATCGTTGGGGACTCCCTCGACATGGCTAGGTGCTTGGGAGCTGTGTAAACAGCCCCTTTACATGTTTTTGCACTTGGTTTTTCAACCCCCTGTCAGAGTGCGAGAGAGAAAATGGCGGCCGCCGCTTCCTGGTTTCGACCGATTCTAATGTTTACTAAGATCTAAGGGCCAATCAGAATCGCGCTCGCGCACGCCACCGTACGCGTGCGGTAAGCGCACCGTAAGCGCACCGTAAGCTGCCTCAGATATATATATTGATTTAAAGGCTATTTTCTCAGAATCTACTGAACAGATTTACACCAAACCTACAAAAGGCACTTCCTTGACCTGAGGACTACCTCTCTGCCAAATTTCAAGTAATTCTGTTCAGCCGTTCGGGCTGTAGCTGTGTCTAAAGGTCCTATGGAAAAATGCATGGGAAAAACGCGTTTTGGGACCCCCCTTTTATCTCAGCCCCCGCTTGACGAATCCCCCCGAGACTTTCAGGGTAGGAGCGGAGCGTAGCGCCCCACATATTTTGAAAAATTCGCGAGGATTCGTCAACCGGCGCCAAAGTTATTCAAAATAGAATGTTGCGGATTTCCTATGGAAACGTGGTCCTAACTATAACTACCTACTGGCGACCGCCAGTAGGTAATATATATATATATATATTATCTACTGGCGGTCGCCAGTAGATAGTTATAGTTAGGACCCTGTTTCCATAGGAAATCCGCAACATTCTATTTGGAATAACTTTGGCGCCGGTCGATGAATCCTCGCGAAATTTTCAAAATAGGTGGGGCGCTACGCTCCGCTCCTACCCTGAAAGTCTCGGGGGGATTCGTCAAGCGGGGGCTGAGAAAAAAGGGGGGTCCCAAAATGCGTTTTTCCCATGCATTTTTCCATAGGACCTTTAGACACAGCTACAGCCCGAACGGCTGAACAGAGTTACTTGAAATTTGGCAGAGAGGTAGTCCTCAGGTCAAGGAAGTGCCTTTTGTAGGTCTGGTGTAAATCTGTTCAGTAGTTCCTGAGAAAATAGCATTTAAATCAATATATATATGTGGGCGGAGCCTAACCACACATCTCATCCTGAGATCTGATTGGCTGTCAGCACTTCATCCAAGAAGTGTTGGCAGCCATCTTGGGACCAATATACATGATAGCACCTCATTAAAAAGCATTGCAGTTAATAGAAGGTTTTAAGACTTTAGTTACATTATAAATCATTTGTTGATGGTACCATACTCATTTTAGGAATTGTGGTATGTTCTAAGGTGATTTCACCATGTGAAAAAGCCTTCTGCTGGGATATCATGATTGAGAGAAAAATATTTTCTCATGCTTTTACCACAGAGGTTTGGAAGGTGATCTATAAGCTAAACTGAGAGCTTATTTTCTGTAAATTCACATTATCTTTCTCAGTCATGTGAGAATGAAGTCTGACATTCTCAGTAAAACATGTACATCCAACAAGGGCAGAGACTGTCAGTTGATTCCTTTGTGTTCTACTGCAGCTTTCCAGAGTGTTCCAAAGAACTACTAGAGCGCTAACCGTCCTACTTATGATAAATGTATGGCACACCTGAAGCCATCTTGCTTGGATTAAAGTGGTAACTCTTAAAACATTTAATTTAAAAAGGAACAAAATGAGGGGGTTCATTTTTCCATAAAAAGTATGATTAGTGCTGCAGAAAGAAAAATTAGGGCACATTTTGAGTGACTTCTCAAATCCTCTTCTATTTCATTAAAAAATTCTGACATGCAGACTGAAACATGCACTTTCAATACCAGCAGCAGTTTTCCCTGGTGAGCAGTAGCTTTACTACAGTGATCTAATGAGCAAAAAGAGTGCTAACATTCTGATTTTATGGCAAATGTGTGACACATTTGAATGCCTTCTTGATGGAATCAAAGTAAAAAACTGAAAGTATTTCCTACTGAGGAGACTGCAGTAAATGAGGAAATTAGGAAACTTCATAACAAATAAGTCTCCCAAGATGGCCACCAGAGACAAAAGAGCCCAAATGTAGCCCAAATATCACCCAGATGTAGCCCAAGTATAGCCCAATGACAGAATGTCCAAGAATGTTCTTAAAAACAACTAGAGCACTTACTGTCTTCATTATGACAAAAGTATGGCACACCTGAAGCCATCTTGATTGGAATAAACTGGTAACACTTAAAACATTTAATTTAAAAAGGAACACAATGAGGGGGTTCATTTTGCCATAGAAATTATGATTAATGCTGAAGAAAGAAAATGAGGGCACATTTTGAGTGACTTCTCAAATCCTCTTCTATTTCATTAAAAAATTCTGACATGCAGACTGAAACATGCACTTTTAATACCAGGAGCAGACTTCCATGGTGAACAGTAGTTTTACTACAGTGATCTAATGAGCAACTAGAGTGCTAACATTCAGAATTTATGGCAAATGTGTGACATATCTGAATACCTTCATGATGGAATCAAAGTAAAAAACTGAAAGCATTTCCGACTGAGGAGACTGCAGTACATGAGGAAATTAGGAAACTTCATAACAAATAAATCTCCCAAGATGGCCACCGGAGACAAAAGAGCCCAAATGTAGCCCAAAATCACCCAGATATAGCCCAAATATAGCCCAATGACAGAAGTGTGCAAAACACTTATTATTTTGTGTTTTTGCAGTGTTATATAGTGCAGACTTGTCAGGTACTGGAGTGCTTTACATGAGCATTGGTTACATCATACAAGAACAAATTCATTTTGGTTGTAGACATGGGGAGACTAAGTGATTTGACCAGAATCACAGAATGTCGAGCTGAAGCAGAAACTTCAACCTGGTTCCCCAGTTGCAAAGTCTGCAGTTCTGGAAGTAACACCACATCCTCTCCCCTAAGTGCAACATTTAATCAAGTTGTCAACTAGATAAAAAAACATAAAGATAACAAATAATTTAAAAGTGCTTTGTCGCTATTTGAAATCTCAGAAAATATGTCCTTATTTTAGTCTTTTAGAGCACTAACCATAATTTTGAAGCCAATAAGACCCTCTCATATATGTAATTTCTAAAGGAATGCTCTAGGTATTACAGTTTTGATTACATTAAGATGATGTCAGGCGTTCCACACTTTTGTAATAAATATAGAATGTTAGCAATCTAGTTGTTCATTAGGATACTGTTGAGAGGCAGAGGCCAGGGGCACGGACTCTGAAAATTGAAGGCAGGTAGGAGGGTGCAAAGGCAACAATTTAACCACACTGAGCAGACAGGAAGGGCCGTGGAAGCACAACAGACTATGGAGGGCAGTGGAAAGGGGGGCAGGGGCAACAAACCAACAATACAGGACTTGCAAGAGAGGCTGTTGGAGGGAAGATCTATTACGGGTCAAGGAAGCTAGGGGCGGTCCCCAGAGCCCCGGGAGCCACCACAGAACTGAGCAGGAGAGTGAGTCAGGGACAAAAGGGGCACCTTAATTTGAGCCGGGGTGCCTAGGAACGCTTGCTCCAAAAATGAAGAAAACAGACATATGAGACATGGAATTGGAGGCAGAATACAATGGCAGTTTAATGAGAAGATGCAACTTCAAAGAAACCGCAGAATAGAGACATAAAGTACAAAATACAGAATCCAGATAATCATACAGCTGTCATGATATTCTCTGTATCTCAATTAATGGACTGACAGAGAGAGAGAGAAAACACATCTATAAATGCATCATGAGAAACAAGTTACACCAAGGAAAATGTTACCTAGGGACACTCACATTTACTCTTAGAGCAAGCATTCCTGCAATTACAATACAACATCTTTTAAATGCAAAAGTAAAGAGAACAATGGTTAAAAAATAACATGACATTTCATATAGGTAAAATAGAATAAGATACTTCAAGCAAAGCAGAGCAAGACATTTTAAGCAAAGGAAGACAAGAGCTCCCAGTTCTTGGGGAAAACCTGCACAGCCTGTTAACCTACATACAGACGGCGAGGTTGTCCGTCGATATCTGTGGGTGCTCCCTTTTTATATCATTTTGTGGGCTCCTTTGCACGCTACATCTACCTACGTATGCTACCCAAAAGCTTCGTCTGCAGATTTTACCAGACATTTCGTCATTTACCCACTTAATGCTGACAATGGACTGGGTGAAAAGGTCAGTCTCTCAGGCCAATCGCTTATCGTAAGTTCCATAGAGCAAGCAGAAAATAATGGGTATTCTACAGGAATTCAATATATTCATGTATAAAATCTCCTCAGTTCTCCTAACTTGACGCTCTGCGGTTGCCACTTCCTTAAAAGCGGGAAACCTGCCCAGGAAGCAAGTACCAGTCCAGGATGCAGCCTACTGTATGTCGACAGCTTCAGGGGGATGTTGAACTTTGATACCGAGCACGGAGCACTCGGGTAGGGTGGGGGCTACTAGTTTGGAGCAGAAGGCCTCGCAGACCTGCCTTCAGACTGCTATACACTAAAATTGCAGAGCTATGGTCAATTTAACAAAGAGGCCTACATATTGAACAGAAGGGCCTACACAGGGGTTTTATGCTGGCTGTGTGGTAAGGATGTCTCAGGATAATTATATAGCAACACAGGACCCGCTGGTCAATTTAATACGGCCTACAAATGCGGCTGGCAGGGCAAGGACAAGGGTCTCATACTTCAGGTGTGGACAGAACGGGCCAGGGGCCCCCTGTGATACAAAATCTACCCTCCTTCAAGGCTGTGGCAATGTAATAGACCATTGTGGGCAGAAGGAAGAGGCAATGGTAGTACAACCATACATGCCAACAGACCCGATACAACCAGGAAACGTCCAATGTTTTTAAGCTCAAATGGGCTTTATTTGATCTGTCTCCTGTCTACAATATCCTCTTTTTCAATGTAACTCAAAGGGGAAAATCAATACCCCAGTTTTTTTTCAAAATCTCCCTCTTACCAAGTTCAAAATGTTCGCAAGTATGGTACATTGGATCATGAAAGGAAATTGGATAGGGACATGGACTTGGATAACAGAGGACAGGAGAGACATGGAGAGGTGCACCAAACTGACCCTGCAGGGCAGGCATCAGGATTTGCAGCAGCACAATACACCACACAGGGCATGCAGGACGGGAGTGCAGCACAACAATCCATAGAAAGCAAGAGGGAGGGGACAGGACCATGCACATGGACAACAGAGAACAGAGGGGCAAGAGGCAATGGTAGCTAGCTGACCATAATGGACAGACAGGAGAGAAGGCTGCAGCATAACAGACCATAAAGGGCAGGAGGGACGGATCAGGGGCATTACAATGGAACAGACAAGCCAGGAGGGAGGGAGTAGGGGTCTGCACATGTAAACAGAGGGCTGGGGGCAAGGGGGCAGGGCAGGAGCAGCAAGATAGCCATGGAGGTCAGGCAGGATGGGCACTAGAAGCAAGACACAACATGAAGAGCAACAGTGAGACTGTGATGGCATACACACAGACCATGGAGGGAAGGTGGGAGGGGGTCAGGGGCAGCTAACTGACCACACAGGGAAGGTGGGAGGGGCCATGGCAGCACAGAAGACCATGCATGGCAAGTGGGAGGGTTAGTGGCAGCACAATGGCTATGATGGGCAAGAAGGAGGGTGCAGGGGCATGCACAAAGGACGATGGAGGATAGAAGGGAGGGTCAGGACCTGTGCACAGACAAGAAAGTTCAGGGGAAGGGGCCTCACAGCAGACCACACGGGGCAGGCAGGAGGAGCAGTTGCAGCACAACAGACCAGGGAGGGCAGAAGGGTGTGGCAGTACAATGGACCATGTAGGACAGGAGGAAGAGGATAGAGGCATGGCATGTGGACAGGCAGGGTGGAGGTGGCAGGGACAGGTTACAGTCATCTGACAATGCTAGGCAGGTGGGAGGGGAGTGGCAGCTCAACAGAACACTCAGAGTAGATAGGAGTGGCAGGTCCATGGGACATGGTGGGAAAAAAGGATGGAGCAGGGGCATGCACAAAGACATCGGAGGGCAGGGGGAAGGAGAATAGGGGCAGCAAGCTAAGCACAGAGTTTAAGCAGGAGGTCAATGATGGGGCATAGAATTGGGCAATGGAGGGCAGGAGGAGTGGACTGGTACATCATACTAAATTGAGGGCAGTGGCAGCACATCAGACCATGCATGGCAGGAGGGAGGAGGCTAGTCCATGGATTCACACAACAGAGGATAGGGAGGAGGGGGATGGGGCAGCAAGCTAACTGTTCAGAGAAGGCGGGTATTAGAAACTTTATTGTTTTTAAAACATTTTGTCTGTGCAAACTACTTAAAATATGAACAAGTATGCAGCATAATCTCACTTTTATTCAGGAAGAAGAAGACGTTAGTGACTGTGACTCCGGGCTCACTTGGCAAAAACCCCCCCTGACCCTCCACCCCCTATCGCAAAATGTAATGCCCGTGAAAAGGGTAGGTGAACACAGTGTTATATAGAACATAGTCCTGAGAGCACGATTGAAAATGAAAACTAGATATAGTGTATGGTATAAACTATGCACCAAAAAGTGTGATATAAGATGAACCAGGCGTGAAATATAATATGCAATACATTGTGCGCAATGACAGATTCATTGGAGAGCGCGAGATAGCACAGGCACTAGCGCGTGCTATGCGATATGCGCCTTGGAGTGTAATATGCACAGGGCAGTGTTGTGTAACCTAACTAGTCTCTAAAGTTGTAATATAAAATATGTGCTGGGGAGTGTAACGTTGCATATGCACTGTGACAAAGATATGGATCCCAAATTGTAATATGTATGGCATAGCACTGTGCGTTATAACATAGGCATCGAGGAAGGCACATTAGATGGGGCAATATAACCCGTGCGAAGACAAGTGTGGCATGACATTTTCACGGGGTGGTGTTACAGTGCACATGGGCTAGAGAGTGTCATAGCATATGCACTAGCTAGTGGAATACAATACAGAGGTGTGTGGCACTCGGCAGGCAATGGTGGGTGTAACACAGCATTGGGCTCTGTCAGGAGCGCGCTGTGACTCGCAAGTGATGTTCGTCCCCTTTCCAGAGAGTAAAATAAAAAGTATTACACATCCGGCAGTGGATGTGTGTTTTATTAACTGTGAGGGGGGTTTCTTGCATAGTTTTGGTCGAATTTTTGTCGAATCCCCTTTGAATGGCTTGGTGTGCATGTGTATTAAATGTGCCCGTCAATAGCTACCCATGTTTGTATAAATAAACGACAAGGGTGTCTACCGGGATTAGGCACGGTAGAGCATCAGACATGTCAGAGCTTCACTAGTGGTGTAAATACATTCCACGTGGATTAATTGCATGCATAGTCGCCTTTTAATGAATATCACGCAAATCGTCATGGTGATAGGTACGTACGGTTTGTCCAGCATGTCCTAGGTGTGTCTATAAATATATATTTTTTAAAAATAATAAAAAACAGTGGCCGGCCCTGGGGATTGGGGTCAAAAAAATATAATTAGGAGACAGGCCCTGGGGGATGGGGTCATCAGGGCCAATAAATTAGAATAAGAAGGGGAACCACACAGCCCCCCTTCTTAAAAAAATAAAATAAATAAAAGACTGGCATCGTCCCGGAGGCCATGCCCCCTCCATGCAGCACTCTGCAAACGCGCCCCCAACAGGAATCTCCAGTATGCGCCAGGGAGCTGCGCTGCAGACAGGTGTTCTGAGGCCAAGCCCCTTTTTACACCTCTCTGCAACGCAGCTCTGTGGCGCTTACTGGAGGTACCTAGTGGTCTAGTGTGACCCTAGGGACCCTTAGGATTCAAGGGGACTTAATCTCTCAACTTAGAACAGCCACAGGGCGCGTTTACACAGTGGTGAAGGGAGGGGACGGGGCCTGAGGTGACGTGTGCAAACACGCACCATGGCACGTTTTAAATTGGGGATATAATTTCCCTTCAATACTGAGGGCCCCTGGGGGCTAACTAGCCCACCAAGTGCTTCCAGTAAGCGCCACTGAGCTGCATTGCAAAGAGGTGGTCCAGGCCGTGCCACTTTGTACACCTCTCTGCAACGCAGCTCTGTGGCACTTACTGGAGGTACCTAGTGGGCTAGTTGGACCCTAGGGACCCTCAGGACTCAAATGAACTTAATCTCCCAACTAAAAACGGACACAGGGCGTGTTTACACAATGGTGAAAGGAGGGGACGGGGCCGGAGTTAACGTGTGCAAAAACGCCCTGTGGCCTGTTTTAAGAGGTAGTTTTAATCCCCATGCCCTATTATATACTAGGGGCTTATAGAGGAGGTAAGGCTAATCACAGGGGGACCCCAACGCATAATGTTCCCTAGTGTATGTAGGTGTTTTCACTGTATTCTAAGTGTCTTTTAACATAGCACTGGCTCTAGGACTGGTTAGTCAGACTCAGTTACCACCAGTATCCGTCTGAAAAAGTTGAGGGTACAGGATGATTTTGCAACAAGGCTTCTTTCTGCTCTTCTTTTTGTTCTTTCTGCACGTTATCCTTCTTCCTGCACTTATCTTCGTATTTGAGGACTTCTGTTGCTTCTTTCTGCACTTCTTTTGTTTCTTTCTGTGCATTTTTTCTTCTTTCTTCACATGTCCTATCTCTGTAGGCATAGTTAGAAATTAGCATTTAAAAAACCTTTGAAATTAACAGAAAAAACCATAGGTTTCAGGCACGTTATAGTTAGGAATTAGCATTTAAAAAACCTCAGAAATTCACTGAAAAAACCATAGGTTTCAGGGGTGTTATAGTTAGCTGGACTTTTCACTTGTACAAAACCATTGAAATTCCCCCGTTATAGTTAGTTCAGCTAACTATAACTCGCGCGCCCGCAATGCACTGCTGATGACGTCACATATTACATCACTCATGACATGGTCAGTGACATCACTCATGACATCACTGATGACATCTCAAATGACATCACTGATGACATCACTGATGACATCATCCTTGTGATAGAGTGGCAGACCTCCTCTCACCCTAATATAACCTTTGATACACACATTCAAAAATAGAGACTAAAATTTTCAAAACAATGGACATACCAATACCAGTTACAACAACCTCTTCAGTAATTCTAATATCCACATACACATCCACTCATTCACCAACAGTCCAATACAGTCACTCATACATGTACTCACTCATCATATGTACTCATACACCTATACATCCTGTTACACAATGCCACTCATCCATAGAGTTACTCACACACATAGTCACTCATGCTAATAAAGAATCAAACATACATTTACTTGCATATACAGTTATACACACACCACCACACTTACTTCTACGGAAACTTACACATACTTAGTCTTTTAAACAATCACTTATAGAAACACATACTTATTCATACAGGAACTCTTTCAATCTCTCACTCTCACATATACTCACATATATACACCAATAGTCACATATACTAGTTTAAAACATATGTAGTTACTCATAAAGACACTATTGAGACAGTCATTCACTCACTAACACACCCATACACACACTCATCCACCCATACAGTCCTGCACACATACTGTGTTCAACACATACAAACAGTGAGTCACTCATTCATGCACCTATGCACTACGTAATACCCCCCACCGAACCATGCAGACACTCAGACTGATACTCAAAAAACCAACTAATAACCTATATAGACACCCATGTAGCTACTCACCAACCCATGCAGCCACTTATACACAAAGTGAGAGACTGATACAGATATTTACATATTTAAACATTACTCACTAAGCCATGTATTCACTATGATACACTTAATCAGTCAGTTACACAATCAATTTTTCAAAAACAAATCATCTATTTAGACACTTATATACCCATTTATTCTTCCATCGACCTTGAGATATACATATATAAAACATATTTAATTTTCAGAATAACACACATTCACTGGATGATGTCATCAGTGATGTCATCAGTGATGTCATTTGAGATGTCATCAGTGATGTCATGAGTGATGTCACTGACCATGTCATGAGTGATGTAATATGTGACGTCATCAGCAGTGCATTGCGGGCGCGCGAGTTATAGTTAGCTGAACTAACTATAACGGGGGAATTTCAATGGTTTTGTACAAGTGAAAAGTCCAGCTAACTATAACACCCCTGAAACCTATGGTTTTTTCAGTGAATTTCTGAGGTTTTTTAAATGCTAATTCCTAACTATAACGTGCCTGAAACCTATGGTTTTTTCTGTTAATATATATATATATATTACCTACTGGCGGTCGCCAGTAGGTAGTTATAGTTAGGACCCTGTTTCCATAGGAAATCCGCAACATTCTATTTGGAATAACTTTGGCGCCGGTCGACGAATGCTCGCGAAATTTTCAAAATAGGTGGGGCGCTACGCTCCGCTCCTACCCTGAAAGTCTCGGGGGGATTCGTCAAGCAGGGGCCGAGAAAAAAGGGGGGTCCCAAAACGCGTTTTCCCCATGCATTTTTCCATAGGACCTTTAGACACAGCTACAGCCCGAACGGCTGAACAGAATTACTTGAAATTTGGCAGAGAGGTAGCCATAAGGTCAAGGAAGTGCCTTTTGCAGGTCTGGTGTAAATCTGTTCAGTATTTCCTGAGAAAATAGCATTTAAAAGCATATATATATGTGGGCGGAGCCTAACCACACATCTCATCCTGAGATCTGATTGGCTGTCAGCACTTCATCCAAGAAGTGTTGGCAGCCATCTTGGGACCAATATACATGATAGCACCTCATTAAAAAGCATTGCAGTTAATAGAAGGTTTTAAGACTTTAGTTACATTATAAATCATTTGTTGATGGTACCATACTCATTTTAGGAATTGTGGTATGTTCTAAGGTGATTTCACCATGTGAAAAAGCCTTCTGCTGGGATATCATGATTGAGAGAAAAATATTTTCTCATGCTTTTACCACAGAGGTTTGGAAGGTGATCTATAGGCTAAACTGAGAGCTTATTTTCTGTAAATTCACATTATCTTTCTTAGTCATGTGAGAATGAAGTCTGACATTCTCAGTAAAACATGTACATCCAACAAGAGCAGAGACTGTCAGTTGATTCCTTTGTGTTCTACTGCAGCTTCCCAGAGTGTTCCAAAGAACTACTAGAGCGCTAACAGTCCTACTTATGATAAACGTATGGCACACCTGAAGCCATCTTGCTTGGATTAAAGTGGTAACTCTTAAAACATTTAATTTAAAAAGGAACAAAATGAGGGGGTTCATTTTTCCATAAAAATTATGATTAGTGCTGCAGAAAGAAAAATTAGGGCACATTTTGAGTGACTTCTCAAATCCTCTTCTATTTCATTAAAAAATTCTGACATGCAGACTGAAACATGCACTTTCAATACCAGCAGCAGTTTTCCCTGGTGAGCAGTAGCTTTACTACAGTGATCTAATGAGCAAAAAGAGTGCTAACATTCTGAATTTATGGCAAATGTGTGACACATCTGAATGCCTTCTTGATGGAATCAAAGTAAAAAACTGAAAGTATTTCCTACTGAGGAGACTGCAGTAAATGAGGAAATTAGGAAACTTCATAACAAATAAGTCTCCCAAGATGGCCACCAGAGACAAAAGAGCCCAAATGTAGCCCAAATATCACCCAGATGTAGCCCAAGTATAGCCCAATGACAGAATGTCCCAGAATGTTCTTAAAAACAACTAGAGCGCTTACTGTCTTCATTATGACAAAAGTATGGCACACCTGAAGCCATCTTGATTGGAATAAACTGGTAACACTTAAAACATTTAATTTAAAAAGGAACACAATGAGGAGGTTCATTTTGCCATAGAAATTATGATTAATGCTGAAGAAAGAAAATGAGGGCACATTTTGAGTGACTTCTCAAATCCTCTTCTATTTCATTAAAAAATTCTGACATGCAGACTGAAACATGCACTTTTAATACCAGGAGCAGACTTCCATGGTGCAGTAGTTTTACTACAGTGATCTAATGAGCAACTAGAGTGCTAACATTCAGAATTTATGGCAAATGTGTGACATATCTGAATACCTTCATGATGGAATCAAAGTAAAAAACTGAAAGCATTTCCTACTGAGGAGACTGCAGTACATGAGGAAATTAGGAAACTTCATAACAAATAAATCTCCCAAGATGGCCACCGGAGACAAAAGAGCCCAAATGTAGCCCAAAATCACCCAGATGTAGCCCAAATATAGCCCAATGACAGAAGTGTGCAAAACACTTATTATTTTGTGTTTTTGCAGTGTTATATAGTGCAGACTTGTCAGGTATTGGAGTGCTTTACATGAGCATTGGTTACATCACACAAGAACAAATTCATTTTGGTTGTAGACATGGGGAGACTAAGTGATTTGACCAGAATCACAGAATGTCGAGCTGAAGCAGAAACTTCAACCTGGTTCCCCAGTTGCAAAGTCTGCAGTTCTGGAAGTAACACCACATCCTCTCCCCTAAGTGCAACATTTAATCAAGTGGTCAACTGGATAAAAAAACATAAAGATAACAAATAATTTAAAAGTGCTTTGTCGCTATTTGAAAACTCAGAAAATATGTCCTTATTTTAGTCTTTTAGAGCACTAACCATAATTTTGATGCCAATAAGACCCTCTCATATATGTAATTTCTAAAGTAAATGCTCTAGGTATTACAGTTTTGATTACATCAAGATGATGTCAGGCGTTCCACACTTTTGTAATAAATATAGAATGTTAGCAATCTAGTTGTTCATTAGGATACTGTTGAGAGGCAGAGGCCAGGGGCACGGACTCTGAAAATTGAAGGCAGGTAGGAGGGTGCAAAGGCAACAATTTAACCACACTGAGCAGGCAGGAAGGGCCGTGGAAGCACAACAGACTATGGAGGGCAGTGGAAAGGGGGGCAGGGGCAACAAACCAACAATACAGGACTTGCAAGAGAGGCTGTTGGAGGGAAGATCTATTACGGGTCAAGGAAGCTAGGGGCGGTCCCCAGATCCCCGGGAGCCACCACAGAACTGAGCAGGAGAGTGAGTCAGGGACAAAAGGGGCACCTTAATTTGAGCCGGGGTGCTTAGGAACGCTTGCTCCAAAAATGAAGAAAACAGACATATGAGACATGGAATTGGAGGCAGAATACAATGGCAGTTTAATGAGAAGATGCAACTTCAAAGAAACCGCAGAATAGAGACATAAAGTACAAAATACAGAATCCAGATAATCATACAGCTGTCATAATATTCTCTGTATCTCAATTAATGTACTGACAGAGAGAGAGAGAAAACACATGTATAAATGCATCATGAGAAACAAGTTACACCAAGGAAAATGTTACCTAGGAACACTCACGTTTACTCTTAGAGCAAGCATTCCTGCAATTACAATACAAAATCTTTTAAATGCAAAAGTAAAGAGAACAATGGTTAAACATAACATGACATTTCATATAGGTAAAATAGAATAAGATACTTCAAGCAAAGCAGAGCAAGACATTTTAAGCAAAGGAAGACAAGAGCTCCCAGCTCTTGGGGAAAACCTGCACTGCCTGTTAACCTACATACAGACGGCGAGGTAGTCCGTCGATATCTGTGGGTGCTCCCTTTTTATATCATTTTGTGGGCTCCTTTGCACGCTACATCTACCTACGTATGCTACCCAAAAGCTTCGTCTGCAGATTTTACCAGACATTTCGTCATTTACCCACTTAATGCTGACAATGGACTGGGTGAAAAGGTCAGCCTCTCAGGCCAATCGCTTATCGTAAGTTCCATAGAGCAAGCAGAAAATAATGGGTATTGTACGGGAATTCAATATATTCATGTATAAAATCTCCTCAGTTCTCCTAACTTGACGCTCTGCGGTTGCCACTTCCTTAAAAGCGGGAAACCTGCCCAGGAAGCAAGTACCAGTCCAGGATGCAGCCTACTGTATGTCGACAGCTTCAGGGGGATGTTGAACTTTGATACCGAGCACGGAGCACTCGGGTAGGGTGGGGGCTACTAGTTTGGATCAGAAGGCCTCGCAGACCTGCCTTCAGACTGCTATACACTAAAATTGCAGAGCTATGGTCAATTTAACAAAGAGGCCTACATATTGAACAGAAGGGCCTACACAGGGGTTTTATGCTGGCTGAGTGGTAAGGATGTCTCAGGATAATTATATAGCAACACAGGACCCGCTGGTCAATTTAATACGGCCTACAAATGCAGCTGGCAGGGCAAGGACAAGGGTCTCATACTTCAGGTGTGGACAGAACGGGTCAGGGGCCCCCTGTGATACAAAATCTACCCTCCTTCAAGGCTGTGGCAATGTAATAGACCATTGTGGGCAGAAGGAAGAGGCAATGGTAGTACAACCATACATGCCAACAGACCCGATTCAGCCAGGAAACGTCCAATGTTTTTAAGCTCAAATGGGCTTTATTTGATCTGTCTCCTGTCTACAATATCCTCTTTTTCAATGTAACTCAAAGGGGAAAATCAATACCCCAGTTTTTTTTCAAAATCTCCCTCTTACCAAGTTCAAAATGTTCGCAAGTATGGTACATTGGATCATGGAAGGAAATGGGATAGGGACATGGACTTGGATAACAGAGGACAGGAGGGACATGGAGAGGTGCACCAAACTGACCCTGCAGGGCAGGCATCAGGGTTTGCAGCAGCACAATACACCACACAGGACATGCAGGACGGGAGTGCAGCACAACAATCCATAGAAAGCAAGAGGGCCATGCACATGGACAACAGAGAACAGAGGGGCAAGAGGCAATGGTAGCTAGCTGACCATAATGGACAGACAGGAGAGAAAGCTGCAGCATAACAGACCATAAAGGGCAGGAGGGACGGATCAGGGGCATTACAATGGAACAGACAAGCCAGGAGGGAGGGAGTAGGGCTGGGGGCAAGGGGGCAGGGCAGGAGCAGCAAGATAGCCATGGAGGTCAGGCAGGATGGGCACTAGAAGCAAGACACACCATGAAGAGCAACAGTGAGACTGTGATGGCATACACACAGACCATGGAGGGAAGGTGGGAGGGGGTCAGGGGCAGCTAACTGACCACACAGGGAAGGTGGGAGGGGCCATGGCAGCACAGAAGACCATGCATGGCAAGTGGGAGGGTTAGTGGCAGCACAATGGCTATGATGGGCAAGAAGGAGGGTGGAGGGGCATGCACAAAGTAAGATGGAGGATAGAAGGGAGGGTCAGGACCTGTGCACAGACAAGAAAGTTCAGGGGAAGGGACCTCACAACAGACCACACGGGGCAGGCAGGAGGAGCAGTTGCAGCACAACAGACCAGGGAGGGCAGAAGGGTGTGGCAGTACAATGGACCATGTAGGACAGGAGGAAGAGGATAGGGGCATGGCATGTGGACAGGCAGGGTGGAGGTGGCAGGGACAGGTTACAGTCATCTGACAATGCTAGGCAGGTGGGAGGGGAGTGGCAGCTCAACAGAACACTCAGAGTAGATAGGAGTGGCAGGTCCATGGGACATGGTGGGCAAAAAGGATGGAGCAGGGGCATGCACAAAGACATCGGAGGGCAGGGGGAAGGAGTATAGGGGCAGCAAGCTAAGCACAGAGTTTAAGCAGGAGGTCAATGATGGGGCATAGAATTGGGCAATGGAGGGCAGGAGGAGTGGACTGGTACATCATACTAAATTGAGGGCAGTGGCAGCACATCAGTGGATTAGGCACGGTAGGGCATCAGACATGTCAGAGCTTCACTAGTGGTGTAAATACATTCCACGTGGATTCATTGCATGCATAGTCGCCTTTTAATGAATATCACGCAAATCGTCATGGTGATAGGTACGTACGGTTTGTCCAGCATGTCCTAGGTGTGTCTATAAATATATATTTTTTAAAAATAATAAAAAACAGTGGCCGGCCCTGGGGATTGGGGTCAAAAAAATATAATTAGGAGACTGGCCCTGGGGGATGGGGTCATCAGGGCCAATAAATTAGAATAAGAAGGGGAACCAAACAGCCCCCCTTCTTAAAAAACTAAAATAAATAAAAGACTGGCATCGTGCCGGAGGCCATGCCCCCTCCGTGCAGCACTCTGCAAACGCGCCCCCAACAGGCATCTCCAGTATGCGCCAGGGAGCTGCGCTGCAGCCAGGTGTTCTGAGGCCAAGCCCCTTTTTACACCTCTCTGCAACGCAGCTCTGTGGCGCTTACTGGAGGTACCTAGTGGTCTAGTTTGACCCTAGGGACCCTTAGGATTCAGGGGGACTTAATCTCTCAACTTAGAACAGCCACAGGGCGCGTTTACACAGTGGTGAAGGGAGGGGACGGGGCCTGAGGTGACGTGTGCAAACACGCACTATGGCACGTTTTAAATTGGGGATATAATTTCCCTTCAATACTGAGGGCCCCTGGGGTCTAACTAGCCCACCAAGTGCTTCCAGTAAGTGCCACTGAGCTGCATTGCAGAGAGGTGGTCCAGGCCGTGCCACTTTTTACACCTCTCTGCAACGCAGCTCTGTGGCACTTACTGGAGGTACCTAGTGGGCTAGTTGGACCTTAGGGACCCTCAGGATTCAAATGAACTTAATCTCCCAACTAAAAATGGACACAGGGCGTGTTTACACAGTGGTGAAGGGAGGGGACGGGGCCTGAGTTAACGTGTGCAAAAACGCCCTGTGGCCTGTTTTAAGAGGTAGTTTTAATCCCCATGCCCTATTATACACTAGGGGCTTACAGAGGAGGTCATGCTAATCACAGGGGGACCCCAACGCATAATGTTCCCTAGTGTATGTAGGTGTTTTCACTGTATTCTAAGTGTCTTTTAACATAGCACTGGCTCTAGGACTGGTTAGTCAGACTCAGTTACCACCAGTATCCGTCTGAAAAAGTTGAGGGTACAGGATGATTTTGCAACAAGGCTTCTTTCTGCTCTTCTTTTTGTTCTTTCTGCCCGTTATCCTTCTTCCTGCACTTATCTTCGTATTTGAGGACTTCTGTTGCTTCTTTCTGCACTTCTTTTGTTTCTTTCTGTGCATTTTTTCTTCTTTCTTCACATGTCCTATCTCTGTAGGCATAGTTAGAAATTAGCATTTAAAAAACCTTTGAAATTCACAGAAAAAACCATAGGTTTCAGGCACGTTATAGTTAGGAATTAGCATTTAAAAAACCTCAGAAATTCACTGAAAAAACCATAGGTTTCAGGGGTGTTATAGTTAGCTGGACTTTTCACTTGTACAAAACCATTGAAATTCCCCCGTTATAGTTAGTTCAGCTAACTATAACTCGCGCGCCCGCAATGCACTGCTGATGACGTCACATATTACATCACTCATGACATGGTCAGTGACATCACTCATGACATCACTGATGACATCTCAAATGACATCACTGATGACATCACTGATGACATCATCCTTGTGATAGAGTGGCAGACCTCCTCTCACCCTAATATAACCTTTGATACACACATTCAAAAATAGAGACTAAAATTTTCAAAACAATGGACATACCAATACCAGTTACAACAACCTCTTCAGTAATTCTAAGATCCACATACACATCCACTCATTCACCAACAGTCCTATACAGTCACTCATACATGTACTCACTCATCATATGTACTCATACACCTATACATCCTGTTACACAATGCCACTCATCCATAGAGTTACTCACACACATAGTCACTCATGCTAATAAAGAATCAAACATACATTTACTTGCATATACAGTTATACACACACCACCATACTTACTTCTACGGAAACTTACACATACTTAGTCTTTTAAACAATCACTTATAGAAACACATACTTATTCATACAGGAACTCTTTCAATCTCTCACTCTCACATATACTCACATATATACACCAATAGTCACATATACTAGTTTAAAACATATGTAGTTACTCATAAAGACACTATTGAGACAGTCATTCACTCACTAACACACCCATACACACACTCATCCACCCATACAGTCCTGCACACATGCTGTGTTCAACACATACAAACAGTGAGTCACTCATTCATGCACCTATGCACTATGTAATACCCCCCACCGAACCATGCAGACACTCAGACTGATACTCAAAAAACCAACTAATAACCTATATAGACACCCATGTAGCTACTCACCAACCCATGCAGCCACTTATACACAAAGTGAGAGACTGATACAGATATTTACATATTTAAACATTACTCACTAAGCCATGTATTCACTATGATACACTTAATCAGTCAGTTACACAATCAATTTTTCAAAAACAAATAATCCATTTAGACACTTATATACCCATTTATTCTTCCATCGACCTTGAGATATACATATATAAAACATATTTAATTTTCAGAAAAACACACATTCACTGGATGATGTCATCAGTGATGTCATCAGTGATGTCATTTGAGATGTCATCAGTGATGTCATGAGTGATGTCACTGACCATGTCATGAGTGATGTAATATGTGACGTCATCAGCAGTGCATTGCGGGCGCGCGAGTTATAGTTAGCTGAACTAACTATAACGGGGGAATTTCAATGGTTTTGTACAAGTGAAAAGTCCAGCTAACTATAACACCCCTGAAACCTATGGTTTTTTCAGTGAATTTCTGATGTTTTTTAAATGCTAATTCCTAACTATAACGTGCCTGAAACCTATGGTTTTTTCTGTGAATATATATATGTATATATTCACCAAATGCCCTTAAGCTTTTGAAAGGAGCACTCGACCACGGCCTAGTACAGTGTTTGGAAAGGCATTGTAGGATTCGTAGTTCTTGATGGTGAGTTAGTGATTTACTATAGTAGTTTCAATGTCTTACAATTATTGCTTTTCTTAGCCTAAGTAGGCACAGCGATGAAGAGCCAGCAATTGTGCTTGAAGACATGGTGCTGTGCGGAGTCAATCCATTTCGCCCCTCAGCCTTCGTATTCACGAATGGTGCAGCTTTCCACGGCCAGGCTGCCGTGTCAGTAAATTTATTCACCAAATGCCCTTAAGCTTTTGAAAGGAGCACTCGACCACGTTTCCGACCTCGCGGTCCATTGTCACCTCGTTGCAGCTCGCTCCTCATTGCTGTAGCATTTCTTTGAAGTTGCCGACGCGTTTCAAGGCATCACACGCCTCTTCTTCTTGGGCAGAGTTAAAACATTGATGGCTCACCTCAGTTTCATTTTATGCACGCCATTAGTGGGCGGGGCCTAGTACAGTGTTCGGAAAGGCATTGTAGGATTCGTAGTTCTTGATGGTGAGTTAGTGATTTACTATAGTAGTTTCAATGTCTTACAATTATTGCTTTTCTTAGCCTAAGTAGGCACAGCGATGAAGAGCCAGCAATTGTGCTTGAAGACGTGGTGCTGTGCGGAGTCGATCCATTTCGCCCCTCAGCCTTCGTATTCACGAATGGTGCAGCTTTCCACGGCCAGGCTGCCGTGTCAGTAAATTAATTCATCAAATGCCCTTAAGCTTTTGAAAGGAGCACTCGACCACGTCTCCGACCTCGCGGTCCATTGTCACCTCGTTGCAGCTCGCTCCTCATTGCTGTAGCATTTCTTTGAAGTTGCCGACGCATTTCGAGGCATCACACGCCTCTTCTTCTTGGGCAGAGTTAAAACATTGATGGCTCACCTCAGTTTCATTTTATGCACGCCATATATATATATATATATTTTTTTTTTAAAGTTAAAATAATTATAATTACTTTATAATTGGTTCCAAAGGGGTGGTGTTTTCCCCCTACCTTTATTGTTTTTTATGGGAGTGGGTTGCATTCCCTGTGAGTGGTTATATGTTGAGCTTGACTTCCTCCACGGCTGGGCTGGAGTACATTTACAGCTGATTTGACACTCTCAGGGCAATAGTAACTTTAGAAGTGTAGTTAGTACGTGGCAAACATCTTACTCTTTTGTGTGTTTGTTCCGTATTAGCATATTCATTCTTACACCCCTTCTTAAATTTCACTAAACCCCACACATGTAGTAGTAAATATGCCCCATTTTCCTGCCACTCCTCCTTGTCCCTCCCACATATACTACTGTAGCTTACACCTACATATGTGGAGATCTCCCCACAGAAAAGACAGGAGAGGTGTAGGCAGTACTGTAGTACTGCTTTACATACTTGAAAATGAAGTTTGTTAATTGGACACTCCAACACCAATTTAATGGATAACATTCTAGCCGATGCAGCCCTACAATAGGCACAAACTACAAGCAGTTTTAAATCACAGGAAAGTGTCCAGTAAACTGGTGTTACCTTCAATATTTCTCTCTTCAGAGCATTAAAAAAAATTCTATAATTTACAGGGAGGCGCAATACCAAACACCCCCTCTATTGATATATGGACGTGCTTCTGGGAACCTTTTGCTACCATATGAGATTTGCAGTAACAGTGAAAACAGAGCTACCATCATTCATTCCCACAAAAGCCCAGACACTTCTAATTTTGCAGAGTGCTGCTAGCAAAATTGATAGTGGACATGTCATTTCAATAAACTTTAACAGCATGTTCTATATCTAGATGTTATTTCTTAGTTGGGGAACTAAAACAATGTTTTACAGTACTAGAACAGAAAGTAAGAATATAGACACTGGGAGACTTCTTTTGCTGAGAAAAGAAAAACATATTCTTAAATTATTCAACATTCTTATATACAAAGCCATGCTTACTTCATAGGTATTCCCACATTTAGTAGTGTTCAGATAGTGATTCACGGGGATTGCAAATTACTACACAATACTTCTCGAACTGTAGATCAAGAAATTTAATGATGTTGCTAGATGCGCACATTCTTTACTCAATGTTATCTTAATACAGTAGTAAAATACATATATTATATACAGGTTTTCAATTTTAGATTCAATAATTTATTTTCAGTTGTTAGCCATGCTATACATATCCTTGTCTTATGTTCCACAGCAGGTAATATCCAGACCCTATATTTTAATCCCACACACCCTCTTTTAACCTTCATTCGCTTCGCCCTCATTCCCTCAGGGCAATGCCAACTCCACACCTTCACCAATTAAGTCAAATTTGGCCTACCGTAGTCTCGTAGTTCATACCACACAGCCTTACATTTACAGAATTATTTCATACTTATTTTTAATTATGTAAAGTATTAGAGTTAGGATAGAATCAAATCTACTAGGGTACTTGGAACTGACTGTGCTGCAATTCTGTCATCATTTCAAGTGCAACACTGACATGACTAAATCTGCCCTAGTCCAGACACTTCTCCGAGGAGATCCTTATACTGAATGTGCCCCATATTACTAATGTTTCAGTTACAAGTATGACGTGATTGAATCTGAGCCAGCCATTCCAGCATAATGGAGGCCAATCTGTCATGTAACTGGTCCTTGTCCACTGCCTTACTGGCCTTTTATAGATCATCCTGTTAGGTTAGTACTATCATTAGATTAATTCTGCTTTAAGGCAGTCTTTCATAGACGATCCTGGAATGTGACTATGATGTGCTAGCAATCTGGCACAGGCCATCTGTGACACATTACAGCTATTCAAAATCTTTTTAGTCAACAGCACTTTCCAACATATGACTTGTAGTTTTGCTTTTTTTCCATTACATGTGTGGGCACCAACGTCTCAGCATGTGGAGTGGTGGTGGCTAATAAGGCAGAATTGGCTGCAAGTATCACATCTGACAAGAGTCCATATATGGGACTTCTCTATAGGTCTGCTAACCTTTCAGACGCAGTTTAGGGACAGGTAGTTGCACATGCAATAAAACAGAAACGTTATTATTTGCAAGACAAATCAGAGAGGTATTTCCTAAGATTATGCAGAGTAATAGTTAAATTATACATAAATTATAACTCTGAACATGGCATTTCAATATTTAACTCCGTTGACTGATTATATTTCTTATCGGAAAATTCACAATTAACACACACAGAAGTGATCAGAACCAGGTCGCTGACAACTGGCGCACAAATGCTCTAGGTCTGCTGAGAAACAACGTTGGTTGCACGTGCTTTAATTGAAAAGCAATTGAATGGAATATCTTTACTGAGAAACCATTTCGTCTTAACTGCTTAATGTAAATTTGAAGGATGAATGGAATTCATTTCATAGAAACAAATTCATAGATCTTTTTCCCACCAACAGTGTTTATGTTTTAAGATGTAAACGCAATGGTTGCAGCTTTTTCAGAAAGATTTTTGTCAGAGGTATTAATATCAGTACTTTACTTCAGGGGACATTATTTTGGATTTTTATCTTTAACATTGTCAAACAATGACTTTGAATGCTTTTAATTTTCTGACCCCCTCACAACTCCTAAACATCACCCACACCTACCTCTTGATTACCCCTCATGGGGGGCGTAGCCTGGTGCAAGATGGATTAGGACATGCATCTTTTCGGCTCCCCGCTTGCCATTTACACCTAATTTCAGCTCTGGGCCAAGTGAAAACGGCACTGTTGGGTGCTGCAGTCCTGGGGCATCTTCTGGAGTAGACGACCGGCGCCTGACTGCCGCCACTGCACCCCAGGACAACACAGCTTAACCCAGGTGGAAACACTGCCGCGTTCCGCCCGCCATTTTGGAGCCTGGCCGCCGGGCTGTTGAAGATAGGAGCTGATCCCAGTGGGCCCAGCTGTGGAGCATGAAAAGCCTGGCAATAATCTAGGGGCTGCCGACGGGCCTTCACCAGGAGAGCTCACCTCTGCGACACCCTCACAACTTGGTATCGGTCCCACTGGCGGCGAGGTTTGCATCTTGCCTTGGGCCCTGATTAACATCCTCTGTCGGGCCGAGGAGGAGTGCGAGGCAGTGCGGTGGTGGGAATGTAAGGCACCTATCAGGACTGCAGCAAGAATTTGGACGCTGCTGGAGGGTCCTGAGGTGGCCCTAAACTCTCTGGCTGGCCCTTGCAACAACCTGATCGCCATCTTGACAGCCGGCAGCCTTTGGTCGGAGTGTCTCGCGGACACATCAAGACTGGCCCCTGACTACACTCCAACGACTGGCCACAGGTGAGAGGCAACCCCTGGGGTCGCCACCTGCTGATCTTTGGCACTCTCTGCATGACTGTGACCTGCAGGCCTAACTAGACCTCACGGGAGGCCTTGGGCCTAGCTGGATCCGATTTTTTGGCCTGGTTGGCTCCACGGCCTGGGGCGGGGGTATGCGATTGTGGCATTGGGACCCTTCCCTCAACCAGGGAGACTGTGCGGTGAACCCCTGGCCCTCTGGGGCATTACTGTTTCGCCGCTGCCCCCTCCCCCCTTTGGCCCAACTGCCTTCCACTCTGAGGTTTACCAGCCAGTGTCTGTGCTATATGCTCTCCATGGCCCGCAGCTCTATTTAATGCCCTCTGCTTTGTGCCCATAGCCCTGCAGCTCTTCTAGTCCTTCGCAGAAGTGGCGATCCCTGGGGTGGTGACCCGGGCACTTTCCCAGGGCTTTGGACCGCAGACCTCCTACTCCCTATCTTTCCAAACCTGTGACTCAACACACAAGGCGGTTGAACCGGGCCCATTGGGGGAAGCCCTCTGCTGCACCTTGCGGCCTGTTGAACACCCGCCGCCGCAAGCTAAGACATTCTAGAGGGGCCCTGGTCTCCTCTTTGTCACAGGTCCTGTGGCGGGGTCTGGGTGTGAATCCTTGCTACCACGCCCTCTGTTCTAATCCATAGCCCTCTTCCAGCACTCAAGTTGTCATGCTCATGACACGAGGCAGATCTGCAAAAGATATCCCCAGCTGCCAAACCAGAGACAATCCAGTCACCTTGCTGTGCCAGAAAGCAACCACTGCCAATATGGACTCCTCCTGTGGCACCCCCACAGGCCAGCTCTTATGACACCCCTCCAGTGCCCATCACGCAGGCTAACATTGGCAAGCTCTTGCAGGGAATCAGATCTGAAATAGGAACCCTACCTTCGGATGCCAAGACCTGCATTCACAAACTCAAACATTAGGTCACTAAAATTGGTGGGTGCGTGGATGATGTGGAACGCACCGTAGATGCCCACACCGAGGAACAGGATACACTATAGGCAGAGTCTCGGCCCTGGAGAAGCAGCAAATCGAATTGAAATTGAAACAGGAAGACCCAGAGAATGGAAGCAGGAGGAACAACATTCCCATTAGGGGCATTACACTGGGAGCAGAGGGCACAGATATAAAGACCTTCACTGCTGACCACATACACGCAATCAAGGGTGATGATGATGCCCTCCCCCCACTGCTGGACAGAGCTCATCGGGGGACCCCAGTTCCATATTGCCACCCAGAATTGCCCCTGACATCTTGACAAGGGTACATTTCTTCCCCAAAAAAGAGGCTATCCTCCAGGCCTCAAGGAAGAAGGAGGACACAGTCTTTCTAGGTCACACGGTCCAACTTTGCCAGGACATTGCACTGATCACCCTTCAGAGGCGCAGAGACTTCAAGCACATCACGGATAAACAAAGAGATCTTAACATCCGTAATTGATGGGGCCACCCCTTTGTGATCATCTTCACCTGGGAGGGCAGGCACAGAGCTATTCAATCCTTAAGAAAGGTCAAACAACTCCTGGGCTGGACACTTGATTCTGACAGTAATGACCTGCACCCACCTTTCTCCGCAGTCAGCCACCCCTAAAACCACGTTGGGCCACAGTGCAGCCCTTACGCTCCCACAAAGACAATAGAGACAAGGCATCCTATGAGGCCAAACAGGATATCATCCAGCACATCCGCAACTTGGAGAGAGGACCTCGCCCAGCCCCTTAACCTCTGGCTCTGTCTAGACCAAGCTCCCTTCTAGATCTTGCCTGACGGCCAGGAACTGCTCAACTACAGGTCCGCAGTTGTGTGGTGGCCTACCATTCAGGACCGGGCTTATGCCTCTCTACCCCTGCTATTGCAGCGGGACCGGGAGCCTTTGAGGCTCCATTCTTCTTCACAACCATCCTCAATTCAATCCATTGGAGAGTGACTTCTCTTGAATGGCCTCTCTCCTGGAACACTGGCCGTTCCAGGATTTGAATGGTGCAGTTTGGCCTCCCTGGCCGCATTTTGTATTCTTAACTAACTTCCTTTTACCTCTTCTTCGGTAGTTGAGAGCACTGGGAAGACACGCTTTGCAATACCTACTCCCCTATGCCACCCCTCCGTGTCACCGCTACAGGATGGTCAGCAAGAATCTGCTTCCCCTTCCTCCTCCCTTGAACCACAATAGTCACCTACCCCTATCCCCCCACATGACAGGACACAACAATCCTTTGCTCCATGGCCACTGATATAGTTTGTATTTCTCTAAGTGACACCTCTCACATCCTTCCATGTACTTTGTAGACATGCACCACTTCTTTCTCCCATGGCTGGTAACCCACATATTAAACTCCTATCTCTTAACACATGGGGACTGAATGCACACAAAAAAAATCATGAGGTATGGCGCTACCTTCTTGTGCAGGGCCCCGATGTTATATTCCTGCAGGAAACCCGCCTACCGCACCGCGATGCTCCCCGCATGTCCTACCAAAAAAATCCTATTAACTACTACTAGGCACACGCCAAGACTAAAACTGCTGGAGTCGCTATCCTTTTCAAGGCCTCCTTTTGCTCCGAGATACTGAAAATGGTGCAGGACGATAATGAGCGCTTTCGAAAACTCACTGTCCAATGGGGTTCCGACCCTTACTTTCATAAATATTTACGCCCCTAACCAAGTCCAAGATACATACGTATGAGCCATCCTCTGTGATCACTACACAGGTTCGCGGGACATGGTTGGTGGGGCAATTTTAATCAGTGTGGGATCCTGACCTGGACCATAGCACCGCTTCCTTCCAGGGGGTAGGAGCGATGTCTACTGCCCTCAAATGTGACCTCCCTGACCTGGCATTAGTGGATGCTTGGAGATACAGTCACCTTGGGGTTCCAGATTATTCCTTCTATTCCCACATCCAGTCTTCATACTCATATATTGATTGCCTCTTTCTCACCCCAACGTTGCTACGGAGCCTGGACTCTGCTTGCCTTTTCGACATTTCCATTTCCGACTATGCCCACTTAGAGATCACTCTAGCCAAGGCGGGATCCACCATGTCCATTGCTCCCGTTGACGACTCCCACCCTATTTGCTTAGGGATACTGTTGATATAGCTGAAATTCAAAAAGAAATCATGGCATACTTCAAAACCAATACCCTCCCTGAGATCTCCGGACACATTTTGTGGGATGGCTTCAAAGCCACAACGAGGGGGATCATCTCCTCTATTGCCATCACTCAAGCAAAGGAAGCCGAAACCCGACTGATTGAGAATGGTCTCACTGCGGACATTAAAGCCATCTAGACGCACCAAATGGCGACTAACCACGCTCAGAGGCTAGTTACGAACGTTTCGGACAAACATGGCCTAGAAGTCTTTACTGGCCCTAAAGCAGAAGCATTACGAAGGGAAAGACAAGGTGGGCTCCTTATTTACCCGCAGACTGGGCCCACAAACCGCACAAACACACATCTTTAAAATTAAGCTGTGCAATGGAACATGGGTTACTAAAGACACGGCAAAACAACAGGTGTTGCACAAATTTTACTGAACTCTTTATGCAGGGAGCAAGAGAGCAGAGAAGCATACCTCTACGACTGCCCCTGGGAACTCCTAGACCCTCTTCATTCGGAACTCCTGGGTGCCCCCATCAGTTTAGCTGTAATACATAGAGCCCTAAGGGAGCTACCATTGGGCAAATCTCTGCGCCCTGATGGCCTCCCTCTGACGTTCTACCGTAAATTTCTCCCCCAACTCCAGGAACACTTGCTGGTCCTATTCAGCTTATTTACTGCAGACACAAGCCCAAGACCCACAATGGCGACGACGGTGATTGTACTTATATCAAAACCTGGTAAGGGCCCTACTTTGTGCATATCTTACCGCCTGATTGCTCTCTTGAACACAAAAGCCAAGATCTACAGCAAGATCCTCGCAAATAGACTGAAGCCCTATCTCCCTGGCTTAATGACCCGGGGCAAGTGGGATTTTTCCGGGCAGAAACAGGGAGCCAATAACATTCGCCACCTTGCACATCTAGTAAAAAAAACAACAACACAACAGCCCGCGTGCCTTCTCTCGCTGGATGCAGAGAAGGCCTTTGGCCGTGTTGGTGGGACCTTTCTGCAGGCGGCCCTTGGTAAGATTGGATGGGGACTTGGTTTGATATCCAAAATCATGGCCGCTTACACTGCACCTACGGCCACTATCCATGTTAATGGGCAATGCTCACAACCGATCCACCTGAGAATTGCTCGCTATTGCCCTTACTCTTCGCCCTAGCTGTAGAACCCCTTGTGATCCGGATTCGACAGGCAAATGACGTTACGGGCATCCCCTTTGGCGGGCGCAAACATAAGTGGCCCTATTTGCAGATTAACTTTTGCTGGCTCCCAGCTGGCCTGGGTCTTCCCTCCATGGTCTAATGATGCACTAACTGCCTTTGAAAAAGTCTATAGCTTCAAAATGAATATGGCCAAATCACAAGCTCTCAACTTGACAATTCCCAAAACTGACCTCCCCAACGTGCAGTCCCTTACCCCTTTCCAATGGGCCTGCAAATTTATAAAGTATCTAGGATTAAACCTTACCTCCAACTTAGCTTCCTCCACGTGAGCCAACTAGCCAGAATATCAGGGCTCGGTCCAAGATGACCTATGTAGATGGAAGCTGCAGTAGGTATCCTGGCTGGTTAATCTCAATGCGGTCAAAATGTCCATCTTGCCCAAAATCCTTTACCTGTTTCAGACGCTGCCCACCCCCATCCCACAAGACACTATCCTCAACCTCCAATGGGACATACACAACTTTATCTGGGGAGGGAAATGCCAAGTCTATCTTACTCTGTATTGATGCTCCCCAGGGACCAGGGAGGTCTAGCATGCCCCAACCCACTGGATCATTATTAAGGGGCCCACCTATGATACGTCTTTGAATGGGTTGTCGAGAGAGCAAGAAGCACTGGTTCCACATGGACTATGTGGTGAATTGTAGACCCCCTCTGGGAGTTGACATGGCTTCCCAAACAGGCTCGACCCCCGGAGCACCTACATAGCAGTCCACACCGAAACAGTCCTTCAAATTTGGAACAAAATTGCTCTTAAGAAAGGCCTCACCACCTTCCCCTTTCCCAACACGCCACCAGCTCGCAACCAAGAGTTTGCCCCAGCGCTAGAGACCCACTCCTTCGTGGACTGGCAGGAGGGGGACTGTTGCACCCTCAGTGATCTATTCGAGGACGACCAGATTAAGACCTTTGAGCATATCCCAACGAGAGACGGCATATAAACCGATGTTGCTGTGGTATTATATCCCGGTGCACTTGTGCACTATATACCCATCTGCCTCTCCACTATGCTGGAGATGCAACTTGGCAATGGGTGATTTTTTTTCACATCTGGTGGTCTTGCCTTCTCATAGAAAAGTATTTGAAAGAGGTCCTGAGTCACATGAAATGGGTTGTGGCCCACTTGCTCCCTGACTCATACAACATGACGGTACTAGGTATTCTGACTCTAAAAGCCATGGCACACACAGACTGGTGACTCATAGCATATATGCTAGGAACAGTTCGGCAACTAATTACCCTCCACTAGAAGAAAGCCTCTACCCTGTTGATTCCCCAGTGGTTCCAACGCCTTTGGCACATCATGGACACAGAACTTCTATCCCATAATGTGTCCCACTCTGACAAGAAATTCACATACATATGGCAGCCACTGATAACCTACTTCTCCCGATTGGGACACTCTTGTTTTTTACCACCCAGGATCAAAGCACTCAACCTATTCGACTAATCCCCCTTCATTGGTGTGACGCCCACTTGAACGCAAAGAGGTCAGCTTTACCCACCTAGCCTGCACCTTCCCATCCCTACCCACGATTTCCCCACTACCTTGGCCTGAGAAGCTTCTGCAAACCAACTTCACTGAGTAGGCATCGCCACACATATACCTTACTACAACCCTTCCTATGCTCTGACTTGTTACGTTCCTATCTTACTTTTATTCTTAGGATTGAATAATTCTTCCCCTATTATTGGATGGTGAACTTGATTGTTGTGCTTTCATTCAGGCCCGACACCAATGTAATGTTGAATGGGCTTGCCGTGCGACCTTGAGTCAATGCTCATTTGGGTTAATGCCCTGATGACTTTCTATTCCCGCATAATCTTGAACCATTGATATTGATCGAATGCCTGCACCTGTGATGGCTTTGTTCCTCATGTGTTTTTCTGTTTTCATAAAGTCAATAAACAGATTTCTAACAAAAACCTGACCCCTAAACTCCACCCATCCCTGAACCCTAAAATTCCTTTCTAACCCTATACTTCATCCATCCTTGAACACTACGCCCTGAAATCCACCCATTCCTGAACCTTAACCACTTTCTATGCCTAAACCCCACCCATCCTGAACTTTTACAGCACTCCACTCATCTCTGAACCCTTAAAACACTCTAATCTCCTGCCTTCCTGAACCCTAAAACTGTCAATCTACTCCACCCGCGTTTGACCCGTAACTCCTCTTACCACCCCTAAACTCTACCCATCACTGACCCTTAAACACCCTCACGAAACCTAAACGCCGACCATTCGTGAACCCTGAAACCCTTCAGCACCCCGACACTCCAAGCATCCCTGAACCCTAAAAAACACTTATTAGCCGTAAACTTAAATTATCCTTGAACCCTAGCCAGAAACCATTGTCAACTACCATCTTCAGACTGCAGTATTTACAAACATGGCTATCTTCATTTATATCAGGACTTATTTTATTCACCTTGGCAAACTATTTAACTGTTGCAGAGGTTTTGATAACCAGCTGCATGCCTTTATTATGTCTTAAAAAAGTAGTCAGAATTTCTGCGGGCGGAGCCAAGATGGCGGAGTGAGCAGTCGTCCTGCTCCGGAGCTCCCGCCGAGGATCGGATTGAGCACCGGCCAGCGGGCCGCCAGTAGCACCAACGGTACTTGTTTTGCGTCTGCCAGAGCCCTTGGACCCGGAAGGCTTGAAGTGGTGGCGAGAACGGCAGCCGAGAGCTGTTTCCGGCGCTGGTGAAAGGAGACGGCGTGCGGAGGCGCTGGGACCCGCAGGAGAGGTCGGAGCCGGCAGTAGCGGCGGAGGTCTGCGGGCCGAGGCTGAGACCTCTATCGCGTCCGGAGCTGGAGGCGACCGACGGGGACTCCCAAAGGCGGCGGCGGTGACGAAGGTGAGAGGTGACAGGCGCGCACAGCGCGGTTCCGCGACCGCGTCCAGGTTCGGCCTGCCATCTTGAAAGGCGGAGATCGGCGCTGGAGCCGAGGCGGCGTAACCTGGGGGCCCGTTGCACACCGCATGACCGTGTCCTGGGCCTGACACACTGACGAGAGCCTGCGGGGCTGGAGGCCGCGCACCACCCCTGCGCTGGGGCACTGGACACGATGGAGAGAAGCACAGAAGGGCGCGACGATGAGTGGCGCCGGGGAGTGACCCATTAACTGTGAGAGCTGAGCTGGGACGGGGGCGGCGGAGACCGGGGGCTTGTTGCGTGTTCCCCCACCACCCCTCCGGCAGCGGTGCCATTGTCTAGGGCCTCATCGCGGCCGGTGCGGGGACTCTGGACATCTGGGGCCCGAGGTCCAGCGGTCCCCTGGGATTGGAGCGCCGCACCTGGCCCTCGCCGCGCAACGGAGAGCGTGGCCTGGTGTACCTGGGGCATGACGGGCGGGCAGCACACCTGTTATTAATAAAGTGCAGACACCGAATTGCTGGATGAGACGAGGTTCAGAGGCTGCCAGAGGACAACAGTGCTACCCTCGCGGGTGTGGAGGTTAACTCGCGATATACAGCACGCCGACGGAGTCCAGGGGCAGTAGCGCTACAGGTGTGCTGAGTGCGCTGGAGAAGCTTGTTGCGGAGTCAGTGACTCTGGGTTTTGCGCCACCTTCTGGGATTCCTCTGGGTTCTGTCCCCTGACGGAGGACTGGTGAAGGGGGATAGGATCCTTGCACAACGCTTTTCAGGCTCCTTGGGAAGCGCTATGTCCACCTCCAGGAAGCGGCAGGACAGGACTCTTAAAGACCTGTTCTCCAGGACCCCGGTCGGACAGATGGCCTCTGCTGCGGATACCGGGAGCTCTGGTCAGGGGACGTCGGGGGCTGGGGGATCGGAGCCCATCACCAAGGCCTTTCTGGAGTCGATGTTTGTCGCGTTGCGGGACGACATCCACAATCTCAAGCAAGAGTTCACATCCGAGCTCAAAGAGGTACGCCGCGACATGGATGACATCGGAGAGTGGGTTGCAGACCTGGAGGGCAAGAGCGACGGAAAGGACGTGCAGATAGCGACCTTACAGCAGATCATTCGACTTCACGATTAACAGGTGGATCTTCAGGTCCACCTTGAGGACCTGGAAAATCGCTCCCGTCACCACAACATCCGGATCAGGGGGGTGAAGGTGGATGATACCTCGAGGGATCTTTTCACTTATGCAAGGAAGCTCTTCAATCACATCCTGGGCCGACCTCTGGACACGGATCTGTGTATAGATCAGGTGCATAGGGTGGGTCCGCCTAGAGCGCCGTCAGCTCCCCCGTCGGACATTCTAGTGTGCGTGCAGGACTACCGCACTAAGGAATTGATACTGCAAAAGGCGCGTCATATGCACCCCACTGCAGTTTTGTGAGCACAGACCGGTGTTGTACCAGGACTTATCCGCCCTCACGCTGCAAAAAAGACGCCTATTCAAGCCCATTACGACGCACCTTCAGCAACACAACATTCCTTACAGCTAGGGCCATCCCTTCCGTTTGGTATTCCGTAAGGATGACAAGCTGTACCAGTTGCGCTCTCTGTCCGAGGCCAGCAAAGTATTCGGTGTGGACCTCCCGGAAGAGGAGGGCGCTGAGGGGGACTCCACAACAGGACCGGAGAACACTGGGCCTCGGTGGCGCCAGCAGGGTTGTAAACGCCGTCTTAGGAAACCACCAGCTGCGGAGATTTCGAAGGGCCGACAATCGGCGTTGGAGGCTGTGTCCACGGACCTTTCTGGTTCTAATCTTGGCTGACTTGATTGATACGCAGTACCCAAGGGATTTCCTTCCTTTTATCCAGATCATTGGTGGGAGGGGGGCTTTCTTTCACTGTTGGTGGATACACCCCAATGACTTTTCACCAATCACAGACGAGTAATGGACTATATGTTCTCAGTTATTAAGGTAGTCTGTTCCTTTTGTTAGGGTTTTTTGGGGTGGGATGGGGAGGGAATTCAGTGTTCCACGTTCACCTTTCCTTTGGGGTTAATGCGACCCCCTGCACCCACGCGTCCCTGACCCGTTAACACACCGGACATTCCGGGGCCACATTACACGACGCCTCACTGTTGCAGTGTCTCCTATCCGATAAATATCATGCCACCCACCACATTTAAGATATTGACCCTGAATGTACAGGGTCTTAACAATCCAGTTAAACGTAGGGCTGTCCTGTCATGTTTAGAGAATTCCCAAGCAGATCTCTGCCTGTTGCAGGAAACCCACCTCCTATTGCGCGACTGTCACCGTCTTAAATCCCGAAAATTCCCCACCCAGTTCTTCTCCTCTGGGCCTACTAAAACAGCGGGGGTGGCGATTCTAGTGGCTCAGAGGTTTCGGGGGGAAGTCCTGCATAAGGTGGCTGAGATTAGGGGGCACCTATTGACATATCGCTTTGCCCTCGGAGGAGTGCCGTTCACGATTAATTCCTTGTACGCTCCGAATGAGGGGTCCGAGCGGTTCTTACATTCCGCTCTCACAGAGGCCACGGCTAAACCTGATCGCAAGGTCATCCTGGGGGGGACCTCAACCTGGTTTTCGATAATGTTCAGGATAGATCCAGCCAGCGCACTCATCAGGCCGGGGCACTTTCTGGTGAGGGGCTTGCGCGATTGCAGGACTTGGGGCTATGTGACCTCTGGCGCATTATGCATCCTCGGGACAGAAAATACTCCTTTTACTCCAATGCACATAAGACCTATGCCAGACTAGACCATTTCTTAGTATCCGCTTCGGTACGGGTGCTCACGACAGTGGTCGACATAGGAGTGGCCTCTCTATCAGATCATGCTCCGGTAGTGACGACCCTCACCCTCCCGCCCACGTCGCGCCCGTCCAGGGTGTGGCGTCTTAGGCACGCTCTCCTGCATCGAGAAGATATGGTGAAACGCATCCAGCGCTCCATTCACGATTATCTCAAACATAACGCTAATCCAGACACAACACTTCCCACGCAATGGGCAGTGCTGAAGGCGGTTATTAGAGGGGAGTTCATCTCGATTTCGGTGGCGGATAATAGGGAACGGGGGTGCAAAAGGGAAGAGCTTACCCAGCAGGTCCGGGAGCTTGAGTGGATGCACCAGCGGACGGGAGCTCCGAGAATATGGTGGCAACTTAAAGCCGTTCACCAACAACTAACGGCGCTCGACCAAGATAGGGCAGAATTTGCGGCACTGAGGCTGCGGCATGCCTATTATGCGGGTTGGGACAGATGTGGGCGCCTCTTGGCTCATAAACTTAGAGAAGTTCGTCAGAGACACGGAGTTAAAATTATCTCTAGGGAAGATGGCACAGGCGCCACGGAGGATGGTGATATCGCAGAGGCATTCCGAGATTTTTACGCGGCTCTTTATGCGGAGGCCCCCTTGGAGCGTTCTGTTGGAACGGCTCTCTTAGATTCAGTCACACTGCCTGCTTTGTCCGCGGCACAGGCCGCACATTTAGATAGAAGCATTCAATTGGAGGAGGTAGTGTCCGCCATTTCTCATCTCAAACTAGGGAAGGCCCCTGGTCCAGACGGCTTTCCCGCTATTTTCTATAAGAAGTTTTACTCCTTGCTCGCTCCGATTCTTACTCGGTTGTTTAACTCCTTTGCTGCTCAGGGAGCAATCCCGAGCGACTTTCTGGAGGCTTCGATAGCGGTAATTCCCAAACCCGGGAAAGACTGTTCGCACTGCGGATCTTACCGCCCAATATCCCTCCTTAACATAGACTTTAAACTATACACAGGGATACTGGCCGCCCGCCTTAGCCCCCATATGCCATGCCTCATTGACCCGGATCAAGCGGGTTTCATCCCTGAACGGCAAACGGCGGATAACACAAAACGGATTTTGCATCTTATTGAGAAGGCTACTCGGGTCCCGGGGGAATTTATGATGCTGGCCATTGATGCCGAAAAGGCGTTTGACCGCGTACACTGGCCCTTTCTGGAACAGGTACTGGAGAGGGCAGGAATGGGAGACTGGTTCGGCACACACGTCCGTAATTGTTACCGGTTCCCCATAGCTGCGGTCCGGGTGAACGGCTACACATCCTCTCGCTTTCACATTGAGAGGGGCACGAGGCAGTGGTGTCCGCTGTCGCCCCTCCTCTTTGCCCTTTACATGGAACCTCTGGCTCAGAGCATGCGGCAAAACCCGGAGATCACAGGGATACAATTTGGGGGCTTTGCCCACACAATCAGTCTATACGCGGACGACGTGTTGTCTGACCCGATGTCTGCTCTTTCGGCTTGCTGGGCAGAATTGGATACTTTTGCTCGGGCTGCCGGGTTCAAGGTGAATGCAGGGAAATCCCTAGCTCTGGATTTATCGTCATCACGTTCCACCCGAGAATATTTGCAAACCCGCTTCCCATTCGTTTGATGACAGACACGATACCATATCTAGGGATTCGATTAGCCCCATCTCTTCCTAAGGTGGTTCACACGAACTATACACTGCTGCGCGATAGAGTCCGACGTGAGCTCGACCGGTGGCGGCACTACCCCCTCTCCTGGTTAGGTAGGGTTGCAGCGGTCAAGACGACCATTCTCCCACAGATCCTCTACCTCTTTCGCACTATACCTCTCCGTCCGCCTGTCGGATGGATTCGAAGGATGCAGTCTGACTTGGCCCGGTTTATTTGGAACGGGCGGAAGCCACGAATGCGTCGAACGCTGGTGTCATTAGCGCCGGAAGCTGGGGGACTTGGGGTTCCGGATCTTGGACTCTACTTTCAGGCAGCGCAACTGAGATATCTAGTGGAATGGAGCAGATGGGAATCAGAGAAACACTGGTTTTTTCAAGACCAGGCGGTGGCGGCGCGACCTTTGCAAGTAATTCCTTTCTTACGCAAACTCCAACGGCCTCCTAATCTGTATGCCTCTTAAATTACGCGGGTCCCTTTGGACGCGTGGGATGCCACTAACCTCACTTACGAGCTCACATCTTTCCCGTCTCCGCTCACCCCGTTGATTGGCAATCCTTACTTCACTCCCGGAATGGAGGAGGCCACCTTCGCGGGCTGGAGAACGGCTGGTTGTCAGTTCCTGTATCATGTTTATTGGGAGGGGGGGGGTACACTCGTTCACCCAGATGCGGAGAGACTTCGGGCTGCCGGAGACAGAGAGGTTGCGGTATCTGCAGGTGAGGCAATGGGCGCTCCAGCCACAGGTCCGCTCCGAGGCGGAGAGACGCTTCTCCCCCTATGAACGATGGCATATCACACGCACATCAGACAAAAATCTAATTTCCGATCTCTATAAACAACTGCAAATTAAACACAAGCACTCATATAACCCTGGCAGGGAACGGTGGGAGTGGGAACTGGGAAGAACACTGCGTCACAAAGAATGGGAAGGCATCTATTATAGGGCTCGGCATTCTGCATACCACATGGGGCTTACGGAGACTTTTACGAAGATTGTGACATACTGGTACTACACCCCGGAGCGCTTACACGCGATGGATCGCTCTCTGGAGGCGACGTGCTGGAGGGGTTGTGGCCAGGTGGGAAGTCTAGTTCATGTGCTGTGGGAATGCACACATCTCCAATCCTACTGGACTCAGGTGTTGGATGAAGTGGACAAACACTTCGAGACGGAGATACCGCGCTTCCCAGCCTATGTAATCTTGGGGCTTCCCAATCCTCTGACCTATCCATTGTGATCTCGTAGGGGCAGACAGATGGCCATTGCGCTAGGGTCAGCTATACAAAACATACTCACTCACTGGCGTACACCTCAACTACTGACCTTCACAGGATGGTTGCATCGTTTGTGGTATGTCCTGGCTATGGAAAAATTAGCACTAACTATGGCAGGGTAGGGGGAAAAATATGGGGAGTTGTGGCAGCCCTTTTTGTCGCTCTTGGCCTCTGAATTTAGGGAAGTCATGTGCCCCCGATATCTCAGGCTGTTGCGTATCACAGAGGTCCGGGGGGAGGGTGGGTGGTAGGGGTTTGGCGGGGCTTTGGGGAGGGCGCGGAGCACGGGGGGGAGGGATGGGGGCAGGGGAAGAGGGTTTTTTTGGGGCTTGTGTTTTTCCTTTTCACTCAGGAGTTCCTCTTGGCCAAGGTTATTATTCAGCTATGCGCACACTGTTCATATGAAGCTTAACAATGACCCGATCTGTGGTTATATCTTTGCAATATATGCTAACAGCTATGTGTACGTAATCTTGTTCGATATCTGCAAATTAATAAAAACATTTAAACCATAAAAAAGTAGTCATATCCCGCCAGACATCCAATGCCTTCAATTGCTTAAAAGCTGTAACTGGATTAAACATGAAACCATTTGCCTGCTTTAACATGAGTGTGTTTAAGGGATCTCTCACCTTACATCATGCTCAGAAAGTTTATTCTTCTAAAAACAAACAGTTTAGGGAGTATATAATGGCTGTTCACAGCTCTCTCAACAAGAGATCGAGACTTCAATAGCAGAGCAGTGCAGCTCCAAGTTCAGTCAGCCACGGCCATCTGGACTGCTTGTCTCATAATGTTTCTTCTCGTACAGACAACACGCAGCCTTCTCTTGCAGACAAGCCAGCAAACTGGGCAGCCATAAACTAAGTAAAGGTATGAACAGTGTTGAGTCTATTAATATTATGATGTTAACTATGGCACTATTTTTTATGCTTAGCGATTTGGACTGTAGGGATTTTTCAAAAGCAAAGAACATAAAATGCTAAAGATTTTCATATTTACATTTTCTGTTAACGCTATTGCTACATTTTTACAGATTTTTGCAATTATTGTGTTTCATTTGTTCTGCACTAAAACAACAATAAGTAAATACGCCTGACAGTGTTACAAGCTCAATATACTATATCTCCTGATAGGTTGCGGGAGATGCGTGGTCCATAACTTGACTGTTCCTTCAGCTTAGAACTGGTAAATTGTATTTAACGAATGCTTGTAAACAAGTAACACCACAATGACTGTTATAAAAATGCACATTTAAGACGGCACATAGCATAATATACTGGGTCACATCAGTGCCCGCATTTGTACATTGTCTGAGTGGTATCTTAGTGCAAATGTCCAACTCAAAAGACATCATTATACAATGCCTAACTGACAACAATGGAATGTGACTGGGTAAAATGTAGCTCAACTCACAACTAGCTTCCATTCTGGTACTCAATTAGATGGTGTCCGTTTGAAGCAGCATTCACTTTCAGGTTACAATCACAGAGTACAAAGCCATCAAATGCCATCAGCCTAGCTACCTTGCTTGAAATCATGCCTCACTGGCAGACTTATTACAACCACAGTACCAATGTCCTGGGCCTAAATATTCCATGCTCAAAGAAGCCCATAGGACGATCATGGCTAACAAGACAGTTCTGAGCCAATAAGGTTGTTAAATCAAATAAGTGTTTGAGAAACATCATACTTGATACAGGATACATATGCTACATCAGTGCCCACTGGAATGTCATTCATTTGAACTAACAGCTCTTTGTATCCCTCTGTGACCATGCATTGTGTTGTTGATTATGTGCTGTTATATATATTGGCAATGTGTTGCATATTCAAGATTTAGCTAATGGCTATGTACCTATTGATAAAGCAAAAATGTCAATAAACAGATTTAAACAAAAACAAATGAGGTTGTTAAATCGAAGGGGGCACTAGAGTGCGCGCAGCAAGATGGCTGCACTTGCGTGAGGCCCCTTGCAGCCCAGGACCAATATCCTTAACGATCCTGCCCAATCTCCACCTACAAGAACCTAAATTGTAGGGAACAGCATGCGGAGTGCAACTTGATGTCCCCATGCGAAAAACGAAGCAGATACGAGCTGCGGACGAGCTGCTAGACTGAAGGGCTGACCAGACCCAGACTCGCTCTTCAAAATGGCGGGTGCCCGGTGAACGAAGCGGAGCTGCAGCTGCCAGAGAAGACGGCTGCGGTCCCGGTGGGTAATCGCCCCCCACCAGGAGTTACCACGCGGGAGGGCAACCGCGCTTAGCCTCCAGAGACTGGCAAATCCACTGACCTGAGCTGGGGCTGCGGTGTGCGCCGGAGGGGAGCGCCAAGAGATCTACGGCCCGCCGCCATCGCAGGAAGCCGTGAGTAACAGCTGGCAAGCGGCGCAATCAGAGCAGGACAGACCGCCCTGTGGGGGCTCCGGTCGCCGGTGCGAGGCATGAACTGGGAAATACGACGGCAGGGGTGGCCAAAAACAGAGACAGGGCCTACCATCCTGAACGCTGTATAGAGTGAAAAAGCTGCTACGCTGTGCTGGTCCGGCGCCGGGTGCGGCACGGAATCATGGCGTCCCGCGCCCGCGGGGAAGAGAGGCGCGCTAGAGGACTGCCCGCAAGCCGTGCCTGGGCCCACTGCTCAAGCCTTAAGCAAAGACACCTCCCGCTTGCCACAGATATAATATCGATCCCCGAGGGACGCGAATTGCCGTCGCTGGGCCCGGAATGCGCCTCGCACAGAGCCAAGAGAAGCTGCACACAAAGACCCCTCCAATGCACAGAGACTGACAGCAGGGCAGTCACGGCCCAAAGCACCATTGGCCCTTTCTAACCTGTATGCGTGATCCTCAGCATCAGCCTAGGACAGACTCTCGCTGGGACCCCAGTACACCTGCACGCTAGAGAACTGTCCGTAAGCTGTGCCTGGGCCTACAACTCAGGCCTTAGGCAGAGACACCTTCCGCTTGCTACAGTCCCTTGTGGGCTGAGAATTGCCGCCACTGGGCCCGGACCGCCCCTCGCGCAGAGCCAAGAGACGCTGCACACAAAGGCACATCCGCTGCACAGCGCCTGACAGCAGGGTATAAGCGGCCCAAAACACCATTGGCCCTTTCCATCCTACCGGCATCAGCCTAGGACAGACTCTCGCTGGGACCCCAGTACGCCTGCAAGCTAGAGAACAGTCCGTTAGCTGTGCCTGTGCCAACAACTCAGGCCTTAAGCAGAGACACCTTCCGCTTGCCACAACTATAATATTGAGCCCCGAAGGCTGGGAGTTGCCACCACTGAGCCCGGACCGTGCCTCGCACAGAGCCAATTCAAGCTGCGCACAAAGGCCCATTCTCTGCACAGAGACTGACAGCAGGGCCGTCACGGTCCAAAACTCCAGTGGCCCTTCTTAACCTGCACGCGTGATCCCCAGTATCAGCCCAGTACAGACTCTCGCCTGGATACCCCGATACGCCTGCACGCTGATGTGAGAGAACAGTGCCTTTTCGGGAGGGCAGACGAGAGCCCCTGCGGGTAAACTGATCTTATGGCGCCGGAGACCAGAGCGCCCCACTACAGCGGAGAAAATAAAGCACGCAAAGGCAAGGGGCCCTACTTCAGGAGAAACCGCAAAGGAGGAAGGACAGTGCGAGTGCAGGGAAACTATGGTAAAAACGGACGGCAAACAAGCAAAGCTACCATTTGAAACACGAAAATCCACCAGGGCCTTCACCGACCCCCGAGAACACGATGGCGGACTGCACTAGCTCGGCGGCCCAGACCTCCACGGATGACCTCAAGAAGCTACACCGAACCATGAAACACAGCCTCACTTCAATAGAAGCAAAAATGGATGCTATGAATACCCGCATAGATAAAGTCACGCATAAGCTTGACCAGCACAAGGATGCATAACGGAAGCAGATCAGCGTGTCTCTACACTGGAAGACACATTTGCGGATAGAAAAGAACAGCTACTCCACATGGAACGACTCCTGAAAGTTATTGCGGTCAAAAATGAAGACCTAGAATCGAGGTTGCGCCGCAATAATATTCGCATACTAGGAGTGCCACCAACACAGGCCTCGTGGAGGACTATGTGGAGAGAGACTACTGACGACAGTATTCGAAAGAAGTGCCTTCTCCACAATGTTCATTATAGAAAGAGCACACCGCTCGCTGGCTGCTCTGCCCACGCCTAGAGCTCCTGCCAGATCGATCATCGCGCTCATACTCAATTATCGAGACTGTGAGACTGCTTTGAGGCTAGCCAGAGAACCCAAAACACTGTCCTACGAAGGCTCCGAACTGGCTATATACCCAGACTTTACAATGGCGGTAAAAGTTCCTACCCAATAAAAAAGAAATTACAGCAGGCCGAGTTCCTACCCAATAAAAAAGAAATTACAGCAGGCCAACATCCCTTACGCCATGCTATTCCCTGCAAAACTACGGATCACACACCAGGGCAAACAACACTTCTTTACCAACCCTCAGCACGTGGCAGATTTTTTAAAAAGCAACCTCCGGAGATCCCCTAGGAATGATCCAGATTTGAGCCCTTCTTGTTCTAATGCTGCCATATCTGACGTAGAGTAAACATTAAGGATACATCGACGCCGCGTACGCCCTGCTGCTCCACCTTGCAGCGCGGGGCAGCACAGATCCACGGATTACAGAGCCACATCGATCTACAACAGACGATTGTAACTGGCGCCCTAGAGACTGGCAGATATGAAGCACAGTCATATCTAAGTTAATGGGCTGCACAGCTCTGTTCCCTACACGACATCTGAATGTGACACTGAAAGGAAAGGGTAAACAAACCTGTACCTGGGCCCCCTCGTGCTTTGCCAGGGGAGACTGTGGTGCCCTCATGCGATTCCCCAACAAGACAACCCTAACAAGCTTGTTGCTAATTGGTTATTGTTTCCTTCTCTTCTGCTTTTTATGTTCTTACCGAATCTTCTTACAATGGAAGCTAGAGTTCTATTATTGAGTTCTTTTGGGAAAGGGTGGGAGGGTGGGTACGTAGGCCATGGCAGGATTGGGCTGCTGATGTGGGAGGGAGGTAGGACTGAATCACTGCATGGGGGGGAGGGAAAGCTGGCGACAGATACAACCACACTAAACACAGACCTTACCTCAAGATACTGCACTGCCTATACACCATATAAACTACACCGTACATTACACGCTCATAGTATGATCAATAACGCACCCGACCCCACCTAGCTATAATCTGGTCACGTGGAACGTGAGAGGCCTGGGAAACCCCAGGAAACGTCATTGTGTTCTGCTATACCTAGAGCGACACAACATCCACGTCGCAATGCTTCAAGAGACTCATATGGCCCATACGAGTCTCTTATGAGCTACATCCCCGGCTACATTTGCATCCCATTGGGCATCGTATAGATGCTGTTCGACATACTCTTATGCTCGAGGGACGGTGATACTTATCAAGAAAAATGTCCCATACATACCGATAGGAGAAATGGCTGACCCTCAGGGACGATACTGTATTACATGGGGGCGACTGTCATCTCAATCCATAACGCTTGCCTGTTGCTATGGCCCTAACACCGACGACCCTACGTTCTTCAGTGTTCTCTGGGGGAAAATACTTGACATTGACTCCACTCACGTGGCATGGAGGAGACTTTAACCTAACCCTGGACCCAACGAAAGATCGACAACGCGCACAACCTCACCACTACACAGGGGCCCAACGACAATTGTTAGAGATCCTTGCCACACATGACCTGATCGACGCATTTCGCAGTTAACACCCAGCCACCAGAGAGGACACATGTCACTCCTCTACGCACTCCACGTGGTCGAGAATAGATGGATGGCTGCTCTCCAGAGGGCTTAAAACATGGCTTATGTCTGCTCGACACCTGCCGAGAACATACTCGGACCACTCGCCGGTAATGCTAACCCTGGCTCCACCCTGCTCACTGGCTCCTTACCAAAACTGGAGATTGCCGGTGAATCCTCTCCTAGACATTTCAAACTGAACTAGGTCAAGAGATCACTGATTTCTTCCCGCGTAATATTGATACTGTCCCTCAGTTCTCCATGGTCTGGGAGGCATATGAATTTGCATTGCAAAAGGGGGAGGCATATTGAGAGATATCCACAATACGCTCCGACGTCTAGAAAGTTTTATTTTATTTTTTATTTTTAGAGTTTTCTATAGCGCGGACCAGCCCCAGGGAAGGGTAACAGAGCGCTTTACACTGAGGGCACAATACGAATAAAACAATTTGCAAAAAGAATAGCATACATAAGATCAACTTATTTACAAAGTTCGTAATGTCGCAGGTGTGAGAGTATTTCTAAGCAATGGGTCGAGAGGAGCGAAGGTGTCTTTCGAGGGATAGAAGGAGCAAGTTTAGGGTGTACATCTGGACTGGTCCATGTGATAGTTTACGGGAGGAATTTGCACATAAGGAATGATTTTGCTTCTTTTTTTGCACAGAAGAGTAGAGGAGATTTTTCTGGTGTAGGGAGGAAGCGAGTTCCATATTCTTGGTACTGCGCCGGAGAATGCTCTGTCAGAAGTTTTTTTCTTTCTAAAGCATGAGGGTTTCAGGAGTAAATTATCAGCACTCCTTGAATGTCTGATTCCTCCAGATAGGGTCAGTTTTTGGCATAGGTACTGGGGAGTATTGTGGTGAAGCGCTTTGTGAGTGATGCATGCCATTTTTAGGTGGATTCGAGCTTCAAAAGGAAGCCAGTTGAGCGCTTTTTAGGTGTGGCGATGTGTGGTCAAATTTCCTGGATCCTGTTAGGAGTCTTGCTGCGGCGTTGAGACAGGCTTTTAATGGGGCGGTTGAGATTTTGGGAAGTCCCGCAAAGGGTGATGCATCCGTACTCCAGCCTTGAGATGACTAAGGATTGAGCTGCAGTTTTGAGGTCCTGGTTATCAATGAAAGGTTTAATTTTCCTGAGATAGCTGAGGTGAAAGCGTGCGTTTTTAGCTAACAGGTTGATGTGTGTTTGCATGTTAAGGTTCTTATCTAGAGTAGTTCCAAGTGATTTGGTGGAGTCCACCAGAGTTGGCGTGCAGTTAAGTGCAGTGATCAACCTGGACCGTTCCTTTGTGTGAGAAGTTGGCCTGGTATATGATGCTCACTAGTTAAAGTGATCACCTTGTACCATGCCAAGCAACCCTTATGGTGTGGTTGTAAGTCAACCTTTTCGGACTAGCTGCCCTAGTGGTAGCGTAGGCTAAGCAGTCTTTGAGGCTAAACTCGTGAAGCGTGTTAAGCAGGCTGTTTTACCAATAGTAACCCCCTTTTATACCAATGAAAGGACACCACACAGATATATATTCAAAATATATATGTATTTATTTCTCAAAGTAACCCCTAGTCTCTTTATGAGCACAGGAGCACAAATCGTCAAACAAGATTATCACAGAATACGCAGAAGTTGCACTTTATATGGATAGGCCCTGGTGGCCACTCGAACCATATACTAAAATAGTGGTATAAGTACCACGAACAGAAAAGGGAAAAGGCCTAGGGCCTCTAGAATCGCTGGGCCTACAAGGAGCTAACGTCAGTTAGTGACCAGGAGGTCCACGGGTGGCGTGTGCAGAGCAAATAGTCACACGCGTGCTCCCATAGGTTTCAATGGGTGCGTAAAAAGTACAAAGTTACTGCAAAAGGAATCTTCCGGATGACCTAGGAACTTAAGATTTGGAACACAGGCACTAGAGATGTAATACTACACTTGGGCACAGGTGTGCCAGCTTTACCTCACCCACAGGAAGCGGGTGCATAGGCCTCGAAGTGCGTCGGGTTTCTTCTATCTGTTCCGTGGGGCCTGTAGACAAAAGGGCTGCAGGCGGTCGGTCGGGAAGAGATGCAGTGGATCCAAGAGTGGATCGGAGATGTTGAAGACCTGAAAGCAGAGGGGACAGTGTTCACAGTCACTAGCCAGTGACCAGCGTGGCACCAGGTGGGTACCAGGCGATGTCGGGTGCAAACAGGAAGGAAGGTGTAGCTTGACTCTGCAGCCACGTGGTCCCTGAAGGTCGACGACGTCCAGGAGTCGAGTCACGAGCTGTCCCACGCAGGCTCTCGCTGTCGGCGGTGTCGGCGACTTGATCGAAGCAAACAAGCCTTGGCAAAAGCAATTGTTGTAGGCAAGGAGTTTAAGCTGATGGTTCTGACCAGCAAGGTCAGAGGAACTGCTCCTTTGGAGGGGAGCAAGGGCCAGTCTGGAGCAACCAGACCAGCGGTGTTTGTCGTAGATTTCGTCGCCAAGATGGCCACTAGCCAGCGGGCCAGCAACCGGTTAGGCGCGTCGAGTGGCAAAATGCAGAAGGGCCCCACGCAGAGCGTGGAGATGCTGGAGGGCTCACCTTTGGTGCAGATGCTGCTCGAGGGTTGGGCTTCTCAGGACCCAAAGCACAACTTGGAGGGAGCCTCGGTTGTTGCACTGGTCAGCTTGTCGTAGTCGTTTCAAGATGGCTGGCTCCACGTGTCTCGGTGCCTCCACGGGTCTCCTCTTTGCAGGGACTGTGGATCGGGCGGTGAGAGGTCTGGAGGTCCAGGTCTTGTCAGTCTCTGGGCTCGGGCTCCGGCGGGAGGCGGCGGCAAAGCAGACGTTGATTCGCTGGATGGTGCTTGCGTTAGCAAGGTGGTCACTCCCTGACCACAGGGGAGATTGGCTTCAGTCCTCTGTGCAGCAGAGCGTCGAAGTTCCCGTCTTCTTCTTAGTTTTAAGTTGATTCCAGGATGTCTGAAGTCTTAGGACACAGCTCCTACCTTTATTCGGATTCTAGGGGCCGGACTACCTGCTAGGTCCCTCCCTATGGGTGGGACCAGGAAGGGGGGTGGTTACACCCCCAATCCTTTGTCCAGCTCGCCCCAGGCCCGGGACTGGTGTGCCCCAGGACCGGTTTGAACTGGCATATGCACCGAGGCTCCTTGTGAGCCACAGGCATGTCTGGTTTCTTTCAAGCCCTACCTGACCAATACACAAAATCCTGTCTGGGGTGGTGCACGCACCTCCCCTGGCAGGAAACCCTTTGTCCACACCTCCCAAGCTGGAAGGACTCCCAGCAGCAGGAGGGCAGACTTGTGTCTGTGGTGGCAGCATCCATTTTGTGGAGCTGAGGCTATGTCTGATTTTACCCGGGTTTCAGGCACTGTACATGTCGTGTCCCTCTAGAAGGGTGGAATGCTAACCCCGTCGCCAGAATTGGCGAGGGGTTAGTGTTCCAATTCGTATGACAACTTACTCGACATGTTTTGATAAAGCCAAACCAAAGATAGCATTTAACCGCGAGGTTCATAATGCACTTAAGAGTATATGGTATGACGATATCTGGAAACAGTAGAAGGAAGTTGTTCCGACCACTGCAGACAGGCTCAGCTCATGCCAGAGCACCATCTCACATGGAACCAAGCACTCTGCCTTCAGGATTGTTAAGGCCTGCCATAGGAGTGACTTATAGGTTACCAGGTGTCCCATTTAAGGTTAGGTATAGGTATACTACACCTAAGTAAGAGGTGATTACACCAACTTACCCCAGCTGAGTGATCAGCCAGTTGTGTCAAATTGTTAGGCCAAGCCTGGGGTCAAGTCAAGTCAAGTCAGAGAATTTATAAAGCGCACTACATACCCAGAGGGTCTCAAGGCGCTAAGGAGGGGGGGGGGGGAGGATTACTTGTCAATAATCCACGTTTTAAGTTGCTTTCTGAAAGCCAGGTGGTTCTGGGTAAGGCGAAGGTGAGTGGGGAGTGAGTTCCATGTTTTAGCAGCCAGGTAAGAGAAGGATCTGCCTCCCATGGTGGTCTTGTTGATGCGAGGCACGGTGGCGAGGGCTTGGCTGGAGGAACGTAGTTGGCGGGAGGGGGTGTAGAAGGACAGTCTTGAGTTGAGGCATTCTGGTCCGATGTCGTAGAGTGATTTGTGTGCGTGGGTTAGCAGTCGGAAAGTGATTCTCTTATTGACGGGTAGCCAGTGGAGGTCTTTCAGGTGACCAGAGATGTGTTCGTTGCGAGGGATGTCTAATATGATTCTGGCTGAGGCGTTTTGTATTCGTTGGAGTTTCTTTTGGAGTTTAGCGGTAGTGCCTGCGTAGAGGGTGTTTCCGTAGTCCAGTCGGCTCGTGACTAGAGCATGGGTGACTGTTTTCCTGGTTTCGGTGGGGATCCATCGAAATGTTTTTTTGAGCATGCGAAGAATGTTGAAGCAAGATGAAGATACGGCGCTGACTTGTCTGTTCATTGAAAGTGAAGAATCCAGGATAACGCCTAGGTTCCGTGCGTGGTCTGTCGGGATGGGTGCTTTTCCAAGGGCTACCGGCCACCAAGAGTCGTCCCATGCAGAGGGGGATGTACCTAGGATGAGGACTTCTGTTTTATCCGAGTTCAGTTTCAGACGGCTATGTTTCATCCATTCAGCAACTTCTTTCATTCCTTCGTGTAGGTTAGTTTTGGCGGTGCTGGGATCCTTGGTGAGAGAAAGGATCAGTTGAGTGTCATCCGCGTAAGAGATGATGTTGAGGTTGTGTTGGCGGGCGATGGTCGCGAGGGGGCTCATGTATACGTTGAAGAGGGTGGGGCTGAGAGAGGATCCTTGTGGTACGCCACAGATGACTTCGGTGGCCTCGGACTTGAATGGTGGAAGACGGACTCTCTGGGTTCTTCCGGTGAGGAACGAGGTGATCCATCCAAGTGCTTTTCCATGTATTCCGATGTTGGTGAGGCGTTGTAAAAGGGTGCTGTGGCAGACTGTGTCGAAGGCAGCAGAGAGGTCGAGGAGGATGAGGGCGACTGTATCTCCATTGTCCAGTAGGGTTCGAATGTCGTCTGTTGCTGCGATAAGGGCGGTCTCAGTGCTGTGTTTTGCTCGGAAGCCAGATTGTGAGGAGTCGAGGGATTTGTTGGCTTCGAGGAAAGCGGAGAGCTGGTTGTTGACAGCTTTCTCGATTACTTTGGCCGGGAATGGAAGGAGCGAGATGGGGCGGTAATTTTTGAGTTCGGTGGGGTCCGCTGTGGGTTTTTTCAGAAGGGCGGTGAGTTCAGCGTGTTTCCAGGTTTCCGGAAAGGTGGCGGAGTTGAAGGAGCAGTTGATGACGTCTCGGAGGTGCGGTGCTATGACGGAGTCTGCTTTGTTGAAGATGTGGTGAGGGCATGGGTCTGTGGGGGATCCTGAGTGGATGGAGTTCATTAGGCGGATGGTGTCCTCAGTGGAGATTGGGTTCCAGTCGTTAAGGGTGTTCGCGGGGGGAGAGTGTTCAGCATGTGGTTGGGTGGGTTGGGCCCCGGGTTGGTTGTCGAAGCTGTTGTGGATGTCTGCAATCTTGTTGTGGAAGAATGAGGCTAGGGAGTCGCAGAGGGCTTGAGAGGGGGTGATGTCGTTGGAGTTGGCCGAGGGATTGGAAAACTCCTTGACGATGTTGAAAAGTTCCTTGCTGTTGTGGGCGTTGTTGTCGAGTCGGTCCTTGAATGCTGTTTTCTTGGCCTTTCGGATTAGTTGGTGGTGAGTGCGGGTGGCGTTTTTGAAGGCGTCCTTGGTGTTGGTGGTTGGGTCTTTTTTCCACATGGTGGCATAATACATGCTGCAGCCCTTGGCAGGCCTTGGGTACACCAATGCCCTGGGTACCTAGTGTACACTGGTACAGGGGCTGACAGGGTGATCCACTTCCAATTGGTTATGCACCTAGGGTGCATAGTTTTAATTTAGTAGAGAGAACAGCAGGCTGGGGGTCTGATTGGCAGGCCCACAGCCTCAATATGTCAAAAACCAGTGAAGCAAAAAGCAAAAATTTGGGGTGACCATAGGATAGCAGACCCTACTCTCCTACACAACCCCCCCCCCAAACGCTGGGACATTAAACTAGCCTTGACCAGTCTCGTCTTCATGTCCTAAGTGGAAGTACCTGGAGAGACCATCTGCATTCCCATGGTCAGTACCTGGCCGGTGCTCCACTGTAAAGTCCATCCCCTGTAGGGAAATGGACCACCTAAGCAGTTTGGGGTTTTCACCCTTCATCTGATTTAGCCACAAGAGGGGCTTGTGGTCGGTCTGAATCTTGAAGTGAGTGCCAAACAAGTATGGCCTCAGCTTCTTCAGGGCCCACACCACAGCAAAGGCCTCCCTCTCAATAGCTGACCAATTCTTCTCTCTGGGGGTCAACCTTCTGCTAATAAAAGCAATGGGTTGGTCTTGACCATCTACATTAAGTTGTGACAGCACAGCTCCCACACCCAACTCAGAAGCATCTGTTTGGACAATAAACTCTTTGGAGTAGTCAGGACTTTTCAGGATAGGTGCAGAGCACATGGCCTCCTTCAGGTCATCAAATGCCTTTTGACAGCTTACTGTCCACTGAACCTTTTTGGGCATCTTCTTGGATGTCAGATCATTAAGAGGAGTCACAATGGACCCATAGTTCTTAACAAACTTCCTGTAGTACCCAGTCAAGCCCAAGAAAGCTCGAACTTGAGTCTGGGTGGTTGGAGGGGACCAGTCCTTGATGGATTGTATCTTACTCTCCAGTGGTTGAACTTGGCCTCCACCTACAAGGTGGCCCAAATATACAACCTTACTCTGCCCTATCTGGCACTTAGTAGCCTTGATAGTGAGGCCTGCCCTTTGCAGAGCCTCAAGAGCCTTCTTCAGGTGGATCAGGTGATCCTCCCAGGTGGAGCTAAAGACAGCAATGTCATCAAGATATGCTGCGCAAAAGTCATCCAACCCAGTAAGGACTTGGTTCACCAGCCTTTGGAAGGTGGCAGGTGCATTCTTCAGACCAAAGGGCATCACCACAAACTGGTAGTGCCCACCTGGGGTTGAGAATGCTGTTTTGGCCTTAGACTCCTCAGCTAATCTGATTTGCCAATAGCCAGCTGTTAAGTCAAATGTGCTCAAAAACTTTGCAGAAGCTAGTTTGTCTATGAGCTCATCTGCCCTTGGAATAGGGTGTGCATCTGTCCTGGTGACAGCATTGAGTCCTCTGTAATCCACACAGAACCTCATCTCTCTCTTGCCATCTTTGGTGTGAGGTTTGGGGACCAGGACCACTGGGCTAGCCCAGGGGCTCTCTGAGGGTTCAATGACACCTAATTCCAGCATTTTATGTACCTCAGCCTTTATACAGTCCCTGACGTGGTCAGGTTGTCTGTAAAGTTTGTTCTTTACAGGCAGACTGTCACCAGTGTCCACCACATGGGTACACCAGTCAGTTTGACTAGGTATCAAGGAAAACATATGTGAAAATGATTGTAGAACCTGTCTACATTCAGTCTGCTGATGGGCAGTGAGGTTGCCTCCAAGGGTCACTCCTTCAACTGAGCCATCTTCAGGGTTCTGAGACAACAGGTCTGGGAGAGGGTCACTCTCTTCCTCCTGTCCCTCATCTGTAGCCATGAGCAAGCCCATGTCTGCCCTGTCAACATATGCTTTAAGTCTGTTAACATGGAGTACCCTGTGGGGACTCCTGGGAGTTCCTAGGTCGACCAAGTAGGTGACCTCTCCCTTCTTTTCCAGGATTGTATGGGGTCCAGACCATTTGTCTTGGAGTGCTGCTGGGGCCACTGGCTCCAACACCCATACCTTCTGTCCTGGCTGAAACTCAACCAAGACAGCCTTTTGGTCATGCCAAGCTTTCTGTAAGGCCTGGCTTGCCTCAAGGTTTTTGGATGCCTTCTCCATATACTCAGCCATCCTGGAGCGGAGACCAAGTACATAGTCCACTATGTCTAGCTTAGGCTTTTTGAGAGGTAACTCCCAGCCTTCCTTCACCAAACACAGTGGGCCTCTCACAGGGTGCCCAAACAACAATTCAAAGGGGCTGTAGCCAACTCCTTTTTGTGGGACCTCTCTGTAAGCAAACAGAAGGCAGGGTAGAAGGATGTCCCATCTTCGCCTGAGCTTTTCAGGTAATCCTTTGATCATACCCTTTAGGGTCTTGTTGAATCTCTCAACAAGCCCATTGCATTGTGGGTGATAAGGGGTGGTGAACTTGTAGTTGACACCACATTCCTTCCACATAGCTGTTAAGTATCCTGACATAAAGTTGGTACCTCTGTCAGATACTACCTCCTTAGGAAACCCCACTCTGGAGAATACTCCCAGCAGGGCCCTGGCCACAACAGGAGCTGTAGTGGTCCTAAGGGGAATTGCCTCTGGATACCTGGTGGCATGATCCACTACCACCAGTATAAATCTGTGCCCAGATGCAGTGGGAGGATCCATGGGACCCACTATGTCTATTCCCACTCTTTCAAAGGGAACCCCCACCACAGGTAGTGGTATCAGGGGGGCCTTTGTTGTGCCACCTGATTTGCCACTGGCTTGGCAGGTAACACAGGAGCGACAAAACTCCTTTGTATCTTCATTCATATGAGGCCAGTGAAAGTGAGGGACAAGTCTGTCCCAGGTCTTGTTCTGGCCTAGGTGTCCTGCTAAAGGAATGTCATGGGCCAAGGTAAGAAGGAAGCCCCTAAATTGCAGAGGTATAACCAACCTCCTGGTTGCACCAGGCTTGGGGTCTCTAGCCTCTGAATAAAGGAGCCCTTCATCCCAATACACTTTATGGGTACCTTGAGCATTCCCAGCAGCCTCAGCAGCAGCCAGCTGTCTGAGGGGTTCAAGAGAGGGACAGGATAACTGAGCCTGCCTCAAGTCAGCCCTTGAAGGTCCCCCTGTCCCCAGAAACTCAACCTGGTCAGGTTCAAGCTCTTCAGGGACAGTTCCTTCAGGGTCCTCTAGATCAGCTTCCTGGGAAGGCTGATCATCACTCTGAGGCAGGGGGGAAGGCACAGCCTTGACCCTCCTGTTCTTCTTCTTGGTAGGTGCTTGGTCCATTGTTCCAGGATCCAAGACCTGTGGTTCAGTGAGGCACTTTTTGGCCTGTGACCTGGTCACAGCAAGGACATGTGATGATATACCTAACATCTCTGCATGAGTCCTGTACTCCACTTCTGACCATAGAGAACTCTCTAGGTCATTGCCCAACAAACATTCTACTGGGAGGTCTGCACTAACCACAACCCTTTTGAGGCCAGTTACCCCTCCCCATGAGAAGTTAACAACTGCCACACTATGTGAAGTAGTGGCATTGCTGGCATTGGTCACCAGGTAGTTCTCACCTGGTATGTACTGTCCAGGGTCCACAAAGCCTGGTGTCACCATAGTGACACTGGCACAGGTGTCCCTGTAGGCTTGAGCCACTTTGTCATTAATTAAAGGAGTCTGTCTGTACTTGCCCAGGTTACTGGGGCTCACAGTCAGGGACAAATCAATGTCCCCATCACAGATCAAGACTGCCTGTGTCAGGGTTCTGTCTAAGTCAGAATCTCCTTCAGTTCCCATAGTGATTCCCACTACACCCTTTGTCTGGGGACCAACACTGCTAACAGTAGTACTGGGAGCAGGTGCCTTAGGGGCAACAGTGTTGGGGGCTCCACCCTTTTTGCAATCACTAGTCCAGTGAGTTGTATTCTTGCAATGATTGCACCAGGGTTTCTTTTGACCTTCTTTCTTCTTTTTGGACTGTTGGGACCCACCCTCCTTAGTAGTAGTTTGGGGCCCTGTTGAAGACTTCTGGTCTTTAGGTTTCTGATCTCCACCCTTTTGGTCTGTTTTCTTCTGATCACCCCCTTGGCCCTGGTTCTGGTTCTTTTGCTTAACCCTGGTTCTGACCCATTTGTCTGCCTTCTTTCCCAATTCTTGGGGAGAGGTCAGATCAGAGTCAACCAAGTGTTGATGCAGTTGCTGGTTTTGACAGTTATTTAAAATCTGTTCTCTCATCATCAAATTATACAATCCTGTAAAATCAGATACCTTACTTCCCAGCAACCAACCCTCCAGAGCCTTAGTGGCACATTCAATGTATTCAGACCAGTCCTGAGTCTGTGTCTTTTGGGTGTCTCTGAACATTAACCTGTACTGTTCAGTGGTTAAGCCTAACCCATCAACTAGAACACTCTTCAGGACTCTGTAATTTCTGACATCCTCTTCTCTAACAGTGAGGAGTCTGTCTCTGCCTCTTCCTTCAAAGGAGAGCCAGAGGATTGCTGCCCACTGGTCTTCAGGAACCTGCTGTACTTTGCAGGCCCTCTCAAGAGCAGTTATCCACTTGTGGATGTCATCCCCACTTTTGTAGGGGGGCACAACCTTAGACAGGTTTCTATTATCGAAAACCCTATCTTTGTCCTTAGGGACAATGCTGCCACCAGTGGGTATAGACCCACTCTCTTTATGCTGTCTAGCCTTGCTAAGTTTCTCTTCCATCAGGGCTACTTCTAGCTCCTGCTTCCTGATCCTCAGCTGAGCTTCTTGCATCTTGGCCTCATGTTCCCTCCTCTGAGGGGTGGTCATCCTTCTCCTGGAGTGACCTTGAGAGCCTCTAGAGCCATGGGAAGCATTGGAGTCACCTGAGCGATTCCTTTGCCTTCCAAGCCCTGTGTTAAGTCCACTGGGGAGGTCCAGTGGGGTGAACCCACTGTCAGTCCCCAATAGCCTTAGTTTAGCTGGGCCAAGTATAACACTTGGCACTGGGCTAGTTCTCCCTTCATCCTCACTACTGTCAGTATCCTTTTCACTCTCATCCTCTGTGGTAGGCATCCCATCTAAGGGGTGACTATTGGGAAGGGGTACTTCAGTGGCATCTTCAGAAGGGGGGCCTCCTGTTCCTGTCCCTAAGGGGGCTAACTGGGAAGCTTTCCTGAGCTCTTTTTGATTTTCATCTTCTTGCAAGAGCTCTCTGAGCAAAGCAGAGGTAGGGTTCTTGGGCTGTTTAAGGCCTCTAAGAGTTGCCAGCTGCCTGAGCTCATTTTGATTAAGGGTAGCATAGATGGATGGTGCCCTCGGGGGGTCACTCTCAACAGAGATGGGTACAGTGGACCCCTCTGCCCCAGCCATTGCTCTTAAGTGTGGGTGGATGTGTTGCAATCTACCTACACTTGGGTTTACCTACTAAACCTATCTAGTAGTTGTAGTCAGGGTGTGCTACTCCCTTTGCTCTACAACAACTAAGTTCAGTAGAACTTATGTATATCTAATCTTGTTTTATATGTACCTACAGGTACCTATGTGATCTTTCAATTGGTAACCAAGAGATTACAATGGTAAAACACAGCAAGCTCAAATCCAACCGCTGCTCACCAATGTGAGAAGTTGGCCTGGTATATGATGCTCACTAGTTAAAGTGATCACCTTGTACCATGCCAAGCAACCCTTATGGTGTGGTTGTAAGTCAACCTTTTCGGACTAGCTGCCCTAGTGGTAGCGTAGGCTAAGCAGTCTTTGAGGCTAAACTCGTGAAGCGTGTTAAGCAGGCTGTTTTACCAATAGTAACCCCCTTTTATACCAATGAAAGGACACCACACAGATATATATTCAAAATATATATGTATTTATTTCTCAAAGTAACCCCTAGTCTCTTTATGAGCACAGGAGCACAAATCGTCAAACAAGATTATCACAGAATACGCAGAAGTTGCACTTTATATGGATAGGCCCTGGTGGCCACTCGAACCATATACTAAAATAGTGGTATAAGTACCACGAACAGAAAAGGGAAAAGGCCTAGGGCCTCTAGAATCGCTGGGCCTACAAGGAGCTAACGTCAGTTAGTGACCAGGAGGTCCACGGGTGGCGTGTGCAGAGCAAATAGTCACACGCGTGCTCCCATAGGTTTCAATGGGTGCGTAAAAAGTACAAAGTTACTGCAAAAGGAATCTTCCGGATGACCTAGGAACTTAAGATTTGGAACACAGGCACTAGAGATGTAATACTACACTTGGGCACAGGTGTGCCAGCTTTACCTCACCCACAGGAAGCGGGTGCATAGGCCTCGAAGTGCGTCGGGTTTCTTCTATCTGTTCCGTGGGGCCTGTAGACAAAAGGGCTGCAGGCGGTCGGTCGGGAAGAGATGCAGTGGATCCAAGAGTGGATCGGAGATGTTGAAGACCTGAAAGCAGAGGGGACAGTGTTCACAGTCACTAGCCAGTGACCAGCGTGGCACCAGGTGGGTACCAGGCGATGTCGGGTGCAAACAGGAAGGAAGGTGTAGCTTGACTCTGCAGCCACGTGGTCCCTGAAGGTCGACGACGTCCAGGAGTCGAGTCACGAGCTGTCCCACGCAGGCTCTCGCTGTCGGCGGTGTCGGCGACTTGATCGAAGCAAACAAGCCTTGGCAAAAGCAATTGTTGTAGGCAAGGAGTTTAAGCTGATGGTTCTGACCAGCAAGGTCAGAGGAACTGCTCCTTTGGAGGGGAGCAAGGGCCAGTCTGGAGCAACCAGACCAGCGGTGTTTGTTGTAGATTTCGTCGCCAAGATGGCCACTAGCCAGCGGGCCAGCAACCGGTTAGGCGCGTCGAGTGGCAAAATGCAGAAGGGCCCCACGCAGATCGTGGAGATGCTGGAGGGCTCACCTTTGGTGCAGATGCTGCTCGAGGGTTGGGCTTCTCAGGACCCAAAGCACAACTTGGAGGGAGCCTCGGTTGTTGCACTGGTCAGCTTGTCGTAGTCGTTTCAAGATGGCTGGCTCCACGTGTCTCGGTGCCTCCACGGGTCTCCTCTTTGCAGGGACTGTGGATCGGGCGGTGAGAGGTCTGGAGGTCCAGGTCTTGTCAGTCTCTGGGCTTGGGCTCCGGCGGGAGGCGGCGGCAAAGCAGACGTTGATTCGCTGGATGGTGCTTGCGTTAGCAAGGTGGTCACTCCCTGACCACAGGGGAGATTGGCTTCAGTCCTCTGTGCAGCAGAGCGTCGAAGTTCCCGTCTTCTTCTTAGTTTTAAGTTGATTCCAGGATGTCTGAAGTCTTAGGACACAGCTCCTACCTTTATTCGGATTCTAGGGGCCGGACTACCTGCTAGGTCCCTCCCTATGGGTGGGACCAGGAAGGGGGGTGGTTACACCCCCAATCCTTTGTCCAGCTCGCCCCAGGCCCGGGACTGGTGTGCCCCAGGACCGGTTTGAACTGGCATATGCACCGAGGCTCCTTGTGAGCCACAGGCATGTCTGGTTTCTTTCAAGCCCTACCTGACCAATACACAAAATCCTGTCTGGGGTGGTGCACGCACCTCCCCTGGCAGGAAACCCTTTGTCCACACCTCCCAAGCTGGAAGGACTCCCAGCAGCAGGAGGGCAGACTTGTGTCTGTGGTGGCAGCATCCATTTTGTGGAGCTGAGGCTATGTCTGATTTTACCCGGGTTTCAGGCACTGTACATGTCGTGTCCCTCTAGAAGGGTGGAATGCTAACCCCGTCGCCAGAATTGGCGAGGGGTTAGTGTTCCAATTCGTATGACACCTTACTCGACATGTTTTGATAAAGCCAAACCAAAGATAGCATTTAACCGCGAGGTTCATAATGCACTTAAGAGTATATGGTATGACGATATCTGGAAACAGTAGAAGGAAGTTGTTCCGACCACTGCAGACAGGCTCAGCTCATGCCAGAGCACCATCTCACATGGAACCAAGCACTCTGCCTTCAGGATTGTTAAGGCCTGCCATAGGAGTGACTTATAGGTTACCAGGTGTCCCATTTAAGGTTAGGTATAGGTATACTACACCTAAGTAAGAGGTGATTACACCAACTTACCCCAGCTGAGTGATCAGCCAGTTATGTCAAATTGTTAGGCCAAGCCTGGGGTGGCATAATACATGCTGCAGCCCTTGGCAGGCCTTGGGTACACCAATGCCCTGGGTACCTAGTGTACACTGGTACAGGGGCTGACAGGGTGATCCACTTCCAATTGGTTATGCACCTAGGGTGCATAGTTTTAATTTAGTAGAGAGAACAGCAGGCTGGGGGTCTGATTGGCAGGCCCACAGCCTCAATATGTCAAAAACCAGTGAAGCAAAAAGCAAAAATTTGGGGTGACCATAGGATAGCAGACCCTACTCTCCTACACTTTGTCTCCTGGGAATTAGTAGGGGGGGAGATTAGAAGAAATTCAAACAACAAAGAAGTGAACTCAAACAACTCGAAAATCAAATGCGATCAGACCCAAGCTCTCACTTGAAGGGGGCAATTTAGAGACAAACTGACAGAATATCAAGATACTGCAGAGAGATAATGTAAGTTCCGCGGTAAATACTACTGTGCCCAACAATACGGGGAAGGGGAACGCCCCGGAAAGGCCTTACGTGAGCTCACTTGACAACCCAGATTCTCTAATACTATACTTGAAATTACCGATCACGAGGGTGGGGTACACAGAGACACCCCAGACATACTAGACACCTTCTATGCGTTCTACACCAAACTATACACAACACACAGGACTCAACCAATACAGTTTGTGCCCTATTTTGAAGACATAGCGCTAGGCTGGCTGGGGGATGGCCAGAGGGAATTCCTCCTAGCAGATTTTGAGGACGAGGAGATACGCTCGGCAATTATACAACTGCTATCCGGCCGCGCTCTCTGGCCAGATGGCTTACTGGCCGAATTTTGTAAAACATACAGTGATACCCTTATCCCCATTCTAAAACAGGTCTATGAGGAGGCGCGAGGACAGGTACACTCCCGCCAACAATGCGAGAGGCACTCATTATATCACTCCTCAAGCCAGGCAAACCAGGAGATAGATGCGACTCTTACCGGCCACTCTCGCTAATTAATTGCGATGCCAAAATCTTGGCCAAATTGATTGCCAATGGAATCAGTCCTCCGATGACAGCCCTGGTGTTACCAGACCAATCGGGCTTTTTACCCGGAAGAGCAACATCGCATAATCTCTGCACCCTGTTCTGCCTAATGCAGGACATCGAGCCAGACCAGGCAGCGGTGGCAGTCTTTTTGGACGCCACCAAAGCATTCGACTCCCTTGAATGGGACTATCTGGCCAATGTACTGGTGAGAATGAGATTCTCCCCCCCCCCCCCTCCTTCGTTGCCTGGATCCAGCTATTATGCACAAAGCCACAAGCCAAACTTAATGGAGCATGCTCTCCCAGGTTCCATATCACGAGGGGGACGAGGCAAGGATGTATGTCGATGACCTCACATTGTACTTGCGCGACCCAGAGGAAAGCTTGAATCCCATATTGCAGGCATTCCTGCAGTTCGGGCGCTACTCCGGAATTAACATTAATTGGAGCAAATCACAAATTTTCCCCCTCACAGACATTGTGAAGAAATACACCCCGGACTTCCCATTGGATTGGTGTGAAGAAGAAGTCAAATATCTTGGAATAGTGATAACCAGAGACAGGGAACACCTCATGAGGGCTAACTATGGTAGAGCGCTAGACACACTCAAAGACTCCATTACACGATGGATAGCAATGCCACTTTCTTTAGCAGGCTGGATAGCATTGATCAAGACGGTCGTTCTCCAAAAACTACTCTACCTCTTCACCTGCATTCCATATGCACTCAGCAACTCCCTTTTTAAAACCCTCAAATCACAACTCATTCGATTGAGGTGGGGGGGGGGGCAAACAACCCAGGCTAAAGTGGGAGGTACTAACTCTACCCTTTGATAAAGGAGGATTTGAGGTCCCCGACATGGAGCTCTATTTCTGGAGCGCTCAGGCGCACTCTGCCGCCTACTGGATGCACCCACCACCATACATGCCACACCTGACGATAGAACACTGGCCCATGGTTCCAACCCCTTACTCAGCCTATATAAGCACGCCCACTAACCCTAAATGCACAGACCCAACTACAGTGGAATGCACAAATAGAGCATGGAGGGCCATTGCCAACCGCATGAAAGTGGACACACTACACTCCCCACTTCTGCCACAAGCAGGCAGATTAGACATCCCAGTCACGCGGGAAGTGCGGTGTCAACAAATGCTACGTAAATACAAAATCCAGACTCGGGGAGCACTGCATGAGGACGGGACCTTCCGCACATGTGAAAATTTTTTTAATGACTGCCAACCCTCAACTATGGAGTTATTCATGTACGTGAGGCTCCGCCTTGATGTAAAATCCGCTACTCCTGACTTTCCCGCCAACACCCTACATTCGCTCCACTACATTGCCTTATTGCACCGGTCCTCCCCCACACATATAGTATCCATGCTGTACCGAACCACCCAAACTAATAGCCGACACAGCGTCCCTGATGCGCGGACCAGATGGGAAAAAGATTTGGGCGCTCCTATTACTGATTATCAATGGACCTATTGTTGCCAGCAGACAGGGAGAACCTCGGCCAGTAGCAGATTGCGCATAATCCATTTCAAATTCCTTCACCGACTTTATTACACCCCGGCACAACTGTATCGCTTCAGACTCCATGCCAAGTGCAAGAAGTCAGCACCCTCCAATTGCGATAGATGCGGGAGGGAGGGTGCTGACTTCTTGCACTTGGCATGGAAATGCCCCCTAGTCTTAGCATACTGGACGGAGGTTGCAGAAAATATTATTCAGATGACAGGGGAACACATAACCAATACCCCGCTCACTACTCTGTTGGGATACACAAGGGATTTGAAGGCGTCCTTCAGGAAATTTATATTGATAAGCTTACTTTTGGCTAAATACAGGGTGGCCTGTACATGGGGGAGAGGTAGAGCGCCCAAGTTCAAGATCTGGATGGGGGATCTAATATATTGCCAGGAACAACTGTATGTGTATGCGGAGTTGATGCCACCCATGTCTCGCCCTCGAGACATCTGGGAACCGCTACGAATATATGTACAGGAGCGCCCGGCCGCAACAGGCGATGAAGGAGGCACTTCAGGGGGCCGGAAAATGTTGGTGTCGAGGGAATGATGGAGTGGGCCTAGTCAGCAGGCACCTAAGAACACTGTACGGATTATGCGATATTCCCTCTGTAGGGCGCCAGAGCGCACCACTAGCAGCCAAACTTGTACAAACTAAGTACGTGCTTTGTAGGCTGATGTGTATGGCCTGTATTTTTCTAAATTTGATATAATAAGGTCGCAAAGTGTAGCTGTAAAATTCTGCTGGTAATTGCACTGTCCCTTTCTATTTTTCTTATTGCAAACTTGAAAAATAAAGTAAAAAAATAAATAAAAAAAGGTTGTTAAATCGAAACTATTGGTGGTGAAACATCCTTTTGGGCTGTTGCTCACAACTGTGGCTTAAATATCTGAAACAGTTTAGATGTTTTTGTCAAAATGTGGCACTGATTTTATCAGTTTTGACTATATCCAAAGTTGCAACTTTATTTAAAACTTAAGCCCTACTTCAAAATGTGCCTGTCAAAATGCTTATATGGCTGTATTTTGCTTAAAAATACACTATGTAACAAAAAGGAAGGAGTCAAGTCTCCTTTAACATTTGGGGTCCACCTTGCAGAGATGCAAATCATCTGTTGTGTACTCTACCACCTAGTGTTGGGGTCGGACTATTAAAAGTTGTTTTCCTCGCAGTCTAAATTGTGGTTTCATGTGAGTGACTTGTGACTCAAACACATCACTAGGAATCCGCAATGCACAGGCACACAGACTCCTCCTTACTTGTCAGTGGCTGTATTCCCATCAGAGTTTGAGACTATGTATGTAAGCCATCAGTAAGTACTGATTGCCTCTTGAAGAACAGTTTGCCAAATGCTACATTCGTGACCCTGAGAAGTGGAGAAGAACGCTTGTAAATCTGCAATAGTACAAGCTGCAAAGTCTTAAAGGTAAGTAATGTTTGCAGCGTGCGGTATTGTAGATCAAATCAGGGGCGGCTCTAGGCTCATGGTGGCCCTGTGCAGGGAGCGCAGGTAGGGGGCCCCGGAAGAGGGGGTCCGGGCGGGGCGGAGCTCAGGAAGGTGTTTTAATAAAACGTCCAGAAAAGGCGTTAGATGACCAGTAACATGGTAACAGAAAAACGACGTTTACTTTTTGAGTGCTCATCACTTGGATACTTTGTTTTAGAATCTGGGTCTCTGGAGGGACCCCTTTCAACAAGAAAAACACATTGCGTGTCCGTAAGAGAGTTCGGCCACAAAGCAGAATCCCTCCAATCACATAAATCATATTCAGAACACGGGTCTGTAACATGGTCTTGCTTCCTTTTCAATACCAGCATCATCCGTCTGTAAACTCTGAACCTCCTTCAGAATGCCAGATGTTGATGGACCGATGAATGATGTTTCAGTTTCTCTGTCTGAGGGTCTTTTGTAATAATCCTCACCCTGAGTTGGTAATTGCTGCATGTTTATATCAATTTCAGAGTCACCTTGTTCATTTTCATTGGTCTGCTCATGAGTATCATTCTGCTCATGGATATCATCATTTTTTTGTTCTTCTTTATGGTCGTCAGCGCCTGTTTTACCTGGTGCATCAGCAGTACACTGGCCAGAGGATTCTCCATCTTTAGGTTTCCCTTGGGTGATAAAGTTCAGGATTGCTAAGCCTGCTGAGCCACCTTTCTCTTTCGTTTCGAATAACCAGATTTGTGTACTCGAATTCTCTTCAATTTGCTTGCAATACAGCGGGCGAGGCTAGCAGTGGGTAGGGAAAAAAAGAAGGCAATCAGCAGTGGCGGCTGCGGAAAGATTTTGATGTGTCATTTTTATTTTCTTGCAAAAACAAGTTGATGGACAGAATGCAGAACAATGTCATACCTTCACCCCAGTACAGACATCTGGGCCTAAATCCATCGTTTGTTTGCTCACCACACCACCCCAGTTCAGACATGGCCATATGCAAATCAGCCTTGACCCTGTGCCTCATGGGAACAGTCCAGCCCGAACTGCCAAGCCATGTCTTCCCTGGACTACACAATGAAGGACCAGCATACCCTAATGAACGAGTGAATTTCCACCACCTACCAGGAAAATATGTTCCAGAACCATCTCCCTAGCAGCCACCCAATGCAGCCGCTGATAAAACAGTGGAGGCCGCTACTTCTCCCACCTGGCAGTGAAGACCTGAAAACCCTCCCCCTGCACCTCAGAGCCTCACCATCGCTCCAGCAGTTCAGGAAGGATCACAAGACCTTGCTGTTCAACCAACAAGCAGCATGATCCAGCAGCATGAATCCCAAACCGCCTCGAGACCCTTATGTGTGAAGCAGCTGAACTTTACAAACCCTGACTGTTGGGCATATATTGTGAAAAGCAGTACTTTCAAACTTGTAAAGCGGCTTTGTGCAGAAAGTAGCAGTACAACAATAAATATTGTCTTTAATACATCCTGACCCATTTGTGCTTCTTAGCTTGAATATTTACGAAGTAATGCTTTGACAGATTGGGGTGAGAAGTCCAGGTAGAAGGTTTGTAAATATCTGCTAATAAAATGCACCCTGCAAATGCTACAGCTGATCCATTTATTTATGCCCAGAAGGAACACGGAGAATGTGACGGTGTGTGCTTTGCTCAGTTGTGACATCGTTGAATACATTGTACACTCTACCTAGCATTACCAGCAATAAAGCAAGAACAAGAATAAGTGTCAGGTTTTTCTGTGCTTTATAGAGGTAATGCATAAGAACCGTTTTCACATCTGGTCACTGAAATAAACCTCTACCAAGGACTACAGAAAATATTGGCAATTGACAGATGTGAAATCATAGACGACCTGTGGTAGGAAACTAGGTGTGAATAGCGTCATCCCGCCCTCCACAGACAAAGCCTGCAGTTCACTAACTCTATCACAGTGAGATAATCACAACCAAAAATAAAACATACAAGGTGTTGTATAGTATATGCAATTTAAGGCTAAATTGGCAATTAAAGGCTAAATTAGCAATTAAAGGCTAAAATGGCAATTAAAGGCTAAAATGGCAAGACAAGGGTGCAACTCGTAAACCTCTAGGTGGTATTATCCCATTGTGAGCCTTTCACAAACGCTTTAATGGCCAGAATCTTGAAAAGAGAGATATGCTGGGTTTTTTTGTGGGTGTTTTAGCAAATACGCGGCAAGAGCAGCTAAATGTACCCTTTTGGGAATGCATGTCAAACCTGACTGTAGTAAGTGTTGAATAATAAGCTGTATTTGATACCTGAAGACGGCTGACCTGAGCTCACCATATCATAACATAAGCTGGCACTCAGGCGTCAAGCTTCTTTTAGCACTGCAAAACATTCTACAGGTAGCTGTAAATATCGAGACTCTTAAGACCCAAAGTGTCAGATTGTGAAATTCATGGATCCTAGATGTGAATGTAGCAGTTTGCCCTATTCTGTGTGCTGAAGTATTGGTACAGAAGTTGTAAGTCTGGGATGGGGAGAAGTGTTCTGTCTCTCCTTGTTATGAGAAAGTATGCTGAATATATACCCTTCGACACTTTCCAATAGACATACTTCCTCCATTACCGCAATATAGAAAGAAGCTCCTTTACAAGAATTGGTAGGAGGGCCTTCATGGTCTTTTGGTTGCGTATAGGATGAGCGAGTGGCAAGGTCTGGAATCGGATGCAATACCCATTTGAACTGTGTCGTACTTTAGAATTTGGGACCGCGTAGGAGATAGGGCCCTACCCCTATCTATTTCGGTAATAGTGAACCGCGAATGGTTAATGCGGTATGTACGAGTGCTTTCTGTAACGTTTCAGCTATGAATGCACTGTGTGTACGCTATTTTACATCACTGCATGGGTTCCATTTTGTATCGGTGGCCATCTTATGGTTGCCCTCACATAGGCTATGTAGTATGAAGCTAAAACGGGCCTTTTAGAGCACATGTGCCTTTCCTTGACTTCTCTGTGACCTGGGCAGCTTGGCTCCGCTGCCCCAGGTCAAACTGGTCTCACGAGTTCCCCATCCTCTGGCCACCTGTGATTAGCATCAGGGCTTGACACACCATAAAGTCTTTTCATCCTACACAAGCCTCCAGCTAATCTCTTTCACACCTGGCTGTTCCTGCTTTATGGCTTGTTTGCCAAAACAGGAGATGCTCATGTTTATTGGGGCCTATCGATATCTGATGTGGGATCTGAGCTTTACTGTGTAAATAATTGCGGGCTGGCTTCACTGGAATGTGGGATGGTCATCATGACTCTGCTTTTTCGTTTGTAATGTACACTTTGAATGACCATGCCATAAACTTAAGAATGTATGCCTGAGGCAGGAAAATTTGTATTTAAGAAGAAGCCCGTTTCTGTGATTTTCAGCAGTCTCCTGAGAACATACACGCTGTTGTACTTCTAGGACGCCTGTAATTGGTCTGCAGCCAATAAACTGATCTTTGACTTCACCCAGAAGACTCTGTGTTTCTGTAGGTCTGAAACAGGAAGAACCCCGAAGTCATAGGGTGTGTTCCCCTGCACCGCTGGGCTTAAAACACCCAGTACTTCAGTTTGGCGCCCAACTCGGCGCGATTTCAGCGGTACCGGTCCAAGCCAGAGGTTCGTGAGGAGCTTCGTGTGGAAATTCTGGAGGAAGGCCGCCACTTCATTGACCCCTGCATGTCGACGTGGTCCGAAGGTCTTTTCTGCGAGGTTCTCCGCGTCCCGACGGCTACGAAGGACTGCTGCCCTGATTAATCGCCCTGTTTTGGACCCTTGACGATTTTGGTAGAGCGAAACAATCGAGAGAGTCTTCTGGTGACGCCATCGATCATCAATATTCAGTTAAGTATAAGTGGAGTGTCTCCCAGTTTGAATTTGGTATCCTTCGGGATCATTTTGATTTGGTGCTTGCAAGTCCCAAAGCCAGAGGACTCGTGTATTCACGAGACTATCGTATTCGATAATCCTTTGACGTTTTGAAACTAGACTAGTGAGCGAAGATGCCTGGTTCTAGTGTATTTTGTAGATTGTTTTGTTTGGGTTGTGGAAGGGATTTCCAGTTAGAGGATTCGTGTCCGGTTCCTCCAATTGGAACTCCTACTTATGAGCTTTATGTAAAACATGGCGTGGGCCCCATTGCATATAATGAAATATGGATCCGATATACCAGAAAGGACGGTGTTTTAAAATGGCCCCAAAATGGTAGTTTCGATACAGATATCTTAGATAATTTGGAAGTTAAATTGTTTAAAAAGAAAGCCCGGCCGGCGATGTTTGATTCTTTCCGCCTATGGCGAAAGGAAGCCAAACAGAAGGAAATAAAGCTAGTGAAAAGAGATAAGAGAGAGAGAGGTATGTCAGTGATGCAAGCAGCTGTGCAATTTAAAGATAACGAGGAGGAACAAATGAATGAGCAATTGCACAGACAGCGCAAACTAGGGATTGATAAATGTTACCCTGTTTTGTCACCCCTTGTGCAAGACGAGACAAAAAAGGATGAGAAAGATTCCCTAATGTCCCATTTGTTAAGTTCGCCACCCCCATATGCGCAAAATGCCACCGCACCTCCACAGCTTGTAAATGCGCAGCCTCTAGTAAATATGCCGCAAGCCTTCCCGCAGCCGCCAGCTCCTCTTCAGCTGGCTCCTATCCCTGCAGTGCAGCCCTCTCAAGGGCCGCCAGTTTTGCTACCTGTTACCCCCGCGCTTTCTGCGACTTTGCCTAGCGCACCAACGGTTTCCCCTGGCGCTCCTTCTTACACTACCCCGGTACCTGTATCTGAGTCTGTTTTTCTTCCCTCTGTCTATCCCCCTGTTTTCGCCTCAACTTCTCCTTCAGCACGACAACGACTAGCTAATGTAGTTACTAGTCTAATGTCGCCTCTCTTTGGGTCATCTAGTGCGACTCCTGGTTTACAGCGTAAGCAATTGCGTAGTCAGCTACCTGGTCCCGAAGAGAAAGAGGTGTTAGATCATCTGGCGCGTAGGTGGATTGGTTTCCCTTCATGCTATGATGTGGAATCGGTTGTTAATGTTTTTCACCAATGGGATGCCCCAAAACAGAGGTATGTTTTTGATAAAATGTGTGAAATCCTCTGTGAGGAATTGGAGGATAAGGGTGCAAACCCAAACCCACAGGAATTGTGTCGAGTGCGATTTGATTTCGGAACAGGTGTAATTGTGGGCCCCAATGTAGATAAAGCAGTTGCGACTTTACTGTCCCTCAGAAATGGCGATTGTCAGCAATCATTGTTTGACCAGGATTTCCCTGTAGGGAAGGAGGTAAAAGCGCGCCAATATCCGATGCGTGAGGTTCCCCCAGTTTGGAGACCTGCTGATCCAAATGCTAATCCACCTGTATAGCACATTTTCAGCGTGTTTGGGTACATGTCCCATGGAAGAGATCTGAGGTGTTAGCACTTAAGCAGACGTTGCCTGATCCCCGTAAGAACCCTGCAGGATATTATAAGGAGTTGTCACAAACTGCAGAATCATGTGTAATGAATCTAGCCGACATAGATATGCTGTTTAGGAATGTGGTTCCACAGCCTTTATGGGGATCCATTCGTAATGTAGATCACGCTGCAGAACTAGGGGACACATGGGCTAATATTGTTGCTGCAGACGCTAGACAAGTTGGTGGTGCGAAACCTGAGCCTTTGGTAGCAGAGCTTCCTGGTCGAATTATTACCTACATGAAAACTATAATGCCTGCGATGCGCGTAAATTGGGACAAACTGTCTGCATGTAAGCAGAAGAGAGATGAGACAGTGTCCGATTTCTTTACCAGGTTTGAAGAAACGTTTATCGACCACAGTGGTCAAGACATGAGCACTGAAGGTGGCCAACGGTTATTCGTTGATAAATTTGTGCAGAATCTACTCCCCGAGTTGTGTAAGAAACTTAAAGACTCAGAAAGTTCTTGGACTGTTTCCTCTTCAGCGCAAATACTGGCTACTGCACAGTATTATGAGAATAGAGATAAAGATGAGAAGGATAGAACAGATAAGAAAACGAAAGAACTAAAGACAAAGGTCCTTTTGCAGCAGGCCTATCCGCCACGTGGAGGACAGAATAATTATAGGCAACCACAAGGTGTCTATCACCAGCCTCAACAGTTTCAGAATAATCAGAAAATGAATGGGTATTATCAACCACGAATCCCTGTGGGTCCCAACCAATGTTCATATTGCAAAGAGGAAGGTCATTTTAAATATAGTTGCCCTAAATTGATGCAGCGTAACAGTAATGCGTATGGCGCGAGAGGTAGAGGTGGTCAGCAAGCTCCTAGAGGCAGAGGGCGTGGAAATGTTCTCCGGAGCGCGCGTCCTCTTCCGCCTCAAAATACCATAAATAGCTTTGATCAGCAAGCCAACGCGACTGGTAATACAGCTCAGTACTACAATAGTGATTATTATGCGGAAGATGACAATGTAGAAGATGATGATTACTAGGACAGCCGTAGACAGAGAGAGGGAGTTGTTTCAGTGCCAGTGGATCAGAGCGGACCTTATGTTAAAGTAACTACAGCAAATGTAACGGAGCCCTTTCTGCTGGATACTGGTGCTGCAAAGAGTTCAATCATGCATTCAAAACTCCCTGGCGCGCCTTTGTCTGGCGAAATGAATGTCTCAGTAGGTTTTTCTGGCGCCCCAGTTCGGAACCCGATTTCTAGCCCTATGCCACTTTCTGTTGGACCTTGTGAGCTGAAAGCACCCCTCATTCTAACAACAGGTTGTGCTGAAAATTTGCTAGGATTAGATTTGCTAAAAAGATTGCATGCCACGCTGTATTGTTCTCCTTCAGGAGTACAACTTACATTAGGCAAGAAAGTGATTTCCCCGATGTATTTGTCTAAAAATACAATGCCACCTGAATTGTCATCCCGTCCGGATGCCCTTTGGGCTACTGGTCCCAATGATGTGGGTCTCTTGGAAATACCGCCATATGTGATCACTTTAAAAGCCAATGTCAGATTGCCACGTTTTCCCCAGTATAAGATCTCCAATGAAGGTCAGAAAGCGTTGTTAGAAATTGTCAGCGATTTGATTAAAAAGGGTGTGATTGAAGAGACAAGAGGCAACGTTTGCAATAGTCCTGTTTTACCTGTCTTAAAACGAACGGACCCTTCACAGCCACCGGTTTACAGATTTGTGATTGATCTTAGAGAGGTTAATAAGATTGTTGTACCACAGTTTCCAGTTGTCCCTGATATAACTGCCTTGTTAACCATGATTCCAGCCTCCGCTGCATGGTTCTCAGTGATCGATCTAAAGAATGCTTTCTTTAGCATCCCAATTGCGGAGGAGAGCAGAGACATTTTTGGCTTTAGTTTAGGAGGTCGCAGTTTCCGCTTTAAACGCGCTCCCCAGGGCTACTGTGAGAGTCCATCAATATACAGTCAGGCTTTGAAAGCGCAGCTTGATGCACTGGTTTTACCCAGTGGCGCTATCCTTATTCAGTACGTTGATGATTTACTGATCGCTGCAGATACTGAAAAGATTGGCAAGGAAGCTACCTTGTCATTGTTGCGTCATTTGTCTGCCTTCCATCACAAAGCGTCGCTCTCAAAGTTGCAATATTGTCGACAAGAAGTGACCTACTTAGGTCATCTCTTATCGAAGGAGGGAAGGAAACTGACCCCAGAACGAATTCAAGCCATTGCACAGTTGAGTGTGCCAAGAACACAGAGAGAAGTGCGTGCTTTCTTGGGCATTACTTCATACTGTAGGCATTGGATTCCTAATTTTTCCTTGTTGGCAAAACCTTTGTTAGCATTAACATGCAAAGACACACCGAATCCTATTCCATGGTCTGAAGAGTGTCAGAAGAGTTTTTTGGAATTGCGTAATGCATTGTGTTCAGCTCCTGTGTTGGGTACCCCTGACTACAGCAAGCCTTTTACATTGTATGTTCACGAGAAAGATGGTTGTGCATTATCAGTGTTAACACAGCCTTTTGGCGACAGACCGCGTCCATGCGTGTACTTTTCATCAACCTTGGACCCTGTAGCGAGGACATTGCCAAGTTGTTTGAGAGCCACAGCCGCTGCAGCTATGTCTATTCGACAGTCTGCTGGACTAGTAATGGATAATACATTGATTGTTATGGTTCCACATGCCGTGGACACATTGTTAAACAGGACCAAGACACAGCACTTAACTAGTGCGCGATTATCTGGCTATGAGCTGACACTGTTAGCAAATCACATACACATAAAGAGATGCAACACGTTGAATCCAGCTACACTATTACCAATTCCAGCAGACCTAGATGAGATTGAGCAACATGATTGTCTGTTCAGAACAGAAGAAGAGACGAAAGGAAGAGTAGATCTCAAAGATACTCCCCTAACTGAGTGTGATGGTACTTTATGGGTGGATGGTTCGTGTTTCAAGCTTCCGAATGGTGATACGACTGCTGCATATGCTATCACGACTTTGCACACGATTGTTGAAACTGCACGTGTGCCACAAAATTCGGCTCAAGCAGCAGAATTGATTGCCCTTACGAGAGCATGCGTGTTGTCTGAAGGTATGAGAGTGAATATATACACAGACAGCCAGTACGCCTTTGGCGTGGCTCATAGTTTTGGGCGATTGTGGAAGGAACGTGGGTTCCTGACTTCGCATGGAGCTAAGATTCAGAATGGCAAGTTGGTGAATGATCTCCTTGAGTCGCTGACCCTACCGTTGCAAGTTGCAATTATGAAATGCAGTGCGCACAAGAAAATCACTGATGATGTTGGTCGTGGTAATGCGTTTGCTGATGAAGTCGCGAAAGAAACAGCAAGAGATGTGAAGACTCGAATGGATGTTGTAGGCCCTGCCAGATGGGTTGGTGATGTTGGAATGTGTGAAAACACAATAGAGAGTGTAAAGTCCCTTCAAGCTGAAGCCACAGAGAAAGAGTTGAGCAAGTGGAGAGAAGGTATGGGTAAGTTGGATGAGAATGGTTGTTGGATTGATTTGTCAGAACATAGGCGATGGTTGTTACCTGATGCATATGTGCTTCCAGTGGTTACTATGGCACATGGAATGGCACACATCAGTACGAAAGGAATCTGTAAGTTGTTGGCTCCAGTATGGCAGAATGCTGGAATTCCTAAGTGTGCAGAGAACGTGGTCAAGAATTGTATGGTATGCTTGAAGTACAACCCTGGTAGGGGAACCCCAACTCCAGCTGGTCATTTTGCGCCTCCATCATATCCATTTGAAGTTTTGCAGCTGGATTTTATCCACATGGAAAGATGCAACAACCTGAAATATGTATTGGTGGTTGTTTGCGCTATCTCAAAATGGATAGAGGCCTACCCTCTAAAAGATAACACTGCTCTATCTACAGCCAAAGCCCTTGTGAAGGAATTTTTCCCTAGGTTTGGAATGCCAAGAATGGTGTGGAGTGATAATGGAAGTGAGTTTGTGGGTCAAGTGATGAAGAATGTGTGTGAGGGACTAGGTATAAGGCAGAAGTTTCACGCTGCAAACCACCCCCAATCAGCTGGATTAGTAGAGCGCTACAATGGCGCTCTCAAACTCAAGCTGGCCAAAATCCAAGCGAGCTCAGGTCTTAAATGGCCTGACGCTCTGCCTCTAGCACTCCTGTCCACCAGAATGACCGTACACTCACGAGTGGGACTTAGTCCCTACGAGGTCGTTTTTGGCCGCCCGGCCAATGTATGGGGTGTGCCAAGACCGATGAAATTCAGTGAGATCGAGCATCCAGTGTTACTTGATTACTTGCACGAATTGACAGCTAAACTGCGTGTTTTACACCAACAGGTGCATGATACTCTCCCCCCGGCTTCTGAGGCTCCAGGACACCCTATTGCGCCGGGCACGTGGATCTTGGTGAAAAATTTTCAGCGCAAGAGCAACGATGAGCCTCGTTGGATCGGCCCTCATCTCGTGCTCCTATCTACGAGATCAGCGGTTCGAGTAAAGGGGAAGAAAAACTGGATCCACGGCGCCCACGTGAAAAGGATTCCTTTGCCTCTGCCGTATGACCAGTGGGTCCAGGAGGGTATCGCAGACTCTGAAGCAGACACTGTACCTCGTTTTGTGCCGTTCAGTGATGCACGCATAAAAGGCACAGCCTCAGCGCAGGAAAGTGACGATATTTTGCAAGAAGCTGTGCCACCGTCAGCTCGATTGGACACTACAGAGCCTGAACTCTTGTTTCAAGATCAAACAGTGCCTGGCCGTTTTCGTTACAGTCTGAGGCCAAGGCCCACGGACAAATAAATATTCTTTTTCTTTTACCTTTTTATTTTTTGATAACCAGAGCTCTCCCATCTGAAGGACTTTCTTGATTTTTGTTTTTCGAACCACCATCCGGGTTCAGCCGCAGGGTCGCGGTGCCAAGACTTTGGGGTACAGGCCGAAGACGTTAGGTCGACGGTTCTGGTTGGTCTAGGGCGTTCCCTGGGCTGACAGGCGTACTCCTTAGCAGAAGATACTCACCCGCCGCGAGCGGCACCATTAGAGGATGGAGTTTTGTAAGATGGAGAGACTCACTGAGGAAATGAACTTTAAAACAAGAATGTGTAAAATCATGACACGCAAACGTTTTGTATTATTATGCCTGTTTGTATTGTGTAGTATGATAGTGTTTACTGTAGGATTTGTATTCTTCTCCTCTCAAGAGCCCATTGCACCCACTGTACAGCCTATGCCTCCTCCTACTATCTCCTCACACTCTTTTCACCCTCTAACTGAACATGAACAAGCCAGACGGTCAGAATTTGTGAACAACTCGTTTATACAGCTACTGCACCAGCACCAACTAGTTATGAATACAACCAATTGTTGGGTGTGTGGTTTAATGCCACATACCATTAATAAGGGTATTCCCTATCTAGTGCTGCCGTATAGTTACAATGGATCGTCATGGGCATTCCAGACCATGTTTCTCTATGCACTAGATGCGTACTCCCCGCGACAACCGCGTTCCATCAGACCTAGCACCAATAATAAAGCTTTAGTGAAAGGAGTTGCCGATATGAGTAGAGATATCGATGCATACTCATCCATTCCCAAAGAAGAGTTGAGAGCTTATGTAGGGTGGAACGCGACGGGGTATAGTATTAGTCTGGGTGAAAGACAGCGGAAAATCTCATCCCCAATCTGGGTCGTACCCCACATAGGTTGGTTCTGTTTGCAAGGTAATGGTCAGAATCCTAGGGCTCAACTGGGAAGAAGTGACTGTACTGAAACGTACACTTTCCCATCGCAGTTTTCCCCTGCGTTTTTGGCTGCCAAGGGTACATATTTTATCTGCAATGACCGAGCATATACATGGTTGCCCCCTGATTTCTCGGGCACATGTTATATTGCAAACCTGCTACCGCCAACATTTACTGCCGCCTCTGACTATCACAAGACCAGAGTTGTGAGAGGCGTGATTAGTAAGGAGGATACTACCGGTCAGGAAGCGGGAGACTTCTTTTTGGGTTTCCTGCCGTTTTGGGGACCTATGGTTAATAGTAGGAACCTGAGACAACTGACTCGTGTGGTTGAATCCACTGTTAATGTTACGGCTGGTGCCCTTGGTAATTTGACAGCTGAGCTCCAAGCGGATCGCCTCATGACTTTGCAGAACCGCATGGTTCTAGACGTCATACTTGCAGACCGTGGTGGGGTATGTAAGGTTATCCAATCCAGTTGTTGCATTTTCATACCAGATAACGCTCCAACAGTTTATCAAGCCATCTCCAAATTGCATAAAATATCTGAGTCCATACACGTGGATAAAGAAGATTGGTCACTGGTGGGATGGTTCTGGGAACTGATATCTGCCTGGGGTTGGAAAGTTCTGATGGTCATTGGAATGATCTTAGCCATCCTTTTCCTGTTCTGTCTGTGCATACAGTGTGCTCCTGCGATATGTGGCCTCTGTGCTACATTATGTGTAAGGAAACCTGTATCGAGGGACGAGCTAAGTAATAGGATGATGCTACAGCAACATCTCCATGACTTCGTGAATATTGACCTAGACTCGGATTGAAATGAGCATAGTTATTGCTTATGTAAGGGCAAAAGGAGGGTCTGTCGTACTTTAGAATTTGGGACCGCGTAGGAGATAGGGCCCTACCCCTGTCTATTTCGGTAATAGTGAACCGCGAATGGTTAATGAGGTATGTACGAGTGCTTTCTGTAACGTTTCAGCTATGAATGCACTGTGTATACGCTATTTTACATCACTGCGTGGGTTCCATTTTGTATCGGTGGCCATCTTATGGTTGCCCTCACATAGGCTATGTAGTATGAAGCTAAAACGGGCCTTTTAGAGCACATGTGCCTTTCCTTGACTTCTCTGTGACCTGGGCAGCTTGGCTCCGCTGCCCCAGGTCAAACTGGTCTCACGAGTTCCCCGTCCTCTGGCCACCTGTGATTAGCATCAGGGCTTGACACACCATAAAGTCTTTTCATCCTACACAAGCCTCCAGCTAATCTCTTTCACACCTGGCTGTTCCTGCTTTATGGCTTGTTTCCCAAAACAGGAGATGCTCATGTTTATTGGGGCCTATCGATATCTGATGTGGGATCTGAGCTTTACTGTGAAATTAATTGCGGGCTGGCTTCACTGGAATGTGGGATGGTCATCATGACTCTGCTTTTTCGTTTGTAATGTACACTTTGAATGACCATGCCATAAACTTAAGAATGTATGCCTGAGGCAGGAAAATTTGTATTTAAGAAGAAGCCCGTTTCTGTGATTTTCAGCAGTCTCCTGAGAACATACACGCTGTTGTACTTCTAGGACGTCTGTAATTGGTCTGCAGCCAATAAACTGATCTTTGACTTCACCCAGAAGACTCTGTGTTTCTGTAGGTCTGAAACAGGAAGAACCCCGAAGTCATAGGGTGTGTTCCCCTGCACCGCTGGGCTTAAAATACCCAGTACTTCAACTGCTGAAACCATGCATTGATGTGAGTGTACCACCAGCAGGTGTCTTATGATTGCGAGCCATTGAATGTTGTTTTCAGAAGCTCCTCTGTTTTGGGAATCCTCAGTTCAGTGCCTTGAATTACCACAAAAATTGCCTCAACTGGATTGCTGACTGGGGCGTTAAAGCTGCATTTTTTTCTAATTGCATTTCGAATGTGGGTGCCTGTGTCTTTCTTAATTTTTTCCAGCATCTTATAAACTTGGGAGCAAAAAGTTGTCTCCATTGAATAGGACACAAAACTAAAATGACATGCATGTCATTGTAAAAGTAAAGCAGTTTTGATTCGCAAGCAAAATGCATGATCACAGTCTGGTGCGCACCTTTTACTCACAATGGATATAATTTTATTTTCTTGCATTATTTCTTGAACCATCTTTTTTTAAGGTTCTGGAACGTACTGTGCCTTTATTTCCTGTCTTTGGCAACAAACCAAATAAGAAGTGCTTGCTAAGCTCTACGTCATTACGGCTCCTTGGTCTATTATTTTCCCTGCTACTTCAAGGCATCTACTGCTTCTGTCTGAAGAAGGACCTTTCTCAGTGGTGAACGTTTGCATGCTGTGGAGACAAACAATCATTGTATTTAGATTAGTATCAATATGAAAGGGAAAAATACCCCACAACGGGAAAGTACAGACAAGAGGTTCCAGTGCCATGGTGAATAATAAATGAGAGGGAGGACATCCCTGGCCAGAAGCGCTGAGACAGAGTACTGTTTATAGACACTCTTCATAGGGGGTGGCAGATAACAATCACATCAGTCCAATAACGTGGCAGCTTATTTCTATATGTTCTAATACCCGCATCCAGAAAACGCACTCACGTCTGGGTGAATTTGTTACATCATCGCAAATAGGGTGTGCAAACGGAGGTATGTAAAGCTACGAGGGATAAAATTAGACTGCTCTGGAAGAATCCATCCATCCATATATGGGGCGCGTTTAGTCATAACAATTTTTGCAAGTATTTTGTCATCCATATTGAAAAGGAAAATGGGCCGATATGACTGGCATTTTGGTCCCGTCTTTGCCAGGCTCAAGAAGGGCTTCACTGTTTATATTCAAGATATTGTGCTAGGATATCTTTATAGGTTTTGTCAAATTCAGCAGCGAGGTCATCAGTGCCTAGAGATTTACTGCACAGAAAATGGTCTATTGCGCCTATTATTTCTTTAACGTCTGCTGGGGAAAGCAATGGTTCCTTTAGTTCCACCCTAATCCAGGCAAGTGCAACTTCATCCAAATAGGTTCAACCTCATCAAACCCAATGGTGTTCCTTGATGTGTAACGGTCAGTATAAGAAGTTACACATGCCCTCAAAATCTCCTCCCTTGATGTGACCCTCTCCTTAGTGTGAAGAACCATCACAGCAGGGGCACTTCTCTCCATGCTCTTAAGAATTTGTGCTAGGGCTTTACTAGGCCCTTGTTTCTCTGTAGTGTTGCTCCGTAGCAACGCATATTTTCCAAGATATAGTTCACTTCTCTATTTGCCCATTCTGTATACGCCTACAGTTTATTCTGTTGAGTGCATCAAATTGGGAACACTCCCTGTGTTTCCTATCCTGCATAGCCAGCTCTGTCTCTCCCCTCTGGAGCTTCTATTATATATCTTTTAAGACTCCAAGTGTTTAGCAATGGCTATCCCTCTTATGTAAACCTTAAAGGACTCCGACACCACAATAATTCCTACAATTAAGGCTTTTATTTCTGCACAGAACACTCTACTGTGTAATGCCATGAGCAGAAATCTCCAACCCACCTAATTTGGCAGTCACAAGGATGTCAAGGAACCAGTAATCTAATCTTGAATAGCTATAATGTACAGATAAATAAAAGGAGAACATTTTCTCCTGCGCCCTCTTAATTCTCCAAATGTCTGACAGGCCGTGGTCATTTAATATCGAAGATACAGTTTTGACCTGTCTAGCATATATAGCAGTTGACGGGGTCAATCTGTTTAGTGAGGAGTAAATAGCCTACTTTTTTTTTAAAGAATCTTTATTCGATTTTTGCATAGAAGGATCATTGAGGTACAATCTGTATTACACGCAGTACTTATACATATTTCCAGGAATGTTATGCAAGTATCTTAAACTTTCTTACAGCTGGTATCATGTATTTGTCAATGCACATCAAATAAACCATACGAGCGGTTGACATTACATTAGATATATGCATTAAGATAGATCACCCCCACATATCAAGCTTGAGTGCTCATAATTCTGCAGCAGTGCCAAAAGCTTCTGAAGGAACTGGGGAATCCACCCTCAGGGTCGGTTTGAGTGTCTACCTGGCTGAAGTTAACAGACCTCCTAATGAGGATAGCTGCACATTTATCATATGAGGTGTATGACGGATGTTGGACCTGTCAGCCTTAGGGTGGTCTTCACCCAGACTTTTTGTCTGCTTACCCCCTTTTTTTGCTAATTCCTTTTCTTGGCCTGAGGACTCTGAGCACTTTACCACTGCTGACCAGTGCTAAAGTGCATGTGCTTCTCCCCTAAACATGGTTCTATTCTATAGGCACCTTTATAGCGAATGGCTACCCATAGGCATCCCAGTGCTGTTAGTGCGGCACAGAAACAGAAGAGGGGTTTACAGAGATCTGTTAGAGAAGAGCCAGGTTTTTAAAGATTTTCAGAAGTAGAGGAAAGGAAAACTATTCTATAGTTTGGCTGCATAGGCGAAAAAGCTCGCCCTCCGTATGTCACTATTTTATGGCAGGGACCTTAGCAAAATAAGCATTGAAATAGCGCAGTGATCTCCAAAGAATGTAGGACGACACCAAAAGTCAGATGATTAAGGGTCCTTTGTCGTACAATGCCCTGTGAGTAATGCAGAATGATTTGAATTTTATCCTTTCAGTGACAGTGAGCCAATGAAGGAGACTTGGTGTTTGTCCAGCAGATTGATGCCTAGGAATGTTGTACAATTGTCAGGTAAAGGAGTTTTGTACCAAATGCAATTTGTTTACGGTGGCTTTGGGCGCATCCAGCTAAAGTGAATTGCCGTAATCCAAGCGAGAGAGGATGAGCGCCTGGACTACCAGCTTTTTTTGAAATAGGAGGAATAAGAGGTAGGATTTTGTGCAACATCCTCAGCATGCCATAGCAGATAGTGGCAAGTTTTATGGCTTGGAAGTCGAAATTAAGGGATTGGTCAAGTAACATTCCTGATTTAGGAGCCGAAAAGAGAACAAGACACTTGCTAGCCAAGAACTACAGAAGAGTAAGGATTATTACCCAAAAGCAGGAGCTCGGTTTTGTCTGCATTTAATCGAAGACACAAGCTCTTCATTCACTTGGAGATTAACTCAAGACAGGGACCTAATGAGGAGGAAGTGGGACCATGATTCTGGAAGAGGGAGAAGACCAGTTGCATGTCATCTGCATACGATATTAATGAAATCCCAAAGGGGAAGACAATATCAGCCAACTGTCTCATATGTAAATTAAAAAGAGAAGGGGTCCAAGAGGAGCCTTGTGGTACTTCATATATGAGGGGAAAACTGTCTGAAAAACAGTCCCCCTCAAAAATCTGAAAGGTCTTGTCTACCGTGAAGGACTTGAACCAAGTTAGGCTGAACCGGCTATTCCAACACTCTGTGGTCTTTCCGCAAGATTGTTATAATTTACGGTGTCAAATGCAGAGCTGAGGTCCAGGAGTACGATTACTGCTTGTAGGAGAGTAGGGTCTGCTATCCTATGGTCACCCCAAATTTTTGCTTTTTGCTTCACTGGTTTTTGACATATTGAGGCTGTGGGCCTGCTAATCAGACCCCCAGCCTGCTGTTCTCTCTAACTAAATTGACACTATGCCCCTAGGTGCATAACCAATTGGAAGTGGATCACCCTGTGAGCCCCTGTACCAGTGTACACTAGGTACCCAGGGCATTGGTGTATCTGAGGCCTGCCAGGGGCTGAAGCATGTATTAATGCACCCCAGGCTTGGCCTAACAAATTTGACACAACTGGCTGATCAATCAGCTGGGGTAAGCTGGTGTAACCACCTCTTACTTAGGTGTAGTATACCTATACCTAACCTTACATGGGACACATGGTAACCTATAAGTCACTCATATGGCAGGCCTTGACAATCCTGAAGGCAGAGTGCTTGGTTCCATGTGAGATGGTGCTCTGGCATGAGCTGAGCCTGTCTGCAGTGGTCGGAACAACTTCCTTCTACCGTTTCCAGATATCGTCATACCATATACTCTTAAGTGCATTATGAACCTCGCGGTTAAATGCTATCTTTGGTTTGGCTTTATCAAAACATGTCGAGTAAGGTGTCATACGAATTGGAATACTAACCCCTCGCCAATTCTGGCGACGGGGTTAGCATTCCACCCTTCTAGAGGGACACGACATGTACAGTACCTGAAACCCGGGTAAAATCAGACATAGCCTCAGCTCCACAAAATGGATGCTGCCACCACAGACACAAGTCTGCCCTCCTGCTGCTGGGAGTCCTTCCAGCTTGGGAGACGTGGACAAAGGGTTTCCTGCCAGGGGAGGTGCGAGCACCACCCCAGACAGGATTTTGTGTATTGGTTAGGTAGGGCTTGAAAGAAACCAGACATGCCTGAGGCTCACAAGGAGCCTCGGTGCATATGCCAGTTCAATCCGGTCCTGGGGCACACCAGCCCCGGACCTGGGGCGAGCTGGACAAAGGATTGGGGGTGTAACCACCCCCCTTCCTGGTCCCACCCTTAGGGAGGGACCTAGCAGGTAGTCCGGCCCCTAGAATCCGCTTAAAGGTAGGAGCTGTGTCCTAAGACTTCAGACATCCTGGAATCAACTTAACTACAAGAAGAAGACGGGAGCTTCGACGCTCTGCTGCACAGAGGACTGAAGGAAATCTCCCCTATGGTCAGGGAGTGACCATCTTGCTAACGCAAGCACCAACCAGCTATTCGACGTCTGCTTTGCCGCCTCCTCCTGCCGGAGCCCGAGCCCAGAGCCTGACAAGACCTGGACCTCCAGACCTCTCACCGCCCGATCCACAGTCCCTGCAAAGAAGGGACCCGTGGAGGCACCGAGACACGTGGAGCCAGCCATCTTGGAAGACCAACGACAAGCTGCAAGCGCAACGACAGAGGCTCCCTCCAAGTTGTGCTTTGGGTCCTGAGAAGCCCAACCACCGAGCAGCATCTGCACCAAAGGTGAGCCCTCCAGCATCTCCACGATCTGCGTGGGGCCCCTCTGCACTTTGCATCTCGACGCGCCTGCCCGGTCCCTGGCCCGTTGGCTAGTGGCCATTTTGGCGACCTATTTTGAAATCAACGACGCTGGTCTGGTTGCTCCAGACTGGCCCTAGCGGCTCTCTGAAAGAGCAGCCCCTCTGATCTTGCTGGTCAGAACAATCAGCTTTCCTCTCTTTCCACGACTCCTGCTTTTGCCAAGGCTTGTTTGCTTCTTTCGAGTCGCCGACACCGCAGACAGCGAGAGCCTGCGTGGGACAGCTCATGAACCGACTCCTGGATGTCGTCGACCTTCAGGGACCATGTGGCTGCGGAGACAAGCTACACCTCATCACCTGTTTGCACCCGACATCGCCTGGTACCTACCTGGTGCCACGCCGGTCACTGGCTAGTGACTGTGAACACTGTCCCCTCTGCTTTCAGGTCTTCTACAACTCCGATCCACTCTTGGATCCACTGCATCTCTTCTGGACCGACCGCCTGCAGCATCTTTGTCATCAGGCTCCATTGAATAGATAGAAGAAACCCGACGCACTTCGAGACCTATGCACCCGCTTCCTGTGGGTGAGGTAAAGCTGGCACTCCGGTGCCCAAGTGTAGAGAAACATCTCTAGTGTCTGTGTTTTGAATCTTAAGATCGTAGTCCATCCAGAAGACCCTTTCTGCAGTAACTTTTAAACTTTTACGCACCCATTGAAAACCTATGGGAGCCCGCGTGTAACTTTCCTCACTGCACACGCGACCCGTGGACCTCCTGGTCACTAACTGAAGTTAGCTCCTTGTAGGACCAGCGATTCTAGAGGCCCTAGGCCTTTTCCCTTTCCTGTTCGTGGTACTTATACCACTATTTTAGTATATGGTTTGAGTGGCCACCAGGGCCCATCCATATAAAGTGCAACTTCTGTATATTATAACATTGTCTTGTTTAACGATTTGTGCTCCTGTGCTCATAAAGAGTCTAGGGGATACTTTGAGAAATAAATACATATATATTTTGAATATATATCTGTGTGGTGTCCTTTCATTGGTATAAAGGGGGGTTGCAATTGGTAAAACAGCCTGCTTAACACGCTTTAACGAGTTTAGCCTCAAAGACTGCTTAGCCTACGCTACCACTAGGGCAGCTAGTCCGGTACATATAAAACAAGATAGATATACTTAAGTTCTACTGAACTTAGTTGTTGTAGAGCAAAGGGAGTAGCACACCCTGACCTACAACTACTAGATAGGTTTAGTAGGAAAACCCAAGTGTAGGTAGATTGCAACACATCCACCCACACTTAAGAGCAATGGAGGGTGCAGAGGGGTCCAAGGTACCCATCTATGTCGAGAGTGAACCCCAGAGGGCACCAACTCTCTTTGCTACCCTAAATCAAAATGAGCTCAGGCAGTTGGCAAATATCAGGGGCCTTAAACAACCCAAGAACCCTACTTCTGCTGAACTCAGAGAGCTTTTACAGGCTGATGAAGATCAGAAAGCTCTCAAGAAAGCCTCCCAGTTAGGCCCCTTGGGGGACTGGAACAGGAGGCCCCCCTTCTGAAGATGCTACTGAGGTACCCCTTTCCAATAGTGACCCCTTAGATGAGAATCATACTACAGAGGATGAAAGTGATAGGGATACAGATGTTAGTGGGGATGAAGGGAGAACTAGCCCAGTTCCATGTGTTATACGTGGCCCAGCTAACCTAAGGCTACTGGGGACTGACAATGGGATCATCCCATTGGATCTCCCTAGTGGACTTAACCAGGGGCTTGGGCGGCAGAGGAATCACTCAGGTGAGTCTAATGCTTCTCATGCCTCTAGAGGCTCTCAAGGTCGCTCCAGAAGGGGGATGACCAGCCCTCAAAGGAGGGAGCATGAGGCCAGAATGAAGGAAGCTCAGCTGAGGACCAGGAGACAGGAGCTAGAAGTAGCCCTGATGGAAGAAAAACTGAACAAGGCTAGGCAACCTAGAGAGAGTGGGTATATACCCACTGGTGGCAGCATTGTCCCTAAGGACAAAGATAGGGTCTTTGACAATAGGAACCTGTCCAAGGTTGTGCCCCCCTACAAAAGTGGGGATGATATCCACAAGTGGATGACTGCTCTTGAGAGAGCCTGCAAAGTGCAGCAGGTTCCTGAAGACCAGTGGGCAGCAATCTTATGGCTCTCCTTTGAAGGAAGAGGCAGAGATAGACTCCTCACTGTTAGGGAGGAGGATGTCAGAAACTACAGAGCCCTGAAGAGTGTCCTAGTTGATGGGTTAGGCTTAACCACTGAACAGTACAGGTTAATGTTCAGAGACACCCAGAAGACACAGACTCAGGACTGGTCTGAATACATTGAATGTGCCACTAAGGCTTTGGAGGGTTGGTTGCTGGGAAGTAAGGTATCTGATTATACAGGATTGTACAATTTGATGATGAGAGAACAGATTTTAAATAACTGTCAGAACCAGCAACTGCATCAACACTTGGTTGACTCAGATCTGACCTCTCCCCAAGAATTTGGAAAGAAGGCAGACAAATGGGTCAGAACCAGGGTTAAGCAAAAGAACCAGAACCAGGGCCAAGGGGGTGATCAGAAGAAAACCGACCAAAAGGGTGGAGATCAGAAATCTAAAGACCAGAAGTCTTCAACAGGGCCCCAAACTAGTACTAACGAGGGTGGGTCCCAGCCTAAAGGGAAGAAGAAAGAAGGTCCAAAGAAACCCTGGTGCAAATCTTGCAAGAATACAACTCACTGGACTAGTGATTGTAAGAAGGGTGGAGCCCCCAACACTGTTGCCCCTAAGGCACCTGCTCCCAGTACTACTGTTAGCAGTGTTGGTCCCCAGACAAAGGGTGTAGTGGGAATCACTATGGGAACTGAAGGAGATTCTGACTTAGACAGAACCCTGACACAGGCAGTCTTGATCTGTGATGGGGACATGGATTTGTCCCTGACTGTGAGACCCAGTAACCTGGGCAAGTACAGACAGACTCCTTTAATAAATGAAAAAGTGGCTCAAGCCTACAGGGACACATGTGCCAGTGTCACTATGGTGACACCAGGCTTTGTGGACCCTGGACAGTACATACCAGGTGAGAACTACCTGGTGACCAATGCCAGCAATGCCACTACTTCACATAGTGTGGCAGTTGTTAACTTCTCATGGGGAGGGGTAACTGGCCTCAAAAGGGTTGTGGTTAGTGCAGACCTCCCAGTAGAATGTTTGTTGGGCAATGACCTAGAGAGTTCTCTATGGTCAGAAGTGGAGTACAGGACACATGCAGAGATGTTAGGTATATCACCACATGTCCTTGCTGTGACCAGGTCACAGGCCAAAAAGTGCCTTACTGAACCACAGGTCTTGGATCCTGGAACAATGGACCAAGCACCTACCAAGAAGAAAAACAGGAGGGTTAAGCCTGTGCCTTCCCCCCTGCCTCCAAGTGATGATCAGCCTTCCCAGGAAGATGATCTAGAGGACCCTGAAGGAACTGTCCCTGAAGAGCTTGAACCTGATCAGGTTGAGTTTCTGGGGACAGGGGGACCTTCCAGGGCTGACTTGGGGCAGGCTCAGTTATCCTGTCCATCTCTTGAACCCCTCAGACAGCTGGCTGCTGCTGAGGCTGCTGGGAATGCTCAAGGTACCCATAAAGTGTATTGGGATGATGGGCTCCTTTATTCAGAGGCTAGAGACCCAAAACCTGGTGCAACCAGGAGGTTGGTTATACCTCTGCAATTTAGGGGCTTCCTTCTTACCTTGGGCCATGATATTCCTCTAGCAGGACACTTAGGCCAGAACAAGACTTGGGACAGGCTTGTCCCTCACATTCACTGGCCTCACATGAATGAAGATACCAAGGAGTTTTGTCGCTCCTGTGTGACCTGCCAAGCCAGTGTCAAATCAGGTGCCACAACAAAGGCCCCCCTAATACCACTACCTGTGGTGGGGGTCCCCTTTGAAAGAGTGGGAATAGATATAGTGGGTCCCATGGATCCTCCCACTGCATCTGGACACAGATTTATACTGGTGGTAGTGGATCATGCCACCAGGTATCCAGAGGCAATTCCCCTTAGGACAACTACAGCTCCTGTTGTGGCCAGGGCCCTGCTGGGAGTATTCTCCAGAGTGGGGTTTCCTAAGGAGGTGGTTTCTGACAGAGGTACCAACTTCATGTCAGGATACTTGACAGCTATGTGGAAGGAATGTGGTGTCAACTACAAGTTCACCACTCCTTATCACCCACAATACAATGGGCTTGTTGAGAGATTCAACAAGACCCTAATGGGTATGATCAAAGGATTACCTGAAAAGCTCAGGCGAAGATGGGACATCCTTCTACCCTGCCTTCTGTTTGCTTACAGAGAGGTCCCACAAAAAGGAGTTGGCTACAGCCCCTTTGAATTGCTGTTTGGGCACCCTGTAAGAGGCCCACTGTGTTTAGTGAAGGAAGGATGGGAGTTACCTCTCAAAAAGCCTAAACAAGACATAGTGGACTATGTGCTTGGTCTCCGCTCCAAGATGGCTGAGTATATGGAGAAGGCATCCAAAAACCTTGAGGCAAGCCAGGCCTTACAGAAAGCTTGGCATGACCAAAAGGCTGTCTTGGTTGAGTTTCAGCCAGGACAGAAGGTATGGGTGTTGGAGCCAGTGGCCCCAACAGCACTCCAAGACAAATGGTCTGGACCCCATACAATCCTGGAAAAGAAGGGAGAGGTCACCTACTTGGTGGACCTAGGAACTCCCAGGAGTCCCCACAGGGTACTCCATGTTAACAGGTTAAAGGCATATGTTGACAGGGCAGACATGGGCTTGCTCATGGCTACAGATGAGGGACAGGAGGAAGAGAGTGACCCTCTCCCAGACCTGTTGTCTCAGAACCCTGAAGATGGCTCAGTTGAAGGAGTGACCCTTGGAGGCAACCTCACTGACCATCAGCAGATTGAATGTAGACAGGTTCTACAATCATTTCAACATATGTTTTCATTGATACCTAGTCAAACTGACTGGTGTACCCATGTGGTGGACACTGGTGACAGTCTGCCTGTAAATAACAAACTTTACAGACAACCTGACCACGTCAGGGACTGTATAAAGGCTGAGGTACACAAAATGCTGGAATTGGGTGTCATTGAACCCTCAGAGAGCCCCTGGGCTAGCCCAGTGGTTCTGGTCCCCAAACCTCACACCAAAGATGGCAAGAGAGAGATGAGGTTCTGTGTGGATTACAGAGGACTCAATGCTGTCACTAGGACAGATGCACATCCTATTCCAAGGGCAGATGAGCTCATAGATAAACTGGCTTCTGCTAAGTTTTTGAGCACATTTGATTTGACAGCTGGCTATTGGCAAATCAGGTTAGCTGAGGAGTCAAAGGCCAAAACAGCATTCTCAACCCCAGGAGGACATTATCAATTTTTGGTGATGCCCTTTGGTCTGAAGAATGCACCTGCCACCTTCCAAAGGTTGGTGAATCAAGTCCTTACTGGGTTGGATGACTTATGTGCAGCATATCTTGATGACATTGCTGTCTTCAGCTCCACCTGGGAGGATCACCTGATCCACCTGAAGAAGGTACTTGAGGCTCTGCAAAAGGCAGGCCTCACTATCAAGGCTACTAAGTGCCAGATAGGGCAGAGTAAGGTTGTGTATTTGGGCCACCTTGTAGGTGGAGGCCAGGTTCAACCACTGGAGAGTAAGATACAATCCATCAAGGACTGGTCTCCTCCAACCACCCAGACTCAAGTTCGAGCTTTCTTGGGCTTGACTGGGTACTACAGGAAGTTTGTTAAGAACTATGGGTCCATTGTGACTCCTCTTAATGATCTGACATCCAAGAAGATGCCCAAAAAGGTTCAGTGGACAGTAAGCTGTCAAAAGGCATTTGATGACCTGAAGAAGGCCATGTGCTCTGCACCTATCCTGAAAAGTCCTGACTACTCCAAAGAGTTTATTGTCCAAACAGATGCTTCTGAGTTGGGTGTGGGAGCTGTGCTGTCACAACTTAATGTAGATGGTCAAGACCAACCCATTGCTTTTATTAGCAGAAGGTTGACCCCCAGAGAGAAGAATTGGTCAGCTATTGAGAGGGAGGCCTTTGCTGTGGTGTGGGCCCTGAAGAAGCTGAGGCCATACTTGTTTGGCACTCACTTCAAGATTCAGACCGACCATAAGCCCCTCTTGTGGCTAAATCAGATGAAGGGTGAAAACCCCAAACTGCTTAGGTGGTCCATTTCCCTACAGGGGATGGACTTTACAGTGGAGCACCGGCCAGGTACAGACCATGGGAATGCAGGTGGTCTCTCCAGGTACTTCCACTTAGGACATGAAGACGAGACTGGTCAAGGCTAGTTTAATGCCCCTGCGTTTGGGGGGGGGTTGTGTAGGAGAGTAGGGTCTGCTATCCTATGGTCACCCCAAATTTTTGCTTTTTGCTTCACTGGTTTTTGACATATTGAGGCTGTGGGCCTGCTAATCAGACCCCCAGCCTGCTGTTCTCTCTAACTAAATTGACACTATGCCCCTAGGTGCATAACCAATTGGAAGTGGATCACCCTGTGAGCCCCTGTACCAGTGTACACTAGGTACCCAGGGCATTGGTGTATCTGAGGCCTGCCAGGGGCTAAAGCATGTATTATGCCACCCCAGGCTTGGCCTAACAAATTTGACACAACTGGCTGATCAATCAGCTGGGGTAAGCTGGTGTAACCACCTCTTACTTAGGTGTAGTACACCTATACCTAACCTTACATGGGACACATGGTAACCTATAAGTCACTCCTATGGCAGGCCTTGACAATCCTGAAGGCAGAGTGCTTGGTTCCATGTGAGATGGTGCTCTGGCATGAGCTGAGCCTGTCTGCAGTGGTCGGAACAACTTCCTTCTACCGTTTCCAGATATCGTCATACCATATACTCTTAAGTGCATTATGAACCTCGCGGTTAAATGCTATCTTTGGTTTGGCTTTATCAAAACATGTCGAGTAAGGTGTCATACGAATTGGAATACTAACCCCTCGCCAATTCTGGCGACGGGGTTAGCATTCCACCCTTCTAGAGGGACACGACATGTACAGTACCTGAAACCCGGGTAAAATCAGACATAGCCTCAGCTCCACAAAATGGATGCTGCCACCACAGACACAAGTCTGCCCTCCTGCTGCTGGGAGTCCTTCCAGATTGGGAGACGTGGACAAAGGGTTTCCTGCCAGGGGAGGTGCGAGCACCACCCCAGACAGGATTTTGTGTATTGGTCAGGTAGGGCTTGAAAGAAAACAGACATGCCTGAGGCTCACAAGGAGCCTCGGTGCATATGCCAGTTCAATCCGGTCCTGGGGCACACCAGCCCCGAACCTGGGGCGAGCTGGACAAAGGATTGGGGGTGTAACCACCCCCCTTCCTGGTCCCACCCTTAGGGAGGGACCTAGCAGGTAGTCCGGCCCCTAGAATCCGCTTAAAGGTAGGAGCTGTGTCCTAAGACTTCAGACATCCTGGAATCAACTTAACTACAAGAAGAAGACGGGAACTTCGACGCTCTGCTGCACAGAGGACTGAAGGAAATCTCCCCTATGGTCAGGGAGTGACCATCTTGCTAACGCAAGCACCAACCAGCTATTCGACGTCTGCTTTGCCACCACCTCCTGCCGGAGCCCGAGCCCAGAGCCTGACAAGACCTGGACCTCCAGACCTCTCACCGCCCGATCCACAGTCCCTGCAAAGAAGGGACCTGTGGAGGCACCGAGACACGTGGAGCCAGCCATCTTGGAAGACCAACGACAAGCTGCAAGCGCAATGACAGAGGCTCCCTCCAAGTTGTGCTTTGGGTCCTGAGAAGCCCAACCACCGAGCAGCATCTGCACCAAAGGTGAGCCCTCCAGCATCTCCACGATCTGCGTGGGGCCCCTCTGCACTTTGCATCTCGACGCGCCTGCCCGGTCCCTGGCCCGTTGGCTAGTGGCCATTTTGGTGACCTATTTTTAAATCAACGATGCTGGTCTGGTTGCTCCAGACTGGCCCTAGCTGCTCTCCAAAAGAGCAGCCCCTCTGATCTTGCTGGTCAGAACAATCAGCTTTCCTCTCTTTCCACAACTCCTGCCTTTGCCAAGGCTTGTTTGCTTCTTTCGAGTCGCCGACAGCGAGAGCCTGCGTGGGACAGCTCATGAACCGACTCCTGGACGTCGTCAATCTTCAGGGACCACGTGGCTGCGTAGACAAGCTACACCTCATCACCTGTTTGCACCCGACATCGCCTGGTACCTACCTGGTGCCACGCCGGTCACTGGCTAGTGACTGTGAACACTGTCCCCTCTGCTTTCAGGTCTTCTACAACTCCGATCCACTCTTGGATCCACTGCATCTCTTCTGGACCGACCGCCTGCAGCATCTTTGTCATCAGGCTCCATTGAATAGATAGAAGAAACCCGACGCACTTCGAGACCTATGCACCCGCTTCCTGTGGGTGAGGTAAAGCTGGCACTCCGGTGCCCAAGTGTAGAGAAACATCTCTAGTGTCTGTGTTTTGAATCTTAAGATCGTAGTCCATCCAGAAGACCCTTTCTGCAGTAACTTTTAAACTTTTACGCACCCATTGAAAACCTATGGGAGCCCGCGTGTAACTTTCCTCACTGCACACGCGACCCGTGGACCTCCTGGTCACTACCTGAAGTTAGCTCCTTGTAGGCCCAGCGATTCTAGAGGCCCTAGGCCTTTTCCCTTTCCTGTTCGTGGTACTTATACCACTATTTTAGTATATGGTTTGAGTGGCCGCCAGGGCCCATCCATATAAAGTGCAACTTCTGTATATTATAACATTGTCTTGTTTAACGATTTGTGCTCCTGTGCTCATAAAGAGTCTAGAGGATACTTTGAGAAATAAATACATATATATTTTGAATATATATCTGTGTGGTGTCCTTTCATTGGTATAAAGGGGGGTTGCAATTGGTAAAACAGCCTGCTTAACACGCTTTAGCGAGTTTAGCCTCAAAGACTGCTTAGCCTACGCTATCACTAGGACAGCTAGTCCGAAAAGGTTGACTTACAACCACACCATAAGGGGTTGCTTGGCATGGTACAAGGTGGTCACTTTAACTAGTGAACATCATATACCAGGCCAACTTCTCACACTGCTGTACCCACCCCGGTCTAGAAGCGTTTTCACTTCTTCTACCGCAGCTAGGAGAGCGGTCTCTGTGCCATGGTAAGGTCAGAAGCCAGTCTTTGTGGGATGCAGTAGGTCATGTTTTTCTAAAAATACTTAGAATGCCGAGTTGGTATGCCTTTTAAGTATTTTGTTTAGTCCAGGCAGAAGAGATATTGAGCGGTAGTTTGCAGGATCAAGCGGATCCAAGTTGGGCTTTTTTCTGAAGTGCTTTGACCATGGCGCGTTTCCACGCGGCCAGGATAGTGCCCGTTGATAAGGAAAGATTCACCATTTCAATCAGGATGGGAAGAGTCACACACTGCTCCTTTAGCTAAAATATGCAAGGGGGTGTGGTCCTTAGGAGAGCCCGATTTAATTTTGCTCCAATTATCTAAAAGGATATCTGAGGTCAGAGAGGGAAAAGTGGTCAGTTTAGAGAGATTGGTGGTCAACCTGCTTTGCTGTGAACAAAATGTCGGAGTGAGGGTTAGCTTGGAAAGAGTTGTAAATAGTCTGGATTTTCTTTTGGCAGAAATATGCAAGATCATTGCACCGTGACAATAACTCTGCTGGTCTGGGACCTGAGGAGGAGGGCGCCAAGAGAGTTTTTACTATGTGAAACAATTTGCATGGGGAGTTAGTGGTACCATTGATTTTCTCCGCAAAATATGCGGCTTGGGCCATTCTAATTTCAGCATGGTAAGTTCTAATAGTGTCCAGATATTTCTGTTTGCAGTGCTCTCCATTGTCTCTTCTCCAAATCCTTTCTGCCTTTTTGTAGACTTGCTTAAGTTTCCAAAGTTGAGGAGAGTACCAGGGGACTGATTGTTCTTTAGCTCTTCAAGTATAAATTATTTTTGGGATCATTAAATCGAGTCAAGACTCTAGCCACAGGGAGATTTGATCATTAGGTACGGAGGGGACAGAGTCTAAAGATGGTCTAGAGTTCCTGAGATCCTGTATCATGCTTCCGTAGGCAATTTAGATCAGACTAGATCTTTCCAACTGGCTAGTGATGTATCTGGGGGTGGCTGACCAAAATACAAAATAAACTAAATCAGAGAATGAGCAGACCAGGTGGCATGGAGTGACAAACTTATTGTCATGAGTAGGTCCCCGATACCCTTTGTGACAGACGGATAGCCATCAGATCCTGTATGAGGCCTACAATTTAAGCGTTTACTGACTCTTCCAGATGAAGATTAAAATCTCCTAGTAAGGAGAAATTAGCTCTCGTACCATCCTGATTTGCTACCCCTTTTTTGGTATATGAGGAATATTAAAAAAAAAAAAACTCTTACGGAAGGGAGTGGAGGAAATTGCCACTTGGTCCAGGAGGTCTATACAGCTCGATCTCAGACAACGTAGTTGTGGGGGAGAAGGTGATCGCAAAGATGACGCTTTCGCAGTCTAATATATGTGCTGGTTCCAGACGACAACTAAATTCTTCCTTCAGAATAATAGATTCCCCCCCCCCTTTCTTATTATCCCTGTCTTGCTGTAAAACATAGTATGCTTGGGTCATGGCCTGAACAAGATCAGGACCTGAATCACCATGGAGCCACGTTTCCACCAGGAAAGCTACGGCCGGTGTTTTATCCTCAATAGCAAGATAGGAAAGTCAGATGGAGTGGGAGAAGTTTCTCCTTCCTAGCTGGCAAACTTTGGAACCCTATTCCGATGGAACTGCGATCCCAATCTAATTTATTATCTTTTAGTAAGCCTCTAAAAACATGGCTGTTTTCTAACTAACAAAATAATAGTCTGCTGTCCACGTTCAGAATCGCTAGCACGAAGACGCCTTGGCATTTGCACAATCTAAAAACGGTTACTTAAGAATTCAAGCTTGTGGACGGTGAGTGATCTACAATTAAATTGAGAAGATACACCAACTGGCTTTGTCGTGGGTATGTTTCCCAGAAGCCCACACATTAGAGAAACAGAAAGAGTAGATTTTACGGGCATTTCTCTCCTGCTAGGGTCGATGGAATGAAGACAGTCTTGACTTACATTCCCTCATAAGGCTAGTAAAAGTGGGGCAAATAAACTAGCTTACTTACTTATCGAGGACCAGGACTCCTGGCTCCTGGTCCAGTTCGGGCGCAGAGGTGCGCAGAAGGGCATGCCTTTGAGGTGCCTTCAGCCTCAGCATCCATGCCCCGCCTGTCATTATATAGAGGCCGCCTGAGAAGCTGGTACGCTGACCGAAAAAGCGACACACAGTGTGAAAAAAGTGCAGCAGCGCTGCGCTGCATATGAACTATAAAAACAATGACATTAACAGTGTTGAGTAGTTTTAAAAGTAAAAACACAGACGTAAAAACAACTCACTCCCCCTACAGTTAGCAGCCAACAAATATTCCCTTTATGCTCGGCACTAATGGCACGTCCGCATCCCACCTCTCATTATACAGAAGCCGCCAAGAAGCTGCAGCGCGGACCAAAAAAATAACTCACAGGGTGAAAAAAGTGCAGCCATGCAGTGATGCAGATGAACAATAAAAACAATGTAATGCAGTTTTAAAAGTGTTAAGCATTAAAAACACAGACTTAGAAACAACTCTCTTCCCCTACACTTAGCAGCCAACAAAGATTCCCTTTGTGCTCGGCATGAACTATGGTTACATTTGGATATGCACAATTGGGCTGTTTAATTTAACTGTAAGTCCCTATTATAGTGCACTACCTGTGCCCAGGGCCTGTGGATTAAATGCTACTACTAGACCTGCAGCACTGATTGTGCCACCCACAAAAGTAGCCCTTTAAACATGTCTCAGGCCTGCTAGTGTAGAGCCTGTGTAAGAAGTTTTACTGTCATTTTGACTTGGCATTTAAACCCTGCAGGGTGTCTTGTAAGTAAAGCGTAGGACAGGTACTTTACGTTATGCATGTCCTGGTAGTGAAAAACACCTAAATTCATTTTTTGCTACAGTGAGGCCTACTCCTCTCATAGCTTAACATTGGGAATCCCTTATTACACTTTTCAGCTGCAATTCCTGATTGAGAAGGAGTAGCTAAATCATGTTTTACATCTTTGGAATGGTAATGATAAATCCTTTTCATTAGTAAAGTTGGAATTAACATTACTATTTTAAGAAATGCTACTTTTGAAAAGATGGCAGTTCTCTGCTCTTAAAGCTCTGGGTATCTGCAGTCTGTCACACGTCGGGGGTAGTTGACAGCTGGCCTTTGTGCATTGCCTCTAGACAGGCACATAGAAAGGAAGCTTAGGTGTGTCTGAGTGCCCATCTGCATCCTGATGGCTCATCAGGGCAAGATGGGAGGGAGAAGCTGACACACCCAAATAGGCAGTGTCCTGTCACGACACAAAGGGTTGATTTACCCCTACACATAGTCTGGAGCCAGGGTTTGGAACAAAGGACTTCTGCACACTTCAAATAAAGGCACACCTGGGTATAAGTACTGAGTCCCTGACCCCATCAAATGAGACACTTCTGGACCTGTAAAGAACATTTATCAGAAGGACTGCTGTGCTGCTACAAGGACTGTCACTCTGCTGGATTACTGCCCTGGAAGGATTGCTTTTCTGCTGTGCTGTCCTAATGCCTGCTGCTCTCTGACCTTGCTGGTGGAGAGCCAGACTCTGCCTTGAATCCCGAGTGATTTGCAAGGGCTTGTTGGCTTGGCTCCTGTTTCCTGAGACTCAAGGATATCAAAGTCACATCATCTGCTTCAGTGCCTGGTCCATTGGAAGTGGACCAAGGTGCTTGTTCTAGTGGCACTGACGCATACTCTGCTTGCGTGATGCAGAACCGATGTGGGAGTAGACCTGGTGCATCGCACTCAGAACCAGTGCATCGTCTCCAGACACTGATGCATCAGAACCATGCACTGCCATTTGCAGAAGTGTGGGAAGATCGACGCATTCCCTCAACTGCACAGAGAAACCCAGAACATTGCACTCAGCACCAACGCATCGAGACTTCGGTGCTTTATCTTCAGAACCAGTGCATCGCCACCACTGCATGAAGAAAAGTGACGCATCACCTCAACTGCGGGATCAACATTGACGCATCGCTCGGCTCCACCCCACCCCACATCTTGCTGTTGCAACCAGGATCAAGGTACTTTGGCCAGTGGGCCTGCATTGCTCCTGTATCCAGCCTGCACTCCACTGCAGTCAGCCTCAACGTTTGACTTTGCCCCGGTCCAGCACAACCAGATAACCTCGATAGGCGCTTATTGCTTCTAAGAGCTAAGAACACTTTTATTCTTTAAAAACAAACATATCTTAACTTCTACTTATTGGATTTTTGTCGTTATTGTATTGATTTATTTATAAAATTAATGTCTATTTGTTTAACCTAGTGTGGAGTCTCTTTGTGGTGTTTTCACTGTTACTGTGTGTTTTGTAGCACCAATACCTTACACATTGCCTCTTATGTTTAGCCAGACTCCTCTGTGTCAAGCTACCAGAGGGAGAGCACAGGTTAGCTTTTGGTGTGTATCTTAATTACCCCAACTAGGATTGTGGTTCCTGCTTGGACAGGGTGCATTCTTCTGCCAACAAGAAACCCAATTTTTAACAACAGAAAATACCTAAATGGGCCCAAACACTGAGCAAAATCATGTGGGCACCTCAGATCTAGATGTGTCTCCTGTAAGATAACTATATCAATCTGCAGCCTATCCAGGCAGCCCATAAACAAGCCTCACCTTCTTGGAATTATTGAACACTCTAATGTTCCAGGTTATACATGTATGCCTGTACAGTAAAGGGATGTGCTTACAGTACAATAGTAATTGCTACATTTTCCTCAGGTTGGTTACTAGTCACATTCAACTGCCACACAACTAACTAAACCAGTACTTGACCCCACCCGTCCAATCACACTGTGTCCCCCGATGGAGTAGACACCCATAGCTTCCCAAATCATTAAAGTAACTCGTAAATGTGTGGGTTACACTAAGAAGCATATGCCATACCGGACACACGCATGTATCCAAACCAGCATCAAGAAATCAGTGAAATATAATAGAATATATTTTATGATCCTGCACTGACTGCTTGAAGAGCTAGCCATCCTCTCCAAGCATTTCCAGAGTATACTAATTTCTCTAAGTTGTAGCTAACATGTAAAGTCTTGAATAAGCAGAGTTACATTTTAGTCTCCTACTAAACATAACTCATTGAAGCTTAAAGACTGCCAAATTCAAAAGAGGATCAGGCACCTTTTTTTTTTTTTTAAGTACAAATTTCTAACAAAACTAAGCGTCTCATCTAAAATGTAAAGAAAAATGTGCAATCCTCCTGCTGTCATGCAAAATTTGTCAGGGTATAATATGGAGTGACTGATGTTTGCAACACGGAGAGCCTTCTTAGCCTCCAGCGAAGAGTGAAATTCAGGAAAAGATGATTCTGGTTCCTAGATATTGAATGTCCTTCTTCTTTCTGGCCATTCTCAGGACGAGATCTCTATACTTGAAATTAGAAAGGCAGACAATGATTGGGTGCACAGGGCCCTCCAGCCAAACCTCATAGCCTTGTGCACTCTCTTCAATATGAAGCACTGTGAAAATGTGTCTTTACGAAAGATGTCTGAAAGCACAAGTTACTACTTCTGTAACGATATATCTGTAAGAGACATTAGTTGATGATAGATTCCTTACCTTAGAATATCCCCAGGCGTCAGACTGGATCCGGAAAGTTTTGCTAGCAGTACCCCTGCACGTCAGTAGGTGGCGTTGTGCGGCTCCGCGTCCGTCGCTGGAGTCGTATGCACCGAGATGACATCACGGAGACTACTTAGGCGCCACCCATGCGCACTGACGTCAGTTCTGTACACGACTTTCCACGCCAGGAACGCAGAGCCATGCAAGAAACTGACCACTGGTGCTAAGAAACTAGGGACCTGAAAGGGATGACCTTAACCCTAGAAATCAGTTCTCAGAAACGGGGAGGATGGGTGGGGCGGTAAGGAATCTATCACTAACTAATGTCTCTTACAGATATATTGTTACACAAGTAGTAACTTGTGCATCTGAAAGAGACACGTTAGTGATAGTTTCCTTACCTTAGAATAGATACCCCAGAAATACCAACCCCGTTGGTGGGTCTGCGAATAGATTACACCAGAAAGTCACGGAGAACAGAACGGCCAAATAAGCAGTCTCTCCGGACCTGACTGTCAAGGCAGTAATGCTTGGTAAACGTGTGCAACGAAGCCCACGTAGCTGCCTGACAAATGTCCTGCAAGGGGACGCCACATCCCAAGGCAGTAGTAGCTGCCGTCGTCCTGGTAGAATGGGCACGCAGCCCCACAGGAGGCTCCTTCTTAGCCAACGAGTAACAGGCCTTGATGCAGAGAATGACCCACCGAGAGATGGTCTGCTTGTGAACAGCCCAACCTCTTTTGGCGCTCACATAGCCGACAAAGAGCTGGTCATCCACCCGGAACTGTCGTGTGCGCTGCAGGTAGAACGAGAGCGCACCTTTTGGATCCAGACGGTGGAGCCTCTCTTCCTCTTTCAAAGGATGTGGAGGCGGAAAGAAGGTGGGCAAAGTGATGGTCTGCCCGATGTGGAAGGGCGTGACAACCTTTGGCAAAAAAGAAGGACGGGTCCTTAAAACCACATTGTCCAGATGAACAGAAAGGAAAGGAGGTTTAGAAGAAAGAGCCTGGAGCTCACTCCCTCTTCTGACAGAGGTGATAGCTACCAGGAAAGCCGTCTTGAGAGTGAGAAGACGCAAAGGACATGTATGAAGGGGATCGAAAGGAGCAAACATCAGATATGTCAAGACAATGTTTAAGTCCCATTGAGGCATTATGAACGGCACGGGAGGAAACGTGTGCGTAATGCATTTTAGGAAACGGTTAACAACCGGGGACTTAAAAAGAGAAGGCTGATGTGGAAGCCGTAAAAAGGCGGAGATGGACGAAAGATAGCCTTTGATAGTGTCCAGAGCAGAGCCCTGCTGGGCCAAAGAAAGAAGGAACAGAAGGACTTTGGAAAGTGGAGCAGAAAGGGGATTCACAGCCTTAGCTGTGCACCATGCCACAAACTTGTTCCATCTGCAGGCGTATACCGTTTTAGTGGAGGGACGCCTGGCTGCCAGAATGACATCACAGACTTCGGGAGGAAGATCAAAAGCTGTCAACTGTTGCCGCTCAATCTCCACGCATGGAGGTGGAGGCTGGACATGTTCGGGTGGAGGACCGTCCCCTGCTGCTGCGACAGAAGATCCTCCTGAAGAGGCAGTTGGACCGGGGGTTCGATCGCCATGCTGAGTAGCTCGGGATACCGGTATCTTCATGCCAAATCCGGAGCCACAAGGATGACATGGGCCCGGTCACGCTCTGGGCAGAAGAGGTATAGGCGGAGAGGCGTACAATAGACCGCAACTCCACCCTCGACGAAAAGCGTTGCCTAGCGAGTGCCGCCTTGGAAATTTCAATGCGGAGAACTGATGACATTGAGCGTTCTCTTCAGTGGCGAATAGATCTAATTAAGGCTCTCCCCACTGCTGAAAGAGACCTTGCACCACGTCCGAGTGCAGACGCCATTCATGATCCAAGCACTGGCGGCTGAGTTCGTCTGCCCTGGAGTTCAGAGAACCTGCCAGGTGTTGAACCATCAAGGTGATGACTTGATGTTCCAGCCATGTCCAGAGGCGCAGAGCCTCCTGACATAGGGTATAGGACCCCACCCCGCCCTCTTTGTTGCACTACCACATGGCAGTGGTGTTGTCCATGAACACCTGCACCACACTTCCCCGGACAGAGGGAAGGAATGCCTTCAGTCCAAGACGGATCGCCCAAAGCTCTAAAAGGTTGATATGGAGTCGGGACTCCGCCGGAGACCAGAGGCCTCTGATCTCCGCCTCTCCCATGTGGCCACCCCATCCCAGGAGGGACGCATCCGTCACCACTGAGTGCTCCGGTTAGGGAAGGGAGAGGGATCTGCCATTGACCCAATCGCGATTCGTGAGCTACCACTGCCATTGTTGTGCAGTGCCCTCCGAGATCTGGACATGATCGGACAGGTTGCCCTGATGCTGTGCCCACTGGAACTTCAGGTCCCACTTGAGAGCCCGCATATGCCATATGGCATGTGGCACCAGCAGGATGCAGGTGGGCATCAGGCCCAGGAGCTGGAGGGTCATCCTGACTGAAACCCGGGATAGAGGCTGAAAGATTGGAATCGTAGCCTGAATATCCCGGACTCGCTGTTCGGGAGGATAAACCCGAAACAGCGTTGAATCCAGAACCGCTCCGATGAAGGGGAGCAGCTGAGGGGAACTCAGGTGCGACTTCGGCATGTTGATGGAGAACCCCAGCAAATGCAGGAGGTCGGCCGTAGTCTGAAGGTGGGAGACGACTCCCTGGGGCGAGCCCGCCTTCAACAACCAGTCGTCGAGGAAGGGGAAGACTGACGCCCCTGACCTGCGCAGATGAGCTGCGACCACCGCCATCACTTTCGTGAACACCCGGGGGGCGCTGGTAAGGCCGAAGGGGAGCACGGCAAATTGAAAATGCTTGTGGCCTACCATGAACCGCAGGTAACGCCGGTGGGCCTGCAGGACAGGGATGTGAAAATATGCATCCTGTAAGTCAAACGCTACCATCCAATCTCCAGGGTCGAGGGTAGCCAAGACCTGAGCTAGAGTCAGCATTTGGAACTTCTCCTTCCGGTTGAAGCGGTTGACGTTCCGGAGATCCAAGATGGGATGCAGACCCCCTTTGTCCTTCTTGGGGACCAGAAAGTAGTGGAAATAACAACCACTCTCTACTTCCGGCCCAGGAACACACTCGATGGCCCCCTTGGCCAAGAGGGCCGTAACTTCCTGCTGGAGAGTTGCCAAGTGGTCCCCCGACATGCGGTGGTACCGAGGTGTCATGGCTGGAGGGGTGGACTGAAAGGGAAGGGAGTAACCCTTGCGGATGATCTGCAACACCCACTTGTCCGATGTAATAATGTGCCAGTGAGGGAGGTGATGGCGGATCCTGCCTCCCACTGGCGTGGGGTGCTCCACAAAGCTCGGATTAGGAAGGTTTGGAGGTAGAAGCAGGGGTGGCGGAGGTGGACTGACCCCCATGCTGATTCTCAGACCCTCCCCTGCGGAAGCCGCCTCCGCAGCCGCAGCCGCGTCTGCGCTGAGGCTGGTTCTGCACAGGCTTACTGAAGGAACGTGCCTGGGCGCCTCTGCCGTGGCCACGAAAGGAATGAAAACTAGGAGTGGCTAGGCTTTTTGCGGAAAAACCTAAGGACTTGGCCGTGGCCCGCAAGTCCTTAAAACGCTCCAGTGCACTGTCAGCTTTATCGCCAAACAGGCGAGTGCCATCAAAGGGCATGTCCATGAGTAGCTTTGGACATCTGGCGAGAACCCGGTCTCAACCAGGCGTGGCGGCGAAGCGCCACAGTCGTAGAAATCGCCCTACCCAGTGAGTCCGCGGTGTCCAAACCACACCGAATGGTGAACTTAGCCGCATCTTTGCCCTCGGCAACAGCTTGGGACAGCACAGCTTGGGTCTCTTCAGGACACTGAGGCAACAGTTGTGCAACCGTATCCCACACCGCGTGGGAATAGTGACCCAATAGGCATGCGGTGTTCACCGACCACAGCCCCAAGCTGGCCGAAGAGAACAACCGCTTACCGAACTGCTCCAGCTTCTTAGAGTCCTTATCCGGCGGAGCCATGGGAAAGGCACTCTGTGATGTCAAGGCTTGGATAACCAGGCTCTCAGGCGTAGGATGAGTGGTCAGAAAAGCGGGGTCACCAGGTGCCGGGCGGTGACGCCTGGTGACATTCTTATCCACAAGGGCCCCTGTGGCTGGCCGCGATCAAGTGCCCAGCAAGACATCAGTGAGGGCGTCGTTAAATGGTAGCAGGGGCTCCGACGAAGTGGACGCCGTCTGGAGCACTTCAGTGAGGAGATTAGTTTTGAGGGCCACCATAGGGAGATCAAGGTTGAGGACCTCAGCTGCCCGACGGAGTACCATGGTATAGGAGGGGCCCTCCTCCATGGTAGGTGGGGGAGAGGCAAACCCCGGGTCAGAGGAGATGTCGAGGTCGCCAGCATCCTCCAAGTCATCCGCCCAGTCCTGCTCGGAGTCTCACTGATGGGCAAAAGGGTCCTCGGACCCCTCCCAGTCGTCCTCCAGCTCCGTCGCATGTGGTACAGACCACGGAGGCAGAGCAGGAGCCGGAGAAGGAACATACGGCGTCGGGAACGGTGCCGAGACCGGCACTGGCCGGGGCCGAGCCGGTGCCGTGTCCCAATGCGGGTCCCAGGTAGGAACAAAATGGTCCTGGAACCTGGGCAAGGGCGGAACAAATGGCACCCACTGCGGCGCCGGAGGCGGAGCTGAGAGTGGTGCTGGGGCCGGAGCCGGAGCCGGCAGCGCTGGACCTTGTGGTGCCGTGGCCGGAGCCAATGGCGCAGGATCCTGAGGCACTGAAGCTGGATCGCCGGCGGTCCAACAGGATCCAGACAAAGTACCGGGGGGCACGAAGGCGCGCAGGCGGGAGCCCGAGACCTAAAGAGGCTGTCCATGGTAGCAAGAAATTCTTGCACCTGTGCGGGAGTCGCCGATGGACCCGGATAAGGTGGGTTTGCCGCGCGACTCCCGGGCTTCGAAGGAGCCGCAGAGGCAGAGCCCCTGTCCCCCTCGTCCGCATCCGGGGACCGACGGGGGGATGTCAGAGAGCGAACATGCTTCTTCGACTTCTTTATGTGTCGTTTCTTACCCGAATCCGAGGGTGAAGACTTGGAGCCAGAGGAGCGACGCCTGCGGCCCCGCGAGCATTCCCTGGAACGTCCCCAGGACCGGGAACGGTGCTGGGACGAGTGCCGGACCTCCAGCAGCTTCTGGCGCCGCTCCCTCAAGGCCTTCGGGCCATGGCCCGACAGTCCCGACAGTCCCGGGAGTCGTGGTCGGTCTCCAGGTAGTAGAGGCAGACATCGTGGGGGTCCACCACCGACATATTGCGACGGCAGGTCCCACAAGACTTAAATCCAGGCATCCCTACGTGCACCAAGGAAACCAAAATTGTACAGGAGACAAAAAGTCTCTTAAGAGGGTAGTCAAAAAGTGACTAAGGTGCGTGCTCTAACCGGATCTGCGCTTTCTGGCCCGGAAAAAGAAAGAACTGACGTCAGCGCGCATGGGTGGCGCCTAAATAGTCTCCGTGATGTCATCTCCGTGCATACGACGCCAGCGACTGATGCGGAGCCGCACGACGCGACCTACTGATGCGCAGAGGTACTGCTAGCAAAACTTTCTGGATCCAGTCTGACGCCTGGGGATATTCTAAGGTAAGGAATCTATCACTAACGTGTCTCTTTCAGATCAGTAGACTCAGCAATACCAAGGATATATATATTATAGCGCAATGAGAGTGATTCCAGGTCTTCGCATTTAGTACTAGATGTGACTACAATTTATCAAGTCAGGTAAGCAAATCACTTGTAGGTTTAGTGCCATCCTCGCATTGATCAATCGTCAATTCTTGTAGCCTGCCTATGAAGGCGCTCCTTCATCTAATCTAAAAACTAGGTCACTGTGTCCATTTTCTGATCAACCGCCTTAATATTTTGTTTCAGTTCAAGTAAGACATACATTATGTCTTCCATAGCTGTGGCCATGCGCATGAGTAGAGATGCCTCCACTCACATTCCCAGGTTCTACTGCCCTTGAGGATTTTCTGCCCCCAAAAGTAAGCTTCGCCTGCTTGGCATCAGATTTACCCATGCGGTAGCCCAAGGTAGTCACAAAGGTACAGAGATCGGGAGACATCCCTTACCACGCGGTCTTTACACCGCGATACGTTTACAACAAGGCAATTACAATGCAAGTTGTTACAACAACTTGCGCTGGATGGCACTATACACTATGGAATAGTATGATTTACTATTCCAACACCTTCCCTACTGTTACGTAGGCTGGAGTTGGAATAGTAAGTCATACTATTCCTAATCCAGCGCCCTCCAGTGCAAGTCGTTGTAACGACTTGCGTTGTAATGACTGCGTTGTAAATGTATCGCGGTGTGAAGACCGCGATTTAACATCATACATTCACAGAGATCAGCTTAAACTGTAGGTAATGTAGTGTCAAAAAACGTCTAGCAATATTCTCACTTAGTGCACAAGGGTGCAAAGAAAAAGCTTTTCATCTTTTAGCACAGAGTAAGGCAGGCCGTAACCAGGGCATTTGGTAAGCATACTCACAGTCTAATGTGCATGTGTGAATTATACTCGAGGCATTCCCCTGCCCGCAAGCGCTCCTCCACCGTAGGCATGCCCAAGTCATGGTTCCCCTCATCGCCTCTGTGGAGCAAAGAGGAGGGTGTGGCCCGTAGTCCCACGCAGTTAACGTTGAGACCTGATTCAGTAACTTCTAGGCCACAGATGCCCAAGAAGTGAAAATGGAGGCAAACACTCCAAGCGCGCCCGGCTCCCGGGCCACTGGCAAATCCCCTCAAATGCATCAGCCGAGAGGACTGAGCTGCAGTGACAGGGGCAATCACAAACCTGAGCTGTCAGGGAAGGCAGCATGCCAATCAGGCCTCAGAGACTGACCAGGAACCTGCGAAGGCCTGCCTCTCCTGACCTCTCATCCTCAGAGCAGTAAAACACGGATATCTGCTCCTAAATACCTGCAAGGGTAGTCTCGACTGTCAAGCAGGTATATTCGCTGCAGAATGCTTCTTCAATGCAAGGATTTTGTGGTGGATAGTAGCAGGAGCATGAGGCTTAGGTGGCCATCTTGAATGGCGATCTTACCACTGACCTTTTTTTGCGTTCAAACTCAATACTCCTTTTACATTCAAACAACATTTTGAGCACAATCCTCCCTTCAAAGCCAACCTGTGTCTTGACTTTGCTCCTCTTCTTCCTGAATTTGACCCTCTTTTCAAGGGAAATGATGCTTAGCTGCTTTCTTCTCATAAGATGAAGCATGGGTTTGGGTCCCCATGTGATGCGAGTATCAAGTTTTGCCTAAGTTGAACTTGTTCCTTGAAGTTACTAGTATTCCACTGGTCTCCAGATTTGGAATCTGCGTCATATGGAGGTGGGATCTGCTCCTCCTGATCCAAATCAACCATGCAAGACTGTCAGTCAACGCCCCCCATTCTGCCCTTTTCGGTGCCTTCTTCCAATTCTCCATTAATTCCCCTGGAGGAGACTCTAGTAAGACCTTCGGTTCCAACTGGGTGCCTTCTATCCCTCCTTTATTTTACTGCCATTTCTGCAAAACAAAAATGTGTGACAACTGAGACAGACACTTGTGACGTGATCTGCTGCAAAGCAAAGATTGCAGCCTCCATGAAGATCGGACAAAGGGAAGCGGGTGATGAAAGAGGGAAAAAGTCAAATGTATTTTCCATCATCCAATCCCCCTGTACCCCAAACTTCAGGTGGGTGAAGCATTGAACATTGCACAGAAAGCCAGTGATTAATCTTCTACTTTGACAACTAAAGCTTGTCATATTTTTTCGACCTTCGGTGTTGAAAGCATCTGTTGCTGCATAGTTCCAGCAAATAGGTCTGACCCCGGAAATACTAATCCAAGGAGGAAGCTCTGTGCTTTGTGGTTTTCAATACACTTGATTTTGAGTCACATGTATGAAGCTGAAAATTTGAGTTTGAAGAAAACAATTTGTAATGTTTTGAGCCCATCATTATATTGTAGACCAGTACACAACGTGATCCACAACACATGCTACAATCATAAAGCGTATTAATAACATTGTCCCTGCAAAACCACAAACCTTAGATAAAGAAAAGAGGAAAAACTGGTAACACCTTTGATTTTAAGGTGCAAACAAGACATTTAATTTGAGCTTAATCCCTGGATTGTAAAGGCCTCCACAATTTAGGCATTTTAATATTAAGAGAAGGAGGCATGCCTCAGCCGCCAGAACGAAGACCTCAGATAATAAAATGGTCTTCAAAAAGGGATTTTCGATGAAATAGCAAATATGTCTTCAGTGAAAGGGAGTCTCATTGGTAGACCAAACAGAAAATGCTGGAGAGAGATTTCCATTGGAATGTTTTTATATTTATGTGAAACATAATCACATTTCCAGTTAACCATTTTTTCTTTCTTCCGAATGGTGCAGCTGAGGGTGTATACATATCTTATTACAAAGCAGCCAAAGCAACCAGTGTCATAACGCACACAGCTGAAATTAGATCCAAAAATACCAAGTGATAAGCAACACACAAGCAAAAAGTTATGCCATTTTTAATTTTCCTATTTTTAAATAAAAAATGTCTCAGCTAATTTGACAATTCTATCTCGTTTGCATCTCCAAATGTGATGCAGTGTAAAAGGAAATTCCACAGTAAAGAATTACCTTCTTTAAGGCCCCACGGGAGATGGTTGATAGTGTGCAGGAGATAATGCGAGGGGTCAGTCCCTGGAACAGTCCGTCCCCGGAACAGTCCATGCTTTCTATCCACTTCCACAGTATATCTAGCTGAGTAGGAAAAAACAGATTTACTCACAAACAAGGTGAGATAAATGAAACTGCACAATGCAGAGGTAAACAATACAGTGGTAGACTTACTACTAATATGGACATGCACACTATACCCCGTACAGTATGCTCTAAAGCATTACATGAAAAAATTCCCATTACTGAATCACATGCTTTATTCATTGTACACATAGGATTCCGTATATCCAAGTGAGGCAAAACAGAGCAATCATTTATCCAAAGGGGTTACAACCCGTCACTTGGTGCTATACTGCTGCTGGATTGATCCCCTGTTTTGAGGTTATGTTTTATGCATATTCAATTACAGAACTGATCAAGCTAGACGTAGAGTGGACAAGATGGCCGCAGGGAAGGAGCTGCAGGTGTAAATCCCGACCGGATCAACCCCCGCCAGCCCCCTCTGACGACAGGTGCGATTAATTTACTCACCGGGCTGACCTCGGACAAAACGCAGATCTAAGATGCAGATCCAGCGGCGAGTAGAACCCTGGCTGCAGTGTGGTCAGTGCACCCTAAGGAGGCCATTCCTGGAGGTCCTTGGAGCCCCACCGCAAACGAGGCAAACGAAGGAGACCTCCGCTTCAGACCGGAGAAGCGCGGCAAATCCGGAAGGTCAGGACTCCCGAATTGATGCACCGAGTCGCACAGCCATAGCTGCGTCGCCTGACTGGGTAATGGCCGCCAGTCACGGAGCCACAGAAGGATCCAGCCAGCTCTAAGACCAAGGGAGGACCCGAAGCACCTGGATCCTCCCAAATGGGGTGAAGTGGGTCAGTGGCGACCCTTGAGGGAGACTGGGACGTCCCGAGACGGGAGCGGAGCCCCGGGGCACAACGCGGCAGGAGCCCCAGATGTCTGACCCAGTAATGGCCGCTAGAATCGTGACCAAAAGCGGCCTGTTATAAGGCCTTAAGATGACCTCGGACCTCCGCGATCTTTAAGAAAAGTATAAGGAGGGTTTTTTGAGACCCGCGACGCTACACAAGCTATCCTGAGGCGGGAGCAGATCCCCAGGACTCAACACTCGAGTAGCCCCTGATGCCTGACTGGGCAATGACCGCCAATCTCAGATGAAAACGACCCGCTATAAGGCCTTAAGAAGACCTCGGACTGCTGCGATTTTTAAGAAAAGTACAAGGCGGGACATTTGAGACCAGCGACGCTACAGAAGCTGTCCTGAGGCGGGAGCGGAACCCCAGGACACAACACGCGAGTAGCCCCTGATGCCTGACTGGGCAATGGCCGCCAATCTCAGAATCACCGAAGGAGCCAGACAGAATTAGGGCCACAGAAAGACCCCCGGCACGGGGAGCCTCCCATACAGAGTGAATCGGGTCACTTCAGACCCTTGAAGGGTATGGGCCGTCCTGAGACGGGAGCGGAGCCCCGGGACACAACACGTCAGGAGCCCCAGATACCTGACCTAGGAATGGCTGTCAATACCAGAACCAACACAGAAAGTGACCAGCGATAAGGCCACAAAAAGACCTCCGATAGCCTCGATATTTCTGACAACTGCAACAAGGACTCAAAGGTCAGTGTAGGCAGCCCCTTGGTGCCTGGCCCCTAATGGTCTACTAGAGTCCAAACAAGGACCGGTCACAAGAAAGTCTCGATCCAATCCAATGCCCCATGCGACCTTGGACCCATAGGGTAATGTAGGCAACCTCCTGACGCGCGCCCTCACAATGCATACCTGGGACCTAATTCTCCGATCCACTTCCACACCTAGACAGAGGTGTCCCTGTCACCTATAGAGAATACCTCTAATTATACAGGCCCCCTTACTAGGGAGATCAGACCAACACCAATCTCCCAAACCCGGGCCCAGAGAAGCCCATCTCCGCACGCCCCCTCCCCACTGCTCCCTCCCGAGAAGCAATACCCCATACTCCCCTACCCCCCCACCTGACCTGACAGCACTCTCTCCTCCGCACAACATTCCATCCTATCACACACTGGAGAGAATCCGCCTCCCTCACAACACAGTCAAAATGCCACCGGTCACGGAATTGCCTGCCGCCCCTCGAACACCAAACTACCTGATACCCCATGGACCGAACTCCTTCGCAATCACTTTCCCCCCAACCTCTCTAGTAAAGCAAAGAAACACTTCAAACATAAATGATCAGACAACACCCTGAGACAATATTCGTAGACACTTACCACTGCTCCTCTAGAGGGCAGATAAAAATGGACTTCATCTGCCACACTGAAAGAACCGACAACTGGACCATCATTCTTAACACACATCTCATCATCTCCAAAACTACCATTACATCCCACAGCCGCAAATTGATTACCTCTCTCCCGAACCACCAGACGATGAGCGGTAATACCTCCATAACCATATACGCGAATGGCACAGTCCTGATACAGGCTAAGAGCGATAACCTTGAGGTCTTAGACTCCCTCTTCATCTCATTAAAAAAGGCCCCCGTGCTCACCACACAAACCGGACCAAACCCATCCCTCCCCCAGTGAGCCTTACGTGACAGGGGGGCAACGGACCCCTCTCTCATCCTCTTCGAGACCCCCCATTCCGACATCCCGAGGCACCTACTGCAACTCTGCATCTCCGAATAATGATCACACCCATTCTGGCAGACGACCCTCCCTTCCCTTCCTGCCATCCAGGATCGAGTATTACCCTCAAGCTCAGCCTCCTCACAGCCCCTCCCCGTCCTCATGCCACACGAGAGCGGACTCCCGTCATGAACCAGTACTCTTCCTGCCCATGAACCCTCCCAAAATCAAACCAGGCAGCTCCTCCCCTAATAACCATCAGGACTGGGACACCCCCCCTCCTTCAACAGCCATCACGACAGGGACCCACCCCCCTACCCTGAGGGCAATGCTGCCCCAGACACCCTCCCTCCCTCCTTGGATAACACGACGCAACGCCTCAACCTCCTGGAAACTCAGCTTGAAATCCTGATCCGAGGCCTGAACGAAACTCTATCCAACCTGGCCACGACCCAAAAGCCCACTCAACCCCCCCACTGCACCACCAATTCTCACACAACCCAGTCGTGGCAAGGTACCGCCCTCCTGCGAGCCCCATGTCCCCCCCAGATCCCGACCCTGGTCCAACAGAAAGGGGAATGATAATCGCTCCGAAAGACCCAGAAGAGCAACAACCTCACTTTCCTCTCAGGAAGCAGCACATCTAGCCTCATCCTACGACCCCCCTGCGAATTCCTCCCCCAAATCCACGATCCAAGTAATTACGGGAGTTAGAAGAGAACACCCCCCTCCGAGAGACCCTAGACCCCAGCCCACCTAGCCTTCCTACCTAGAGCCCAATCCACTGAGAACAGGAGCAAAGAAGCCCCCCCCCCATCAACTGCAAGCTCCTAAATTGCAGATCTGCCTCTAAACATGCAACCAAACTAGCATAAGCCATCCTTTCCCATGATGTAGACATAGCATTCATCACGGAGACCTGGCTCAACAATCTCTCCTACCCCAGCATGGACATGCTAGCGCCTCCCGGATTCACAATGATCAACAAAGACAGGCAAGTGCAAAGGGGTGGGGGCATAGCAATCATCCACAAGAACAACATCTCCATCATGGAAATTACCTCCTGTCTGTACAGCTCCTTTGTGTGTCTCTCAGTCAACATCAAAACACGCGAAACCAGGCACACACTTTTCCATCTTCTGTACCAGCCCCCAGGCAACTCCTCCGAATTCGGGGATCACCTCTCCGACTTGATTGCCCATTGAGCACTCGGAAACTCTAACATCATAATTCTGGGCGACCTCAATCTAAGATGGAACGAAACAAAAAAAAAACACTCATTCAAACCCTAAACAACCTACTACTAGAATACAATCTGACCCAACATTGCTCAGAAGAAACTCACCATAGAGGAGCAATCCTCGACGCAATTATTGCCGAAAGCAACACAAACCTCCATCGACCACATCCTTCCCGTAGACTGGTCCGATCACCACATAGTTCTTTTCCACATCAACCATGCGGTCCTAACTCAACACCCCAAGCAAGACCCCCCCCAAATGGGTCAGGAACACAGCTCAGATCCCTCGAGCTGACCTAGAAGAAAGAATTAGATTGCGCCTCCCCAACACCACTGAGCTCCTCTCAACTACCGAACTCACCTCTCTTTACAATTCCAATATGACACTCACCCTGGACCACCTTGCCCCCCTGAAACTAAAAAAATCCAGGAACATTCCCTCCAGATCATGGTTCACCACTGACATCAATGAAGAAAGAAGACATCTAAGAGCGGCAGAAAGAATCTGGAGGAACAATCCCTCCGCCCTCCATTGTGATCAACTCCAAGCAGCCCGCAGGAATTACAAAAAGCACATTAAGAACAAAAAGACAGCTTTCTTCTGCTCTGCGCTAGACACCGCAAAAAAACGACCCAAAGAGCTTCTCAATATCATCAGGAATCAAACCTCTAAGCCTATGACATCCTCAACACAGGCATCCAAAGAACGATGCGACAACTTCGCCATCTTTTTCAATGACAAAATCGCCAAGATAGATCTCTCACTTGGCTCAAATCTCATCCCCTCCACCAAGATCAAGGTGTCCGAAACTCACGATAGAGCCTCCTTGAACCCCCCAAAACATTGGTCCTCCTTCATTCCCATCCAGGAAGCAGAGATAGTCAAACTAATCTCCAATGCTAAACCCTCATCCCACGCCCTGGTTCAGCTACCCCCGCACCTGGCCAAGGACCTAAAGCTCGTCCTAGCCCCACTATGGTGCAAGATCATTAACAGCTCACTGAGCTCTGTAATCGTACCTGACTGCCTCAAAGTAGGTCAAGTCACGCCACTGCTGAAAAAGCCAGGGCTAGACACTGAGGATCTGAATAACTTCAGATCTGTATCGAACCTACCTCTTTTGTCCAAAATCCTGGAAAGATGTGTACTCCCTCAGCTGACCCAACACTTGGATAACATCAATCTCCTAGATCCCCATCAATCGGGCTTCAGAAAAGGCTGCAGTACCGAATCCGCAATCCTCAATGTCATAGACGATCTACTCAAGTCACTTGACTCGGACCAATGCTGCCTTCTCATCCTCCTAGACTTATCAGCCACATTCGATACAGTTGACCACAAACTGCTCATCAAGGTTCAACAAGAAAGGGCTGGTCTCCAAGAGACGGTCATCCACTGGTTCTCTTCCTTTCTCCACAACCGCTCACAAAGAATACAAATTTAAAACTTTGAGTCCGACCTCCATCCCGTAATCAGGGGTGTTCCACAAGGGTCAGTGCTCTCCCCTCAGCTTTTCAACATTTACATTGAAGCCCTTACCACTCTACTCAGGAAATCCAACATCCCTTTTCACTTATATGCAGATGACACTCAGCTTTATCTGGAAACCACCTCCACTGACGACATCCAGAGACTTAACGCCACGCTCAAGGAGTTACAACACTGGCTCACAAGTAATCACCTGAAACTCAATCAAGAGAAAACGGAAATACTCCTCATCTCCAACAAAGACAATAAAAAACAAATTGAAGAATGGCTCAAAGCCATTGATGCCCTCAATGGTAACCTCACCCTGGCGGATTCGGTAAAATCTCTAGGTATCACCCTAGACCCGAAACTGGACATGAAAAAACACATTACAAGATCCGCTAAAAGTGCCTTTCTCAACCTGAAATTACTATACAAAATAAAACCCTTCCTCCCGCCCAAGAACCTCCAACAAGCCACCCAAACACTGGTGCTCTCCAGAATTGACTATAGGATTGCAGCCTCGACTGGGACAGCAAAATCACACCTCACCCCCCCTGAAGACAACCTTCAATGCAGCAGCCAGAATGGTCACCGGAACTAAGAAATTCGAACACATCTCTCCCGCTCTCAGAGAACTTAAATGTCTCCCAATTGAGTTGCGAGCCAGCTTCAGAACAGCCTACCTCACGCACAAAGCCCTGCACACAGGCAAACCGGAATACTTGGCAGCCAAACGCAAAAGGGCCGGCCAGTCCAGGAACCTCAGGAGCGCCAATACTCTGATACTCATCCCGCTGAAAACTCATAAGCAAAAAACCGCAGCCAAATCATTTGCTGGAAACACCCCAAAAATCTGGAACTCCATCCCCCCCCACATCAGAACGACCCCCAAAATTCAAGAACCTACTCAAAGTCTCTTCCTCGACCACTCTCAAGCGAACCGATAAGAGCCAAGGAAGTACCTTAGCCGGCGCTCCATCTTACCTTAATTTTGGGACCGATGACACTGACTCGGATCAAGAAAACTTTTTGGACACCCGTCCTGTCTGAACAAGGAATCCGCCCGGATGCTCATCTTGTTTGACCTGCACCCTCCGCCCCTTTGCCCGTTCGCTTCTTTGTTCGTTCTGTACCCGGCTCGAACCCTCATGTTCTACCAAACTACCTGTACCGTCTATTTGCACATAATTGTATATGCTGTGAAGCGCTCCGATACCCTCGGGTCCAGCTAGTGCTATATAAAACTCCTAAAATAAATAAAATAAAAATAGATGTTCCAGAAGGGGGCGTGGCCTGACACCAATGGAGTGAGCAGCTCATTTTGGAGCTCCTCGTGGCTGGCCTGATTTGGCACCATCCTGACCCCCCACATGCCTGTGTGGGCTCCAATTTGAGACCGAACACCGCTGAGGCGAGAATTCACTGCCACAAGGCAACTATACCTCCATACATCCCCAAATTTCTCCTGAAAAGCTACCCCGGGTGACGGCCCAAGATCGAACATGGAGGAACCGGCTGTGCCTGAAAGGAGATGCAAGATTATTACGGAGACCAGTGACAAGTCTGTGGTTTGTCCCTGAGCTGAGCCGATTCAACCAAGAAGTGCGGCGCTGAGGCTGTGGCGGCTGCCAAGTGGGATTGTCCGGACCTGTTTTGGCCCCAAGAAAGACAAGAGCTACGGCAGAGGTTATCGGCAACCCAGAGGCAGCTCCGGGCTGTGACGATCTGGGCTGAGCTGGCTGTCGACCTGTGGCCACCCTGCCCCAGGGAGGCGGATGACGACCTGCTGTTTTGGACATGGCTGGGGCCGGGGGCACTAGCTGAAAACTGGCACGCATAGCCAGAGGAGGGCGAGGATCGCCTGCCTGCGCCAGCCCTATACAAGAGGCCTGACCACAACAATGCTGAACCTACATAAAAGGTACGAACGAGGAGGGCCAGTTGCAGGGCCATGTTTGAAGGGCCCCCGATCTATTGGAGCGCAGAGAGAAAAGTCCTCCGTCCTGAAAAGAAGCCCAAGACGGGACTACTGGTGGGTTAAAGAGGAGGCCTTGCTGAGTGGGGGGGCTTATTATATACCACCGCCCCACCATGCTGATACTGAACCCAAACCCCCTGTTGAAGACAGAATAGGGGTCGGGAGCTACACCGCTGCGGAGCTGCGAGCGGAGACACCCCCCCGCGCAAAGTAGAAGATAGGGCCTTCCAGGCCTACACAGGTGGACAGAGCACCTGCTCGACTACTACCCTGAGAGGGGGAGAACTTGGGCTGCCTACGACCCATAGAGTCAGGAGCTAAGAGTGAGGAAGCAGCAGGGCTGAGGAGACACAATTGACTACCATGAGCCCTAAGACAGAGTGCTGGTAGGAAATCACCATGCGGCGTCAGAGGAGAGTAAGAATCGAAAACCAGAGCCGGCCATATGCAGAGGCAGGGGCGGCTCTAGGCTCATGGTGGCCCTGTGCAGGGAGCGAAGGTAGGGGCGCCCGGAAGAGGGGGTCCGGGCGGGGTGGAGCTCAGGAAGGTGTTTTAATAAAACGTCCAGAAAAGGCGTTAGATGACTAGTAACATGGTAACAGAAAAACAACGTTTACTTTTTGAGTGCTCATCACTTGGATACTTTATTTTAGAATCTGGGTCTCTGGAGGGACCCCTTTCAACAAGAAAAACACGTTGCGCGTCCGTAAGAGAGTTCGGCCACAAAGTAGGATCCCTCCAATCACATAAATCATATTCAGAACACGGGTCTGTAACATGGTCTTGCTCTTTGGCTTCCTTTTCAATACCAGCATCATCCGTCTGTAAACTCTGAACCTCCTTCAGAATGCCAGATATTGATGGACCGATGAATGATGTTTCAGTTTCTCTGTCTGAGGGTCTTTTGTAATAATCCTCATCCTGAGTTGGTAATTGCTGCATGTTTGCATCAATTTCAGAGTCACCTTGTTCATTTTCATTGGTCTGCTCATGAGTATCATTCTGCTCATGGATATTATCATTTTTTTGTTCTTCTTTATGGTCGTCAGCGCCTGTTTTACCTAGTGCATCAGCAGTACTCTGGCCAGAGGATTCTCCATCTTTAGGTTTCCCTTGGGTGATAAAGTTCAGGATTGCTCCTTCCTGTGACACTACGAAAGCCTGCTGAGCCACCTTTCTCTTTCGTTTCGAATAACCAGATTTGTGTACTCGAATTCTCTTCATTTTGCTTGCAATGCAGCGGGCGAAGCTAGCAGTGGGTAGGGGAAAAAAGAAGACAATCAGCAGTGGCGGCTGCTGAAAGATTTTGATGTGTCATTTTTATTTTCTTGCAAAAACAACAGTTGATGGACAGAATGCAGAACAATGTCATACATTCACCCCAGTACAGAGATCTGGGCCTAAATCCATCGTTTTTTTGCTCACCACACCACCCCAGTTCAGACATGGCCATATGCAAATCAGCCTTGACCCTGTGCCTCATGGGAACAGTCCAGCCCGAACTGCCAAGCCATGTCTTCCCTGGACTACACAATGAAGGACCAGCATACCTTAATGAACGAGTGAATTTCCACCAACCTACCAGGAAAATATGTTCCAGAACCATCTCCCTAGCAGCCACCCAATGCAGCCGCTGATAAAACAGTGGAGGCCGCTACTTCTCCCACCTGGCAGTGAAGACCTGAAAACCCTCCCCCTGCACCTCAGAGCCTCACCATCACTCCAGCAGTTCAGGAAGGACCACAAGACCTCGCTGTTCAACCAACAAGCAGCATGATCCAGCAGCATGAATCCCACACCGCCTCGAGACCCTTATGTGTGAAGCAGCTGAGCTTTACAAACCCTGACTGATTGATAGTAATTACCCTTCCCACTACATGTATGACACATTATGAGGACTAGCCACATATGGAAGGTTTATTTGAAGAGTGTTATAAAACTATAGGGTAGATCATGTGACTTGGCATACAAGGTCTGTTTTCTCAGTCCACTGAGAACAGTAGAGCCTGGAGAATAGTTCATGATCTATTTGGGAAGTGACCTTAGCAGGAAGAGAGTAAGCTACCTTGAAATCATGGCACACAGAGACCTGTCTCAGTACGTCACTAACTGATCCTGAAGACAGCCTACAGGTAACCAAAGACTCGTCCACTTTACCACATTGTCAAAAGACAAAATACAATATATTTAATTAAGGTTTCTTGTATAGTGCCATATTCCAGCAACCAGTTCTGCTCGTTTTCAGAGCACCTATTAAACAAGGATTAATTACAGTGAGTCCTAAGGCTATGAAAAGGCACTAGAGGTTCACTGAAGCAAAATTAATGTGCAAGGAACATCCAGTCAGGAGACAACTTTCAAGCAGACGTACGAATCACTGGCACAGCGTACCAACGACCCCATGGGCCGTGGCATAAGCAAGGAAAATGGCCCCTTTGGCTGCTGCTCAGGAAGTAAAATATAGCAATTATCAGGGTTCAATGGGCCCCTGAGGGTTTTGGGTCTCAGTACCACTGTACTTGCTGAACCAATGGTAACTATGCCCCTAGTATGGACAGAGAAGGCTGCTTCACCAATTGCAAACTGAGGACTAGTTAAACTAGTTTTCTCTGCTAGTCACATGACAAGCACTGGAATGTAATTAAAGAAATGATCAAGAAGCCAGTCTCCTACCAAGGTCTCTGCAAAAGGTCATTAGATTGAGTTAACATGGGTAGGCACTGCCATCCTATTCCAGGCGTCCATCCATAGGTGCTTGCATTTCATGTCTGCCTCAACACCATATAAACAGACATAACCAAATGCCAAGTACATTCGAACACTCGATGTTTTAAAAGATTTGTGCAGGCAGATCCACTCATTAGATCACAAGTATCAGCTTCATACTCTGTTTTCATGATTGTAATTGTAATCATTTTAATGAATCCTTAACATTACGTCTAACACCTCGTACCTTGCTCTCCTCTTCCCCCAAATACGACCGTGCCTCCCAAGTTACACCTCCAAAAGTCACCATGCCTCCCTTCAGCCACAAGTAAACACCGCCCCTGCACTCCTGACTCACTCTTCCCTCAACATACAGCGCCGATCTGTACCACTCCCTACCCCTGGCACACGGTGACCACCTCTCTGACCCGCGCCCTTTCAGAGATGAATCGTGAGAGAGAGGCTCTCTCTCACGATTCATCATGCCCTCCCTTCCCATGACCACCAGAATACCTCCAGCTCGCCACCTCACATGGCTTACCTCCACCCAGACCCAAAGCACACACCATCTACAATAACATCCTCACCCAACCTTCCCCACGCCCCCGGCTCCTCACCCCCACGGGCTGGGATACATTCCTACGCCTGATCTGCCCTCCTCCCCAGGGCTCCCCACACCCTCGTCCAATGGCTCACCTTCCCTCGGGTTCACTCTGCAGTGGCACACGCTGACCTCCTCACTCCCCCTCCCCATGCCCTGACCCTCGGGCTGCTCACCTCGCAGCTGGCACCAAAGGTTGCACACTGGCATGCTATCCTCTGCAAGGCGGCCTTTCTTGCCCAGGGTCTCTAGGCGCGCCGGTGCATGGACTCGGCCGGTCTCGGTGCTGCTCGCTGCACGCCGGGCACGGGTGCTGCCACCCCTCCTGCCGCCAGTGATGCGTGGTGCTTCTGTAACCCCTTCGCTGCAGGACTCGCGGGCACTGCGCATGTGCGCGCATGCGAACCTCCGGAGGTGCCAGATCTGGACTATTAAAACAAGCTCGATTCTCCTGGAAAAAAAGTACTAAACAAGCACAAGACCTACCAGAAGAGCCCGAAACAAGGCCCACCCCACACAAAGACGAGACTGGGTTAGAAAGGAAAAGAGTATAAGAACAACCATTCAGCGTGCATCACATTGGATTTAGCACGCCTCAGTCGTTCATGCGCCAAATCCCTGCCAGGGGCCGCCACGAATATGTATTGTATCCGATTCCTCGTGGTGGCCCCTGGGGTTTGGTGGCCCTGTGCAGGTGCACAGCTTGCACATGCCTAAGGCCGCCCCTGGCAGAGGGGACAGACCGCTTCAGACTTGAGTTGCGGGATGAGTTAGACCTATATCAGAGTGGGAGTGCAGAAGACCAGCAGCGGAGCCACGATGGAAGGGGCCCCCGGTCCAGTGGGACGCAGGGAACGACGACCCCCACCTAGAAAAGGGACCCAAGATGGGGCGGCCTGAAAATTGGGAGGAGACCTAGCTGAACGGGCATCTGATTCCACGCCACCCTCAACACGCCACTACTGAACCCGACACTTCCGGCAGAAGAAGGAATAAAGTCCAAGAACTACACTGCTGTGGGGCTGTGCGTGAAAGACCCCACCCCCCGCCCCGGTGAAAACAGGGATAGAGCTTTCTGGCCCGGAGCGCGGGCCGCAGCTGGGCCGAGTTATCCTGCATCAGGGAACAAAGCACCTACTCGACGGCTGCCTTGAGGGGGGGGAAGAGTTCGGAGCTCTGAGCCGCCTCTGACCCATGAGGTCAACTAAGATTCTGAGGTATTTTTAATTACTGTGGCTGCAGCATGCCCTCTATGCTTTGAAAGTTGCTGCTACCTGTCAAAGCTCCATAGCTGTGCTGCACCTGCAGGAGCAGACCTGAGGAAGAGTCTGCAGGCCGAACTGGCTGTAGAAGAGGACGGCATTGCACATATAAAGAGGAAAATCTTGACCCCGAAAATGCACCTAGAACGCAGAACCACCTATAAACGGGCAGCCAACATCAAACGCATAGTCCCCAGGGCACTAGAAAGGACAAGTGTGTGAGCATTATTTACGGGAAGAGAAAATGAAGCATAGCGTGGGTGACACATACGCGTACTCACCTGAAGCAAAATCCCCAGAAACAATGGGCAAGTCTTCCAAACGGAAAGACCTAGATTAGACTGAGACAGCTGAACCTGCGACATCAGAGATATCTGTGCCAACAGCAACGGGAACAGATAGTACACCCACACTCCAAGACATACTCCACGCTATCACGGCTCCAGAGAGGCCCTGGAACTCAAAATCAATACCATTGGCACTGATCTCAGTTTGCTGTAAGATGACCATAGAAAGCTGGTGGAGAACGGGACCAGCAACGAACGCACATTAGTGGACCTCTCCTCAACTATGGCTGCGATCGCTCCCGCCGCAATAACATACGGGTTATAAGTCTACCAGAGAAAATTGAAGGAGCAAATGCAGCACAATACCTAGAACAATGGTTGTGCCCCAGTGTGGCCCCAGAGGGCCTTTCTGCTTTCTTTGCCCTCGAGAGAGCGCATCTTGTCCACACCAGACCTCCAACGGCAGGAGCTCCCCTGCAACCAATGATTGCGCGGCTCCTACACTACAGAGACCAGGACTCCATACTAGCACTAGCAGGTAAAAAAGGAGAGCTGAAGGCCAACAATGCGACTGTGCGCATATTTCTGAACTTTTCTAGGGAAGTCCAACGGCAGAGGGCATCTTACCAAGAGGTCAAAAAGAAACTTCGACAGATGGACCTCCAATACTCGAGAAGTAACCCCGGATGGGGTGCGGTTCTTTCAGACCATGCAAGAGACATGGGATTGGCTAGAAACTCAAGGCAAGCCAAAACCTAGATAGGAGGATAGAAGCGCCCTCGCAGGAATCCCAGAGGCATGCGGCTCCGACAAAAGCTAACTGTACCTTCCCAAGCTGAGGCTCGACTCGGACGTCAGATAGCGATGGAGGTTGTGGCCCAAAAAATCAGAGGTCAAATGGAGCAGGAGACACCAGAGCAGGAGTCTCTCCACCTAGACTCTGAATCAAACCCGGAATCTAATGCCTCTGGGACATCAAGCTTGGAGATGCCCAAGGTCACGCCACGCACTGCAGACAATATCATATAAGACATGCAACCCCCCACCAGTCTGCTAGACCGATCTGCAGGTCTAGAAGCTACTAACCTGCTACCCGCAGATCCCGAGAAGCTCCTTGAACAATAACTCTAAGAAGTGACTCACACTAATGAATAGACATGCTGGATCAGAGACTGGCCACCTGGAGAAGACGCAAGGCACCCCTTTATGCTACAGAGCGCTGTGGAAGCTCTTTCACGAACGTTAATGAACATTAACATGGTTTGAGTGGGTAGCAGGTTGCTGCTGGTCCTGGGAAAGGGGTGTTGTGGTTGTTGGCTGTTGCCATGAAGGTTGAGATTTAGCGAGTCACACAAATGATACACACAATCTGGGTGGGGATACATTAAGAGGGGTGAGCGAGATTACAAGCGTAAAACACAGGGAATATCTTCCCCACACCAAGAACGTACATGGCTAATGACCTAGGATATAAATGTCTGACATGGAATGTCAGAGGTATGCATACCATGGCGAAAAGGTATAAAGTGTTCTCTTACCTGCAGAGAAGAGGAGCACATATTGCGCTCCTGCAGGAGATGCACCTCACTGCCAAAGAAGGCCAGGCTCTAAAAAAGGCGATGGAGAGGTCAGGCGTATTTTACCACTTACTCAGCCTATGCCAGAGGACAACTTATATGGATAAGAGCAGAAGTTCTGTTTCAACTCATAGAGGTCATAATTGATACTGAGGGTAGATATGTGTTAGAGGTAGCTCTGGTGAGCGTATATGCCCCTAAAACGGATCAAGGTACCTTTCTTTGGCATATGTCCAGATACCTAGCTCCATGTTTAACAACAACGACACTAATCGGGGGTGATTTCAACTGCGTCTCTGACAGCCTCTTAGATCGTTCACACCCTCCTTTGCGAGACTCCCAGCAAGGCCAAAATTTTCTCAGACTGACAACAACAATGGGGCCTAATAGAATCATGGAGACGACAGCACCCACTAAATCGATACTACTTTTATTTCTCAAGCCTCCATGAACTGTACGTTCACTTGGATTTGTTCCTCTCCACCCCTGAAGCACATAGCCTGATTGATGGGATTGAATATCTATCCCGTACTATTTCGGATCAAAATCCAGTACTGTACGACTGCGATGGGTACACCCCAAACCTTCCATACCTGCATGGAAACTTAAACCTGAATCACTAGAGGACCAGGTCTTCCGCGAGACGATCAGGACCAAAATCATTCATTACTTTGCTAACAATGCTGGCTCGGCGTCGAGCTCCCAAATCGAATGGGATGCCTTTCATACTGTGATGCAAGGGTATCGTATCGCCAAGTCCAAAGGAATTAGGCGGACCCTCTTGAAGGATGTAGAAAATGCAGAGGAACGCCTGAGAGACGTAGAAACTAGAGGACCAGGAAACCCTGAGCTCCAGCAAGAACTCCTAGCAGCGAAAGAGGAGGTGGCAACACAGGTAGAGAAGCAGCGAGGTTTTGATTATCGGAACTATACTGAGAAGAATCATGCTGAACAAGACAAATCGGGCTCATTACTAGCACGGCTGGCCAACCCTGATAAGCGAGGCTCACCCATCCTAGAACTAGAAGACGGGGAGGGCTCCGGATTGTATGCACCAGAAAAGATCAACGATATACTCTCAAGTTACTATTCAGCTCTATATGCGAGCTTTGCTGTCCGAGACTTGCAGGAGGCACAAATATACTGGAGCGACCTCCAGATCCCACAGATCAAGGAGGAAGAGGCAGACGCCTTGGAAGGGGACATAACTGCCCATGAGACAGTAGCCACTATAAAACATATGGCGCGCAATAAAACACAAGCTCCGGATAGGTTTCCTGCAGAGTTTTACTCTACATATTCTGTGGAGTTAGTTCCTCACCTGGTGATGCTCTACGAGGCGTCTAATAAAACAGGCTTCCTACCAGACACCATAAGAGAGTCTATTATGTCCCGGTTTTAAAACCAAATAAAGCAGCCCATGACAAATCAGAATACCGCCCGCTGTCAATGCTAAACATGGACTATAAAATCCTAAGCTGAATACTCGCTACCCGCCTTCTCCCTTTTATGACCACTCTAGTGCACAAAGACCAAGCTGAGTTGATACCATCTCGCAATAGGGCAGGTAATATAAGACACCTATTATCTGTCTTGGAGGCTAACAGCGGGGGGGGGGTCGAGAAACAGCAGCAGTCTTAGCGATGGACATAGAAAAAGTTTTTGACAGCCTCGAATGGTCCTACTTGTATGAAGTAATGGTGCAAATGGGGCTGGGGAGGGATTTATTAAATGGACTAGACTCCTATATACTAGACCCACAGCCCGGGTGTGAACCGGGAGAACCATATGGCAAAGTTGGCCAGTAGAGCGTGGCCCAAGACAAGGATGCCCGCTTTCCCCTTTGCTTGTCGCCCTGGCTATAGAACCCCTTGCGATTGCAGCTAGAACAGGGCACTTTTACAGAGTGCTGAACGTCGGAAATAGCTGCCATCAAATAGCACTCTATGTTGAAGATCTATTACTTTTCCTGGAAGGGAGAGAAGGAGACTTGATGGGAGCCCGTGACCTGCTAGAGAGGTTCGGCTCCATGTTAGGGCTCAAGGTGAGCTATGACGAAGGATTGCTCTTGCGACAATGCTGCGTCAGAAAGCGGCAGGTGGGCTGGCGGCCCTGGACTTTGAGTCCTACTACATAGCAGCCCAGCTGCAATGGCTGGTCAAGATATAGCCCTAGGGCGAAAACGCACAGAGGTCCCATAACGGACTAAGCCCTCGCTGTGCAACCTACAATGAGTGTTTCTCAAGGTGACTAGATTGTACGGAAATGGTACCCAGGAGCTCACAGTACAGGCTAAATGCTGGCATCGAGGGTTGCAGAAAATGGGGGTGAGGATCCCGTATTCACTGGACATCCCGATGGATATGCTAAAGGCCCTCCCGCAAGGGTGAAACTGGCGAGACTTAGAGGTCTGGATGAAAGCTGGGGCGACAAAAATGATCAACCTTTACAAAGACAATGAACTGCTGCCGTTTGAAGAGTTTCGAACAGAGTTCAATCTGTCTCGGGGACATTTTCTATTGCCCAGCACCATCACAGCAGCAATCCAAACGCATTGGTGGACGGGATCTACAGAGCCCTCACCCCAACAGAGCTGTTACTATATTGCCCTGCCGGCAGGAACCATCAAAGCAATATCCTGTCTGTACAGAGCGCTCCATACGGATAGACTGCGCCCGCTGGAGGCACTCCGCCTCCAGTGGGAAGAGGACTTGGACACACCGATCCTGACAAAGGACTGGGACAATATACTGGCTGGAATACCCAGGGTATCCAGAAATGCACGATTCAAGCTGATAAATAACTACGTTCTTCACAGAGCCTACTTAAGGCCTGAGCGTATTCACAGATATTTTCAAGTAGAAGAGTCGGCCTGCCCACGCTGCGGCGAAGTAAGAGCACATATCATACACATGTTCTGGACTTGCACCCAGCTGCGAGGATACTGGGAGGGGGTAGTGCAAACTGTGAGTGAGGTTATCGATAGAGAGCTCCCCTGCTCCCCAAATCGCTGGCTCTTAGGATGGTTGCCCCATTTGTCCAAAACCAAAGTCACCAGACAATTCCAAGACCTGTCATTCATGCTAGCGAAGCGCGAGATAACCAGGAACTGGAAAGCCACAAGAGGCCCTAACCTGACCACCTGGAAAAAAGAACTTATGAAATGGGCGGGGTGTGAGGGGCGAATACTGATGAGGGAGTCTAAAAGAGGATTACAAAACATGGAGATGGCCAAAGCCTGGGAGACCCTCATGCATGACCTAGAGCACCCAGATTTAGAGACAGAAGAGGGAGAAGGAGTAGACCCATAGCAAACATCTCCTGACACATGTATGACATCAGAATCAACCCTACTCATATGGTTCCCATGTAAGATAGATCCCACTGACTAATACGCTACCTCTAAATTGCGGTACCCCACGAATACACTCAGATTGCTTGTCACATGTACAATACCCGCAACCCAGATACAAATCATTATATTGACGTCTCGCGAGAGGGGGGAGTGGATAGTCAAGGTTATAGATCCAATGCTGGCTGAGATTATGGTTCATTCGGATATGTATTTACCAGTTGATATAATGAATAAGTCCATTACAAATAATATGATTTGAACTGCTATGCTGTTATTGGAAAAGGATCAATAAAATTTGTTTTAAACAAACTGAAGATGTTCCATTCGAATAAAGTGCTTGACCAAACAGACATTCTCACAGTGGAGGTGGTTGGAGGTTTCATCCAATAATGGAACTCAAGATGGCTTATTACAGGCCCGCACCAATGCTCCTTGTGAGAAAGTGCCATTGTGTGGTAACCCCTGTTTTTTTAGGCTGGATGCTGCTCTTTTTTACCCTGTGCAGTGGGACACTGCTAAACATGCCCCAGTGCATATGCTATGACCCCTAAAATGTGTTGAAAAAGGCTGTCTACTAATTGGCATAGTTAGCTTTCATATAAGGCCATAGGTCACCAATGAGGCAGGGCAGCAGTTCGAAAGTCATCACAGAGTAGGATGGGGTTAATGAGACTGCTGACCACTGTTCCCAATAACCTGCGCGCGCGCGCACCGAAGTCACCCCAAGTGCGCAGTGTGCTGTATTTAGCGCACACAACCCGCGAGACCGTTCGCGCCGTCGCTTTTGAAACGCAAGTGGCGCAAAAAACAGTCATTCCCGTGGCTCTGGGTTTTGGGAGGGCACAGCTGCGGGGCTGATTGTGAGCCTTTAAGTTAGTATTCATGTTAATTGCAGCCCGTGTGTGCTTCAATTAACATGAATACTAACTCAAAGGCCCACAATCAGCCCCGCAGCTGTGCACTGTTAAGAAAAGAAAACAAGCATTGGCATAGCCAATAGGTCTCGCATTTGGGACCTTATAAGTGTTTAGCCATGCAACAGTTGCATAGCTAAATACTTATAAGGTCCCAAAAGCGAGACCTATTGGCTATGCAAAGCGGCCGCGAAAGTGATCGCGGTAAAGCGCGGCGCGCGTGCCCGCTCACATGCACTGTAGCTCTAGACTGGCCTGGTAGCACTTTTTGGAGCCCTCTCAATAAGTCTCGCCAGACCAGCACATGCACTGGGTCAGGCGAGACCTAAACAGTGTTTCTAACACGACGAGTGCTATAGCACACGCTGTGTTTGAGAATCTGCTTTTCTTTACTGTGCACAGCTGCGGGGCTGATTGTGACCCTTTGAGATAGTATTCATGTTAATTGACGCGCACACGGGCTGCAATTAACAAGCATACTAACTCAAAGGCCCACAATCAGCCCTACAGCTGTGCACTGTTCAGAAAAACAGAGTCTCAAAAACGCCGTGTTTGAGACTCTGCTTTTCTTTGAGGCTCGCTGTTTTTTGGGAGAGGAGTTGCACTGGGCTAAGGGAGTACGTAAGTAGTATAATTTTAACACCCAGTTCCAAAGGAAGCAGAGTGACAGGACACTCGTCATCAGAAGCACCTACCTATGGGGTAGGAACCGCTTTATTAACGCAACTGAGTGGAAAAGTCAAAAGAACAGAGCCCATGAGAAGAGGGCAGGGTTTCCAACATTCATCGCTTAGAACGAAGCACAGTTACCTGTGCTGAATGGGCAGGTTAATCAGTAACTGGCCACAGGTGAGGCTTGGGGCGTGGCCTCATTCAGTCTGGAGGCATCTTAAGTGGAAACCTTACGTCTTTATCATCACTGCTCAAGCCAGAGTTGTAAAAATGAACAGGTAACCTGCCCCTGTGATATCGGCGCCCGGTGTGTGCCTGTGGACACCCGCGCCTCCAGAACAACAGGGAGTCCATATAATACGTACTATCTGGGCACACATGTCTGGTTTGCCATTAAAACAACAGGTCCTGGTTTATTATCCTGGGACGGAGGTATTATTTTCAAAGACAGATCGGAGTGTACAGGTTTGGGTTAGCAGCACATGACCATCTCTTGGCTCAGAAATCTTACAGAGTGACTCGTTTGTTTGTAATACAGTGTCACTGAAAAAAATAAACTGCATGGATTTGAGCATGAGGAGCACCTTTTACAAAATTCTTAATCTGATAAAAGGATCCTGCGTCTTCCATTTTTATATCTTTATATCTTCAATTTTTATAGCTTTGATAAATCGGTGATGAAATCTCAGCCATTTTTAAACCTGAAATTCTAAACCGATTATTTTGTAAAGGTTATTCCTTTTCCTTCTGTTAAAAATCAGAGCAACTACCACCCGTTCTCTTTCCGAAGTCGAAGTAAGTGCAACTCTTATGGTAATGTTTTTGCAAATCTTTATGATGTGGTTCTGCCATAGGGCACAGTCGCTAAGGCAGCAGATATTGGAATGTACCATTTTCAAGTTTTTGGATTTGCAGGCTTAAAGTTTTTTGCTTTTCCAATATTTCTTTTTGCCCTATAATTTCTCTGCGTTCCAGATTTTTCATTATTCCAAAAATTCCCTTAATCCAGTTCTCCTCCAATTCATAAATGTTCTCCACCCTACTAAATGTTCATATTCTTAATTTTCACGTTTCAGTTTTCATGTCTCAATTATCATGTCCTCATGTATTCTTTCATTATTGGTTCCATTCTATCCACATTATCCTTTTTCCCTTTCTATGTTCACTCCCTCTCTCTCTTCTGTTATTCCTCTCCTTCTCCCGTATTCTCCTCTCTCCCCACCCTTCATGAACAGTCCCCATTGTTTGTCATTATTCCTCTAGTACTCTTCCTTCTCTCAATATATCTTCTAGCCCAACTTTCTGACTCATCTCAAACTTCTTTCTGCTACTCTTTCCAATGCACTACCCTATTTATCACCCTAATCATCTATCAATATATCCTCTACTTCCACTCTCTCATTTATCCCAAACCCATGCCACTACTATGATCCCTAAAATAACCGTTTATAGACTCTCCCCTACTCTAACCCTCCTTGCATCATCTGACACCTTTTACTATACCAATCCCCCAAAACAAACCTTTCTAAACTCTCTCTGACTCTTCCCCTACAGAACCCCTTTTTACTCATCCAAAATCCTCCTCCACATGCTATGACCTCCCAAAAAAAAAAAACTAAATCCTTCACTCTTCTATCCCTCCACTATCCTTTTCAATCAAAATAACAGACCAACATGTTCACTTCTCAAATTTAATATTCCACTATACTAATTAACCACTAATCCTTTATGGGTTCCAGAGTAGCGTGCTACTCGCCAATAAAGCGCTTCAACACCCCATCAGGGTTACAAGCGCTATATAAATGCAAACCTTTTTCCCTTTTCAACCCCTCTCCAACCCTTCTCAATCCAAATAACTGAATAACAAAGCCACCACTCAAATTACTTTCATATTTCATTATACTAATTCAACACTAAACTTTATCGGTTCCAGAGTAGCGTGCTACTCGCCAAAAAAGCGCTTCATAACCCCATCAGGGGTAGCAAGCACTATATAAATACAAACCTCTTTCCCTCTTCTATCCCACCACCTACCCTTCTCTATCCAAATAACTGAATAACATATCCACCACTCTAATTACTTCATATTTCACTATACTAATTTTGAACACTAATACTTTATGGGTTCCGGAGTAGCGTGCTACTCGTCAGAAAAGAGCTTCAACACCCTTCAGGGGTAGCAGGCGCTATATGAATGCAAACCTTTCTTCCCCTTCTATCCCTCCGCTATCCTCACTCCGAATAACTGACTAATATGATGGAAATGCAGATTTTTAAGCAAAAGTTTGGAGGGATATTTGACGCTGCACACGCGCGCGCGGTCTGGTTCCTGGCGCACATAGCCATGGTTGCAGCGCACAGAGACCCTACACTGCCGCACACAGAGGAAAAAAATTAAAGGGAACATTGCTGCTGACCCCACCCCACTCTGTGATGAAGTGTCACTGATTGACACTCAACCCTGGGAGCTTCAGGGCTTAAAAAGGAAGCGCCCAGGTGCAAGGCAATCAGTGATGCTACCCATTGTCAGTAAGGGGAGGGCCTCAGGGGTTTTAACTGAGCCGAGGAGGTCACACTCACAGGAGCTGTGACGTCCTCAGCCAAGCAAAGTTCAGCTCAGGTAGCCGGGAGCCTGCGCATTTAGGGCATGTCGAGCTCCTGGCTGCCTGACCTGAAAATGAACAATGTCTGTCAGGCCGACCTGTGCTCAGCCGGACAGACACTGTTTGTGAGGGGCAAAAGGTGGGGGCCCTCAGCCCCAATGGACCGGCTGCGGCTGCGTTACAGTGGCTAGCACCCAAAAACTATCTTCTCTGTATCAAGGCTGACTAGCCCATAGAGAAACAGTGGGAAGTGATATGAAATAATAATTCTATCTCCAGTTAGGGACTAGCTAGAAAACTGATTAAACCACTATTTTTGATAATAATAATTAAAAGCCCACCTCAATGGTGAATTCAGATATTTAATAAATATTAAGGAAACATAACTTTTAGAAAGTTACCTTTTTCCTGTATGAAGCTTCTGGAGGCTAATTTGCACTCTCTCTACAACTGTAGCCCAGACAATGAATAGTCCTTGATGAGGTGTGAAAATTGTTCCCAGGAAGAAGACAAAGGCTGGATGTGGTGGAGGTGTTTTTGTTACCCTGGCAGGAAGACCAGTTGGTGTGAGCCCAGGAATCTTATTTACATCAAAAGAGCCTTCCCCGTTGTAGGAAGCTGACTCTTTATTTTTTGCTGACCTCCTGAGAGCAAAGGTTCTCACTCTTGCGGTCAGAAATTCACCTGTGGTGGGTGGCTAATTAGGACCAGACAGTCAGCACACTAGTAGTTGGTAGGTTTTCAGGGGGTACCTCTCAGGCTCCCTCTGTGTGCATGTATTAATAAATCCATCACAGTTTAAGTGAAGCCGTCATGTAGCTGGGGTAACTCACTTTTACCAGTGTCCAGCACATGTCCTTAAAATGGCTTCCCTGGTCACTTGTACTGGCAGTAATGGGAGTTGCCAGTACAGGGGCATATCTGCTTGTGCAGTTATGCCCACACATGATGTATAGTGAACCCTGCCTTAGGGCTGTAAGGCCTGCTGTAGGGGTGACTTACCAATATGACATGCAGGGTATGCAAGCAAGGCACACTGGGCTGTGTGCCATGTTGTGTGTTCACTTTTCTCTGCAACAAGTCACACAGCCTGAAATTGCACTCTGCGTGAGTCTGGTGAGGGGTCTGTTAGGGAGGCACAATGCATGATGCAGTACTTTTTACCCTAGCAGGGGTACTGGGAGTACCATTTACTAGGGACTTACAGGTATTGTCAATTGGGGAAACAATTGTACAGTTTAGGGAAAGAGATCTGGCACTAGGGGCCTGGTTAGCAGGAACCCAGTGCACTTCCAATCAAAACTGCATTGAATACCAGACAAAACGTGGGGCTGAGCATGTCAAAAAGGGCCCTTTCCTACACCTGTCACAAGCAAAGTTAGGTGACATCTGTAAAGGTCATTCAAATAATGTCCTCCAGTAGTGTAACAACTAGCAAAATAAGACAGGTCTGTTCTATGCAGCATTAATGGATATGATATGACTTGGCAAAAAAGCAGACCACTTCTGTTGGGATGGAAACATTTCTCACAAAAAAAATATATATATATTCACTTTTTTAGTTTTGGAATTATAAGTTGATACAGACTGATCACACACAAATGTTTGCAGAAAGAAATCAGTGAATGTGATTGTACATGCCTAAAGTCAGAATCAGAAAGGCTAAAAACAGAATATTAGAAAGGGTACACTACCCCAAGTATGGAGAAATTCTAACAAAATGAGTGGCTATGAAAGACAAGACAAAATATTTTGAAAGACAACAACCAGAAGTTTTTATAACTATGAATTAAGATGAAATTGCTAGACTCCCTCTCATGACCGCTCCTGTCCATTCCTATTTGTTATCTTTCCTTAAAGACTGTAGAGCCTTGTCAAGTTTTATTTCCTTTCATATAGCGCAAACTCGACCCGTAGGTATCAGAGCACTTTACAGGGGTCCCAGTTGCGTTACAGATAGACACATTCATTTTTGTTAGACACTGTGAGATTAGGTGATTTGCCCAGAATCACAGGATGTTGAGAGTCCCCGCTGAGACTCGAACCCAGTTCCCCAGCTTCAAGGTCGACCACTCTAGCCGTTATGCCACACCCTCTCCCAATATTAGAAGAAAAAAAAACACGAGTAAAGGAAAAACAGTCCCACCAACGTACTAAATTTGTGACTTTGAGCAAAAAGCCCAGTAAGTAATCACTTTATTTATTCACAACTCAGATAGCAAATTCTAACTTTGTGAGAGTTGTGGAACTCCTACTCTTGGAGAAAGTTGATGACTGGCTTTGTCCTACAAGCATACGAACAGCGCTTTTCTATCTATTGTCATGGTTACAAGCCATCTCCAGGTAACAAGGGGATATTCATATAAGAAGTGGCTCAGGGTTCACACCCCCTACACAGGCTAAAGTCCACTCCCCTCACTCTAGCCCTTCTTACTAGTCAATTCAATTCAATGCTTTCTTTATTCGTCCTTCCGAAGACAGGTCATAAAAGATACACCATATTAAACACATCATATAAAATCACACACATCTCAACAAATACAAAACTCATTTTCCATTTAATAAGAGTACAACAGCAAGCAAATACTGTAATTTTTCTCGGAACTAAAGTGACAATGCAAAACAATTGGATTCATAAGCAGCAGCAGATATTATCTAATAGTGCCAAAAACAACAGCAGCCATCAATAGCAGCAAATAAATAACCAATAATACATGAATAATAAAATCAATCCTATAGAGGGGTTAGCAGCAGGGGTGGACATTTTAGCAGCAATACAGACACAATCCATACAGAGGAACGGTAAAGTGCATTGGAATTATAACAGCACGCTTCTTCTCTTTGCTAAAATACACTTCAAAAAGCTCCCAACAGCAAAGCAAACATCATGGTCATTGAGTTGCTGCAGAAAATACAAAGCCGCTTTGCACTTGGAAAATTTGTGTCTGCGCAAAAGAGGTATTAAAAATTTCCTGGTAAATGGAAGATAAAACTGACAATAAAATACAAAATGTAAAATGGTTTGACTCGAATGTTCATCACAAGGGAAGATAGTAATAGATTCCGAAAAAAAACTGACCCAAGGGAAAGCATACCAACCACCGAAATGACCCCATCCTGAATCTAGTCAACAAATTCCTTTGGTGCACATTATTTACATATAGTAAATGCGGGGCAATATAGGGAGGTACTTGTATAAGGCAATAATCCCTGACAGTGGGTTTGGCTACTTCGGACAGTTCCCTAGACGATTCTTTATCGTTTCGAAAGCTCACAAACACCCTCTGTTGATCCCCTTTGCCAATTAGATCTGGGTGCTCAAACAAAGTAATCAAGTTCCGTAAGACCGGTTTTAATGTATTGGAGCCAGGGGATACAAAGACCACGAGTACAGCTTAAACAGTCTCTAATAATTGCCCGATTAAAATCAGCCTCTTCATTTGTCCAGATAGAACACCAGGTAGCTAGAGGTGCAGCATTTATGGTACCTTGGACATTGTCGAGACCAAATGGAGGGGAAAATGTGGCGAGGAAGGGGACACTCCTAAAACTCTAAGGCAAAATCTATTCTGCTCCAGCTGCATAGCAAGAACGTCCCTGCAATTCCAGATCCCCATACCATATGTTAAAATCGGAATACATTTGCGCTTGTAAATCTCTAAAATTGGGGCTGTGTTTTTTTATCCATGGACATAGCAAGTGAATAAGTAGTTCCAACTGCGCCTGTGAATCTTATTATTCTATTATTTATGCAGGTATGCCATGTACAGCCTTCATCAAAATCCAGGCCTAAGTACGGGAAGGAACTAACCCTTTCCAGCTTTTTACCCTCAATATTCAGACTACAGGATTTAGTATTTTTGGGGCCACAAATCACGACAAAAGTTTTCTTATAGTTTGGCTCCAACCCCAAGTCCTTCATAAAGTTGGCATAGCTGGAGATGAGTTTTTTTAGGCCGATCGCAGTCCTCGCCATAAGGACTACTTCATCCGCATTAAGAAGTGCTGGGACAGCCTTTTTCTCATCTTGTGGCATGTCAGCCCCAACCGTAACTAGAGTTTTCTCCAAATCGTTAGTATAAAGGAGAAATAAGATTGGGGCGAGAACACATCCTTGGCACACCCCGCGCTTAATGCTAAACTGTTCTGAGCATTCGCCATAATTACCATACCTCACTGAGGCAGAAAGATTGTGATGGAGAAGCCTCAGGAAGGAGACCAGACCCGCATCGACACGCATGTTTACTAAAATGTCCCACAGCTTAGAGCGTGAGACATAGTCGAAAAGCGCTGGTCAGATCCATAAATGCTAGATGAGTAGAGGTGCCCTTCACATATTTATATTTAGCCAGGATGAGGTGCAGATTAAGGCACTGGTCGATCGTACCTAGGTCCTTCCTAAACTCGTACTGGGTTGGAGCTAGGATATGGTTAGCATTTATCCAGTCCAAGAGACGGTCTAGCACAACTCTCTGAATTACTTTGGCCGAGGAGTCCAAAAGAGATATTGGTCGATAACATCTGGGATCATGCACGTCACCTTTTTTGAAAACAGGCACTATCACAGATGTACGCCAGGATTTTGGAACACCCTCGCTGCAAACTGAATTAAATACAGCGGTAAGTACCAGGGACCGGAATGCTGGGTCTTCCTTAAACAAATCCAGAGGAATTCTCAGAATCACAGTATGTTGAGAGTCCCCGCTGACACTCGAACCCAATTTCCCAGCTTCAAGGTCGACCACTCTAACCGTTAGGCCACATCCTCTCCCAATATTAAAAAAAAAAAAAAAAATGAGTAAAGGAAAAACAGTCCCACCAGCGTACTAAATTTGTGACTTTGAGCAAAAAGCCCAGTAAGTAATCACTTCATTTATTCACAACTCAGATAGAAAATTCTAATTATGTGAGAGTTGTGGAACTCCCACTCTTGGAGAGAGTTGATGACTGGCTTTGTCCTACAAAGCATACGAACAGCGCTTTTCTATCTATTGTCATGGTTACAAGTCATCCACAGGTAACAAGGGGATATTCATATAAGCAGTGGCTCAGGGTTCTCACCCCTTACACATGCTAAAGCCCACTCCCCTTACTCTAGCCCTTCTTACTAGTCAGTTCTTCCCAGTTCCATGCAACGTGGCCCCATGCACCTAGCCCACATCATACTGTTATTAAAATAAAGTCACTCACCATAGGTGAAAAACCCTGGCAGGTATGAGACTTTCCTCCCCAGAAGGTTCCTCCCAAAATATGCAGGAATAGGTTCATGAACCACCTTTGAAATAAACATAGAGATTTAGATTTTGTGTACCCATTATGATGTTCAAGTCTCAAAACAACAATTAGGAGACAGACGAGGACTACTTCTTTATGGGGATGCACCTTAGAAATATATTAAATCAAAATATACCTGGTGTCATATTTTTAGCAGTTCCCAGAGACATTTTTGCAAACTCCATGGATGCTCCCAATGTATGTGCAGACTCCATTATCACTGTCCTAAATAGCAAAACAGACACGTTGATGAATCACTTTTCATATCAAAGGGAGACCTCTGGGAGTCTGCTTGTCTTTTACGAATGCTCCACGAGATGGACAGTTCTCCAGTAGCTTTCACTTACCATGCCACAGTAAGGCAATAACTCCTGGTTCCTTGAAATTAGGTCCTCCACCCAGGGTCTCAGGAATCTATGCCACTATGTTGGCTGTTGTGTTCTGAGACAGGCAGAAAATACAGCCAGAAGATGCCTCCCACAGTTGTGAATGATGATGATCCATGTGGTCCAGGGAAGGTGCACACAACAGTGGTAGGTGCCTCAAATAACCTCCTGCTGAGCACAAGCCCAAGACATAATCCCCACTTCAGATAGAAGAGGTGCGTCATGTGGCTGGAAAACTAAGAAGCTTACTTAACTCCCGGAAGACGGCCGGTTTCCAATCTCACAACTTAGTCAACAATAGGCATATTTCAACTTTATGACCAAAATTGAACATAGACTGGCTCTTCCACTAATATATCTCCAGCATGATAGGAATTCTTCCATGACAAATTGGGAGACAAGATCTGCTGGAAATCATCCACTAATATGTGGTGGAAACTCAAAATAAATAGAGGAAAACCCTAATTTCACAAACAACACTCACTGTGATGTAAACTCTCTAAAGCGTGCTACTCATTTTATATCAACAAAATCACATACCAGGGGTGAGGAATTTAATAAAATATCTACTTGTTTGCTTTAAAGATCTACTTGTCCTGTAACAAAATCCACTTGTCCCTTTTGTGCCATGTAATGCGGTGACAAATGATGGCAGCAATCTCATTATATAAGATCTCTGAAATAGCCTCTCTGATTATGCCAGGGCTCCTTTCATAGTAGGGGTTGAATACTAGCATTTCCCTTATGTTGCCATGTTTCTGCAGATCTACATACTGGGGCTGAGTGTAATTGTAAGTAATAGTTCCAGGTTGGAATGCCCTTTTGAGTCTGTGTAAACCTACTAACTTGCACGTTTTAAGGGTTTTGACCAACTCTTCTCTAATCTTTTCAAATACTGAGAAAGGATGGAAATGTACTCCTGACAATGGCAGACATAAAACTTCTTCCAGGGTTAAGAACAAAGTCGTTGGAGGGAAAGTGAACTAGCAAACACACAGATTTTCACATGAGCAAATCTACACCTGCATATTTGCTCATGCTAACATGCAGTTCAAAAATTTTCTAGGATTAATATGTCTTTGCCTACTTCTGTAAAGTGTTGTGAATTCACGAAAGCCATATATCTGCACTCAATGCGAGGACATTGGATCACTTTTGAGACTTTATTTAATAATTGAGCCCCTAATTTGGTCTGGCGTTAACAATGACATTTTGGGGCCGATTCCGATCCTGGATAAACCGGGTACGAACCGTCGGACGGAGCGTTTTCTCCGTCCGACTCGTACCCGGTCGAAATACCTTACAAACATGCAAGTACGATTTGTACGTAGACACCATTTGCGTACGAATCGTAAAAAACACAGACGAACAAAAAAAAAACACAATTCCGATCCGGGACACCGCGGACGTGACGTCCGGACGGAGTCAGGCAGCGTTTCACGAACCAGCAAGTACGATTCGTACCGACGTCACTCCGCACGGACAATATTTTACGGGAGCCAAAAACTGTTGGGAAATCAGGACGACGCGCACAAGGAGCAACTGTACGCGACGGACAGCCATGGACCCAAACCTACGTGTCATCCCGGCCCTCATTGCAGTCCACCTGGTGTACAGGAACCGACGCAGATGCCGCAGAAGGTCAGATCAACACCCAGGGTCAAAGGGGGGAGCAGGAGCAGGAAACATAACCCCCACCCAAGTCCAAAATCAAACATGCCCTGTACATACCTGACCCCCAGGGCCTGGTCACTTCGGGGGTGGGGGCGTCTCCACCAAGGCCTGCGTCCGCCACAACGGAAGTCAACATGGACGCGAACCGGCAACACAACAATTGTTGTACGCACCGTACCCACGCCGTAAGAGCGTGGGTACGGGTCGTACCACGCCCACCCCAACGTCACCCCAAGAATGGCGGTACGGCCCCTACCCACGTCCCAAAGGCATGGGTACGAGCCGTACCGCCATTCTTGGGGTGACGTAGGGGTGGGCGTGGTACGACCCGTACCCACGCTCTTCAGGCGTGGGTATGGTGCGTACCCTTACGGCACCCCAACAATGGTGGTACGGCCCGTGCCCACGCCCCCAGAGCGTGGGTACGGCCCGTACCACGCGTACCCCTACGTCACTGTCACAATGGTGGCACGGCTCGTACCCACGTCCCACAGGCATGGGTACGGCCCGTACCACCATTGCAGTGGTGATGTAGGGGTACGCTTGGTACGAGTCGTACCCACGTCCTAAAGGCATGGGTACGGTGCGTACCCCTACGGCACCCCAACAATGGTGGTACGGCCCGTACCCACGTCCCCAGAGCGTGGGTACGGCCCGTACCACGCATACCCCTACATCACCGCCACAATGGTGGTACGGCCCATACCCACGTCCCACAGGCCCGTACCACCATTGCAGTGGCGATGTAGGGGTACGCTTGGTACGGGCCGTACCCACGTCCTAAAGGCATGGGTACGGTACGTACCCCTACGGCACCCCAACAATGGGGGTACGACCCGTACCCATGCCTCAAGGACGTGGGTACGGCTCGTACCAAGCGTACCCCTACATCACCACTGCAATGGGGGTATGGGCCGTACCCAGGCCGTAGGACGTGGGTACGGGTCGTACCACGCCAGTGGACAGACACATAGGGGTGTGTGGCCATCAGCCCCAGCAGTGCCCAGACATAGGGGGGGTGGGTGCAGAGTCCCCACAGCAGTGCCCACACATAGGAGGGGTGGGTGCAGAGTCCCCCCAGCAGTGCCCAGACATAGGAGGGGTGGGTGTCTATCACTCCCAGCAGTGCCCAGACATACGAGGGGTGGGTGCAGAGTCCTCCCAGCAGTGCCCAGACATATGAGGGGTGTGTGCCTATCACTCCCAGCAGTGCCCAGACATAGGAGGGGTGGGTGCCTATCACTTCCAGCAGTGCCCAGACATAGGAGGGGTGGGTGCATAGTCCCCCCAGCAGTGCCCAGACATAGGAGGGGTGGGTGCAGAGTCCTCCCAGCAGTGCCCAGACATATGAGGGGTGGGTGCAGATCACTCCCAGCAGTGCCCAGACACAGGAGGGGTGGGTGCCTATCACTCCCAGCAGTGTCCAGACACAGGAGGGGTGTATGCCTATCACTCCCAGCAGTGCCCAGACACAGGAGGGGTGTGTGCCTATCACTCCCAGCAGTGCCCAGACATAGGAGGGGTGGGTGCCTATCACTCCCAGCAGTGCCCAGACATAGGAGGGGTGTGTGCCTATCACTCCCAGCAGTGCCCAGACATAGGAGGGGTGGGTGCAGAGTCCTCCCAGCAGTCCCCAGACACAGGAGGGGTGTGCGCCTATCACTCCCAGCAGTGCCCAGACATAGGAGGGGTGGGTGCAGAGTCCCCCCAGCAGTGCCCAGACATAGGAGGGGTGTGTGCCCATCACTCCCAGCAGTGCCCAGATATAGGAGGGGTGGGTGCCTATCACTCCCAGCAGTGCCCAGACATAGGAGGGGTGGGTGCTGAGTCCCCCCAGCAGTGCCCAGACATAGGAGGGGTGGGTGCAGAGTCCCCCCAGCAGTGCCCAGACATAGGAGGGGTGTGTGCTGAGTCCCCCCAGCAGTGCCCAGACATAGGAGGGGTGGGTGCAGAGTCCCCCCAGCAGTGCCCAGACATAGGAGGGGTGGGTGCTGAGTCCCCCCAGCAGTGCCCAGACATGGGAGGGGTGTGCAGAGTCCCCCCAGCAGTGCCCAGACATAGGAGGGGTGGGTGCAGAGTCCCCCCAGCATTGTCCAGACATAGGAGGGGTGGGTGCAGAGTCACCCCAGCAGTGCCCAGACATAGGAGGGGTGGGTGCCTATCACTCCCAGCAGTGCCCAGACATAGGAGGGGTGGGTGCTGAGTCCCCCCAGCAGTGCCCAGACATAGAAGGGGTGGGTGCTGAGTCCCCCCAGCAGTGCCCAGACATAGGAGGGGTGGGTGCTGAGTCCTCCCAGCAGTGCCCAGACACAGGAGGGGTGTGTGCCTATCACTCCCAGCAGTGCCCAAACATAGGAGGGGTGGGTGCAGAGTCCTCCCAGCAGTGCCCAGACACAGGAGGGGTGTGTGCCTATCACTCCCAGCAGTGCCCAGACATAGGAGGGGTGGGTGCAGAGTCCTCCCAGCAGTGCCCAGACATATGAGGGGTGGGTGCAGAGTCCCCCCAGCAGTGCCCAGACATAGGAGGGGTGGGTGCAGAGTCCCCCCAGCAGTGCCCAGACATAGGAGGGGTGGGTGCCTATCACTCCCAGAAGTGCCCAGACATAGGAGGGGTGGGTGCAGAGTCCCCCCAGCAGTGCCCAGACATAGGAGGAGTGGGTGCAGAGTCCCCCCAGCAGTGCCCAGACATAGGAGGGGTGTGCAGAGTCCCCCCAGCAGTGCCCAGACATAGGAGGGGTGGGTGCAGAGTCCCCCCAGCAGTGCCCAGACATAGGAGGGGTGGGTGCAGAGTCACCCCAGCAGTGCCCAGACATAGGAGGGGTGGGTGCCTATCACTCCCAGCAGTGCCCAGCCATAGGAGGGGTGGGTGCTGAGTCCCCCCAGCAGTGCCCAGACATAGGAGGGGTGGGTGCTGAGTCCCCCCCAGCAGTGCCCAGACATAGGAGGGGTGGGTGCTGAGTCCTCCCAGCAGTGCCCAGACACAGGAGGGGTGTGTGCCTATCACTCCCAGCAGTGCCCAGACATAAGAGGGGTGGGTGCAGAGTCCTCCCAGCAGTGCACAGACACAGGAGGGGTGTGTGCCTATCACTCCCAGCAGTGCCCAGACATAGGAGGGGTGGGTGCAGAGTCCTCCCAGCAGTGCCCAGACATATGAGGGGTGGGTGCAGAGTCCCCCCAGCAGTGCCCAGACATAGGAGGGGTGGGTGCAGAGTCCTCCCAGCAGTGCCCAGACATATGAGGGGTGTGTGCCTATCACTCCCAGCAGTGCCCAGACATAGGAGGGGTGTGTGCCTATCACTCCCAGCAGTGCCCAGACATAGGAGGGGTGGGTGCAGAGTCCTCCCAGCAGTACCCAGACATATGAGGGGTGGGTGTAGAGACCCCCCAGCAGTGCCCAGACATAGGAGGGGTGGGTGCAGAGTCCTCCCAGCAGTGCCCAGACACAGGAGGGGTGGGTGCAGAGTCACTCCAGCAGTGCCCAGACACAGGAGGGGTGTGTGCCTATCACTCCCAGCAGTGCCCAGACATAGGAGGGGTGGGTGCATAGTCCCCCCAGCAGTGCCCAGACATATGACACATTCATACCCACCTCTGGTGCTGGCAGCACAATACACACAATGAGAGCATGCAACAAGACTGTATACTCATGTGCCACCCTACTAAACTAAGAGACCCAAAGGGAACACACATTCCAGGACTGATAGGAATGTACAGGTGCTGGGGCAGCCAACAAGTTGTTGCCTCCCATGGAAGGAAAAGGGTGGAGTACCCACAGATACAATGCCCATAATTGTCAGTCAGGTGACCAAAGACCCTGCAGAACACGTAACACATGTGTGCGAGGCTGGGAGTACACACATGCATAGGGCGTAAAAGGGAACATGTCCACATGAAGTCATGTCAATATACTCCATACACTAGTACAGTGACCACCAAGGATGCCACAAATGATGCAGGTGGAGACATTGCTGAGCAGGCATGGCCAAAGTTGAAGGGATCCGTCACACATCCAGGATATGTAGACACAGCTCAGCACAACAATTGGGAAACAGCCTGCAGGGAAGATGTCAGGGTCCACAGAGGAAGGAACACACCTTGGGACAATATCACCATACAGTAAGAGCACACGTGATCAAAGATTATTTGCAGAGCCCTTGTGATGGCACACAGATACCAGGGTCCACCCCATGAGCAGCACACTACAACATTTCCCAGACACCTAACACATTATCACCACCCCAAATCATGGAGCAGCACCACCAACAGCAAGTCCAGGAAAGCATAAGTGTGCAAAAGAAAAACAAAATGCTTTATTCAGCATTCAAACTAAATTGTTTTAAATGTCCACTATTTACAAGGCCCATGGGCCAGGCCATCAGCAGAGTCCTGGGGAGGTACACATCGGGATGTGTGTCCCCTAGCTTGCCTGCACAGTTCACATGTCCATTTCATCCACAGAAGGGGGGCATCATGTGGGGGGAAGGACCAGGCACCGCAGGGACAGGAGGGGCAAGGGTAGGTGTTGTGGGTGCAGGGACGGACGACTCCACCACAGGGGGTGGGGCAGCGCCAAGGTGGATTCCAGCACGGCGCTACACACTACTGCCAGGTCGCCCAGCGTCTCCCCTGCACCCGAATGGACCACAGGCCCCAAGGAGGGGGGGGGGTCCGAGGGATGGGTTGCAGTGCTCCCGGGGGGGTGTGGACAGGGGGGGCGACTCTACTCCCGTGGCCGGGCACTGCCTCCACCGCTTGCGGGGTGGTGCCACACTGGGGCTGAGGGACACAGTGGCCACCAAGGACTCATTCGGTGACAGTTGGCCAGGAGAGCTAAGGGGAGTGGTTTTGGAGGAAGTGGGTCTTGAGGAATGTGGACTCCCACTCTGGCTGCGTGGCTGCCGTTTGCCCCCAGACCCAGTGGGTGTGCCTACTTCCCCCTGTGTGTGCATGACTGGAGGAGTGCGCTTTGCCTTCCCTGGTGGTGTGCTACCTGTGTCTGGTGGGGTGCGTGCATGGGGACGTCTGGGTGTGCGTGGGACAGGCATGGGAGTAGGAAGTGTGGATGGTGCAGGGGTAGGGGGGGGACAGAGCGCTGCTGGAGATCCACTGCTGCAGTCAGTGAGGAGTCTATGGACTTCAGCAACATCCGTTGATCAGACATCGCTGCTGAAATGCCCTCCATATACGACAACATCTGTGTCAGCAGTCTGGTGTGCTCATGGAGGACAGTAAGCATCGATGCCTGACCAACCTGCAACTGCCGCTGAATGTCCACAGACTCGGCATTGACGGCAGCAGGGGAGACAGGGGCAGGGGGTGCGGTGCCTGGCCCGAAGGAAACCTGTTGGCGCCTAGCACGGTGGGAAGGGACCCGAGCAGGTGGGAGGCGGGTGATGGGAATGGAGGGGGCGGCGACAGATGGAGTGCTGCTCTCAGCTCTGGGAGCAGCGTCCACCCTCTCAGGGAGCTCAGCCTCGGACCCGTCAGCGTCATAGTCGGTGGTGGGACTGGACAGGTCCTCCGCCGCACTCCCCTCCGCCTCCGTGAACTCGCTGAGACAGACTCGCCAGCACTGGTGGCACCGCTGCTGGATCCCTCCTCAATTTCCGTGCCAGTGTCTCCCACGGTTTCCCCCGACACTGGTGTGGGCAAGGTGAAGAGACAGGAAATAAGCAGATACCTGTATACATATGACACATGATTCAAAACTACATAGGTCACAGTGCATAGCATGAAAAGCAACATGAGATGAGTAACATCTACAATACTATGCACATATGTAGGTCCTGCACCACACAGTTGGTTGACCCACCATGCCACTGAGAAACAATGGAGAGCATGACACAACAGCAAAGAACTTGATATCAAATTAGACAGAGGAGCAAGTCTCTGGGGACAGTCGAGTACAGCATCTGGACCACACACCGTAGCCAAAAAAGGGTTGAGCAGGAACCATGTCTTTCTACTCTTGGCACATGCTGCTTAGCAAATACATTAAACCCTGCCCAACATGACTGGGTCACTGCATGTTGAGTGTATATCCAGACAATCATCACACACAGGCGGACACAGACGGTTTGGACATGTAGGCCTTTCCCGCACAAACCCCCCCCTACCTGAGACAATGTGAGTGACACAGAGGAAGTACTTACACCTCTTACTCAGGGATTACTAAAATGCCCTTCAATAAATCCTGAATGTACACGAACTAACCCTTGTGCGCCTGTCACACATAAAATTGACAAACAACCATCATCAGATAGTTGTACCAAAACACACTGGCACCGGCCACTGTGAGTATGCACAAGCCAAATTGGGTCACCCTGTACAGTGGACACATGTAGCACACTTTACGTATATACACATTAGGCCAAGGTACAATGCCACAGAGCCCAACCTATGCTGAAGACACAGTGAATGTCCACATTGTTGGATGACACACATGATACCTAGGAAAAGGTGCCCCAGGGGACTGTAGTGGCCACACTCCTCCATGGTCCGGGATGGATATGACTGCAACATAAGCAAACGTCCCTGCACTATGCATGTCTCCCACTCATGCACATCATGTCTGAGGCCACAACATTGGTCATGCATGCTGTAAGGCAGTACACTTTTCAGACACACTCCTATGTCGGGACTCAGCATCAGTGCCAACTAATAAAGACCCCACATTGACTGAACTGGCCAGGGCACAGACAAGGTCCCAACACATGTTACACACCACCCCCACACAGGATGCAGCAAGCATTGGGCACTTGGATTAACTGGCAGCCTAGATGACCTTGTGCAAGAGTGACTACACACAGACCAGGGAACACGTGTCAAGGAGGGGAAGGGAGGAAGAACAGCACCGGTTTACTTTGGGGAACAGGATATGTACTGCACATATGAACCCTGGCAGTGTATCCACGCAACTGCGCACTTCCAAAAGCTGGTGACACACAACAAACACACATGTACCTACCCCCTTCCTGCTGCTGCTTCTCCGCTAGGCACCAATCCAAGTCAGGGAAGACCACCGCCAGCACACGCTTCATCTGGTTGGTCAGGCGCCGGCGCCCACGGTTCTTGTGGCTCTCAGGTGAGTCCCCCAGCAGGACCCGGGCGATCCTCCTGGTCCAGCACCAGATATCCTGCCAGCGTTTCCTCACCTGGGGCAGGCGCCGCCTCCGACCCTCCACCGACCTCACGGCACTGACGGCTTTCCTCCAGATCTCCCCCTTGGCATGGACGCCTACCTGTGAGGATGACAAAGTGAGACAACATCAATACACCTGCTACATGTCACAGAGACACATTTGAACAATTTGGCTGGTTTGAACAGGGCATAGTATGCAGTAAAATCATTGCACCTTCATCATAGGGACATTATCCTCTGGGGAAGGCCAAATGCACGACGTGGCATTGAAAGTACACAGGTGGAATGAGGGGTGCAACACAATCACTGATCCCGGCTCACACTGTGCATCACAAGCTACACCACGATTATGTACAGCACCTCAAAGCAGTCACATGCCCCAGGCCACTAGCGCAACCTCAGCAGGGTACACAGACACACACAGGCACAGGACAATCACCTGCCATTGGCAACTGCGGGTACAAATATCACTCTGCACATGTGGCACTAGACCGGGGGGTGTCACAGGTGTGGGGCAGGCTCAGCACGTCAGACACACAGCACTGCTCCCTGCTCACATCAGATGGGTAGGGTATATGCATCCCTCATGCAGCTGGGGTGCAATACTCCACATAGACACTCACCCACATGACAAGGGACTTACACACGCACCAATGTCCAGGGGACGAACACATCATTTGGACACTCTCACCACAGGTACACTCAACTCACACACATCTGTGGGTACAGTCACCTGTCACACTGGGGGGGCCACAGAATCACATCAGGACTGTAGAAACAACATTCCCAAGAGGATTAGCCAGGCTGAATGTGGCATGCACCATGCAGTGATTGTCACAGTAAGCACCATGCAAGTGAGGAGTGAAGACATGCACTACAGCATGCTCTGCATGGGAGACATGAGGCATTCCCCCCCCTGGGACCCACTCTGAAGAACATTGCATGTCTGTCACACCTGGACACAATGCCAGAAGTGACAGTCACAAAACAGGGGCACAGTCTGAGCTAATGGAGTCAGCACTCACCTGCTCCCCTGGTCTCCCATACAGGCAAGGGTACTGTGGGAGGATCACGTCCAGCAGGGCCTGGTTCTCCTCCTGGGTGAATGGCTGGGCCCTCTCCACAGACCTGGACATGGTGCCAGAGGAATCACGAGCAGCAGCAGTGGTGTGGAATGAAAAATTGTGCAGGCAAGTGCTCTCTAATGGGGCCTGGCTGCCTTATATTTGCCTTGCTGGCCTTTTTCATTTACAGGAGTACAGAGTGATGGGTCAATCTCATTTGCATTCTACGTTTCCTCCAGTCCCTTTAAACCTACCCCAGTGGGTGCCTTTGCATGTTATAAAAAATGAGCATGATGTCAAGTCAACAACCACTTTGCAACTTTGTATATTGTCTCCAACCGACTTCTGCTGGCCACCTGATGAAAAAATATGAACTTGAAACTGGGTCTCCATGACAAGCAGCATGCATTTAGGCCCTTATAATTGTCCCTCATGTGTCCCCTATGTAATTTCACTATACACACACAGGTACGGAGCGTTCCACGCCCCTAGGGCACCACTACTCCAGTGATACGGTCCGTAGACGCGTGTGTAGGGTCCGTATCAATATGGTAGTGCAGCCGTAGGCGTACGCCATAGGGATACGGTCCGTACACGCGTGTGTAGGGTCCGTACCACTATGGTTGTGTCGCCGTAGGCGTACGGCATAGGGATACGGTCCGTACACGCGTGTGTAGGGTCCGTATCACTATGGTAGTGTTGCCGTACGCGTACGCCATGGTGATACGGACCTTACACACGCGTGTACGGACCGTACACGGATAATGACACCTGACATGTGACTACCGGCTTTGCACGATGTGAGTATGTCATGTGTGTGTCATGTGTTCCCATAAGCTTGCTGTTGGTGTACCGTCCAATGCATCTGCAGTTGCTGCATCCAACATGTGCATGTGTGTGGGTGGGCATGGCACACTATAATGCACACCAGGACACATGTGGAATCAGACGTATCGTGTGTATGTATGCATCGAACATGGACTTGCGAGACAAGGACATATCTGCGTAGTATCAATGTATGTGTGATCAGTTTTGACATGTACCCCTTCATGGCAAGGTGTGTGGTCTGTCCTTTTTTCAGGGACATATGACCTGTGCCTCTAGTGTTCCGCAACCTGTCTGTATGATAAACATCCTTCTCCTGCACACATGTGGATGTCTGTCACTCCTGTAATGCGTCTGCCTGTTCACTTACACTGGCCCACAGCTAGTCTCATGCCATGTCATGTTGAGCTTGTGAATCCACGTTTGTAGATGGCTCTTGGTAGGAGTGTCACCTGCCTGGCATAAGTGTCCAGGATATATTGCACAGACCTGACTCTGCATGTAGCATATGTGTATTGGCTGTTCAACATGTGCTCAGTACATTGACAGTGTTGTTGTACTGTACTCACTCTTCGTTGTCCCTTCCAAATTACTTCAGGGCTCCGCCTCTCCCCCGACCAATCCCAGACTTGGCTGCCCTGAGGGAACGTGACTGTATACGCCGCTACCGCTTCACCCAACGGTTGATTCTGAACTTGACAGCAAGGCTGGCACCACACCTCCAACCGCTACACAGGTATCCTACTGCACTGACACCCAAGATGAAGGTGATGGCAGCCCTACATTTCTTTGCCACAGGTACGTTCCAACATACCATTGCTCATGTTGGTGGCATGTCCCAGACCATGTTCAGCCGTGTCCTGCATGATTTTTTAGAGGCCATGTTGGTTCACCTGGATGAGTTTATACATTTCCCAACTCCTGAGCAGTTGACAGGTGTCAAGGGTGACTTCTATGCCCTGGGAGGGATGCCCCATGTCATTGGGTCTATTGATGGGACACATGTGGCTTTGGTACCACCACAGGCACAGGAGGTAGCCTATAGGAACAGGAAACATTACCACTCCATTAATGCCCTTGTGGTGTGTCTTGCTAACATGGTGATTTCCCATGTCTGTGCTCGTTTTCCAGGATCAGCACACGATGCCTACATCATGAGGCGTAGCAGGGTGCCTGAAATGATGCTGCAGCTGCGCAACGAACGAGCATGTCTTGTTGGTGGGTATACTCTGTTACTCCTGTATGTAGCGTCAACTTTCTGTCTTACTGCTTCTCCTGACCCACTTCTGTCCAAGATGTTTCCATGTAGGGGACTCTGGCTATCCCAACATGCCATGGCTGATCACAACTCTCCGCAACCCCAGAACGGCTGCCGATCATCGGTACAACAACACCCATGGGCAGACCAGGCGAGTGTTAGAGAGGACCTTTGGCCTCCTGAAGAGCCGCTTCCGGTGCCTCGACAAGACCGGCGGCGCACTCCCATATGCACCGGTGAAGGTCTGCAAAATCTTCCTCGTGTGCTGCATGCTGCACAACATGGCAGTGAAGAAAGCTGTGCCACTCATCCTGGATCCGGATGAGCAGGAACATCCACCCGCGTAGGACGAGGGGCTTGGTGACGAGGCAAGTGATGTAGAGGAGGAGGAGGAAGAGGACATCCGGAGTCGGCTCATACGCAACTTCTTTGCTTAGTGGTGAGTTGCAGTGTCTGAGTGTGCACGCATTGAGCCTTGTGTGGCATGTGTTGCAATGTGTGGGTCCATCTGCATGTCTGGCAAGTGAGTCAGAGGTGTGTTTGGATGTGTCACTCGAGTGATGGTGTAATAACAGTATGTCTTACCTGAGACACTATTTTCCGAAGCATGTTGACAACCTTATACGTGTCGAGTACATGCCCATGCATGCGGATGTGCTTCTTTTGGCTCACTTCTTGTGTGTCTCTCATCCCCAGGTATTTGCGCATGTTGTCTACTGGTGGCATTGTTGTGCTCCTGCTATTCCTCATGAATACAGCAACGTGTGCTGAATCAGCGTAACATGCACGGACATGTCGAAAAATCACCTTAGGGTAAGGGATGCACCACGGCTTTTTGGGTGTGCTATGTGTTTGGAATGTGTGTGCACTGCTCCTGTTCATGTTTGGTTACTTAGGATACATGTAGAATCACCATGGGTCACCTGAATTGATATCGGATTCTGAACTGCTTATTCCTCCAGTCAAAAATCTTCCAAACAAACATGTCTTTGTATCCACATTCTCTACCAGCTCACAACGTATTAGACAGATCATCAGAAACAGATGGGACATTCTCAAACATGAATCAGACTTTAATGGATTATTTTCCTCTGATCCCATCTTTGCATACACTCGCAGCAGAAACATCAAAGATTTATTGTCAGCCACACCCACGATTGAAGTCATTGAGCACAAAGGCATGCAGAAATGTCAGAACTGCGTTAATTGCCACAATGTCATCACCGGCAATGTCATTCACCACCCACGGTCAGGCAAAACCATTCAACTCAGATACACTGGTACATGTGACACTACCAATGTTATCTATACCATCAAATGCCCTTGCGGACTCATGTATGTGGGGAAAACTTCCCGAAAAGTGAAAGTGAGGATTTCAGAACACAAAAGTTCCATTCGGACCAGAAGTCTTAAATCCCCTCTCACATCACACTGGTTAGAACACCGCCACACCATCGCACAGCTAAGATTCACCATACTTGAGATGATGCCCCGCAATACACAGTTTAATACAGAAAGGCTTTTATCTCAGAGAGAAGTCTGGTGGACCAAGTTTTTGCATACTCTGTTACCATTTGGGCTTAATGACATACTTGAAATGCAATGTTTTTTATAATAACATGTCAGTAATTGTCATCTGATTTCCAGATTGTTTGTCCGCTCCAGCTAATGCCTATTTTTCTCCCACCAAGCATATTATCTCACAGACATGTCTCTTTCCTTTTCTACTAGCAACTTGCCTTTTTTCTGTATAGATTGTACGTTTTTTCAGCTTGAGCAAAATTATTTCTCTATATTCTGGGATTTTCAATTTTATTATTACCCGGAGCTTTTCTTCTTTATTCACCAGCACACTTCAGCTGTTTTCTGCTATTTGGGAACTATCACCCTGCAGATTCTGCATGCCTGAGTTATTTCTTTCATGTACACTAGCTTCCTAGATCAACTTGTCCGTTTTTAATTTCACTGGATCCTTTGCCCGTCACATTTTTCAGACCCTCACTTTCTTTAAATCATCTTTACATTTTTTCTTCTTTCCACACATTTATGATTATTTAGCGCCACTTCTCAATTTCTATTATCAGTGGTCTTCATTACCCGAGTCTGTGCTCGGTTCGATTCTGCAGCACCAGCTTGTGCATTCATTCCTAGAGGCCTCAGCAGTCCCATTTCTATGATTTCTATTCACACTAATCATGTGACCACGTTCGCGCATTTAACTTCCTGGCAGAGTGCGCCTCGGACGCACACCTTCTCGGATGTTTACAGGAGCCGCGACCGTTTGTCTTTTCCTCGTCTGTCAAGCACGCCTGGTAAGCAGTCTATACAGCGCCCTGCCCATTGTTCTTAAACTATTTTCATTGGTTTTTTAATGGTTCCCCCTTTTTGGTTGCAGAGCTCGCGGAGCTTTCAATTATACGATGGTTTCCTCCGTATACAACTGAACTCATTCCCATCTCCCCGAATACTTGTGCCACAGTATTCCTCCACTCCAGCGGTTTGTTCACACTGAAATCATTTCCAGTAAGCCTCCACTTTACCGTTACCCTTGGCTTCACTGTCAGTTTCACTTCATTTCTGACTCACAGCTTCCCTTTGTTTCCCTGCATTAGGTACACAGCCCTAGCTCAGCCCCTTCAACTACTCCTGTGCATTCCGTTTCTGTTAGTCGTTTCATTCATCTGGCAAGAACCTTCCAGGTCTTTATTAGCTTATTAGCGTCACCACTCACTTGTCATGTCGTTTCTCTTCTACTCATGCACTTGGAGGTTCACTTTAATGATTAGGTGCTTGACCATTACAACCACTTTTGTCCCTTTTCACTTCCTCGGTGTGGTTCTTAAAGCACAAACAGCATGACATTGGGTTTATTTCTTTCATTGCTCCAGCTTGAAACAGACCAGCAGTGTTTCCGCTTTGGCCACAGTCTTGTTGCACCCTGTATTGTACTGTTATCCATTCATGTTATATTCAGTTACGTCTCGAATTTAAAGGTTTGAAATTCATTCTTTTTTTCCAACAGCTTCCCCTGAAGAAGGGATGTAAAACATCCCGAAATGCATTGGGCTTCTTTGCAAGAACTGATGACTAAGTTCTCTGTCTCAGTGCAGATATTTTGATTGTATTCATGTGGATTTCTTTTTGAGCTACTTCTCAATCAATGTCTTGTACATCTTTATGTCTCTTATGCGATTGAATGACAAATACAGCTTTATAACAAACTTCCGTGATTCAACGGATTGTCAAACTGTCATATTATTCAGATCGTTCATTGCTTTGTTCGAGTTTTGTTTCTACATTAGCTAACATGTTGTAATTGTGTTGTATATACATCCAGCAGTGCACTCAGTATACTGGTGTATGCACACCAGCAGTTTTCACCTGAATTGATAGTCACACTTGGTGACAGTCATCTGTAATGTGATTGTGGATTGTGATGAAGGCATCAATGTGTGTAACACTGCCCTCAGAAACATACGGGATGCACCGGGTTGAAATAGTGTGGGGCATCCCCATTAGTGGTTCAATGGTGAATTGCAGCCTCTCCGTGAGCAGCACGGGGTGTTTGCCTCAAACCTGTCACTTGTGTGCCAGTTCTATGGGTTTCCTGCATCTGTGGTGCAAAGGGGGGTGTCAGTGTAGGTTCCACATGTTCATCCACATGACCTGTGCATCTGTTAATATAGATGCATTTGCCTTCCGGCAAACATGACTAATAAAGGTGTCCCTCAGCCTCCAAGGTGCCTCATCTCTGTCAATGCAGGTCTCTTGCCACTGTGCATGCGGCATGTCTGGCATAGTTGTCACAGATTGTGCATATGAGTCTTTGTGTAGAGTAGCAAGATGCAAGCTGTTTATCAGGGATTATGATATGTATTGTGCACGATGTACATGGCTGTGTAGGTATTTTGCCATCTCACTCCCCACAACGGCCACTTTGCTGCATGTGCATCCATTGTCTGTGTGTGTGCCATGTTGAACCAGACACCTCTCCCTTCTCATACACCTTTTTCAGTAGTCCTTTCTGACATGCTTGTGTTAGTGTGCAACTTGTGGCATGGTTTCCAGGACGTGGCGCCTGCTGCTGCAGGCCCTGCAGCAAGGGCACACAGAGTTTCTATATTTGCCCTCACACACACGCCTCTAAGACGCACCCCCCTTCCTCCCTCCACCCATTCATTTTGGTGTAATCTGCTTGTGTGTGACACAGTTGCGGTGGCAAAGGCTGGACCGTCTGCACATGCTACGTGCACATTGCACGTGCCTCATGTCCTTGCATGTGCCACATCACGCAACACCATGATGTTGAGGCCACCCACCAAGCAATGTCCATCCAATACATCTGTTGCAAGCACTCAGGCATGTACTCATCGCCCACACAACACCTTTGCATAATGAGTGTGCAACTCCAACTGCCTGCACAGCGCTGGCACGCCTTCCAGGCCCTGTCACACCAACCAGGTCATATCCCTCCTACTCCCCACCGGCTCTGTACCCCAACATGGCCATGTGAGTGGTACTCCAGGCCTCTGCATGTAGTATGGTGTCGTTGTGGGACACATGGCACAGGTATCATGTCTCAGCGTGTCAGTCTACAATGTGTCCAGGATACCCCTGTACACCATGACATGCGCACTGCATCTCATCCTCATCTGGTGTCCCATTGACAGGCAGGTGCTCCTCACCCTCCCCAAAGACGCAGTCCTTGCCAGTTCTCATTTTGAATAATGCATGGTATCCATTGGCAAATGGCTGCACGTTGGCCACCTGATGCTGGACTTGTACACGACTGAGGTGTTCATCTGCGGATTGTCCCCTTACAGCTGGGTCAACTGATTGTGTCCCACCCGCAAGGGCCCTCCACAGGCACACAGTGTCCACGCACACGAGCTGGTGTGCATCATGGAATGCTTGCTCACATGTGCTATGCTGATCACCAGCATCTGTACCTCAGGCCTCAGAACACTCTGCATTATGCACACGGTCCACTGTGCGATCCCCCTCAAGGCAAGACAGACCATCCCCCAGGTCAACTTCGACATCCATGTCCAATCCTACCCTGCACTCTTGGGAGAAGTACCTTACAACTCCCATGACACTTGTCCACATCCAGGGTGCATCTGCACAGCTCTGCTTCAACATCCGGCAACCCAGCCACATCACCGTCCAACAGGGATAGCGGCAATGGATCACTGTCATCTGCAGGATGACCTTCACAATCCACGGCCACACTCAGGATGCAGCCCACGACCACGCCCCCAACACAACCATGTGGCCCTGTCATCCAAGACCTCATTGTGCCATCACCATGCATCCAACGTTGGCCTGGCCACCATTCTCCACATCCACCTGACTCCTGCTTGCAGGACATAGTTCTCCCACCTGGGTACACATACATGGGACTCCCACCCCAGGACACTCCACATGATCCCTGACCTCTGCGCATGACTGTTGCTCTTCGAAATAGGTCTGTCCGCACAGTTGTGCAGGCACCCCCTCAGCTGGTTGGGCCCATCACGTGTGAGTATGGTGCTCCATGTCTGTATTGGATGATACATTGTGACCCATGTGTGTCCTGTGCCAGACTCAGACCCCAGGGTATGCATGGTTGGTGTTACTTCAAAACTCAGGCATGGTTTGACTTGCCAACACACACATGTAATGGAATAATGCTAAATGACGGCATCATCACATGATTTCTAATATTTTTATTGGTGGTGGGGTACGTGTTTGGGGGGGATGCAATTAGGTGCTGTACCGGGGGTATAGAATCCAAAGTTCACAGGGGGAGATGGTATCCTTGCCATTGGAAGTCATCAGAGTCCATGCCAGAGTCTTTGTCAACATTGGTCAGACAGTGACCAGCAAGTCCATGTGGCAGAGAATGTCATTTGATGAGGTGCTGCTGTTGCGCCAGAGGGCCAGGTGCCAGGCCAGGAGACCTGGGAGATGGTGATGGTCCGCTGACTCTCACGGTCTTTTGCGTGGACGACCCACCTTCCTCTGGGGACCCTCAGATGCAGGCCTTGACGATGCTGGGGACGCTCCGTCAGATGAATCCTCCTCCTCCTCCCTCCCTGTGTCTGGTGCTGGTCTACGCCTGGTTGCACAGGGAGGGTTTGCCAGGCTTTGGGCGATCTGACGGAGTGATTGGCTCAGGTCCCTGTGCACCACCAGGAGCTCTGCCAGTCTTGCCTCCATCCGTCCTTGGTGTTGTTGATGACTGGCATGATGCTCGACCTGCAGGTCAGAGAGTCTTGACACGACCTGGTCGATGCCTCTGGTGTCACGCCGGTATGTGTCCAGGATGTTGCGGACGTGTGACATATCCAGTTCCTCAGCTGGCTGGTCAGGCTCGCGCCTCCGCCGTCCTCCACTCCCACCACCCCTGCCCACTTGAGCCTGGCCTGCCCTTGTGAGCACGTCGGGTCTCCGGGACCCCTGAGGGATGGCATTTGCGGGGTCGCCTGTCTCCTCCTGGGTGCCCGGGGTCCCTCGTCCCTCATAGTCAGACTGGCTGCGTTGTGTGCGAGGAGGGCTCCTGTGTGTATCCTGGGATGTGGCAGGAATGGGGGTGGTGGTTGGCACAGTTGTACCTGACGCAGGTGCTGCAGGTGCTCGGGCACCAGAGGGGCCAGGTTGGTCGGGGTCATCCACAGTGTGGTGAGAGTCGTCGCTGCCGGTAGGATCATCGTCATGCCGAGCCGGGTCCTGTGTGTCTTCCCCCCCAGTGTTGGGGGTAGATCGACGACGTTGCCCTGTGTGTGAGAGAGAGACAATGTTAATGGTGTTACATGCGTCATCCATGTTTCATACATATTCAAGTTGGCACAGTTGCTCTGGGTAGTTGGATATGTCTAGCATTCCTCTCACAGTGCACTTGTGGATGGGTATGTTGCAGGGGTCAGATTGATATGTACTCCTGGTTATTTGGCCTGTCTAATGAGTGTTGGGATGCTTATTTGGCTATGGATTGGTCTTGTTGTGTCACATATCCATTGTGGGAGTGGCAATTTGCGTTGGGTGCCCCGGGGGCGTGTGCTTGTGTAAGGGGGGGGGTGTGACCGGGCATGCTGTTGGGTGTGGTGTGATTTGTCATTGGGTCTACCAGGTGATGTGTCTATCCCCTCATGGTGCCTGCTGGCATGACAGTGAATGTGAGTTCCTGTGGTAGGTAGTTGGCATGTGGAGTTGTTGTTTGAGTGTACAGTGGTCACAGGTTTGCCTTGTGCTGTCTACAGCAGGGCCAAGTGTCATCTACCTTGTCTGTACTTGGCAGGTCCCTGTGCATTGTGCATGGTGCATGGGTATGTCCCTTGGCCGCGGCTGTCAACACTTTTCCTATGTGTGACACACTCTTTGTTGTTGGATCAGTTTTGAACGCAGGGAGCAGTGTAGCAAGCGTGCGTAGCGAGCGCTGCAGAACCGACTTACGTGTTGCACTGTGCGCGGCCAAATGTTGCTTTGTCATGTCTATTGGAGAATGCAGGTAGGAAACTTATGCATTTGTGACTGGGTTCTAACAAACACAGTGAGTGGGTTTACTGGGTGTGAGGTTAGGTTTGTGCCTGCAGCGAGGATCGACTCGTGCACAGTTTGACACATGGGCCAGTGCTTTCCAAACGGATGAGGGGTGTTTCACGCACTGCCAGACCTTGTCAACATGCACACAGTCCACCTGCTGATGAGCGGACATGCCCACACCACCCAAGGGTGATTTTGTCTCCCTCTGTCTCTCTCTCTCCCTCCCTCTGTCACCCTCCTCCCTCCCTCTGTCTGTCTCCCTCTGTCTCCCTCTGTCTCCCTCCCTCTCTCTCCCTCTACCTCCCTCTCTCTCCCTCCATCTGTCTGTCACCCTCTGTCGCCCTCTGTCGCCCTCTGTCTCCCTCCCTCTCTCTCCCTCTCCCTTCCTCTGTCTGTCTCCCTCTGTCTCCCTCTGTCTCCCTCCCTCTCTCTCCCTCTCCCTCCCTCTCTCTCCCTCTCCCTCCGTCTGTCTGTCACCCTCTGTCGCCCTCTGTCTCCCTCCCTCTCTCTCCCTCTCCCTCCGTCTGTCTGTCACCCTCTGTCGCCCTATGTCGCCCTCTGTCTCCCTCCCTCTCTCTCCCTCTCCCTCCCTCTGTCTGTCTCCCTCTGTCTCCCTCTGTCTCCCTCCCTCTCTCTCCCTCTCCCTCCCTCTCTCTCCCTCTCCCTCCGTCTGTCTGTCAACCTCTGTCGCCCTCTGTCGCCCTGTCTCACTCCCTCTCTCTCCCCCTCCCTCCCTCTGTCTGTCTCCCTCTGTCTCCCTCTGTCTCCCTCCCTCTCTCTCCCTCTCCCTCCCTCTCTCTCCCTCTCCCTCCACCTGTCTGTCACCCTCTGTCGCCCTCTGTCACCCTCTGTCGCCCTCTGTCTCCCTCCCTCTCTCTCCCTCTCCCTCCCTCTGTCTGTCACCCTCTGTCGCCCTCTGTCGCCCTCTGTCTCCCTCCCTCTGTCACCCTCCTCCCTCCCTCTGTCTGTCTCCCTCTGTCTCACTCCCTCTCTCTCCCTCTCCCTCCCTCTCTCTCCCTCTCCCTCTGTCTGTCTGTCACCCTCTGTCGCCCTCTGTCGCCCTCTGTCTCCCTCCCTCTCTCTCCCTCTCCCTCCCTCTGTCTGTCACCCTCTGTCGCCCTCTGTCACCCTCTGTCGCCCTCTGTCTCCCTCCCTCTCTCTCCCTCTCCCTCCCTCTGTCTGTCACCCTCTGTCGCCCTCTGTCGCCCTCTGTCTCCCTCCCTCTGTCACCCTCCTCCCTCCCTCTGTCTGTCTCCCTCTGTCTCACTCCCTCTCTCTCCCTCTCCCTCCCTCTCTCTCCCTCTCCCTCTGTCTGTCTGTCACCCTCTGTCGCCCTCTGTCGCCCTCTGTCTCCCTCCCTCTCTCTCCCTCTCCCTCCCTCTGTCTGTCACCCTCTGTCGCCCTCTGTCACCCTCCTCCCTCCCTCTGTCTGTCTCCCTCTGTCTCCCTCTGTCTCCCTCCCTCTCTCTCCCTTTCCCTCCCTCTCTCTCCCTCTACCTCCGTCTGTCTGTCACCCTCTGTCTCCCTCTGTCGCCCTCTGTCTCCCTCCCTCTCTCTCCCTCTCCCTCCGTCTGTCTGTCACGCTCTGTCGCCCTATGTTGCCCTCTGTCTCCCTCCCTCTCTCTCCCTCTCCCTCCCTCTGTCTGTCTCCCTCTGTCTCCCTCTGTCTCCCTCCCTCTCTCTCCCTCTCCCTCCCTCTCCCTCTCCCTCCGTCTGTCTGTCACCCTCTGTCGCCCTCTGTCGCCCTCTGTCGCCCTCCGTCGCCCTCTCTCTCCGTCTGTCTGTCACCCTCTGTCACCTCAGCCCAGCTTCCTGGGCACACACACTTTGCAGGTCTTTCAAAGGCCATTGGCTTGTTCATGTGGCTTTGTATAGAATCTCCCGGACCCCATTGGGCAGAGTGTCTCTGAGTCTGTGCTGCAGCGGCGGTGTGTGCTGACACTCTTTCACAGTGTTGCCTCTTCATTAGCTGCTGTTATGTGCGAATTGGGCCTTCATACCCATGTCATCCTGCGACGCGGCCGCCATTTGCAGGCGACACAGTACAGTGTCGGGACACACTGTTTGTATAGCTCTGCCCTAGGCCATATGGGCTGAGGGCATTGGTATCTGCTTATGAGTTGCACAATGTGATTTTGGAGGCCCCCCTCCCGGCATCACGGACATCTTGTCTTGTGTTGGTGTTTTGTGTGGCCTGTGACTTGGCATGGCCTTGCTTGTGCATGGGGCATGGAGCCGATTGTGGCATGTGCGTGTTGTTGGAATGTGGTTGCGTCCGGTGATGGCTTTGGGGTAGTTGCGTGCATTATCGGGAGTTGGGTTGTGGATGCGGTTCCCCCCATGTGGGGTGATTTGTTTGTGTACTCACCAGGCTCGGCGAGTCCTTCTAGTCCGTGTACTCCCACCGGTGGCAGCGTGCGCATCACCTTCTCCTCCCAGGGATGGTAGTGTACCGGTCTGCGGGGTGGGCCACCTCCAGTGATGTTCCCCTGGTTGTATTCGTCGGTCATTTTGCGGCGGACCGTCCTCCGCAGATCGTACCACCTGGCTTGGCATTCATGCCTGGTCCTTCGGATGGGCGCAACAGCATTTACCCTCTCGATGATCCTCTGCCACATGGCTGATTTTTCTGATATGCTGGTCTGTCTGACCAATGTTCCAAAGAGCTGTGGCTCGACTCTGATGATTTCGTTGACAAGGATCTCCAGCTCCGCTGTTGTGAACTTTGGATTCCTGTCTGTGGGCATGGTGTGGGGTGTGGGTGTGGATGGTTGTGGGTGTGTGTGTGTGGTTGTGAAGGTGTGTGTGTGAATGTGATGAGGGGGTGTTTGTGAAGGTGGTTGTGTGAAGGTGTGCAAGTGTAAGGTGTAGTAAAGGTTGAAGTCTGGTGCTGTGGGTTGTCTGTGGGGTCTGGCAGCAGTGGGTCTGTTGCAAAGGCTAATGGGTTGTGTGTGTGGGCCCTTTTTATTGGTCCATTTGTGGGTGTGGCTGTGTTTGAACTTTGGGTGGGTGTGTTATAAGGAGTGGTTGTGTTTTGGGCCTCTGTTTACCTGTTTGGCTGTTGCAGGTCAGTGTATTGGATGTATTTGGGCTTGTTGGACGTGTTTTGTGGTGTTGTGCGATTCGAATTGACTCTCCTTGTGGTGTTTTGCAGTGTCCTGGTTCAGTACGTGTGTTTTTCGCATCTGTGCGGTGCGTACATCGGCCATGTTGTTGTACAATGCTCACATTTGCTATGGCTTGGTACGACTCGTACATGCGCACGGCTGGGTGAGGGTGCTGGTGTAGGGGCCTCATGTAGGGTGCGTACAGGCACGGGCAGGGTGTGGGGGCCTGGGGGTACAGGCCGTACATACGTGAACCCAGGGTATGACGTGTACATGGGGGGGCTGGGGGTACGGCGCGTACGGTGTGTGCCCCCACCCCCGTATGGACGGTGCGTACCCCCAGCCTCCGTATGTACGCACCGTCCCCCAGCACATACCCCCACCCCCCGTATGTACGCGCAGTACCCCCAGCCCCCGTATGTACGCACCGTACACCTGCCCCCCCGTATGTACGCGCCGGACCTCCAGCCCCCCCTATGGATGGAGCGTACCCCCACCTCCCCCCCCTAGGTACGGAGCGTACCACCACCCCCGTAGGTACGCTGTGGACCCCCCAGCGCGTAACGCACCGTACATAGGGGGGGTGGGGTACGCCTCGTACCTACGGGGTGGGGGTACACTCCGTACTTACGGGGTGGTGGTATGCTCCGTACCTACGGGGGTGGTGGTACGATCCGTACCTACGGGGTGGGGTGGGGGTACGGTGTGGACATGGGGGGGGTGCTGGGGTACGGCGCGTATGTGGGTGGGTGTGCTGGGGGGTGTTCGGCACGTATGCGGCCAACTATTTGGACTTCTCCATAGTTGCTATGGGAGTTCGCACCGTACGGTGTTTTTTACATACGGTTGTGCATTCGGACGGACGGGATGGATCGTACTTGCGCGCTCGGACTTCAGTTTCCCCATTCGTAGGTAAAACTGTCCGGGGACGTGTCGGACACTTTTTCCGCCCCGAGGACGTGTCGGGGTATTATTCCAATGCGACTCGTATGGATTTTTTCACATACGAATCGTACTTGGCAGTTTGTACGGGACTTGTACGATTCGTACGGTAAAAAAACCGGATACGAGTCGTACGGGGGAAATTTTTAACGGATCGGAACCGACCCCTTTGTGTTAATTAAACATCTCATTCTCTCTCTCTCTCTCTCTCTATCCCTCTCTCCTTCCTCTTCTCTCCCTCCATTCCCTCCTCCTCCCCCCCCCCCCCAGCTTCACAGTCCGACACACAGTCGTTCTGTTCATTGCCAGGAACTACTGTGGCAATGTGTGCTTTTTGAGACCAAAAACAATTTTTGCTTTTGCCAATGTTTGTTATAATGGTGATCAGATTTTACAAAAACCATGCCAAAACAAGTCGCGCATTGACAAAACCAAAAGACTAGCCAATAATTTCAGACCTACTGCCTTTAATAATGCATGTTTATTTGTATGTTTTCCATAATCGTATTAAAAGTGGTGACACTGATTTTCCATTATGAATATTTTGGGGAAACACTAGCATACATCAACATCAACACATTTTAGTAAATGATGCTGCAAAGAAATGGTACCTATTATTTTACAGTAGTTCAGCGAAATGTTTTTGAATTTTTTTGTGAACATTTTATTTTGAAAGCAAAGAATCGTCAATCTTGCTTTCAAGCTTCTGCAAATATTTTCATCTGATCAGAGAACATTCTGGGAGCATTATACATAAGGCTATGGCCTTATATTGCTAAACATTTAAAACTGATGTATACATTTATATAATGGAACCACTGTCAGTAGTGCATTCTGAGCTTACAACATTTGCTTAGAGCACTCACCCTAATAATAAAGGCTTTGCATTCATGAAGCATAAATACAAGTTTAAACAGCATTACCACATAAACACAAATATGACCTTAACTGCACGCAATGCCTTTCTCTGAGCCATAATGTGGTACTATAAACTGTCAGCCAAAGGGTTTGTGCTGCTGGGGGTTGGGCCTACTTGTGCCAAGGACAAAATACACATGAAAACTTGTTGCCCTTGACCCTTAACAATATGTCCCGGGTGCCGGGCTATAGGAATTCCACATCCCTGACATACTTAGACCATTAAAATAAACAGTGTAGTGCTTTCTACGGAGTAAGACAAGGACATTGCATAATGAGCTAAATGTTTTTGAAGTTATCTCAAAAAGAAACATTCACAGGAACGGACCCTGGAAATCCAAGAGGTCAATAGCTGAATGCTTATTTTGATGAAAGGTTATTAATTAAAGTAATATTACAAAATGATTGCAGGTAAAAACAAGAGTCTGTATCGATCTAACACAAATCTATCTTTAACAAAATGTCTACTTTCACATAAATCAACTATCAAGCCATTGCCCCCAAATATGATTGAACTTGATTTCGAATATAATCCATAATGATGTGGGAAAGGAGCTCAGCTGTATTTATGAATTAAAGGATGAAATCGTGTAGGGAGAAAACTGTATAAGACAGATTTTGGCAATCTATATTTTGCACTGTGTTTTTGCAAGGCTATTATTTTCACAATTAATAGATAATAGTACAGCTCATATATCTCTTCACAAACTTTGGGCCTGATTTAGATCTTGGCGGACGGGTTACTCCATCGCAACAGTGACGGATATCCCATCTGCCGAAGTATAAATTCCATAATATATATTTAGTCGGATGGGATATCTGTCAGTGATGTGACAAAATAACTCGTCCGCCAAGATCTAAAGCAGGCCCTTTGTTATCATGGTCTCATGGTAGTGGATGAGGCAGGTGTATCAATATTTGAAAGCCCAACAATACTTTCAGGCACAAAGGTGGTTTCAATGAGGTCTTTCAGAGGTGTGGGTGGTGGCTGGGTTGATGGCCCCCTCCTGTTCCAAGTGTCTCAGCAAGTCTTGTAGCCATCTTCCCTTTAGTGATCCTAGGTCATACTACCGATTCCTTATCTTCTCGATGGCATGCTGTGTGACTCGCACCCAATTTATTTTTTCTTGGATGGACTTCAATATTTTTTTCTTTTGGGTATCTGAAACCTGAAATCAGAGCTCGCCAAAAAGCTCATCATTGTGTAAAAACACATTCTTCGGTGAGCACCTTCAGCTCCCTCTCACTGAATTTTAGTTTTCTATTACGTGCTCTAGTGTCCTTTTCAGGCTCCTCTCGGGACATGATGGCACAAATGTGGTCCAAAAAGCCTTAAAATGCCTCAAGACACAATGCCTGTGTTCCTCTCTGCTACAAAGTACTCTAGGATGCATGTATGACATCACTTCCTCATTGTGATGTCATCAAGCATTTCCCGAATGCAACTTTCGCAATTTGCAATTCCTAAATACTGATTCACAATTTACTAAATCAGGAATAGGAATCTGCAAATTTGTGAACGTGAATCACACTGATTCGCTAACTTGAGGAAGGGTCACTAGGATATATTAAGAATAGTGATTTCCAAATAGCGAATTGGTAAAATTTGCAATTTGCAATTTGGAATTTGTTATTCAAAACCTTCACACATCTGGCCCTATATGTGTTGTGTACCATAACATTATTGCTCACTGAAGCAATTCAAAAGCTGGAGACTAGATTCCCAAAGAAATAAGACCTACATCAGAGTATGAGATCATCCTTCACCATTTATAGGATTAATAGGGTTTTAGCAAAATCAAAAAAAAAAGTGGACATGACGTTCACCCACGCAGCCCTCTTTTCACCTTGTCAACCTTGGCATACCCTTCTCTATCCCAACTCCTATAATGTGAGGCCTCTTAGAGCCCGGAAGTTGTTTTACCTTACTATCGACAGAAGGATTCTCCAAGTATGAAAACCCAATCGTTCATCACTAGAAAAGCCTTTGCATCATCCTTGAAAAGTTAGATTGGCTGGTATCATAGATTTAGAGGTATGGAACTTGTTTCAAGTTCGCCTCTTACGGATAGTCAAGCTCCTATATGATTTATGCAAACATACATTGATAAAGAGAACTATTTTCACCTTTTCACTTAGCAGGCCTTTTATTGGTATGGGGGTGGAGCAGAAGGCATATAGGTAAATATCTTCTGTTAGTTTTGATTTCTACTTACCAATCTCCAAATGATGAGATGAACAAGTTACTGGGGTAATGTTATTCTCTTTCTGATGGATCCTCTAACAGCAGCTTCTTCACCTTTAGAATATCCCCAGATTCCAGATTGGATCTGAAAGCCTTAATGAACACTGCTTCAGAGTGCCGGTAAGTGGTGTTGTATGGCTTGTGTAGTGTGGCTCTATGCTGACTTTCTTCCATCCAGAAATTGATAAAGAAGCTGCACATAAGCACCACCTCTGCGCTCCGACATCGGTTTCTTTCTTGACTCTCTGCACTTTCGGATGAGGAGCCCAACAATAATCAGAAGTACCAGTGTGTAGATCTCTAGTTTATGACCTTTTTTAGAGGAACAAGAGACCAGTCCACATATTGCGGAGGTGGGAGGGCAGTGAAGAATCTGAAGTTAGAAAAGAGCATCTGCAAGAAATAGCATTACCAGATGTAAGTAACTTCTTATTCTGATGAATACTTCTAACCACAGATTCCTCTTCTTTAGAATAGATACCAGAACGGTACCTCTCACAGAGCAGGATCTGTAGAATGGATCTGACCAAAATAGCGTGCAAGCCGAATGGCCAAAATTCCCTTTCCATCAGATCTGGCTGTCAAGGCAGAACTAGTTTGTGCACTCATGCCCACGTCGCAGACTAACAGACATCCAAGACAGGTTCTTCATATGACAAATCAGTGGTAGCAGCCTTAGACCTGGTGGAATGAGACCTCAGTCCTTCCAGAGGCTGCTTCTTGGACAGTGCTTCGGAGATTTTAATGGAGAGGACTATCCACATAGACAAAGTCCTTTTCTGCACTGACACTCCAGTGGATGGACCCAGCGTGCATCTGACTTCCGATCGGCTCGATGACGGAGAGCCCGGGGTGAGGTATGGAAGAACTTATGGCGATTCTGCAGGTATCTTGTGAAGGTAGTATTGGTTCCTTATTCAGTTCCTGGGTAAAAGTGGTGTGGATGTCAGTGGGAAGTCCCTCAGGAGCTCGTCTCTGATGCTCCTTCCATGACGACCATTTTAATCCACTGGCTAAATGAAATGGATATTGTAGATGGGCTATGGAGAGTTATGGGGCTCTGTTGGAGAGTGGTAGTGAAGGAATCCCTGGAGAAGGAGGCAATTGGGGAGGTGCCAAAAATATTTTTGCACTGGGCACCATAGCATTAATGCCAGCTCTGAGAGAGTGCATTACCGATGTCTATCACTGTGCTGTTTGAGAATAACATCATACTAATGTTTCGTACTGTATAGACAGAGGAAAGGGGGTGGATCACAAATAAGTTGTGTTGAAAAGTGTTTATGTAGCCAAGTTTCAATGGCCTTGCAATTACTTCGGAGACACCAATGAATATCATAATTTGTCCATGGTACTGCATGCAGCTAAGCTGTAGTGGTAAAAATAGGTGTAAAATCATGTAGGATGTGAGGAGGTTGTGCAAGTTGGAGGGAGCATTTCCACTTTTAAGGAAATGTGTTAGAGTAATATGTTCATGGCAGAAAGCTGAAGAAGAGTAGGGTTCTGGTGTTGGCTCCTGTTGAGGGGGGTTCCAATGAGGTTTCAGAGTGCATCACAATCACTGCAGATCACGTCTGTTATTGTGTAACCAGATAGAAAAGGAAAGGAATCCAGGCTGGCTCACAAGGAATAGTGACTTGTGTATATATAGTGCTATGAGGTTCGAGCCTACGGCTGAAAGCACTTACGAGTTTCTTGTTGCTCAAATTGGTGTAACTTCTGATATTTGCACTTTTACAGCATCATAATTGTTTGATTTTTGCTCGCGAGAAAGTGTCCCTTGTAGTCATTAAATGTCACTCATATTTACACTGAAATTATGAAAATGTCACACATAAGCATTATCAAACCTTGGCAGTTATGCTACAAGGGTGAGAGGTTATTGGGAGTAAGAAATAGCACCTCTTACATGTCCAATAATGGGGGAGAACACATGGACTCTAATGCTTACATCATACCTGCCAACTAAGACAGAAATTTCACGGTGTGAGGAGGGGGCAGGGCCTTGGAGGGACTAGGCCTCGTGCTCCTAAGCACCAAAGAGGCACGTTTGCCCCGCCCCCAATCAGCCTCCTCCAAAACCAGAGAAAAAGCTTTCTGAGGCTGCTGCCGATGTCCTGGAGCGCTGCCACACCATTTAATGGACATGGGTAGTTCAGAGCCTCAGAAAACAAGCTGGAAATTTCCAGCTTTCCAGCTCGATTTCCCTGCCACTGTGTGGTATCGGCAACTCACCAGGTGACGGTGTGATTGGAGCCGATATCGTGTGTTACACGGTGGCACTGTGCGAGTTGGCAGGTATGTTACATCACAAAAAGATCCATGCTCCGGGAATTACCACTTAAATTCAGGCGTATATGACCTGCCAAAATATATAAGACCAGGGCTTTAAGTGGGCTGTGTCTCACCAGTGCTGAGAACAGCAGTTTTTATTTTTATTTACTTGAGTTTTATATAGCGCTGGCTAGACCCAGAGGTATCAGAGTGCTTTACATGAGGAAAGTTACATAGGTTACAAGTTACACATAGTTACAGAGAACACATCAGTTACAAGTTACATCAGTTGGTTCGTGTCGAAGGGTAAGGGGTGAAGTTAAAGGGTAACGGGGAGGGAGATAAGGTGGAGAGACGAAGGAAAGTCTGCCCAACGTCCGGCTGGGTAGGTGACAGCCGAGGGGGAAGACCACAGCCCATCTCCTCAATAGCTATCCGGTAGCTCCACCGGGCATCCGCCAAGTAGCTAGGTCTCCACGGGAAAACATTTAAAGATCATAGTAAAACGAGATGGCTGGAGCATAGAGGGGTAGGGTGAAGGGGAAGGGGGGGAATATGACAGCGAGACGAAGGAAAATCTGCCCACAGTCCGGCTGGGTAGGTGACGGCCACGGGGGAACTCCACAACCCATCTCCTCTTTAGCTATCAGGTAGCTCCACCGGGCACTGGCCAAAAAGCTAGATCTCCCCTGTCCGAGGAAAATTCCACAAGGTTTAAGTCCTGGCGTGACCTCTACCTTGGTGCTGTGCAGGCTCACATCTCATGGTTGTCCCATAGTCCTCATCTCTGCTGTGTATACTCATCACTGCCTGCAGTTTACTCCTGGCGACCGCTTAGTTCTCCAGTCCCCACTGAGTGTAGGGAGGTGATCTTCACTTTTCCTGTTTATTCCCACTGCACGCGGGGCTATGCGGGAACTGGACACCATGTTAGGGTCAGGCATAGAGGTAGCTAAATTCTGCTTAACGAAGCCTGTTGGCACTTGTGCTATATGGGGCTTAAGTCCTCCTTGCCGCTTCGCTTGCCTGTATTTCCCCTCAGTCAACGGGGAACATTCACCGGCTGTTCGCGCTCAGCCGTCTCTTCCTCGTCTTAAGGGCTCTCCATTTTGGCTTCAGGCATAGGTCTCTGCGGGCTGTTCCCAGCAGGCCATTCCTCTCAATATGGAAGGAGCGGCAAAATAGCGGAGGGGCTGCAAGAGGGTGATCAACTACTCACCATGCACTTCGCTGAGTAGTCCTTGCCAGGCGCAAAGAAACTAAGCACTGTCCAGAATTGAGGGCCCCCGGGACCGCCTTGCTGCGGGCGCCATTTTGGGGTCAGGGTTCGGTCCCCTCTGCTCACAAAAGCACTCGCAAAGAGTACAGCTGACCAGCGTCCAAGCTGGGATCGCCCCACTTATTCCCACGGAGCTCCTGCTCTCCAATGGGGATGGCGAGTGAAGTGGCAGCGCGCTCCTTCTCACCGGCGTGGACAGAGCTCTCTCCCCTGCTCACCGTTGACCGCTCCCTTTCGGAGCCCCGTCCGTCCAGCTGCTACACACCGCAGTGCGTGGCCCTCAGTTCCAGAAGTCGGCCAAGGACCAGGAATGTTGATTACTGGGTGAAACGGAACTTAACGGCCTCCAGGTGCAGTTCCTTCGGCCCCGGGTGAGACCTCCCTGCTCACCAGGCGCCATCTTAGCGTATTCGTAGCGTATTCGTAGCGTATTCGTATGTGGAGACATCACGGCTCATATCTCCGCTATGCCAGATCAGAGAAGGGAGACAAAGATCTTCCGGTGATCTGCCCGCATTAGGACCGCAAAATAGTTGTTCTGGGTGTGAAAACTGTGCGGCGGGATGCCGTTCGGGAAGCTGAAAGGAGGTTCAACACGGAGCATCAGCTCCGAGCGGCCATGATGGGCTGGCTCCTCCCCGCAGTTTTTTAAAGGAGGCCTCGAAACGGGTCTCTATCGGGCTCCGTTTTGTGCCCTGCACAGGCGATCCGTTTTTTCCCAGACTGCAGTGACAGCAGGCACATCGATGCGTTTGTGCTCACACTGCTTACTTCTCACTAGTGGAGAAGTTACAGCATGACATCATGCCAGGTGAGCATTGTAGGGAAAGGGAAATCCTTGAAAGAGAGTCATTTTCTCTCTGGATTTCTCTTCTGTTTTAGAAACTCAGAAGCAGCAACTTTGTCGTGGTGTCACCAGGGCTTTAAGCGAAAGCTTTTTCAATATTATATACAAGCCATAGTTGCTGCTTATTTATCTTATGCATCATAGATCTGGAGGCAATGACAATGACTTGGGGTTGCGTCCACATCCTGTGATTCTGGGCAAAATCATTTAATCTCACCGTGACTACCAAAAACAAGCATTGGCATAGCCAATAGGTCTCGCTTTTGGGACCTTATAAGTATTTAGTTATGCAGCACAATATCCTTGGTATAACAACATCAACTGTTGCATGGCTAAACACTTATAAGGTCCCAAAGGCAAGACCTATTGGCTATTCCAATGTTTGTTATATTTATGTTTATGTTATTGTTTCATATGGTTGAGAATATTATTACTTAGGTAGGGTGCACTGCATATATGGCTCAGAGATTTGGGGTTATAGGAAAAACCTCATTCATCCAAATCACCGAGAACAACTCTTTACGGCGGCTAATGCACTTGGGCTGGGGAACACCGATGGACGCTTTGAGAGCCGATCTAGGTATTGGAAATAGAAAGGGAAAGAAAAAAAAAAAAGATAGAGAAATATATTGCCTTAGAACTGGTCAAGTACTGTAACAGGTCGAATGAGGAGCTTGTCTCATATAGATCCACATTACGGGACATAATGTACCCAGTTCAGATATTACATAGAGAAACACACTTCTGCTGCTAATTCGGTGCAATACTATGTTGTTTGTCTGATGGGTTAATATTAAGGCAAAGCACTGTGTACATGCACTTTATGCTCACAAAACGAACAGCACTTACAAATCTTCCTTACCACCTCGCCAAGCATCATTTGAGTCAGAGTATTATTAACGGTCTGGATTAGTGTTCAGCTGAAGACAGCTAATATGATATTCTGCTATAATATTTCTCGCCAACACAATAATCTAGGATTAAACCAGATTGGTCGCACACTGCTACACCTACCAGGCGTGTTCCCCCAATGAAAATGGTCCCTGAAAGTCAGCGTCGGCGGATACACCTATGCTCGAGTGTGAATGCAAGTATGCGTGGCGTGTGCCATCCCTGGACACGTGTTTCGAGGTAGTTGCCTCTCGTCAGCAGGGAGTAGGAAAATGTGTGGGGTTTCTGTGTAAGCTGCTAAAATCGTTAACAGGTCTAGTACCTCTCGTAGCGCGCAGGTGCGTAACCATGAGTCCGTCGACTCCACCGGCTCAAGGGAGCCTGAATATAAAGTTAAACCAGATTGGTCGCACACTGCTACACCTACCAGGCGTGTTCCCCCAATGAAAATGGTCCCTGAAGGTCAGCGTCGGCGGATACACCTATGCTCGAGTGTGAATGCAAGTATGCGTGGCGTGTGCCATCCCTGGACACGTGATTCGAGGTAGTTGCCTCTCGTCAGCAGGGAGTAGGAAAATGTGTGGGGTTGCTGTGTAAGCTGCTAAAATCGTTAACAGGTCTAGTACCTCTCGTAGCACGCAGGTGCATAACCATGAGTCCGTCGACTCCACCGGCTCAAGGGAGCCTGAATATAAAGTTAAACCAGATTGGTCGCACACTGCTACACCTACCAGGCGTGTTCCCCCAATGAAAATGGTCCCTGAAGGTCAGCGTCGGCGGATACACCTATGCTCGAGTGTGAATGCAAGTATGCGTGGCGTGTGCCATCCCTGGACACGTGTTTCGAGGTAGTTGCCTCTCGTCAGCAGGGAGTAGGAAAATGTGTGGGGTTGCTGTGTAAGCTGCTAAAATCGTTAACAGGTCTAGTACCTCTCGTAGCTCGCAGGTGCGTAACCATGAGTCCGTCGACTCGATTTTAGCAGCTTACACAGCAACCCCACACATTTTCCTACTCCCTGCTGACGAGAGGCAACTACCTCGAAACACGTGTCCAGGGATGGCACACGCCACGCATACTTGCATTCACACTCGAGCATAGGTGTATCCGCCGACGCTGACCTTCAGGGACCATTTTCATTGGGGGAACACGCCTGGTAGGTGTAGCAGTGTGCGACCAATCTGGTTTAACTTTATATTCAGGCTCCCTTGAGCCGGTGGAGTCGACGGACTCATGGTTACGCACCTGCGCGCTACGAGAGGTACTAGACCTGTTAACGATTTTAGCAGCTTACACAGAAACCCCACACATTTTCCTACTCCCTGCTGACGAGAGGCAACTACCTCGAAACACGTGTCCAGGGATGGCACACGCCACGCATACTTGCATTCACACTCGAGCATAGGTGTATCCGCCGATGCTGACCTTCAGGGACCATTTTCATTGGGGGAACACGCCTGGTAGGTGTAGCAGTGTGCGACCAATCTGGTTTAACTTTATATTCAGGCTCCCTTGAGCCGGTGGAGTCGACGGACTCATGGTTACGCACCTGCGCGCTACGAGAGGTACTAGACCTGATAACGATTTTAGCAGTTTACACAGCAACCCCACACATTTTCCTACTCCCTGCTGACGAGAGGCAACTACCTCGAAACACGTGTCCAGGGATGGCACACGCCACGCATACTTGCACGCCTGGTAGGTGTAGCAGTGTGCGACCAATCTGGTTTAACAATAATCTAGGATTGTTAAACCACTGAACTAAAAATAACTTTGGTATTTGTGATCTTAGAGCCAATTGTGACTTTTTAAATGTAAATGGTGTGTTTTGAACGGAGTTGATCAATTGCTGGGGCCTACTATTACTGAGAATAATAAAAATGAATTTCAAAATGCCCATCCAAACAGATCTCTCCACTTTCCTCTCCCTAAACCCATGCCAGCTCAGGACCAGAACCATGCACAAAATATCAGATTTGACAACCCAGTGCAGTAACCAGCTTAGCAAATTATATCGAATGAAATACCGTAAAGGGGCCTGCAGAGCTTCTCAAAGCTACCAGCATACTGAAAACCATTAAACTGTGCATCAGTTTCTCACACTGCATTCCTTTACATGATAAATGCACCTTAGTGCTCATGATGCACGATGGGAGACATTTCCTGCTAAAGATCAAAACAAAAACAACATCCTTGCAACCATACCCACCACACGGTGTAGTGTGCTACCACTGTAAGCAAGAGCTACAGATCTCGAAACACTTTATAAATAAAACTATACGTGCCAAATGGGAGAAATGCTATGTTAGCACCATTGCCATCATTCCCTCGCCACCCCACAAAAAAGAAAGTGTGGTTCTGAATTCTCCCCTGCCAAATACCAAGCAGTCAGTTAACGTGCTGAGGGGTTGGATTAACTTATGCTAAACAAGGGATCAAACCAAGATGTTTAATGCATGGGCAAAGTGGGCACTGGCCCAGGACTCCAGGCCTTCGAGGGGCCCCCTTATAGAGCTAGAGTCTTGCCCTGATAATCTTGAATAAATGTTAAACAGATTGTTTTAAATATCGTTTTCCTTTAATGTATTGTGATGTAAATGATGTGTGAGGGTCAATTATTGACATCATGTAGAAAATGTTTCATCCATAAAAAAGTTTCATTTAGATCAAAACAGGACCTCACATATGAGAAATGAGAGGGTGTCACTGAAATTAATTGCAATAATATTAGTGAACTTCTGTGTTACAATATTGAAAACACCCGTCCATGAATATGAAATGCAAACACATTTAGAATTTGGAGGATTGTGTCTGTGGACTAGACCTGGCCAAAGAGGGTATGAAAAGAGTTAAAACTGGACCATAAAATCAAAGCTGTTCCGAACAGAGGGCCCCCACAATACGTTTGGCTCATGGACCCCAAAATCCCTAAGACTTCCCCTAGGATCAAATTCCAAAACATATGTCCAAGGACACCGTCACTTGAGGAAGCAGAATGACGGGGACTAGGGAAAATACGGACATAGGGTGGGTGCTACAGTGCGCGAAATTAGTTTTAACTAAAGGAAAAATACAATTTGCAATAAGGGCAACACAAAATGCACCAACATAAACTGGTTTAAAACTACACCATATGACTATTTGCCAGAACACGGATATTTAAGCGGGACACAAGAGCACTTTTCAAAAATGAAAGTCGGAGCTTCAACAACAAGCATTGGCATAGCCAATAGGTCTCGCCTTTGGGACCTTATAAGTGTTTAACCATGCAACAGTTAATGTTGTTGTACCAAGGATATTGTGCTGCATAACTAAATACTTATAAGGTCCCAAAGGCGAGACCTATTGGCTATGCCAATGCTTGTTTAATATTTATGCTATAGTTAGATAAATGTAAAATGTAAAAGAAAAGGTATATTTATGGAAAGAAAGTATGAAAAAGAAACAAAATACACAATCCGTTAACAGTGCCATGTTTTAAATAAAATATCAGCCTTTGCCATATATGGTCTATTTTGTTTAGACATGACTAAAAAAAAAAGTTTCGACATTTTTGAAATAGCAGTTCAGTTGATGCTCACTATCTTTGGCTAACAAGTGGGTAGAGATGGCGAGGAATTTGAACTTGCTTAGGCAGGGCACGAGTCGGAGGGTATACGCAGGTGGACAGCTTCCACCCACTATTTTTACAAGGTGGACGCCGTCCACCCTGCCAAGAAGTTGGGCCCCACTGAAAAATATGCTGAATTTGTCCCGGCGTAATTTGCCAACACTGGGATGCATTCAGCAGCACCTGCACGTTGTTTGCTTTGATCGGCAACAACGTGCAGGCGGGAAGGGGGCTTTCTTATTGCAGACTCCTGCTGGGCTTATAACAAAGGTCGAATCTGAGGGGTCATCAGGCCTCCTTCTGTAGGAGTTTCCTGGCTGGCAGCAGTCAGGAGCCTCACACCTAGATGCAAATGCGGCAGAAGGGACACAAAGGCTCACACCTTGGTAGCACTTCACACATTTTAAGGGAGGCAGCATTTCACTTTGTTCAGGCTCTGTTTAGAAGATATGCACGCACAGTAAGAATGTCAGATGTGTTGGTCTTTCCCAGTATTTACACAAATTAAATGGCATTCATATAGAGCCCACTTTCTCTAAGGAGGCAGTGTATTAATGTAAATATCACTTATTTCCTGTAAAGCACTATGGGTAGATGAAGTTTATGTTGACAAAAGGCAACATTATTTTATGTGTTGGCCTAAGGGTTAGCGCGCTCGACCTCGGACCTGGGGGAACTGGGTTCGAGTCTCGATAACGACGCTAAACTTCCTGTGGTTCTGGGCAAATCACTTAACCTCCCCCTGCCTAACAACAAAAAAATGAATGTGTGTCCTCATGTAACGTAAATGGGGCTATGTAAAGCGCTCTGATACCTGATTGGATTCGGGTCAAGTTCGCGCTATATAAAACTCTGCTTAAAAACTCTGCTTATGTGTAGCTTACAAAAGTGTGAGTCTTCTCCCATACTCAGGAGGGTTTGCATGTTTACTCGAAATGTGCTCCAATGTACTCATGATAGACCAGGTAAACATGTATGTGAGGGCTTAAGATCTCGTCATTTCTTATGATGCCACTTCCTGTGATGTCACGCGCCGAGATATCACTTGCACACTGATTAACTAGGTTAGTCCCCCCCACTTATTTTTTAGGACCTGTGCTCTGTGCTTAGGTGAGAAGAGGATGTACACACGTATGACTAAAGTGGCAATTCTGAGCTGTGAGCACTTACACTTAAATCTGAGAAAACCATCTGAACTACGAAGGACTCCTAGAAACCCAACTCTCTTGTGCTCAGCAGAGGCGACGCCGTGTCATCTGATCTGCGATTATCGCAGACACGCATGAAAAAAAAATTCAGGACAATAAAATCTTCCCTTCATCTCTTACCGGTTAGGATAGTTATGAAGATATGTCGCCCATCCGTGGCGTGGATTGGATTAGAGCAGTGGGTCACAGTTCTGGAGACTACGACCAGAATCCCACTTCACCAGAACTAGAGGGCTGGCGATTGTCTGTAAAGCAGCTCCAGACAACGAAAACACATGTGCAGACGCATTTAAAGTACCTGCTGCAATGAGATACTGAAGACACAGCAGCCTGTCCTATGGTGCGGCCTAGGAGCAAGTCATGGGCTAAGCCAAGCTAAGGGCCGGACTGTAGGTGACTGGCGGGAACGGGTGTGGGGGGGAGAAAATCGCCTTAGAAGCCACAAACACCCGCACTTTAGCGAGTGGAGTCTGAGAGCTGTGCGGCAGGCCAACCCTTCCACTTGAGGACCCGGCCACTTCTGGAAGCTGGGTTGAGTTAGGGTGGGGCTGCAGACGACGACCGGACGCTGTGAACTTCACCAGTGTTGCCAGATTTTTTCATAACTTTAAAGCCAAAAAGCAAACAAATACAAACCCAAACTAGCCCAACGTTACCACCACATTAACTTGTGTAGCCTGCCCACAATATTCAACAATGCAGCCACTGTGTTCTCTGCATTTTAAAATTTTTAGTATGGCGATACTGGCAGGGATGATGTCACCCTCTGAATGTTAACAATCTAGCAACAATTAAGGAGCGGATGGAAGGTTAGCAGCCACAGCCCCTCTGTAGTCAGAGCTACAGTAGCAGCAACCAACAGGGGAGGAGTTGTATAGGCCCGTGCAGCTCTGCTCCTTAAATCTAAAGTCAAAGTAGTGCGTGTAAAATCTTGAACTATTACGAACAGATGCTTCCTAAGCAGAAATCTAGAGGTTTTGACATAAAATTTAAAACAAGCGTTGGCCGCTTTCGCAGCGATCACCCGGGAATGGTGTGTGCGTGTGTGTAGCAGGAAGTGGGATAAGGGAGGGGGGTAGCATGGTGTGCACTTTTGCGGCCGCTCTGATGTTCTCGGTTGCCGCACGGCTCACTGAGAACATCAAAGCAGCCGCGAAAGTGATCACGATGGATGACAAATGGTGCGCGCGCCCGGCGCACATGCACTATAGCTGGAGGCCTCAAAGAAGCAATAGTTTGCACTTCCAAATGCCGCTTACTAAAACTCTTGCCAGAGCAGCGCTAAAGCGCTGGCTCAGGCGAGACCTAAAAAGAAGTCGGTAACTACTGAACCAATTACATCTCAATGGGCTATTTACACTACAGATCTTTAAATAATAATCAAACAGGCTGCATGCCTGGGTTATGGTGGGTGCAGAGCCGCTCACCCGCGTGGTTCAAAGGGCAGCACAACTCGGTAGGTGAGAGACGAACTACACTCACCACACTCGTAGCGCCTCAACGGGCGAGGTCACTGGCCTGAAGTAAGTGAAAGACCATGAATCGCACCCAGTGAACTGTGAGGGAGGGGACAGAGGTGATAGGCTATAGATGCAGATAGTAGCCGGGTGGCTTTCGGCGGCGGGTCGTGCTACTGGAGCTGCTTAAGAAATGGGAGCGCTCTAGGACGGACACACTACAACTCACCAGCCCCTATCCGGTTCAGTTTGGGTAACATGGGCTTTTCAAGTGCCTAAAGCCCAGATCGAGCTCACTACGCAGGTCAGACAGTCACCAAATACAACCTCAGATTTTATGCAACACGACAAGCCACTGATGAAGAACAGAGACGTGCAGCAGCTGAATATTGTACCACATGCTTATTAATTCATTGGCGTCTCACAGCCAATGAACAGCTGCTAAAACGTACCAAACCAATCACAGACTACTGTATACTCTTCTCAACTCCGCAGCCAATAAGCAACTGAGAAACAAATCCCAAACCCAATCCCTTTACAAAAGTTCTCCAAACCAATCCAAGATCACCACATTATTTCTCAGCAAAGATATATATCACTTTCAACCCAGCTTTATTTGGAGTGCCAGGTTCTGCAACTGTGTTTTCAATTATATTTATAGCCTAAAAATACAATAAATTAAAGAATCCTGACGAAAAATAGATTCCTGTCTTAAATAGCATATTGGACAGTGCAAGTTCTGGGGGCGGCAGACTGGGATGTGCAGACGCACCGGCTACCTCAGGAGGCAAGCTGATTTGGAGAGTGGCTGCAAGCGAAGGTTGGTATGGACCGTGGTTAGCACCCAAAGGAAGGAGTAGAGACACAAACTGATCTGAATGGAGAATAAATTAGTATGAAGTGAGGAAGTGACTCGATTTGCCATACAAACCAGTATTTAGATCAGAGATGATTGATATATTTAAAAACATCCGTGTTAATTACAATACCCGCAACACATTAGCACAGTTGACTCATTATGGGCTCAAGATATAATAATTTAGTGATTTAGTATGAAGTCACGGCCAGTCAAACCTTTGTGTGACCACACCAATCCGCCATGTAAATAAACGTTGAATAAGAACGGTGGTTGGGGTTATAGATAGGCAAGTGAAGGTAAGGAAGTTGTAAACACTTCGGTGCCAATTCCGATCCGTTAAAATTTTCCCCCGTACGAATCGTATCCGGTTTTTTTACCGTACGAATCGTACAAGTCCCGTACAAACTGGCAAGTACGATTCGTATGTGAAAAATTCCATACGAATCGCATTGGGAAAATTCCCCGACACGTCCTCGGGTCGGAAAAAGTGTCCGACACGTCCCCGGACAGTTTTACCTACGAATCGGGAAACTGAAGTCCGAGCGCGCAAGTACGATCCGTCCCGTCCGTCCGAATGCACAACCGTATGGAAAAAACACCGTACGGTGCGAACTCCCATATGTATGGTGCGTTACGCGCTGGGGGGTCCACAGCGTACCTACGGGGGTGGTGGTACGCTCTGTACCTAGGGGGGGGTGGGGGTACGCTCCGTCCATAGGGGGGGCTTGGGGTATGGCGCATACATACGGGGGGCGGGTGTACGGCGCGTACATACGGGGGGCTGGGGGTACTGCGCGTACACACGGGGGTGGGGGTATGTGCAGGGGGACGGTGCTTACATACGGAGGCTGGGGGTACGCACTGTCCATACGGAGGTGGGGGTACGCACCGTCCATACGGGGGTGGGGGCACACACCGTACCCCCAGCATCCCGTATGTACGCGCCGTACCCCCAGCCCCCCCCATGTACGCGCCGTACCCTCGGTTCACGTATGTACTGCATGTACCCCCAGGCCCCCACACCCTGCCCATACCTGTACGCACCCTACCCGAGGCCCCTACACCAGCACCCTCACCCAGCCGTGCGCATGTACGAGTCGTACCAAGCCATAGCAAATGTGAGCACTGTACAACAACATGGCCGATGTACGCACCGCACAGACGCGAAAAACACACATACTGAACCAGGACACTGCAAAACACCACAAGGAGAGTCAATTCGAATCGCACAACACCACTAAACACGTCCAACAAGCCCAAATACATCCAATACACTGACCTGCAACAGCCAAACAGGTAAACAGAGGCCCAAAACACAACCACCCCTTATAACACACCCACCCAAAGTTCAAACACAGCCACACCCACAAATGGACCACTAAAAAGGGCCCACACACACAAACCATGAGCCTTTGCAACAGACCCACTGCTGCCAGACCCCACAGACAACCCACAGCACCAGACTTGAACCTTTACTACACCTTACACTTGCACACCTTCACACAAGCACCTTCACAAACACCCCCTCATCACATTCACACACACACCTTCACAACCACACGCACACACCCACAACCATCCACACCCACACCCCACACCATGCCCACAGACAGGAATTCAAAGTTCACTACAGCGGAGCTGGAGATCCTTGTCAACGAAATCATCAGAGTCGAGCCACAGCTCTTTGGAACATTGGTCAGACAGACCAGCATAGCCGAAAAATCAGCCATGTGGCAGAGGATCATCGAGAGGGTGAATGCTGTTGCGCCCATCAGAAGGACCAGGCATGAATGCCAAGCCAGGTGGTACGATCTGCGGAGGACGGTCCGCCGCAAAATGACCGATGAATACAACCAGGGGAACATCACTGGAGGTGGGCCGCCCCGCAGACCGGTACACTACCATCCCTGGGAGGAGAAGGTGATGCACACGCTGCCGCTGGTGGGACTACACGGAGTAGAAGGAGTCGCCGAGCCTGGTGAGTACACAAACAACTCACCCCACATGGGGGAACCGCATCCACAACCCAACTCCCGATAATGCACGCAACTACCCCAAAGCCATCACCGGACGCAACCACATTCCAACAACACGCACATGCCACAATCGGCTCCATGCCCCATGCACCAAGCAAGGCCATGCCAAGTCACAGGCCACACAAAACACCAACACAAGACAGGATGTCCGTGATGCTGGGAGGGGGGGCCTCCAAGATCCCATTGTGCAACTCAGAAGCAGACACCAATGCCCTCAGCCCATATGGCCTAGGGCAGAGCTATACAAACAGTGTGTCCCGACACTGTACTGTGTCGCCTGCAAATGGCGGACGCGTCGCAGGATGACATGGGTATGAAGGCCCAATTCGCACATAACAACAGCTAATGAAGAGGCAACACTGTGAAAGAGTGTCAGCACACACCGCCCCTGCAGCGCAGACTCAGAGACACTCTGCCCAATGGGGTCCGGGAGATTCTAAACAAAGCCACATGAACAAGCCAATGGCCTTTGAAATACCTGCAAAGTGTGTGTGCCCAGGAAGCTGGGCTGAGGTGACAGAAGGTGACAGACAAACGGAGGGAGAGGGAGAGGGAGGGAGACAGAGGGCGACAGAGGGCGACAGAGGGAGACAGACTGACGGAGGGAGAGGGAGAGGGAGGGAGGGAGGCAGAGGGCGACAGAGGGAGACAGACAGACGGAGGGAGAGGGAGAGAGAGGGAGGGAGACAGAGGGCGACAGAGGGAGACAGAGGGTGACAGACAGACGGAGGGAGAGGGAGAGAGAGGGAGGGAGACAGAGGGCGACAGAGGGAGACAGACAGACGTAGGGAGAGGGAGAGAGAGGGAGGGAGACAGAGGGCGACAGAGGGAGACAGACAGAGGGAGGGAGAGGGAGAGAGAGAGAGGGAGAGAGAGAGACAGAGGGAGACAAAATCACCCTTGGGTGGTGTGGGCATGTCCGCTCATCAGCAGGTGGACTGTGTGCATGTTGACAAGGTCTGTCAGTGCGTGAAACACCCCTCATTCGTTTGGAAAGCACTGGGCCATGTGTCAAACTGTGCACGAGTCGATCCTCACTGCAGGCACAAACCTAACCTCACACCCAGTATACCCACTCACTGTGTTTGTTAGAACCCAGTCACAAATGCATAAGTTTCCTACCTGCATTCTCCAATAGACATGACAAAGCTACATTTGGCCGCGTACAGTGCAACACGTAAGTCGGTTCTGCAGCACTCGCTACGCACACTTGCTACACTGCTCATTGCGTTCAAAACTGATGCAACAACAAAGAGTGTGTCACACATAGGAAAAGTGTTGACAGCCGTGGCCAAGGGACATACCCATGCACCATGAACAATGCACAGGGACTTGCCAAGTACAGACAAGGTAGATGACACTTGGCCCTGCTGTAGACAGCACAAGGCAAACCTGTGACCACTGTACACTCAAACACCAACTCCACATGCCACCTACCTACCACAGGAACTCACATTCACTGTCATGCCAGCAGGCACCATGAGGGGATAGACACATCACCTGGTAGACCCAATGACAAATCACACCACACCCAACAGCATGCCCGGTCACCCCCCCCCTTACACAAGCACACACCCCCGGGGCAGCCAATGCAAATTGGCACTGCCACAATGGATATGTGACACAACAAGACCAATCCATAGCCAAATAAGCATCCCAACACTCATTAGACAGGCCAAATAACCAGGAGTACATATCAATCTGACCCCCGCAACATACCCATCCACAAGTGCACTGTGAGAGGAATGCTAGACATATCCAACTACCCAGAGGAACTGTACCAACTTGAATATGTATGAAACATGGATGACGCATGTAACACCATTAACATTGTCTCTCTCACACACAGGGCAACGTCGTCAATCTCTGGGGGGGAAGACACACAGGACCAGGCTCGACGTGACGATGATCCCACCGGCAGCGACGACTCTCACCACACCTTGGATGACCCCGACCAACCTGGCCCCTCTGGTGCCCAAGCACCTGCAGCACCTGCGTCAGGTACAACTGTGCCAACCACCACCCCCATTCCTGCCACATCCCAGGATACACACAGGAGCCCTGCTCGCACACAACGCAGCCAGTCTGACCAGGAGGGACGAGGTACCCCGGGCACCCAGGAGGAGGCAGGCAACCCCGCAAATGCCATCCCTCAGGGGTCCCGGAGACCCAACGTGCCCACAACGGCAGGCCAGGCTCAAGTGGGCAGGGGTGGTGGGAGTGGAGGACGGCGGAGGCGCGAACCTGACCAGACAGCTGAGGAACCGGTTATATCACACATCCGCAACATCCTGGACACATACCGGCGTGACACCAGGGCATTAGCCAGGTTGTGTCCACCCTCACAGACATCAAGGGGACCCTCGAGGAGATGAAGACCCTGCAGGCCGAGCAACATGCCAGTCAACAGCAACACCAAGGAAGGATGGAGGCAAGACTGGCTGAGCTCGTGGCGGTGCAAACGGACATGACCCGTGTACTCCGTCGGATTGCCGAAATCATGGGCAACCCTCTCTGTGCCACCAGGCGTAGATCACCACCAGCCACAGGGAGGGATCAGGAGGAGAAAGATTCATCCGACGGAGCATCCCAGACATCGTCACGGCCTGCTTCTGAGGGTCCCCGGAGGAAGGTGGGTCATCCACGCAAAAGACCGTGGGAGTCAGAGGACCATCACCATCTCCCAGGTCACCTGTCCTGGCACCTGGTCCTCTGGCGCAACAGCAGCACCTCATCAAATGACATTCTCTGCCACATAGACTTGCTGGTCACTGTCTGACCAATGTTGACAAAGACTGTGGCATGGACTCTGATGACTTCCAATGGCAAGGATCCCAACTCCCCCTGTGAACTATGGATTACAGACACCCGGCGAGCACCACTTTGCATCCCCCCAAACACGTACCCCACCACCAATAAAAGTATCATAAATAACGAGATGATTCCGTCATTTAGCATTATTCCATTACATGTGTGTGTTGGCAAGTCCAACCATGCATGAGTTTTGAAGTAACTCCAACCATGCACACCCTGGGGTCTGAGTCTGGCACAGGACACACATGGGTCACAATGTATCATCCAATACAGATATGGAGCACCACACTCACCCGTGATGGGCCCAACCAGCTGAGGGGGTGCCTGCACAACTGTGCGGACAGACCTATTTCGAAGAGCAACAGTCATGCACAGAGGTCAGGGATCATGTGGAGTGTCCTGGGGTGGAAGTCCCAGGTATGTGTAGCCAGGTGGGAGAACTATGTCCTGCATGCTGGAGTCAGGTGGATGTGGAGAATGGTGACCAGGCCAAGGTTGGATGCATGGAGATGGCACAATGGGGTCTTGGATGACAGTGCCACAAGGTTGTGTTGGGGGCGTGGTCGTGGGCTGCCTCCTGAGTGTGGCTGTGGATTGTGAAGGTCATCCTGCAGATGACAGTGATCCATTGCCGCTATCCCTGTTGGACGGTGATGTGGCTGGGTTTCCGGATGTTGAAGCAGAGCTGTGCAGATGCACCCTGGATGTGTACAAGTGTCATGGGAGTTGTAAGGTACTCCTCCCTAGAGTGCAGGGTAGGATTGGACACGGATGTGGAAGTTGACCTGGGGGATGGTCTGTCTTGCCTTGAGGTGGATCAAACTGTGGACCTTGTGCATAATGCAGAGTGTGCTGAGGCCTGAGGTATAGATGCTGGTGATCAGCATAGCACATGTGAGCAAGCATTCCATGATGCACACCAGCTCGTGTGCGTGGACACTGTGTGCCTGTGCAGGGCCCTTGCGGGTGGGACACAAGCAGTTGACCCAGCTGTAAGGGGACAATCCGCAGATGAACACCTCAGTCGTGTACAAGTCCAGCATCAGGTGGCCAACGTGCAGCCATCTGCCAATGGATACCATGCATTATTCAAAATGAGAACTGGCAAGGACTGCGTCTTTGGGGAGGGTGAGGAGCACCTGCCTGTCAATGGGACAGCAAATGATGATGAGATGCAGTGCGCATGTCATGGTGTACAGGGGTATCCTGGACACATTGTAGACTGACACGCTGAGACATGATACCTGTGCCATGTGTCCCACAACGACACCATACTACATGCAGAGGTCTGGAGTACCACTCACATGGCCATGTTGGGGTACAGAGCCGGTGGGGAGTAGGAGGGACAGACCTGGTTGGTGTGACAGGGCCGGGAAGGCATGCCCGCGCTGTGTAGGCAGTTGGAGTTGCACACTCATTATGCAAAGGTGTTGTGTGGGCGATGAGTGCATGCCTGAGTGCATGCAACAGATGTATTGGATGGACATTGCTTGGTGGGTGGCCTCAACATCATGGTGTAGAGTGCTGTGGCACATGCAAGGACATGAGGCACGTGCAATGTGCACGAAGCATGTGCAGACGGTCCAGCCTTTGCCACCGCAACTGTGTCACACACAAGCAGATTGCACCAAAATGAATGGGTGGAGGGAGGAAGGGGGTGCGTCTTAGAGGCGTGTGTGTGAGGGCAAATCTAGAATCTGTGTGCCCTTGCTGCAGGGCCTGCAGCAGCAGGCGCCATATCCTGAAAACCATGCCACAAGTTGCACACTAACACATGCATGTCAGAAAGGACTACTGCAAAAGGTGTATGAGAAGGGAGGAGTGTCTGGTTCAACATGGCACACACACAGACAATGGATGCACATGCAGCAAAGGGGCCGTTGTGGGGACTGAGATGGCAAAATACCTACACAGCCATGTACATCATGCACAATACATATCATAATCCCTGACAAACAGCTTGCATCTTGCTACTCTACACATAGACTCATATGCACAGTCTGTGACAACTATGCCAGTCATGCCACATGTAGAGTGGCAAGAGACCTGCATTGACAGAGATGAGGCACCTTGGAGGCTGAGGGACACCTTTATTAGTCATGTTTGCCGGAAGGCAAATGCATCTATATTAATAGATGCACAGGTCATGTGGATGAACATGTGGAACCTACACTGGCACCCCCCTTTGCACCACAGATGCAGGAAACCCATAGAACTGGCACACAAGTGACGGGTTTGAGGCAAACACCCCTTGCTGCTCACGGAGAGGCTGCAATTCACCATTGAGCCACTAATAGGGATGTCCCACACTATGTCAACCCGGTGCATCCCGTATGTTTCCGAGGGCAGTGTTACACACATTGATGCCTTCATCACAATCCACAATCACATTACAGATGACTGTCACCAAGTGTGACTATCAATTCAGGTGAATCCAGCTCCATGTCATGTGACCCATGGTGATTCTACATGTATGCTAAGTGGCCAAACATGAACAGGAGCAGTGCACACACATTCCAAACAAATAGCACACCCAAAAAGCCGTGGTGCATCCCTTACCCTAAGGTGATTTTTCGACATGTCCGTGCATGTTATGCTGATTCTGCACACGTTGCTGTATTCATAAGGAATAGTGGGAGCACAACAATGCCACCAGCAGACAGCATGCGCAAATACCTGGGGATGAGAGACACACAAGAAGTGAGCCAAAAGAAGCACATCCGCATGCATGGGCATGTACTCGACACGTATAAGGTTGTCAACATGCTAGGTGAAAATAGTGTCTCAGGTAAGACATACTGTTATTACACCATCACTTGAGTGACACATCCAAACACACCTCTGACTCACTTGCCAGACATGCAGATGGACCCACACATTGCAACACATGCCACACAAGGCTCAATGCGTGCACACTCAGACACTGCAACTCACCACTCAGCAAAGAAGTTGCGTATGAGCCGACTCCGGATGTCCTCTTCCTCCTCCTCCTCAACATCACATGCCTCGTCACCAAGCCCCTCGTCCTCCACGGGTGGATGTTCCTGCTCATCCGGATCCAGGATGAGTGGTACAGCTTTCTCCACTGCCATGTTGTGCAGCATGCAGCACACGAGGAAGATTTTGCAGACCTTCACCGGTGCATATGGGAGTGCGCCGCCGGTCTTGTGGAGGCACCGGAATCGGCTCTTCAGGAGGCCAAAGGTCCTCTCTATCACTCGCCTCGTCTGCCCATGGGCATTGTTGTACCGGTGATCGGCAGCCATTCTGGGGTTGTGGAGAGGTGTGATCAGCCATGGCATGTTGGGATAGCCAGAGTCCCCTACATGGAAACATCATGGACAGAAGTGGGTCAGGAGAAGCAGTAAGACAGAAAGATGACGCTAAATACAGGAGTAACAGAGTATACCCACCAACAAGACATGCTCGTTCATTGCGCAGCTGCAGCATCATTTCAGGCATCCTGCTACGCCTCATGATGTAGGCATCATGTGCTGATCCTGGAAAACGAGCACAGACATGGGAAATCACCATGTTAGCAAGACACACCACAAGGGCATTAATGGAGTGGTAATGTTTCCTGTTCCTATAGTCTACCTCCTGTGCCTGTGGTGGTACCAAAGCCACATGTGTCCCATCAATAGACCCAATGACATGGGGCATCCCTCCCAGGGCATAGAAGTCACCCTTGACACCTGTCAACTGCTCAGGAGTTGGGAAATGAATAAACTCATCCAGGTGAACCAACATGGCCTCTAAAAAATCATGCAGGACACGGCTGAACATGGTCTGGGACATGCCACCAACATGAGTAATAGTATGTTGGAACGTACCCGTGGCAAAGAAATGTAGGGCTGCCATCACCTTCATCTTGGGTGTCAGTGCAGTAGGATACCTGTGTAGCGGTTGGAGGTGTGGTGCCAGCCTTGCTGTCAAGTTCAGAATCAACCGTTGGGTGAAGCGGTAGCGGCGTATACAGTCACGTTCCCTCAGGGCAGCCAGGTCTGGGATTGGTCAGGGGAGAGGCGGTGCCCTGCAGTAATTTGGAAGGGACAACGAAGAGTGAGTACAGTACAACAACACTGTCAATGTACTGAGCACATGTTGAACAGCCAATACACATATGCTACATGCAGAGTCAGGTCTGTGCAATATATCCTGGACACGTATGCCAGGCAGGTGACACTCCTACCAAGAGCCAGCTACAAACGTGGATTCACAAGCTCAATATGACATGGCATGAAACTAGCTGTGGGCCAGTGTAAGTGAACAGGCAGACGCATTACAGGAGTGACAGACATCCACATGTGTGCAGAAGAAGGATGTTTATCATACAGACAGGTTGCGTAACACTAGAGGCACAGGTCACATGTCCCTGAAAAAAGGACAGACCACACACCTTGCCATGAAGGGGTACATGTCAAAACTGATCACACATACATTGATACTACGCAGATATGTCCTTGTCTCGCAAGTCCATGTTCGATGCATACATACACACGTTACGTCTGATTCCACATGTGTCCTGGTGTGCATAATAGTGTGCCATGCCCATCCACACACATGCACATGTTGGATGCAGCATTTGCAGATGCATTTGACGGAACACCAACAGCAAGCTTATGGGAACACATGACACACATATGACATACTCACATCGTGCAACACCGGTAGTCACATGTCAGGTGTCATTATCCGTGTACCTGGCATCAGGGGACAGTTGCGGGTGTTGGCGACTGTGCCATGCCAGTGACGCAGTGCTCAACAAGTCTGTACTACATGCACACATGTCAAAGGTGTGAAGGGGATGTGTGGCACATAGTGCAGCTTGACACATGACATGTGTACACAGCTCATCACACATCTACTGGGTTCAAACATGAGGAGATTTATGTCACATCACAGCCTGACACACCTAGGCCCGATACATGTATTACTGCACTGACAATGACTTGATGTCCAGCCTCGGCCAAGTATGACAGCTCAATTCCTTTCTGTGTGCCGCCTGTCACCAGTGTAAGGTGTGAAACGAACCGTACACACGCTCTGAGGGCGTGTGTAGGGTCCTTATCACTATGGTAGTGTTGCCGTAGGCGTACGCCATAGGGATACGGTCCGTACACGCGTGTGAAGGGTCCGTACCACCATGGTTGTGTCGCCGTAGGCGTACGCCATAGGGATACGGTCCGTACACACGTGTGTAGGGTCCGTACCACTATGGTAATGTTGCCGTAGGCGTACGCCATAGTGATACGGTCCATACACACGTGTGTAGGGTCCGTACCACTATGGTAGTGTTGCCGTAGGCGTACGCCATGGTGATACGGTCCGTACACGCGTGTTGAGGCTCCGTACCACGATGGTTGTGTCGCTGTAGGCGTACGCCATAGGGATACGGTCTGTACACGCGTGTGTAGGGTCCGTACCACTATGGTTGTGTCGCCGTAGGCGTACGCCATAGGGATACGGTCCGTACACGCGTGTGTAGGGTCCGTACCACTATGGTTGTGTCGCCGTAGGCATACGCCATAGGGATACGGTCCGTACATGCGTGTGTAGGGTCCGTACCACTATGGTAGAGTTGCCGTAGGCGTACACCATGGTGATACGGTCCGTACACGCGTGTGTAGGGTCCGTACCACTATGGTAGTGTTGCCGTAGGCGTACGCCATGGTGATACGGTCCGTACACGTGTGTGTAGGGTCCATACCACTATGGTAGTGTTGCCGTAGGCGTACGCCATAGTGATACGGTTCGTACACGCGTGTGTAAGGTCCGTATCACCATGGCGTACGCGTACGGCAACACTACCATAGTGATACGGACCCTACACAGGTGTGTACGGACCGTATCACTATAGCGTACGCCTACGGCGACACAACCATGGTGGTTAGGACCCTACACATGCGTGTACGGACCGTATCCCTATGGCGTACGCCTACGGCGACACAACCATGGTGGTACGGACCCTACACACGCGTGTACGGACCATCTCACCATGGCGTATGCCTACGGCAACACTACCATAGTGATACGGACCCTACACACACGTGTACGGACCGTATCACCAGGGCGTATGCCTACGGCGACACAACCATGGTGGTATGGATCCTACACACGCGTGTACGGACCGTATCACCATGGTGTATGCCGACGGCAACACTACCATGGTGGTACAGACCCTACACATGCATGTACGGACCGTATCACCATGGCGTACGCCTACGGCAACACTACCATGGTGATACGGACCCTACAGACGCCTGTACGGACCGTATCACTGGAGTAGTGGTGCCCTAGGGGCGTTGAACGCTCCATACCTGTGTGTGTATAGTGAAATTACATAGGGGACATGTGAGAAGTTGGCCTGGTATATGATGCTCACTAGTTAAAGTGATCACCTTGTACCATGCCAAGCAACCCTTATGGTGTGGTTGTAAGTCAACCTTTTCGGACTAGCTGCCCTAGTGGTAGCGTAGGCTAAGCAGTCTTTGAGGCTAAACTCGTGAAGCGTGTTAATCCAGCTGTTTTACCAAATGCAACCCCCTTTTATACCAATGAAAGGACACCACACAGATATATATTCAAAATATATATGTATTTATTTCTCAAAGTAACCCCTAGTCTCTTTATGAGCACAGGAGCACAAATCGTCAAACAAGATTACAGTAGAATACACAGAAGTTGCACTTTATATGGATAGGCCCTGGTGGCCGCTCAAACCATATACTAAAATAGTGGTATAAGTACCACGAACAAAAAAGGGAAAAGGCCTAGGGCCTCTAGAATCGCTGGGCCTACAAGGAGCTAACTTCAGTTAGTGACCAGGAGGTCCACGGGTGGCGTGTGCAGAGCAAATAGTCACACGCGTGCTCCCATAGGTTTCAATGGGTGCGTAAAAAGTACAAAGTTACTGCAAAGAGGATCTTCCGGATGGACTAGGACCTCAAGATTTGGAACACAGGCACTAGAGATGTAAAACTACACTTGGGCATAGGTGTGCGAGCTTTACCTCACCCACAGGAAGCGGGTGCATAGGCCTCGAAGTGCGTCGGGTTTCTTCTATCTGTTCCGTGGAGCTTGAAGACAAAGATGTTGCAGGCAGTCGGTCCGGGAGAGATGCAGTGGATCCAAGAGTGGATCGGAGATGTTGAAGACCTGTAAGCAGAGGGGACAGTGTTCACAGTCACTAGCCAGTGACCGGCGTGGCACCAGGTGGGTACCAGGCAATGTCGGGTGCAAACAGGAAGAAAGGTGTAGCTTGTCTCTGCAGCCACGTGGTCCCTGGAGGTCGACGACGTCCAGGAGTCGGTTCACGAGCTGTCCCACGCAGGCTCTCGCTGTCGGCGGTGTCAGCGACTTGATCGAAGCAAACAAGCCTTGGCAAAAGCAATTGTTGTAGGAGATGAAATAAGCTGTTGGTTCTGACCAGCAAGGTCAGAGGGACTGCTCCTTTGGAGGGGAGCAAGGGCCAGTCTGGAGCAACCAGACCAGTGGTGTATTTCGTAAAGTTCATCGCCAAGATGGCTACTAGCCAGCGGGCCAGCAACCGGGTAGGCGCGCCAAGTGGCAAAATGCAGAAGGGCCCCACGCAGATCGTGGAGATGCTGGAGGGCTCACCTTTGGTGCAGATGCTGCTCGAGAGTTGGGCTTCTCAGATCCCAAAACACAACTTGGAGGGAGCCTCGGTTGTTGCACTTGTCAGCTTGTCGTGGTCGTTTCAAGATGGCTGGCTCCACGTGTCTCGGTGCCTCCACGGGTCTCCTCTTTTAAGGGACTGTGGATCGGGCGGTGAGAGGTCTGGAGGTCCAGGTCTTGTCAGTCTCTGGGCTCGGGCTCCGGCGGGAGGCGGCGGCAAAGCAGACGTTGATTCGCTGGATGGTGCTTGCGTTAGCAAGGTGGTCACTCCCTGACCACAGGGGAGATTGGCTTCAGTCCTCTGTGCAGCAGAGCGTCGAAGTTCCCGTCTTCTTCTTAGTTTTAAGTTGATTCCAGGATGTCTGAAGTCTTAGGACACAGCTCCTACCTTTAAGCGGATTCTAGGGGCCGGACTACCTGCTAGGTCCCTCCCTATGGGTGGAACCAGGAAGGGGGGTGGTTACACCCCCAATCCTTTGTCCAGCTCGCCCCAGGCCCGGGACTGGTGTGCCCCAGGACCGGTTTGAACTGGCATATGCACCGAGGCTCCTTGTGAGCCACAGGCATGTCTGGTTTCTTTCAAGCCCTACCTGACCAATACACAAAATCCTGTCTGGGGTGGTGCATGCACCTCCCCTGGCAGGAAACCCTTTTTCCACACCTCCCAAGCTGGAAGGACTCCCAGCAGCAGGAGGGCAGACTTGTGTCTGTGGTGGCAGCATCCATTTTGTGGAGCTGAGGCTATGTCTGATTTTACCCGGGTTTCAGGTACTGTACATGTCGTGTCCCTCTAGAAGGGTGGAATGCTAACCCCGTCGCCAGAATTGGCGAGGGGTTAGTATTCCAATTCGTATGACACCTTACTTGACATGTTTTGATAAAGCCAAACCAAAGATAGCATTTAACCGCGAGGTTCATAATGCACTTAAGAGTATATGGTATGACGATATCTGGAAACAGTAGAAGGAAGTTGTTCCGAGCACTGCAGACAGGCTCAGCTCATGCCAGAGCACCATCTCACATGGAACCAAGCACTCTGCCTTCAGGATTGTTAAGGCCTGCCATAGGAGTGACTTATAGGTTACCAGGTGTCCCATTTAAGGTTAGGCATAGGTATACTACACCTAAGTAAGAGGTGATTACACCAACTTACCCCAGCTGAGTGATCAGCCAGTTGTGTCAAATTGTTAGGCCAAGCCTGGGGTAGCATAATACATGCTTCAGCCCCTGGCAGGCCTTGGGTACACCAATGCCCTGGGTACCTAGTGTACACTGGTACAGGGGCTGACAGGGTGATCCACTTCCAATTGGTTATGCACCTAGGGTGCATAGTTTTAATTTAGTAGAGAGAACAGCAGGCTGGGGGTCTGATTGGCAGGCCCACAACCTCAATATGTCAAAAACCAGTGAAGCAAAAAGCAAAAATTTGGGGTGACCATAGGATAGCAGACCCTACTCTCCTACACAACCCCCCCCCCAAACGCTGGGACATTAAACTAGCCTTGACCAGTCTCGTCTTCATGTCCTAAGTGGAAGTACCTGGAGAGACCATCTGCATTCCCATGGTCAGTACCTGGCCGGTGCTCCACTGTAAAGTCCATCCCCTGTAGGGAAATGGACCACCTAAGCAGTTTGGGGTTTTCTCCCTTCATCTGATTTAGCCACAAGAGGGGCTTATGGTCGGTCTGAATCTTGAAGTGAGTGCCAAACAAGTATGGGCTCAGCTTCTTCAGGGCCCACACCACAGCAAAGGACTCCCTCTCAATAGCTGACCAATTCTTCTCTCTGGGGGTCAACCTTCTGCTAATAAAAGCAATGGGTTGGTCTTGACCATCTACATTAAGTTGTGACAGCACAGCTCCCACACCCAACTCAGAAGCATCTGTTTTGACAATAAACTCTTTGGAGTAGTCAGGACTTTTCAGGATAGGTGCAGAGCACATGGCCTCCTTCAGGTCATCAAATGCCTTTTGACAGCTTACTGTCCACTGAACCTTTTTGGGCATCTTCTTGGATGTCAGATCATTAAGAGGAGTCACAATGGACCCATAGTTCTTAACAAACTTCCTGTAGTACCCAGTCAAGCCCAAGAAAGCTCGAACTTGAGTCTGGGTGGTTGGAGGGGACCAGTCCTTGATGGATTGTATCTTACTCTCCAGTGGTTGAACTTGGCCTCCACCTACAAGGAGGCCCAAATATACAACCTTACTCTGCCCTATCTGGCACTTAGTAGCCTTGATAGTGAGGCCTGCCCTTTGCAGAGCCTCAAGAGCCTTCTTCAGGTGGATCAGGTGATCCTCCCAGGTGGAGCTAAAGACAGCAATGTCATCAAGATATGCTGCGCAAAAGTCATCCAACCCAGTAAGGACTTGGTTCACCAGCCTTTGGAAGGTGGCAGGTGCATTCTTCAGACCAAAGGGCATCACCACAAACTGGTAGTGCCCACCTGGGGTTGAGAATGCTGTTTTGGCCTTAGACTCCTCAGCTAATCTGATTTGCCAATAGCCAGCTGTTAAGTCAAATGTGCTCAAAAACTTTGCAGAAGCTAATTTGTCTATGAGCTCATCTGCCCTTGGAATAGGGTGTGCATCTGTCCTGGTGACAGCATTGAGTCCTCTGTAATCCACACAGAACCTCATCTCTCTCTTGCCATCTTTGGTGTGAGGTTTGGGGACCAGAACCACTGGGCTAGCCCAGGGGCTCTCTGAGGGTTCAATGACACCTAATTCCAGCATTTTATGTACCTCAGCCTTTATACAGTCCCTGACATGGTCAGGTTGCCTGTAAAGCTTGTTCTTTACAGGCAGACTGTCACCAGTGTCCACCACATGGGTACACCAGTCAGTTTGACTAGGTATCAAGGAAAACATATGTAAAAATGATTGTAGAACCTGTCTACATTCAGTCTGCTGATGGGCAGTGAGGTTGCCTCCAAGGGTCACTCCTTCAACTGAGCCATCTTCAGGGTTCTGAGACAACAGGTCTGGGAGAGGGTCACTCTCTTCCTCCTGTCCCTCATCTGTAGCCATGAGCAAGCCCATGTCTGCCCTGTCAACATATGCTTTAAGCCTGTTAACATGGAGTACCCTGTGGGGACTCCTGGGAGTTCCTAGGTCGACCAAGTAGGTGACCTCTCCCTTCTTTTCCAGGATTGTATGGGGTCCAGACCATTTGTCTTGGAGTGCTGCTGGGGCCACTGGCTCCAACACCCATACCTTCTGTCCTGGCTGAAACTCAACCAAGACAGCCTTTTGGTCATGCCAAGCTTTCTGTAAGGCCTGGCTTGCCTCAAGGTTTTTGGATGCCTTCTCCATATACTCAGCCATCCTGGAGCGGAGACCAAGTACATAGTCCACTATGACTAGCTTAGGCTTTTTGAGAGGTAACTCCCATCCTTCCTTCACCAAACACAGTGGGCCTCTTACAGGGTGCCCAAACAACAATTCAAAGGGGCTGTAGCCAACTCCTTTTTGTGGGACCTCTCTGTAAGCAAACAGAAGGCAGGGTAGAAGGATGTCCCATCTTCGCCTGAGCTTTTCAGGTAATCCTTTGATCATACCCTTTAGGGTCTTGTTAAATCTCTCAACAAGCCCATTGCATTGTGGGTGATAAGGGGTGGTGAACTTGTAGTTGACACCACATTCCTTCCACATAGCTGTCAAGTATCCTGACATAAAGTTGGTACCTCTGTCAGATACTACCTCCTTAGGAAACCCCACTCTGGAGAATACTCCCAGCAGGGCCCTGGCCACAACAGGAGCTGTAGTGGTCCTAAGGGGAATTGCCTCTGGATACCTGGTGGCATGATCCACTACCACCAGTATAAATCTGTGCCCAGATGCAGTGGGAGGATCCATGGGACCCACTATGTCTATTCCCACTCTTTCAAAGGGGACCCCCACCACAGGTAGTGGTATTAGGGGGGCCTTTGTTGTGCCACCTGATTTGCCACTGGCTTGGCAGGTCACACAGGAGCGACACAACTCCTTTGTATCTTCATTCATATGAGGCCAGTGAAAGTGAGGGACAAGCCTGTCCCAAGTCTTGTTCTGGCCTAAGTGTCCTGCTAAAGGAATATCATGGGCCAAGGTAAGAAGGAAGCCCCTAAATTGCAGAGGTATAACCAACCTCCTGGTAGCACCAGGCTTGGGGTCTCTAGCCTCTGAATAAAGGAGCCCTTCATCCCAATACACTTTATGGGTACCTTGAGCATTCCCAGCAGCCTCAGCAGCAGCCAGCTGTCTGAGGGGTTCAAGAGAGGGACAGGATAACTGAGCCTGCCTCAAGTCAGCCCTTGAAGGTCCCCCTGTCCCCAGAAACTCAACCTGATCAGGTTCAAGCTCTTCAGGGACAGTTCCTTCAGGGTCCTCTAGATAAGCTTCCTGGGAAGGCTGATCATCACTCTGAGGCAGGGGGGAAGGCACAGCCTTGACCCTCCTGTTCTTCTTCTTGGTAGGTGCTTGGTCCATTGTTCCAGGATCCAAGACCTGAGGTTCAGTGAGGCACTTTTTGGCCTGTGACCTGGTCACAGCAAGGACATGTGATGATATACCTAACATCTCTGCATGAGTCCTGTACTCCACTTCTGACCATAGAGAACTCTCTAGGTCATTGCCCAACAAACATTCTACTGGGAGGTCTGCACTAACCACAACCCTTTTGAGGCCAGTTACCCCTCCCCATGAGAAGTTAACAACTGCCACACTATGTGAAGTAGTGGCATTGCTGGCATTGGTCACCAGGTAGTTCTCACCTGGTATGTACTGTCCAGGGTCCACAAAGCCTGGTGTCACCATAGTGACACTGGCACATGTGTCCCTGTAGGCTTGAGCCACTTTTTCATTTATTAAAGGAGTCTGCCTGTACTTGCCCAGGTTACTGGGGCTCACAGTCAGGGACAAATCAATGTCCCCATCACAGATCAAGACTGCCTGTGTCAGGGTTCTGTCTAAGTCAGAATCTCCTTCAGTTCCCATAGTGATTCCCACTACACCCTTTGTCTGGGGACCAACACTGCTAACAGTAGTACTGGGAGCAGGTGCCTTAGGGGCAACAGTGTTGGGGGCTCCACCCTTTTTGCAATCACCAGTCCAGTGAGTTGTATTTTTGCAATGATTGCACCAGGGTTTCTTTGGACCTTCTTTCTTCTTTTTGGACTGTTGTTGGGACCCACCCTCCTTAGCAGTAGTTTGGGGCCCTGTTGAAGACTTCTGGTCTTTAGATTTCTGATCTCCACCCTTTTGGTCTGTTTTCTTCTGATCACCCCCTTGGCCCTGGTTCTGGTTCTTTTGCTTAACCCTGGTTCTGACCCATTTGTCTGCCTTCTTTCCCAATTCTTGGGGAGAGGTCAGATCAGAGTCAACCAAGTGTTGATGCAGTTGCTGGTTTTGACAGTTATTTAAAATCTGTTCTCTCATCATCAAATTATACAATCCTGTAAAATCAGATACCTTACTTCCCAGCAACCAACCCTCCAAAGCCTTAGTGGCACATTCAACATTTTCAGACCAGTCCTGAGTCTGTGTCTTTTGGGTGTCTCTGAACATTAACCTGTACTGTTCAGTGGTTAAGCCTAACCCATCTACCAGAACACTCTTCAGGACTCTGTAATTTCTGACATCCTCTTCTCTAACAGTGAGGAGTCTGTCTCTGCCTCTTCCTTCAAAGGAGAGCCAGAGGATTGCTGCCCACTGGTCTTCAGGAACCTGCTGTACCTTGCAGGCTCTCTCAAGAGCAGTTATCCATTTGTGGATGTCATCCCCACTTTTGTAGGGGGGCACAACCTTAGACAGGTTCCTATTATCAAAGACCCTATCTTTGTCCTTAGGTACAATGCTGCCACCAGTGGGTATAGACCCACTCTCTCTAGGTTGCCTAGCCTTGTTCAGTTTTTCTTCCATCAGGGCTACTTCTAGCTCCTGCTTCCTGATCCTCAGCTGGGCTTCCTGCATTCTGGCCTCATGTTCCCTCCTCTGAGGGGTGGTCATCCTTTTCCTGGAGTGACCTTGAGAGCCTCTAGAGCCATGGGAAGCATTGGAGTCACCTGAGCGATTCCTTTGCCTCCCAAGCCCTGTGTTAAGTCCACTGGGGAGATCCAATGGGGTAAACCCACTGTCAATCCCCAATAGCCTTAGTTTAGCTGGGCCAAGTATAACACTTGGCACTGGGCTAGTTCTCCCTTCATCCTCACTACTTTCTGTATCCTCACCACTTTCCTCCCCTGTAGTATGATTCTCATCTAAGGGATGGCTATTGGAACTGGGTATCTCTGTAGCATCTTCAGAAGGGGGGCCTCCTGTTCCTGACCCTAAGGGGGCTAACTGGGAAGCTTTCTTGAGTTCTCTCTGATTCTCATCATTTTGCAAGAGTTCTCTGAGCTCAGCAGAGGTAGGGTTCTTGGGCTGTTTAAGGCCTCTAAGAGTTGCCAAATGCCTGAGCTCATTCTGGTTAAGGGTAGCAAAGCTGGATGGTGCCCTCTGGGGGTCACTCTCAACAGAGATGGGTACAGTGGACCCCTCTGCCCCGGCCATTGCTCTTAAGTGTGGGTGGATGTGTTGCAATATACCTACACTTGGGTTTACCTACTAAACCTATCTAGTAGTTGTAGTCAGGGTGTGCTACTCCCTTTGCTCTACAACAACTAATTTCAGTAGAACTTATGTATATCTAATCTTGTTTTATATGTACCTACAGGTACCTATGTGATCTTTCAATTGGTAACCAAGAGATTACAATGGTAAAACACAGCAAGCTCAAATCCAACCGCTGCTCACCAATGTGAGAAGTTGGCCTGGTATATGATGCTCACTAGTTAAAGTGATCACCTTGTACCATGCCAAGCAACCCTTTTGGTGTGGTTGTAAGTCAACCTTTTCGGACTAGCTGCACTAGTGGTAGCGTAGGCTAAGCAGTCTTTGAGGCTAAACTCGTGAAGCGTGTTAAGCCAGCTGTTTTACCAAATGCAACCCCGTTTTATACCAATGAAAGGACACCACACAGATATATATTCAAAATATATATGTATTTATTTCTCAAAGTAACCCCTAGTCTCTTTATGAGCACAGGAGCACAAATCGTCAAACAAGATTACAGTAGAATACACAGAAGTTGCACTTTATATGGATAGGCCCTGGTGGCCGCTCAAACCATATACTAAAATAGTGGTATAAGTACCACGAACAGAAAAGGGAAAAGGCCTAGGTCCTCTAGAATCGCTGGGCCTACAAGGAGCTAACTTCAGTTAGTGACCAGGAGGTCCACGGGTGGCGTGTGCAGAGCAAATAGTCACACGCGTGCTCCCATAGGTTTCAATGGGTGCGTAAAAAGTACAAAGTTACTGCAAAGAGGATCTTCCGGATGGACTAGGAACTCAAGATTTGGAACACAGGCACTAGAGATGTAATACTACACTTGGGCACAGGTGTTCCAGCTTTACCTCACCCACAGGAAGCGGGTGCATAGGCCTCGAAGTGCGTCGGGTTTCTTCTATCTGTTCCGTGGAGCTTGAAGACAAAGATGCTGCAGGCGGTCGGTCCGGGAGAGATGCAGTGGATCCAAGAGTAGATCGGAGATGTTGAAGACCTGTAAGCAGAGGGGACAGTGTTCACAGTCACTAGCCTGTGACCGGCGTGGCACCAGGTGGGTACCAGGCAATGTCGGGTGCAAACAGGAAGAAAGGTGTAGCTTGTCTCTGCAGCCACGTGGTCCCTGGAGGTCGACGACGTCCAGGAGTCGGTTCACGAGCTGTCCCACGCAGGCTCTCGCTGTCGGCGGTGTCAGCGACTTGATCGAAGCAAACAAGCCTTGGTAAAAGCAATTGTTGTAGGAGATGAAATAAGCTGATGGTTCTGACCAGCAAGGTCAGAGGGACTGCTCCTTTGGAGGGGAGCAAGGGCCAGTATGGAGCAACCAGACCAGTGGTGTATTTTGTAAAGTTCGTCGCCAAGATGGCTACTAGCCAGCGGGCCAGCAACCGGGTAGGCGCGTCGAGTGGCAAAATGCAGAAGGGCCCCACGCAGATCGTGGAGATGCTGGAGGGCTCACCTTTCGTGCAGATGCTGCTCGAGAGTTGGGCTTCTCAGATCCCAAAACACAACTTGGAGGGAGCCTCGGTTGTTGCACTTGTCAGCTTGTCGTGGTCGTTTCAAGATGGCTGGCTCCACGTGTCTCGGTGCCTCCACGGGTCTCCTCTTTTCAGGGACTGTGGATCGGGCGGTGAGAGGTCTGGAGGTCCAGGTCTTGTCAGTCTCTGGGCTCGGGCTCCGGCGGGAGGCGGCGGCAAAGCAGACGTTGATTCGCTGGATGGTGCTTGCGTTAGCAAGGTGGTCACTCCCTGACCACAGGGGAGATTGGCTTCAGTCCTCTGTGCAGCAGAGCGTCGAAGTTCCCGTCTTCTTCTTAGTTTTAAGTTGATTCCAGGATGTCTGAAGTCTTAGGACACAGCGCCTACCTTTAAGCGGATTCTAGGGGCCGGACTACCTGCTAGGTCCCTCCCTATGGGTGGGACCAGGAAGGGGGGTGGTTACACCCCCAATCCTTTGTCCAGCTCGCCCCAGGCCCGGGACTGGTGTGCCCCAGGACCGGTTTGAACTGGCATATGCACCGAGGCTCCTTGTGAGCCACAGGCATGTCTGGTTTCTTTCAAGCCCTACCTGACCAATACACAAAATCCTGTCTGGGGTGGTGCATGCACCTCCCCTGGCAGGAAACCCTTTGTCCACACCTCCCAAGCTGGAAGGACTCCCAGCAGCAGGAGGGCAGACTTGTGTCTGTGGTGGCAGCATCCATTTTGTGGAGCTGAGGCTATGTCTGATTTTACCCGGGTTTCAGGTACTGTACATGTCGTGTCCCTCTAGAAGGGTGGAATGCTAACCCCGTCGCCAGAATTGGCGAGGGGTTAGTATTCCAATTCGTATGACACCTTACTCGACATGTTTTGATAAAGCCAAACCAAAGATAGCATTTAACCGCGAGGTTCATAATGCACTTAAGAGTATATGGTATGACGATATCTGGAAACAGTAGAAGGAAGTTGTTCCGACCACTGCAGACAGGCTCAGCTCATGCCAGAGCACCATCTCACATGGAACCAAGCACTCTGCCTTCAGGATTGTTAAGGCCTGCCATAGGAGTGACTTATAGGTTACCAGGTGTCCCATTTAAGGTTAGGTATAGGTATACTACACCTAAGTAAGAGGTGATTACACCAACTTACCCCAGCTGAGTGATCAGCCAGTTGTGTCAAATTGTTAGGCCAAGCCTGGGGTGGCATAATACATGCTTCAGCCCCTGGCAGGCCTTGGGTACACCAATGCCCTGGGTACCTAGTGTACACTGGTACAGGGGCTGACAGGGTGATCCACTTCCAATTGGTTATGCACCTAGGGTGCATAGTTTTAATTTAGTAGAGAGAACAGCAGGCTGGGGGTCTGATTGGCAGGCCCACAGCCTCAATATGTCAAAAACCAGTGAAGCAAAAAGCAAAAATTTGGGGTGACCATAGGATAGCAGACCCTACTCTCCTACAGGACACATGAGGGACAATTATAAGGGCCTAAATGCATGCTGGTTGCCATGGAGACCCAGTTTCAAGTTCAAATTTTTTCATCAGGTGGCCAGCAGAAGTCGGTTGGAGACAATATACAAAGTTGCAAAGTGGTTGTTGACTTGACATCATGCTCATTTTTTATAACATGCAAAGGCACCCACTGGGGTCGGTTTAAAGGGATTGGAGGAAACGTAGGATGCAAATGAGATTGACCAATCACTCTGTACTCCTGTAAATGAAACAGGCCAGCAAGGCAAGTATTAGGCAGCCAGGCCCCATTAGAGAGCACTTGCCTGCACAACCTTTCATTCCACACCACTGCTGCTGCTCGTGAGTTCTCTGGCACCATGTCCAGGTCTGTGGAGAGGGCCCAGCCATTCACCAGGAGGAGAACCAGGCTCTGCTGGACGTGATCCTCCCACAGTACCCTTGCGTGTATGGGAGACCAGGGGAGCAGGTGAGTGCTGACTCCATTAGCTCAGACTGTGCCCCTTTTTTGTGACTGTCACTTCTGGCATTGTGTCCAGGTGTGACAGACATGCAATGTTCTTTAGAGTGGGTTCCAGGGGGGGATGCCTCATGTCTCCCATGCAGAGCATGCTGTTGTGCATGTCTGCACTCCTCATTTGCATGGTGCTTACTGTGACAATCACTGCATGGTGCATGCCACATTCAGCCTGGCTAATCCTCTTGGGAATGTTGTTTCTACAGTCCTGATCTGAATCTGTGTTCCCCCCAGTGTGACAGGTGACTGTACCCACAGATGTGTGTGATTTGAGTGTACCTGTGGTGATAGTGTCCAAATGATGTGTTCGTCACCTGGACATTGGTGTGTGTGTAAGTCCCCTGTCATGTGGGTGAGTGTCTATGTGGAGTGTTGCACCCCAGCTGCATGAGGGATGCATATACCCTACCCATCTGATGTGAGCAGGGAGCAGTGCTGTGTGTCTGACGTGCTGAGCCTGCCCCACACCTGTGACACCCCCAGTCTAGTGGCATATGTGCAGAGTGATGTTTGTACCCGCAGTTGCCAATGGCAGGTGATTGTCCTGTGCCTGTGTGTGTCTGTGTACCCTGCTGAGGTTGCGTCAGTGTCCTGGGGCATGTGACTGCTTTGAGGTGCTGTACATAATCGTGGTGTAGCTTGTGATGCACAGTATAAGCCGGGATCAGTGATTGTGTTGCACCCCTCATTCCACCTGTGTACTTCCAATGCCACGTCGTGCATTTGGCCTTCCCCAGAGGATGATGTCCCTATGACAAAGGTGCAATGAGTTTGCTGCATACTATGCCCTGTTCCAACCAGCCAAATTGTTCAAATGTGTGTCTCTGTGACATGGAGCAGGTGTATTGATGTTGGCTCACTTTGTCATCCTCACAGGTAGGCGTCTATGCCAAGGCGGAGATCTGGAAGCAAGCCGTCAGTGCCGTGAGGTCGGTGGAGGGTCGGAGGCAGCGCCTGGCCCAGGTGAGGAAACGCTGGCAGGATATCCGGTGCTGGACCAGGAGGATCGCCCGGGTCCTGCTGGGGGACTCACCAGAGAGCCATAAGAACCGTGGGCGCCAGCGTCTGCCCCACCAGATGAAGTGTGTCCTGGCGGTGGTCTTCCCTGACTTGGATAGGGTCTTAGCGGAGAAGCAGCAGCAGGAAGGGGGTAGGTACATGTGTGTTTGTTGTGTGTCACCAGCTATTGGAAGTGCGCAGTTGCATGGATACACTGCCAGGGTTCATATGTGCAGTACATATCCTGTTCCACCAAGTCAACCGGTGCTGTTCTTCCTCCCTTCCCCTCCTTGACATGTGTTCCCTGGTCTGTGTGTAGTCACTCTTGCACAAGGTTATCTAGACTGCCAGTTAATCCAAGTGCCCAATGCTTGCAGCATCATGTGTGGGGGTGGTGTGTAACATGTGTTGGGTCCTTGCCTGTGCCCTGGCCAGTTCAGTCAATGTGGGGTCCATGTTAGTTGGCACTGATGCTGAGTCCCGACATGGGAGTGTGTCTGAAAGGTGTACTGCCTTACAGCATGCATGACCAATATTGTGCCCTCAGACATGATGTGCATGAGTGGGAGATATGCATAGTGCAGGGACGTTTGCTTCTGTTGCAGTCATATCCATCCCGGACCATGGAGGAGTGTGGCCACTACAGTCCCCTGGGGCACCTTTTCCTAGGTATCATGTGTGTCATCCAACAATGTGGACATTCTCTGTGTCTTCAGCATAGGTCGGGCTCTGTGGCATTGTACCCTGGCCTCATTTATATTTGCGTTAAGTGTGCTACATGTGTCCACTGTACAGGGTGACCCAATTTGGCTTGTGCATACTCACAGTGGCCAGTGCCTGTGTGTCTTGGTACAACTATCTGATGATGGTTGTTTGTCAATAATATGTGTGGACAGGCGCACGAGGGTTAGTTCGTGTACATTCTGGATTCATTGAAGGTCATTTTAGTAATCCCCGAGTAAGAGGTGTAAGTAGTTCCTCTGTGTCACTCACATTGTCTCAGGTAGGGGGGGTTTGTGCGGGCAAGGCCTACATGTCCAAACCGTATGTGTCCTTGCCACGTCTGGCCTGTGTGTGAATATCGTCTGAACATACACTCAACATGCAATGACCCAGTCATGTTGGGCAGGGTTTAATGTATTTGCTAAGCAGCATGTGCCAAGAGTAGAAAGACATGGTTCCTGCTCATCCCTTTTTTGGCTACGGTGTGTGGTCCAGATGCAGTACTCGACTGTCCCCAGAGGCTAGCTCCTCTGTCTAATTTGATTTCAAGTTCTTTGCTGTTGTGTCATGCTCTCCATTGTTTCTCAGTGGCATGGTGGGTCAACCAACTGTGTGGTGCAGGGCCTACATATGTGCGTAGTATTGTAGATGTTACTCATGTTGCCTTTCATGCTATGCACTGTGACCTATGTAGTTTTGAATCATGTGTCATATGTATACAGATGTCTGATTCTTTCCTGTCTCTTCACCTTGCCCACAGCATCGTCGTGGGAAACCGAGGGAGACACTGGCACGGACCTTGAGGAGGGATCCAGCAGCGGTGCCACCAGCGCTGGCGAGTCTGGCTCAGCGAGTGGCACGGAGGCGGAGGGGAGTGCGGCGGAGGACCTGTCCATTCCCACCACCGACTATGACACTGACGGGTCCGAGACTGAGCTCCCAGAGGGGGCGGACGCTGCTCCCAGAGCTGAAAGCAGCACTCCATCTGTCGCCGCCCCCTCCATTCCCATCACCCGCCTCCCAGTTGCTCGGGTCCCTTCCCTCCGTGCTCGGCGCCAACAGGTCTCCTTTGGGTCAGGCACCGCACCCCCTGCCCCTGTCTCCCCTGCTGCCGTCAATGCCGAGTCTGTGGACATTCAGTGGCAGTTGCAGGTTGGTCAGGCATCGATGCTTACTGTCCTCCATGGCCACACCACACTGCTGACACAGATGGTGTCGTACTTGGAGGGCATGTCAGAAGCGATGTCTGATCAACGGATGTTCCTGAGGTCCATAGACTCGTCACTGACTGCAGCAGTGGGTCTCCTGCAGCGCTACGTTCAACCCCCTACCCCTGACCCATCCACACTTCCCACTCCCATGCCTGTCCCACGCACACCCAGACGTCCCCATGCACGCACCCCACCAGACACAGGCAGCACACCACCAGGGAAGGCCAAGCACACTCCTCCAGTCATGCACACACAGGGGGAAGTAGGCACACCCACTGGGTCTGGGGGCAAACGGCAGGCACGCAGCCACAGTGGGAGTCCGCAGTCCTCAAGACCCACTTCCTCAAAAACCACTCCCTTTAGCTCTCCTGGCCAACTGTCAGAGAAGGAGTCCCTCGTGGCCAGTGTGTCCCTCAGCCCCAGTGTGGCACCACCCCGCAAGGGGTGGAGGCAGTGCCTGGCCAGGGTAGTTGAGTCCCCCCCCCTGTCCACACCCTCCCCCAGGAGCGCTGCAACCCATCCCTCCAACCGCCCCCCCTCCTTGGAGCCTGTGGTTCATTCAGGTGCAGGGGAGACGCTGGGAGACCTTGCCACCGTATGCAGCACCATCCTTACCACCACCTTTGGCGCTGCCCCACCCCCTGTGGTGGAGTCGTCCGTCCCTGCACCCACGACACCTACCCTTGCCCCTCCTGTCCCTGCGGTGCCTGGTCCTTCCCCCCCACATGATGCCCCCCCTTCTGTGGATGATGTGGTACAGTGAACTGTTCAGGCAAGCTAGGGGAGACACGTCCCTAAGTGTCCCCCACCAGGACTTTGCATATGGCCTGGCCTATGGGCACTCTAGTTTGTGGACAATCATTTTGACATTTTTGATTTCTGCTGAATAAAGCATTTTGATTTTCTTTTGCACACTAATGCTTTCCTGGACTTGCTGTTGGTGGTGCTGCACCATGATTTGGGGTGGTGATAATGTGTTAGGTGTCTGGGAAATGTTGTAGTGTGCTGCTCATGGGGTGGACCCTGGTATCTGTGTGCCATCACAAAGGGCTCTGCAAATAATCTGTGGTCATGTGTGCTCTTACTGTATGGTGATATTGTCCCCAGGTGTGTTCCTTCCTCTGTGGACCCTGACATCTTCCCTGCAGGCTGTTTCCCAATTGTTGTGCTGAGCTGTGTCTACATATCCTGGGTGTGTGACGGATCCCTTCAACTGTGGCCATGCATGCTCAGCAATGTCTCCACCTGCATCATTTGTGGCATCCTTGGTGGTCACTGTACTAGTGTATGGAGTATATTGACATGACTTCATGTGGACCAGTTCCCTTTTACACCCTATGCATGTGTGTACTCCCAGCCTCGCACACATGTGTTACGTGTTCTGCAGGGTCTTTGGTCACCTGACTGACAATTGTGGGCATTGTCTCTAAGGGTACTCCACCCTTTTCCTTCCATGGGAGGCACCAACTTGTTGGCTGCCCCAGCACCTGTACATTCCTATCAGTCCTGGAATGTGCGTGACAGTCTGTGTTCCCTTTGGGTCTCTTAGTTTAGTAGGGTGGCACATGAGTATACAGTCTTGTTGCATGCTCTCATTGTGTGTATTGTGCTGGCAGCGCCAGGGGTGGGTATGCATGTGTCATTTGTCATCACACCCACATGTGGTGTGTCATGCAGTGGGGGATGGACATCCACCCTCATGGGAGTGGGACACTGCTGTCAGTGATGTGTTGGCATGCCACTCTCAATATTGTCGCACTTTGTGTATGCCTTCATGCACCCATGGTGTTTTGCTAATTGTAGGATGGTGTACACACCACCATGTCTCTGTCCACTGCTGGGGGGACTCTGCACCCACCCCTCCTATGTCTGGGCACTGCTGGGAGTGATTGGCACCCACCCCTCATATGTCTGGGCACTGCTGGGAGGACTCTGCACCCACCCCTCCTATGTCTGGGCACTGCTGGGAGTGATAGGCACCCAACTTCCTATGTCTGGGCACTGCTGGGAGTGATAGGCACCCACCCCTCCTATGTCTGGCCACTGCTGGGGGGACTCTGCACCCACCCCTCCTATGTCTGGGCACTGCTGGTAGTGATAGGCACCCACCCATCCTGTGTCTGGGCACTGCTGGGAGTGATAGGCACCCACCCCTCCTGTGTCTGGGCACTGCTGGGAGTGATAGGCACCCACCCCTCCTATGTCTGGGCACTGCTGGGAGTGATTGGCACACACCCCTCCTATGTCTGGGCACTGCTGGGGGGACCCTGCACCCACCCCTCCTATGTCTGGGCACTGCTGGGAGTGATAGGCACCCACCCCTCTTATGTCTGGGCACTGCTGGGGGGACTCTGCACCCACCCCTCCTATGCCTGGGCACTGCTGGAGGGACTCTGCACCCACCCCTCCTATGTCTGGGCACTGCTGGGAGTGATTGCCACCCACCCCTCCTATGTCTGGGCACTGCTGGGAGGACTCTGCACCCACCCCTCCTATGTCTGGGCACTGCTGGGAGTGATAGGCACCCACTCCTCCTGTGTCTGGGCACTGCTGGGAGTGATAGGCACCCACCCCTCCTATGTCTGGGCACTGCTGGGAGTGATAGGCACCCACCCCTCCTATGTCTGGGCACTGCTGGGAGTGATTGGCACCGACCCCTCCTATGTCTGGGCACTGCTGGGGGGACTCTGCACCCACCCCTCCTATGTCTGGGCACTGCTGGGAGTGATTGCCACCCACCCCTCCTATGTCTGGGCACTGCTGGGAGGACTCTGCACCCACCCCTCCTATGTCTGGGCACTGCTGGGAGTGATAGGCACCCACCCCTCCTGTGTCTGGGCACTGCTGGGAGTGATAGGCACCCACCCCTCCTATGTCTGGGCACTGCTGGGAGTGATAGGCACCCAACCCTCATATGTCTGGGCACTGCTGGGGGGACTCTGCACCCACCCCTCCTATGTCTGGGCACTGCTGGGAGTGATTGGCACCCACCCCTCCTATGTCTGGGCACTGCTGGGAGTGCACTGCTGGGAGGACTCTGCACCCACCCCTCCTATGTCTGGGCACTGCTAGGAGTGATAGGCACCCAACCTCCTGTGTCTGGGCACTGCTGGGAGTGATAGGCACCCACCCCTCCTATGTCTGGGCACTGCTGGGAGTGATAGGCACCCACCCCTCATATGCCTGTGCACTGCTGGGGGACTCTGCACCCACCCCTCCTATGTCTGGGCACTGCTAGGAGTGATTGGCACCCACCCCTCCTATGTCTGGGCACTGCTGGGAGTGATTGGCACCCACCCCTCATATGTCTGGGCACTGCTGGGAGGACTCTGCACCCACCCCTCCTATGTCTGGGCACTGCTGGGAGTGATAGGCACCCACCCCTCCTATGTCTGGGCACTGCTGGGAGTGATTGGCACCCACCCCTCATATGTCTGGGCACTGCTGGGAGGACTCTGCACCCACCCCTCCTATGTCTGGGCACTGCTGGGAGTGATAGGCACCCACCCCTCCTGTGTCTGGGCACTGCTGGGAGTGATAGGCACCCACCCCTCCTATGTCTGGGCACTGCTGGGAATGATTGGCACCCACCCCTCCTATGTCTGGGCACTGCTGGGGGGACTCTGCACCCACCCCTCCAATGTCTGGGCACTGCTGGGGGGACTCTGCACCCACCCCTCCTATGTCTGGGCACTGCTGGGAGTGATTGGCACCCACCCCTCCTATGTCTGGGCACTGCTGGGAGGACTCTGCACCCACCCCTCATATGTCTGGGCACTGCTGGGAGTGATAGGCACCCACCCCTCCTGTGTCTGGGCACTGCTGGGAGTGATAGGCACCCACCCCTCCTATGTCTGGGCACTGCTGGGAGTGATAGGCACCCACCCCTCATATGTCTGGGCACTGCTGGGGGGACTCTGCACCCACCCCTCCTATGTCTGGGCACTGCTGGGAGGACTCTGCACCCACCCCTCCTATGTCTGGGCACTGCTGGGAGTGATAGGCACCCACCCCTCCTATGTCTGGGCACTGCTGGGAGTGATAGGCACCCACCCCTCATATGTCGGGGCACTGCTGGGGGGACTCTGCACCCACCCCTCCTATTTCTGGGCACTGCTGGGGCTGATGGCCACACACCCCTATGTGTCTGGCCACTGGCGTGGTACGACCCGTACCCACGTCCTACGGCCTGGGTATGGGCCCTACCCCTACGTCACCCCAACAATGGCGGGACGGCCCGTACCCATCCCATTGTTTGGGTGCCGTAGGGGTATGTACCGTACCCATGCCTTTAGGGCGTGGGTACGGCTCGTACCAAGCGTACCCCTACATCACCACTGCAATGGTGGTACGGGCCGTACCCATGCCTGTGGGACGTGGGTACGGGCCGTACCACCATTGCAGTGGTGATGTCGGGGTACGCGTGGTACGGCCCGTAGTCACACTCTGGGGGCGTGGGTACGGCCCGTACCTCCATTGTTGGGGTGACGTAAGGGCACGCACCGTACCCACGCCTTGGGAGCATGGGTACGGGTCATACCACGCCCACCCCTACGTCACCCCACAATGGCGGTACGGGCCGTACCCACGTCCCACAGGCAAGGGTACGAGCCATACCACCATTGCAGTGGTGATGTAGGGGTACGCGTGGTACGGGCCGTACCCACGCTCTGGGGGCGTGGGTACGGCCCGTACCTACATTGTTGGGGTGACGTGGGGCACGGACCGTACCCACGCCTTAGGAGCGTAGGTACGGGTCGTACCACGCCCACCCCTACGTCACCCCACAATGGCGGTACGGGCCGTACCCACGTCCTATAGGCATGGGTAGGGGCCGTCCCGCCATTGTTGGGGTGACGTTGGGGTGGGCGTGGTACGACCCGTACCCACGCTCTTGAGGCGTGGGTACGGTGCGTACCGCAATTGTTGTGTTGCCGGTTCGCATCCGTGTTGACTTCTGTTGTGAGGCCTTGGTGGAGACGCCCACACCCCCGAAGTGACCAGGCCCAGGGGGTCAGGTATGTGCAGGGCATGTATGATTTTGGACTTGGGTGTGGGTGATGTTTCCTGCCCCTGCCCCCCCCCTTTGCCCCTGAGTGTTGTTCTGACCTGCGGCATCTGCGTCGGTTCATGTACACCAGGTGGACTGCTATGAGGGCCGGGATGACACGTAGGTTGGGGTCCATGGCTGTCCGTCGTGTACAGGTGCTCCTTCTGCGCGTCGTCTTGTTTTCCTGGCAGTTTTTGGCTGCCGTAAAATATTGTCCGTGCGGAGTGACGTGGGCACGAATCGTACTTGCTGGTTCGTGAAACGCTGCCTGACTCCGTCCGGACGTCACGTCCGCGGCGTCCCAGATCAGAATTGTGAGTATATTTTGGTCGGCCGGTGATTTTTACGATTCGTACGGCAATGGTGTTTGCGTACGAATCGTACTTGCATGTTTGTATGGTATTTTTCCCAGGTACGAGTCGGACGGAGAAAAACGCTCCGTCCGACGGTTCATACCCGGGTTTTACAGGATCGGAATCAACACCATAGTGTCTTTGAAACTGAGACTCCTCGCCTGGCCCATTAACACCAATTCCATCCAACATCTTACCAACTGCACACTAAAGGGCGCTATGGAAACATGCAAACCGGAGAGCTCGTCAGGCTTGTCAGCAGTATCAAGCGCTATAAAAATTCTACGACACATGCCATGAGGTATCCATTGTCAAATAGTAGAGTAGTGAGAGAGAGAGACAAAAAAAGCTACAGGTAAAGAGTGGCCCGGACTATGTGGTCTGGACAGGTCACACAGGCTGACGTGGCAAAGTAAGTAGAGTTCATGTCCTGGTATATATCGAGGAAGTGAAACAAAATAACATAACGAGTGGATAGAAACAGAATTTAATGAATGCATTTTTGGTAACCTAGTTCTCCAAGTTCTACATTAAAAAAAATCAGCATAAATAGGCACACACTGACATGTATTGCTCTTTCCGGAGTTTAGCATTAATCTAAAATTATTTGTATAAATTTCACGCACGAGGACGTAAAAAACAAGCGCGTGCGCGCCTCGCGCTGCAAGGAGGCAGCAGGGGGAGGGGAGAGAGGGGGGGCCTATGCCTTATTCCCTTGCAGGAGCGAGCAGGAACCATATGTTTGTAATTAACATATGGTTTGAAAGCTCGCTCCCGCAAGGGAATCGCCAGACGTGCACGCGTTGCCATTGGAAGCAATGCAACGAGTGCACGTTTTTGCCCGCAAAGCTGTGCTGATGGCCAAAGGTCTCTTTTCCTAAGCAGCGCATGCGCGCTGCGTAGGCAAGACCTAAAAATAATAATAAATGAACGTTTCTTTGTGTAATGTGCCCGGGGCTCATGTAAAGCGCTCCAATACTGAGTTTGCGCTATATAAAATCTGCAACAAAAAAAAACAAGCATTTGCAATGCATTAGGTCTCGCATTTGCTCGAGTTTGAGCTGTTGACATTACAAATAATAATGCTTTTTTTTTTTAAAACATAAATAAAAGGCATTGTTATTTACAATGCCATTAGCTGAAACTCTTGTAACTGTGCTCAAACTATTATTCTGTTAGTCAGGGCTTTAAGTGGGCCGGGTCCTGCCGGTGCTCAGCACTGGCAGTTCTAAACAGCAGGTGCTGAGACAGCTCCCTATCAGGCTTTCCATTTTTACCCTCACCCTCAGGGTGAAAGAAAAAAACTTAACTCTGCAGCAGTACCACCCTTCACTGCCTTTGATGTAACTTCAACAAGACTTATTATACTTCTTTCAGAACGTCATCATTTCAGAACTGAAGCATTTAAAAATTACAAAGAAGCCCTGGTTGATGCTTATTTATCTTATGCAATTAACAACCATTGACAAAACCAACAGTCCTGACTTGTAGGTGTAATGTTACTTGTTGTATTATATATCTGGATGCAATGACACAAGCAGCAAAATACCAGTCGGTGGCACACTATGCTAAGCACAGATGTTTTGCCTACTGTGTTTTAGGCCCTGCCCTTAATGACATCAGCTACGCCCCTTTGAGAGACCCCCAAGTTTTTTCATCCCACTTAAATCCCCGGTAATAGCAACGCAGCTCCTTAATTTTTAATAAAACCATGTATTGCACACATACATCTCCATTACCCCATCAGATTTATATGAAAGGGCCATCACACGACACCAAGAGTGTTTTCAGCATATCACAACTGCAACGTGTTTGCCAAACCCCCATGTGGAGCAAACTAAGCAAAACGTCGACTTCCTAATTTTTGACCAGCTCTGTTGCATGCCTGTGAACAGAGATAATTTCATAATCCTAAAATCATGACTTATTTAGCCGTATTTGTAGGCCGAACCTAGAACAAGGTATCCGAAGCAGATCACCCATGGTGTCAGCGGGTGTGCCAACTGGTGCACAGTTCTGCTTTGAACTCCACATCATAAATACGGTAATACGGTAATTAAGACGCCAAAAGATTCTAGATGTTATGTCATGTTATTAATACTTCTAGAGCGCACGATTACCCTAAGGTGTCCTGGCGCTAAACACTGATTACCTGGGATAACAAGGATCTAAAACTGGGAAAAGAACCATGTCTTAAGATTTTTCCGAAAAGAGATAAGATCAGAAGCATTTCTCAAAGTGAGAGGGAGTTCATTCCAGGCCTTAGAGGCACAATACACAAAGCTCCTACCTCCCCAGTTTGTTTTCTTGAAAGAGGGAGTGTTCACTAGCTTGGCACCTGTGGACCTTAGAGTTCTGTTAGGGATGTACCAGGAAAACTTATTTTTAAGAAACTCAGGACCTGTTCCATTCAAGGCTCTAAAAACAATACACAGCGCCTTAAAGTGAGATCTCAAATGAGTTGGAAGCCAATGCAATTTCTTTAGTTCTCCTTTGACTGAAACAAACCTAGATGTCCCGGTCAGCAATTTAGCTGCTGCATTCTTAACCACCTGCAACCTGTTCAGATGTTGTTTTTGAACATTGAGATATAAACTGTTACAGTAATCAAGACGTGACATAATTAGTGCCGTCACCACCGTCCTCAAACTCCTTTCAGACAGGAAGAACCTAATTTTCCTAATCATTCTGAGAACCATGGAGCATGCAGAAGCCACCTTGCTCACATGGTCCCCCATGGTGAGTTTATCATCTATCACCATGCCCAGGTTTTTGGCTTTCCTGGATGGTATAGGACAGAGACCAAGATTCTCAGGCCACCATTCTGGTGTCCATATCCGAAGATTGTTCCCGAATCTCAACACCTCAGTCTTAGCTGAGTTGAGTTTAAAACAGTTAGCAGACATCCATGTTGAAATGGATCCCATACAGTTATGGAAGCATGCACCTGTTTCTGTTTCAGCTCCCTCCCTCACCGACAACACAATTTGTGTTTCGTCAGTGTAGGAGGTGAGCTGGAACCCAAAAGATCTAATAATGCCAGCCAGGGGTGCCACGTAAATGTTAAAAAGTGTGGAACTTAGTGCTGAGCCCTGCGGCACTCCGCATGGCAAAGAAAAGGTTTCAGAGATGCTACCATCTAGGTCAACTGTTTGTGACCTGTCTGTCAAAAATGAATTTAACAGTTTCCAGGCCTGGCCCCTTATCCCAATCTCAGATAACCGGTTGAGTAATACCTTATGGTGAACCTTATGATGTGTGTTGTCCCTAAGGAATTAGAAGCGTTACCTAACACAACTCTATAACAGGGCGCCTTTTCCAAAAGTCAAAGACGCACAGATATAAATAAGGACGAAAGCACCTGTACCTGATGATTACACTCCACAGAAGAATCAAACAACTTTAGTGCAACTGCTCAATGAGTAAATGGCATGGGTGTGCAGGTGGCGACACCTACCTTGGCGAGCATAGCGTTGTGGGTGGCTGCGGCCAGGTCCCTCAGGCTGGCCACGGTGCTGGCGGCCCTGGGGTGCAGGGCCGGCGAACTCCCACCCCCCGGGCTCTGGCTCAGGCTCTCCGAGGGGCTCCCGCCGCCCCCCGCCCTGGGCCGTTGTCAGATGCCGTCCAGGAGCCGCACCAGCAGGATGTTGGCCGGCAGGTCGTCCACCCCACATGCCACAAGGACCCGGCACTCCGGGCAGCGCAGCTCCCAGCGGGAGGTGACGATGTTCTGCAGGCAGCGGCGGCAGAAGGTGTGCTGGCAGGGCAGCACCTGGGCCGAGGTGTCCAGCCGCTCCAGGCACACAAAGCACTCAAGCAGCGACAACTCGTCCATCTCTCTGCCTCCTCCGCCGCCTCTCCTCGCTCCACCACCCCCTCTGCGCTCCCATCTCCTCTCCTCCTCCTCTCGGGTGGCTCTCTGCGGTCCCTTGGAAGTGCAAAGCCAAGATGCCCCGAGGAGCATTTACACCAGCAGCCCAGACCAGGCAGGGAGACCAGGGATCACTGCCAGTGCCATGCCAGGCACCGCCAGTGCGGCGGGAGGCAACTCGGAGCAGAGAATCACCCAGAAAAAAACCACATGACGTATGACGCCATGACGTATTTGCTCGCCTTTTTCTGCCGGGGACGGCCTCGCTTGCTAAAAGGTTTCTTGTCTTTATGGGGCCATGTGTTTGGCCCCATAAAGATAAGAAACCTTTTGCAACAAATGCAAAGCAGGCGAGGCCGTCCAAATGGGACGGCTGAAAAAGCCGAGCGAATACGTCACAAGGAGCTCTTTTCCAATGGCTGGCCACAGTTTAGCATATACGGTGACGCTGGCCAATGGAAAATAGGGGTGGGGCTTAAAGCCCTTTACTAAAAAATCCCCGTATCATTAAATCTCGCCAGCGAGACTGCGCTTGCGCGCAGCCTATGCCAGGCGAGACCTAAAAAAGACAAACAGCAAAATACAAGTCGGGCGGCACACTATTAGTCTAGTCAAATTAGTTAAAAAAAATGGGCTAACCTTAAACTAATTGCAATACAATTCCTGTGAGTGGAGTGTTATTGAAATTTTTCCGCAGAAAACGATGGTGAAAAGTCTACCACTCTATCATGACGCGTTAATCCAATATGGCAGATTTTTCAAAATGGCTGCCCATTATTAAAGATATAGGGTATAACTGTTTATGTGCCCATGTGTGGTATCATTTAATATGTTTTTAGGGACGGGAAAGTCAAAATTAACATCAAAAATTGTTTCTGATGACCATAATATCAAATTGGGATTAACCTCTTCGATGCCGATGACGGAACGGTTCCGTCATGCACGCCGGTTGGGCTGTGCTTATGACGGAACAGTTCCGTCATGGCCCCGCCCGCGCTCAGATCTTTCAGCACTGCGCGGGAATCCGCGCAGCACTGAAGACGTTAATACAATAAACAACGATAATTATATGTTAATATGCCAAACATAGTTTTGACATTTTTTTTATTTACATTTTTTTAACATCATTTGAAAAGGATAAACAAATTTCAACTAGATGATATAGCACTTCTTAATATGACACAGACAAATGAAAATTGTTTAAGAGATAAATTCAAACAGCACTCCTCAGTATAAGAATAGTATGATTTCAATCATCATCCATGTCCACTTCCATGGAATTGCAACAGCTTATTCCTCGACAATCCATGCACGCATCTGTGCACACTATTCCCAGTCTTTTGCATATACATTGCAGAGTCGCACATTGACTCTTGCTACAGCTGCATTTCACAAATTTTAATAAATGATCTGGTGCTGGTGCTTGACTCATTCTAATGGGAGCCAATCTTCCATCTTTCACTTCAAATCCCCACTGTAATGGATCCATATGAATACCCATCCACTGCTGCACCTGATGATATACTCTGAGTGAATGAAATTTGCAGGCATCCTCTGTAGGAGGCAAGACTTCCAGTTTCACATGTATTGTTTATTTCGTTGCCTTTGAAGTGAAAGTTCGAAGTCTCATATCATGTAGTGTGCTGTCTCCTGTTATTACTCCATACAACTCTATAATAGCATTAAGACCAGCATTTTCAATTTCTTCTGTCGATTTTTGTGAAGTTTGGAATACGGCAGCACTTTCTTTGAAGCTGCCTGATTTTATGAGAAGATCGGTGTCCTCGCCAACAATGGCTGTAGGATGAGTTTTGGTCGACTCAATAGCCTCCCAAACAACCATGAAGTCTGCATCACTATGAGCTTGCTTTGTTTTACACCCAGCTTCTTGTAACTTTTGTGATAATTGATCAATGAAGGCTTGTTTATTTTCATTATTACTCAGAAATAATTGTTTCTGGATGGCGATGGAGGTAGAAGTTATGAAATTTACTTTAGGTCCTACAATACCTCTGTTTCTTTTTAGATGGGCTTCTGATTTTGTAGAAAACGTATCTCCATATCCGTCGAATACTATTATTGCCTGGCCATACTTTGTTAGCACATATCTCTCATAGGCACAAAGCAGCTCATGGAATGTCTGATTCGGACTCCAAGGAAGGCGATGTAGTAACCACCCACCATCAATGCTGAACTGCATATTTTCGGGCATGTTAGCAATGGCTGGTACTTGCTCTTTAATATAATTGGCAAGCTGCGACTTTCCAGATTCCCTCATAAGTCCATGCTTATTGAATAAACTAGCTGGGTATGAGCAAAGTTCATAACGAAACACCTCCTGCAAATCCACGCCACTAGTCTGAGCACAAAGCAACAAGCGCTGACACAATAGTTCAGGATCCATAACAAAGGTTTCTTCTTTCAATTTAACAGATTGAACTGATTTCATTACCTTCACCTAGTTGCTTTTTCTGAAAGAGAACTCAGAGACTCTTTTGTCCGTCATCTCATTAAGAATTCTATTTCCAATTTGTTCTGCAAGTTCAGGATTACCATCACTGCCATAAGTAACACACGTGACAATGTTACGCAGGTTGCTGTCTCGCTCAAAAACATTGAGCTGTTCTACATATACCAGTACTTTCTGTGTATCTCCTTTATCGCGCTCAATTCTTGAACTGGTCATAGTAACATGTTGTTCACTTGCTGCATGCTTCACTGAAGCAAAGTCCTGCATTCATTCATTCAAATGGGCGCAAATAGGGCGTGACATAACCCAGACAAGCTGCTGCTGTTCTGTCATACCTTTTCCATGGGTCATTCCGCCGAATCCTTTTATATTCTTCATTAGAACTTGTTCAATTACCAAATCAGTGGAAAGGCCACCCCAAAACCTATCACTTCTTCGGACAACATACAGACCATTTGTAAATGCCATGTATACATCAGGAGCTTCAAATTCAAGCTCAACCATTCTCTCACAATACAGTCGTGCAGAACTGGCATTTAATTATGGCCACATGCTGCAAAAAAAGGTAGCATCTCCTTTACCATTGCAAGATGTAGATGCCAATTTCCTGTTCTATCAGCTTTTAAGAATTGTTTCAGGATGTTGACCATTTCCAAATATTGCAACCAAAGTCGAGGAGACCTGTAAAATGTAAGTTCATCTTTGGCCTTCAGCAGCTTGGTTGCAATTTCGACAACAGCATTATGTGTAACATCCTCAACAGAAAGCTCCCCATTAAGAAGACTATTAAACAATGATCTAGCTGCCTGTAAATCGTCGTTATCATCTAGGAGTTGCGTTGCTAAAATCGTGTTGAAAACTGATGAAACAATAAGATGCGGTACAAAAGGGGGTGGTGATGGACGGAGCATCAGAACCAATCAAACACTCACACCCAGTCAAGAGATCTGGGTTTGATCCATCACCGTTCTTTAGCCCACTCTGCCACCCCAGTTCAGACATGGCCATATGCAAATCAGTCTGACCCTGTGCCTCATGGGAACAGTCCAGCCCGAACTGCCAAGCCATGCCTTCCCTGGACCGGAAACAAGCTTCCTACGACAGGTTTCTGGCATTTCAGCCGTCTTCAGCCAGGCTTGCTTGAATCCAGTGGTAAAGTGTGCAAGGGACTCACGTCTGAGCATACCCTGCCAACTTATGGCGAACAAAGCGGTTCGAAAGGGGGTGGTGATGGACGGAGCATCAGAAGCAATCAAACACTCACACCCAGTCAACAGATCTGGGTTTGATCCATCACCGTTCTTTAGCCCACTCTGCCACCCCAGTTCAGACATGGCCATATGCAAATCAGTCTGACCCTGTGCCTCATGAGAACAGTCCAGCCCGAACTGCCAAGCCATGCCTTCCCTGGACCGGAAACAAGCTTCCTAGGACCGGTTTCTGGCATTTCATCCGTCTTCAGCCAGGCTTGCTTGAATCCAGTGGCAAAGTGAGCAAGGGACTCACGTCTGAGCATACCCTGCCAACTTATGGCAAACAAAGTGGTACAAAAGGGGGTGGTGATGGACGGAGCATCAGAACCAATCAAACTCTCACACCCAGTCAACAGATCTGGGTTTGATCCATCACCGTTCTTTAGCCCACTCTGCCACCCCAGTTCAGACATGGCCATATGCAAATCAGTCTGACCCTGTGCCTCATGGGAACAGTCCAGCCCAAACTACCAAGCCATGCCTTCCCTGGACCGGAATCAAGCTTCCTAGGACCGGTTTCTGGCATTTCAGCCGTCTTCAGCCAGGCTTGATTGAATCCAGTGGCAAAGTGAGCAAGGGACTCACATCTGAGCATACCCTGCCAACTTATGGCGAACAAAGCGGTACAAAAGGGGGGTGGTGATGGACGGAGCATCAGAAGCAATCAAACACTCACACCCAGTCAACAGATCTGGGTTTGATCCATCACCGTTCTTTACCCCACTCTGCCACCCCAGTTCAGACATGGCCATATGCAAATCAGTCTGACCCTGTGCCTCATGGGAACAGTCCAGCCCGAACTGCCAAGCCATGCCTTCCCTGGACCGGAAACAAGCTTCCTAGGACCGGTTTCTGGCATTTCAGCCATCTTCAGCCAGGCTTGCTTGAATCCAGTGGCAAAGTGAGCAAGGGACTCACGTCTGAGCATACCCTGCCAACTTATGGCGAACAAAGCGGTACAAAAGGGGGTGGTGATGGACGGAGCATCAGAACCAATCAAACACTCACACCCAGTCAACAGATCTGGGTTTGATCCATCACCGTTCTTTAGCCCACTCTACCACCCCAGTTCAGACAATAAGATGACCAAGAATCACTCTTGCAATAGCTTTACCAGAAAGCATGTGCTTTACAGCATTTCCTGCATATATGATCTCAAGTATATCAATCAAGCCTGCTCCACTCATCAAAAAACCGATGCATCCAAGAAAACTCATGATTGTGTGCAGGCCTCCTAGTCTCAGAATGACCTTCTTCAAAGGACTATCCTGTGATTCATTGGCTATGATGCTAAGTGCTTTGTGGAAAAGAGGCTGGTTGAATGTTATAATAGGGGTCTGGCTGTATCTCTTGGCATTGTCAAAAACAAAAAACAGTGTTGAGAGAATACACGTCTCATTTGTTGGATCCATGTTAATCATTGGCAGAAAGATGATACACCGGGATGGTTACCTTTATGTAGTAGTTGGCATACTCCTTGCCATCCTGGAACACTGTTGCTGAGTAGATGTGAGATGTTCAATAAAATATCCAGGTTTGTAGATGGGTCACTGTACGCGATTTCCTTAATGGTATTATACTTTAAGAAACGCATCCCACTGGCCTGTGAATTATATGTTTTTATTGGGATTTGCCCCAACCTCCTCAGTTCTTCAAATGAAACTTGACGTTTCTTAATGACCGTTGAAAATTTTCCAGTTGGAGTCACAGTGGCGATAATGCCCATTCCATGAAAAGTACCATAGCCATCTATTGTAATAATATTGTTATCAATATTATCAGCTGCATATTGAACGAATTTCGGAGGACTTTCAGAAGGTTCCACAAGTACAGGTATAGTATTTCCTCTTTCTGCTGCAGCTGAACGTTCAAAACGAAGAACTTCTGAATAGGAGCTGCAGAATCCCATATGATTTACTGCTTCAACTACAGAAGCTACTTTTCTCTCTCTGTTGGTTTTATCAGTAACAAAAACTGATAAGAGCCTTAACGAATCACGAATATAGCTCACATTATAGTCAACACTACTCATGTTTTCAATGGGTGGATATGTTTCTGGTTCTTCAGGGATGTCTTTAATATAATTTCTTATTATTTCAGCAGCTGCCATAAGGAGATTGTTTCGATCCTCTTCAACATCTTCATGGCTATGACTGTGGTACTCTTGCAATACATGAGCAGCTGTACTTTTAAAAGTAACAACATCAGCAGTCCCTGCAACTGTTCTTATGAAGATTTCATCTTCAAAATGCTCTTTGAGTTTTTGTTTCATATACTTCGAACTGTATGGTTCGCTATCTTCTGGCAATTCTCGCATTTTATTAACAAGTTCTTTAACAGTAGTTTGTTCTTCATCATTTGCCTCCATGTATTTAACTACTTGAAGAAAAGTTTCCTGGTGAACGGAGTCCTCTGGTCGACCTGAAGATATTGGAGGGTTATCAGTGAACTGCCCGGGAATGAATTTTCCAGTATAAAAATTGTTTGTGGTAGCATGCATCTACAGCATGTAAATCAGACACATTTTGGATACGTCTCTTAACTTTGTCTGGCCATTCATCATTGTGTTCGTTGCATTTTTGTAAAACTGATGATTTGAATTCAACTGTACGTGCATTAAACCACGCATTTTTTTTTTCCTCTCCCTGAAGTATAATCTTAACTCAGTCCCACAGAAAAAACTATTTTTTCTAAAATCAAACGGGGTTTCACACGACGGTAGAACACGAGAAGTCTTGGGATCTGATTCTTTCTCCTAGAACGGAGTTTTCAAGTTAACAAAACGCGCTCAACATTTCTTGTGAACTTTCTGCCCAACACAAACGTGAAACTTAGATATTTTTCTCTCCTTGCATGTTTTTTGAATTCCATTCACTCCTCTTTCAGTGAGTACAGATACATCGTCATCTTCTTGAAACACCACATCACAAATTAAACACTTTTCTACGTCCATTTTCACTGTATCTCACAGCAACTCGCAAGAACCTGTAACACAATAAATGAAACATTTTTGATTAACAAAAAAACTAACAATAACAACAAAGTCACAAAACAAAACACAAACAATAGCAAACTTTTTATTTCAAAAGTTAATTGTAATATTTACGTTCCTTCACACTTTGTCATATAAGTCAACGAAAAAATGATACAAACTTTGTCTATCTGACATATTCCGCGATTATTTGATATTATGGTCATAAGAAACAATTTTTTATGTTATTTTTGACTTTCCCGTCCCTAAAAACATATTAAATGATACCACACATGGGCATATAAACAGTTATACCCTATATCTCAAATAATGGGCAGCCATTTTGAAAAATCCGCCATATTGGATTAACGCGTCATGATAGAGTGGTAGACTTTTCACCATTGTTTTCTACGGAAAAATTTCAATAACAATCCACTCACAGAAATTGTATTGCAATTAGTTCTAGGTTCCGCAACAAATTGACTAGTCTATATGCTAAGCACAGGTTTTTAGTTTACGTGTTTTAAACCACGCACTTAATTACATTGGCCACGCCCCTTTGAGACCCCTCCATTTTTTCAACCCACTTAAAGTCCTGTATAAATAAGACTATGCAAACTTTATTGCGCCTTTTAAGTACCAAGCGATAACCTTTGCATAATTTATCATTTCAACCCTAGGTTACCCTGAAAACACGGAGATTCTCTTAACGAGAGCCTCAGGCTTCCAGAATCTACCCTTTTGCAGAGGCCGCAGCCCGTTTACACATTCCTCCTCCTTCCTATTTGTTGAGTCTCCTCCGTAGTTTCTCTGCAAATTCCACATTCCCGCCCCCTTTCTTCAACTCCTCCCTTTATATGCACAGCACTTTACTCTCAGCTACTGACCACTCCCCTTTTCTGTAACCCCACCCACACCTGTATGAGGACCTTGACGTAGAGGATGAGTTAGCGCTGTCGTGCCTGCTCCCAGTAAAAGGTAGAGGGAGTCGGTAGCCTCAAATGTGCATCGATCAGATTCTTCTTTCCCACTCGCCCGCACTGCTCCGGACGCAGCCATCGATACCACAACCACAAGTAAATACTGTTCGCCGCCCCAGTAATGCTTCCGGGAAGCTACACGTTTGCCACGCGATGATGGTAGTACGCCCTTTCTGCGTGGTGCTATAGACGGTAAATAGACATAATATCGAATTAGATATATCGAATAAGAATAATATCGAAGTCAAACTATCGATATTTTACTAATATCGAAGTATAGAATATCATTGTAATAAATATCGAATACATTTGTATGTTTAAAATATTGAAGTATAAAATATCGATGTAGTAATATCGTATGTAGATAATATCGATTTATTAGTGTTGTGAGAAATATCGAAAAAAAATATATAGAATGTGTAAAATATCGTTTTTCTATATATCGACTTAATAAATAGTTTTATTTTATGTATAATTAATTAAATATTTTAAATATTTTAATAATGTATTTAAATTATTTAATGTAAAATATGTTTTAGGAGCGGGATGTTGGGTTATTAGGGGATAAGGGTGGGGAGTGTTTTAAAAATATTAATATAAAATTACATATAAATTACGAAATTTATAAATTTAAATAATTCAACATTTCGAAATTTCAAAATAATTTCGAAAATATATAAATTAAAATTGTAAGTAAATGTGAAAGTTATATTTTAAAATTTATTGAAACATAGAGAATTTAGAGTTATAAATGTTAATTACACTTTAAAGTAATTATTTTGTTTGAGGATCAGGATTTGGGTTAATAGGGGATGAGGGTGGGGAGTGTTTTAAAAATAATATTATAAACTCAGACATAAAATTAGAAATTTATAAATATAAATATTATAAAAAAGCGAAATTTTAATTTAAATTCGAAATTATATATTATAAATTTGTATTTTCAAATTTACTAAAAAAAAAATTAAATGGATAGTAATCTAGATAATATATATAGATAAATTTAATTGTAATTTTTGATAAACAATTTAGTTATGGGAGTGGGATAATGGGTAAATAAGGGATAAAGGTGGCTCTATATTTGATAAAAATATGCAATATTTATAATTATAGATTGCAAATAACAAAATAATAGAGTAGTAAATAGTATGTTTTACATTGGAATATAGTGATGTACTCTAAATGATATTTTATTAATTTCAATAGTATTGTATTTCTATATAAATGAATAATGTTGGGGTTGTGAATTGTAATTTATATATGTTTACTGAACAGTATATTACCACAAAAAAAAGTAATTATGTGGGAATAGTCACATGTATATGGTTAATGTTCTGCAAATTCCCTAACTATCAAATAACTGCAGTGGGAATTGTAAACTGTATATATTTGCTGTGCAGCACCTTCTTGGATTTAATGTTAAGTGAAGTGAGAATAGTAAGTTAGATATAGGGTTAGTGTCCAGAACATTCCTTAAGTTTAACCGAAGTGGAGTGGGAATAGTAAATTATATAGGGTTAGTGTCCAGCACCTTCCCTGACTTTATTTTTACAGGAGTGGGAATAGTAAATTATATAGGGTTAGTGTTTAGCACCTTTTCTGAGTTTTATCTAAATGGAGTTGGAATAGTAACTTATATAGGGTTAGTGTCCAGCACCTTCCATGACTTTATGTTAACTGGAGTGGGAATAGTAAATTATATAGGGTTAGTGTCCAGCACCTTTCCTGACTTTAATATAAAAGGAGTTGCAATAGTATCTTATATAGGGTTAGTGTCCAGCACCTTCCCTGACTTTATGTTATCTGGAGTGGGAATAGTAAATTATATAGGGTTACTGTCCAGCAACTTCCATCATCTTATGTTAACTGGAGTTGGATTAGTAAATTCTATAGGATTCGTGTCCAGCACCTTCCCTGACTTTAAGTTAACTGCAGTGGGAATAGTAAATTATGTAGTGTTAGTGTCCAGCATCTTCCCTGACTTTATGTTAAGTGGAGTGGGAATAGTAAATTATATAGAGTTAGTGTGCAGCACCTTCCTTGACTTTATGTTAACTGGAGTGGGAATAGTAAATTCTATAGGGTTAGTGTCCAGCACCTTCTCTGACTTTATGTTAACTGGAGTGGGAATAGTAAATTATATAGGATTAGTGTCCAGCACCTTACCTGACTTTATATTAAGTGGAGTTGGATTAGTAAATTATGTATGGTTAGTGTGTAGCAGTTTCCATGATTTTAACCTAACTGGAGTGGGAATATTAAATTATATAGGGTTAGTGTCCATTAACTTACCTGACTTTATGTTAAGTGGAGTGGGAATAGTAAATTAAGGGGGCGATTCCGATCCTGGAAAAATATTCCCCGTACGAATCGTATCTGGATTTTTTACCGTACGAATCGAACAAGTCCCGTACAAACTGGCAAGTACGATTCGTATGTGAAAAAGTCCATGCGAATCGCATTGGGTAAATTCCCCGACACGTCCTCGGGTCGGAAAAGGTGTCCGACACGTCCCCGGACATTTTTACGTACGAATCTGAAAACTGAAGTCCGAGCGCGCAAGTATGATTCGTACCGTCCGTCCGATTGTACAACCGTATGGTAAAAAGACCGTCCGGTGCGAACTCCTATAGCAACCATGGCGACGTCCAAACAGGTGCCCGGTACATGCCGAACACCCCCCCAGCCCCCCGTATGTACGCGCCGTCCCCCCCCAGCCCTGCAGATGTACGCGCCGTCCCCCCCAGCCCCGCAGATGACCGCGCAGTCCCCCCCAGCCCCGCGGATGGACACGCCGTACCCCCAGCCCCCCCGCGGATGGACGCGCTGTACCCCCAGCCCCCCCGCGGATGGACGCGCCGTACCCCCAGCCCCCCGTGGATGGACGCGCTGTACCCCCACCCCCCCGTGGATGGACACGCCGTACCCCCACCCCGGTGTGTACGGTGCGGACCCCCACCTGTGTATGTACGGCGGGTACCCCCACCCATGATTGTACGGTGCAGACCCCCACCCGTGTATGTACGGCGCGGACCCACACCCGTGTATGTACGGTGCGGACCCCCACCCGTGTATGTACGGCGCGGACCCCCACCCGTGTATGTACGGTGCGGACCCCCACCCGTGTATGTGCGTCGTGGCCCCCCACCCGTGTATGTACGGTGCGGACCCCCACCCGTGTATGTATGGCGTGGACCCCCACCCGTGTATGTACGGCGCGGACCCCCACCCGTTTATGTACGGTCCGCACCGTACATACACGGGTGGGGGTCCGCGCCGTACATACACAGGTGGGGGTCCGCGCCGTACATACACAGGTGGGGGTCCGCACCGTACACACCGGGGTGGGGGTATGGCACGTCCATCCGCGGAGGGCTGGGGGTACGGCACGTCCATCCGCGGGGGGGCTGGGGGTACGGCACGTTCATCCGCGGTGGGGCTGGGGGTACGGTGCGTCCATCCGCTGGGGGGGCTGGGGGTACGGCGCATACATACAGGGGGCTGGGGGGGGGCGGCGCATACATACTGGGGGCTGGGGGGGGACAGCACGTACCGGGCCCCCTATTCCGCTCGCATCGCGGCATACTTCGCTTTTCCGGCACTTTTTGGGTGCCGTAAAAATATTGCCGTCCGGACTGCTGTCGGTACGAATCGTACTTGCTGGGTCGTGAAAACATGCCAAACTCCGTCCGGACGTCACGTCCGCGGTGTCCCGGATCACATTCGTATGTATTTTGCTGTCGGTCAGTGTTTCCGTACGAATCGTACTTGCAAGTTTGTATGGTGTTTTTACCGGGTACGAGTCGGACGGAGAAAACGCTCCGACCGACGGTTCGTACCCGGTTTTTCCAGGATCGGAATCGGCACCTAAGTGTTCTTAAAAAAATGTCATTAATTATGAAGAATTTTTAATAATGTGTAGAGTTATAAAAGCAAAGTCATGAATTATAATAATAATACATATGTATTAATATTCATTATGAATATAATTTTATTAAGTACAAATAATTACAAAGTAATTTTTGAAGATTAAGATATTTTTTTTTAATATTTACAGTTCATTACTATGCTTTTTTTCACTGTATTATTTATTTGTAAGGGATTTAAGCAGATATTTTTTTTTATTGGGACTATTTTGTAACCGCGTAATGTTCTTTTGGGTCATTTTGGAGTGGAGAAGCTCGCGGTTGGAAGCTGCGTCGCGTTCAGTAAGGTAAGGGGAATTTTAAGTATTATATGTTACAAAATACTTATGTTTAAGTGTAGTTACGATGTATATAGTGTATTTCTTGTTAGCTCGTCGTGTTTTGGGTGTGTTGTAGGTGTTAGTTGTGTTTTAGTCAGGTGTCGTGGTTTAGTGTTTGAGACCTAGGTGCCGATCACGATCCGTTAAAAAAAATCCCCGTACGACTCGTATTCGTACAAACTGCCAATCACGATTCGCATGGTAAAAAGGCCATACGAATCGCATTGGGAATTATTCCCCACACGTCCTCGGGTCGGAAAATGTGTCCGACACGTCCCCGGACGATTTACCGTACAAATGTGAAAAGTGAAATCCGACCGCGGAATCACGATCCATCCCGTGCGTCCGATGTTACAACCGTATGGAAAAAACACCGTCCGCACGGAACTCCCATAGCAACCATGGAGACATGTGCCCGCATACGCACCCAACACCCCCCCAGCCCTCCTATGAACGAGTCGAATCCCCACCCGTGTATGTACGACCTGTACCCCCACCCCAACCGCGTATGTACGACCCGTACCCTCACCCGCATACGTATGGAGCGTACCCCCACCCCAACAGTGTAAGTACGACCCGTACCCTCACCCGCGTACGTATGGAGCGTACCCCCACCCCAACCGTGTATGTACGGACCCTACCCCCACCCCAACCTTGTATGTACGACCCGTACCCTCACCCGCGTATGTATGGAGCAGACCCCCACCCCAACCGTGTATGTACGGACCGTACCCCCACCCCAACCGTGTATGTACGACCCGTACCCTCACCCGCGTACGTATGGAGCGTACCCCCCACCCCGACAGTGTATGTACGACCCGTACCCTCACCCGCTATGCATGGAGCGTACCCCCACCCCAACCGTGTATGTACGGACCCTAGCCCCACCCCAACTGTGTATGTACGACCCGTACCCTCACCCGCGTACGTATGGAGCGTACCCCCACCCCAACCGTGTATGTACGGACCCTACCCCCACCCCAACCTTGTATGTACGACCCGTACCCTCACCCGCGTATGTATGGAGCAGACCCCCACCCCAACCGTGTATGTACGGACCATACCCCCACCCCAACCGTGTATGTACGACCCGTACCCTCACCCGCGTATGTATGGAGCATACCCCCCACCCCGACAGTGTATGTACGACCCGTACCCTCACCCGCGTATGCATGGAGCGTACCCCCACCCCAACCGTGTATGTACGGACCCTAGCCCCACCCCAACTGTGTATGTACGACCCGTACCCTCACCCGCGTACGTATGGAGCGTACCCCCACCCCAACCGTGTATGTACGGACCCTACCCCCACCCCAACCGTGTATGTACGACCCGTACCCTCACCCGCATACGTATGGAGCGTACCCCCCACCCCAACAGTGTAAGTACGACCCATACCCTCACCCGCGTCCGTATGGAGCGTACCCCCCACCCCAACAGTGTATGTACGACCCGTACCCTCACCCGCGTATGCATGGAGCGTACCCCCACCCCAACCGTGTATGTACGGACCGTACCCCCACCCCAACCGTGTATGTACGACCCGTACCCTCACCCACGTACATATGGTGCGCACCCCCCACCCCAACAGTGTAAGTACTACCCGTACCCTCACCTGCGTACGTATAGAGCATACCCCCCACCCCAACAGTGTATGTACGACCCGTACCCTCACCCGCGTACGCATGGAGCGTACCCCCACCCCAACCGTGTATGTATGACCCGTACCCTCACCCGCGTACGTATGGAGCGTACCCCCCACCCCAACAGTGTAAGTACGACCCGTACCCTCACCCGCGTACGTATGGAGCGTACCCCCCACCCCGACAGTGTATGTACGACCCGTACCCTCACCCGCGTATGCATGGAGCGTACCCCCACCCCAACAGTGTATGTACGGACCCTACCCCCACCCCAACTGTGTATGTACGACCCGTACCCTCACCCGCGTATGTATGGAGCGTACCCCCACCCCAACCGTGTATGTACGGACCCTACCCCCACCCCAACGTTGTATGTACGACCAGTACCCTCACCCGCGTATGTATGGAGCGGACCCCCCCCAACCGTGTATGTACGGACCGTACCCCCACCCCAACCGTGTATGTACGACCCGTACCCTCACCCGCGTACGTATGGAGCGTACCCCCCACCCCAACAGTGTAAGTACGACCCGTACCCTCACCCGCGTATGTCTGGAGCATACCCCCCACCCCAACCGTGTTTGTACGGACCCTACCCCCACCCCAACCATGTATGTACGACCCGTACCCTCACCCGCGTACGTATGGAGCGTACCCCCCACCCCAACAGTGTAAGTACGACCCGTACCCTCACCCGCGTACGTATGGAGCGTACCCCCCACCCCAACCGTGTATGTACGGACCCTACCCCCACCCCAACCGTGTATGTACGACCCGTACCCTCACCCGCGTACGTATGGAGCATACCCCCCACCCCAACAGTGTAAGTACGACCCGTACCCTCACCCGCGTACGTATGGAGCGTACCCCCACCCCAACCGTGTATGTACGGACCCTACCCCCACCCCAACCTTGTATGTACGACCCGTACCCTCACCCGCGTATGTATGGAGCAGACCCCCACCCCAACCGTGTATGTACGGACCGTACCCCCACCCCAACCGTGTATGTACGACCCGTACCCTCACCCGCGTACGTATGGAGCGTACCCCCCACCCCGACAGTGTATGTACGACCCGTACCCTCACCCGCGTATGCATGGAGCGTACCCCCACCCCAACCGTGTATGTACGGACCCTAGCCGCACCCCAACTGTGTATGTACGACCCGTACCCTCACCCGCGTACGTATGGAGCGTACCCCCACCCCAACTGTGTATGTACGGACCCTACCCCCACCCCAACCTTGTATGTACGACCCGTACCCTCACCCGCGTATGTATGGAGCGGACCCCCACCCCAACCGTGTATGTACGGACCGTACCCCCACCCCAACCGTGTATGTACGACCCGTACCCTCACCTGCGTACGTATGGAGCGTACCCCCCACCCCAACAGTGTAAGTACGACCCGTACCCTCACCCGCGTACGTATGGAGCGTACCCCCCTCCCCAACCGTGTATGTACGGACCCGACCCCCACCCCAACCATGTATGTACGACCCGTACCCTCACCCGCGTACGTATGGAGCGTACCCCCCACCCCAACAGTGTAAGTACGACCCGTACCCTCACCCGCGTACGTATGGAGCGTACCCCCCACCCCAACCGTGTATGTACGGACCCTACCCCCACCCCAACCGTGTATGTACGACCCGTACCCTCACCCGCCTATGTATGGAGCGTACCCCCACCCCAACAGTGTAAGTACGACCCGTACCCTCACCCGCGTACATATGGAGCATACCCCCCACCCCAACCGTGTATGTACGGACCCTACCCCCACCCCAACCTTGTATGTACGACCCGTACCCTCATCCGCATATGTATGGAGCGTACACCCACCCCAACCGTGTATGTACGGACCGTGCCCCCACCCCAACCGTGTATGTACGACCCGTACCCTCACCCGCGTACGTATGGAGCGTACCCCCACCCCAACAGTGTAAGTACCACCCGTACCCTCACCCGCGTACGTATGGAGCGTAACCCCCACCCCAACTGTGTAAGTACGGACCCTACCCCCACCCCAACATTGTATGTACGACCCGTACCCTCACCCGCATACGTATGGATCGTACCCCCCACCCCAACAGTGTAAGTACGACCCGTACCCTCACCCGCGTACGTATGGAGCGTACCCCCCACCCCAACCGTGTATGTACGGACCCTACCCCCACCCCAACCATGTATGTATGACCCGTACCCTCACCCGCGTACGTATGGAGCGTACCCCCCACCCCAACAGTGTAAGTACGACCCGTACCCTCACCTGCGTACGTATGGAGCGTACCCCCCACCCCAACCGTGTATGTACGGACCCTACCCCCACCCCAACCCTGTATGTACGACCCGTACCCTCACCCGCGTACGTATGGAGCATACCCCCCACCCCAACAGTGTAAGTACGACCCGTACCCTCACCCGCGTACGTATGGAGCGTACCCCCACCCCAACCGTGTATGTACGGACCCTACCCCCACCCATACCTTGTATGTACGACCCGTACCCTCACCCGCGTATGTATGGAGCAGACCCCCACCCCAACCGTGTATGTACGGACCGTACCCCCACCCCAACCGTGTATGTACGACCCGTACCCTCACCCGCGTACGTATGGAGCGTACCCCCCCCCCGACAGTGTATGTACGACCCGTACCCTCACCCGCGTATGCATTGAGCGTACCCCCACCCCAACCGTGTATGTACGGACCCTAGCCCCACCCCAACTGTGTATGTACGACCCGTACCCTCACCCGCGTACGTATGGAGCGTACCCCCACCCCAACCGTGTATGTACGGACCCTACCCCCACCCCAACCTTGTATGTACGACCCATACCCTCACCCGCGTATGTATGGAGCGGACCCCCACCCCAACCGTGTATGTACGGACCGTACCCCCACCCCAACCGTGTATGTATGACCCGTACCCTCACCTGCGTACGTATGGAGCGTACCCCCCACCCCAACAGTGTAAGTACGACCCGTACCCTCACCCGCGTACGTATGAAGCGTACCCCCCACCCCAACCGTGTATGTACGGACCCTACCCCCACCCCAACCATGTATGTACGACCCATACCTTCACCCACGTACGTATGGAGCGTACCCCCCACCCCAACAGTGTAAGTACGACCCGTACCCTCACCCGCGTACGTATGGAGCGTACCCCCCACCCCAACCGTGTATGTACGGACCCTACCCCCACCCCAACCGTGTATGTACGACCCGTACCCTCACCCGCGTACGTATGGAGCGTACCCCCACCCCAACAGTGTAAGTACGACCCGTACCCTCACCCGCGTACGTATGGAGCGTACCCCCCACCCCAACCGTGTATGTACGGACCCTACCCCCACCCCAACCTTGTATGTACGACCCGTACCCTCACCCGCGTATGTATGGAGCGTACCCCCACCCCAACCGTGTATGTACGGACCGTGCCCCCACCCCAACCGTGTATGTACGACCCGTACCCTCACCCGCGTACGTATGGAGCGTACCCCCACCCCAACAGTGTAAGTACCACCCGTACCCTCACCCGCGTACGTATGGAGCGTACCCCCCACCCCAACCGTGTATGTACGGACCCTACCCCCACCCCAACCTTGTATGTACGACCTGTACCCTCACCCGCGTATGTATGGAGCGTACCCCCACCCCAACCGTGTATGTACGGACCGTACCCCCACCCCAACCTTGTATGTACGACGCGTACCCCCACCCGCGTATGCATGGAGCGTACCCCCACCCCAACATTCTAAGTACGGAGCGCACCCCAGGCCCCAACATCACCACCTTCACACAACATCGTTCATGTACGAGTCGTACCAAGCCAGACACAAGGACAGCACAGTACAACAAAATGGCCCATGTACACACCGTACACACGCTAAAAACGCACGTACACAACCAGGACAAAGCAAAACAACACAAGAATACACCATTCGAATGGCACAAAGCCACAAAACATGTCCAACAAGCACAAAAACAACACATTCACTGACCTGCAACTGCCAAAATCCAAAACAGAGGCCCAAAACACAACCACTCCTTATAACACACCCACCCGAACTTCAAACACAGCCACACCCACCAATGGACCAATAAAAAGGGCCCACACACACAAACCATGAGCCTTTGCAACAGACTCACTGCTGCCAGACCCCACAGACAACCTACAGCACCATACTAGAACCTTTACTACACCTTACACTTGCACACCTTCACACACACACCTTCACAAACACCCCCTCATCACATTCACACACACACCTGCACAACCACACCCACACACCCACAACGATCCACACACACCCCCCCCACCATCCACACCCACACCCCTCACCATGCCCACTAACAAGAATCCAAAGTTCACTAGCCGAGAGTTGGAGGTCCTTGTCGATGAAATCCTCAGAGTTGAGCCACACCTCTTTGGAACATTGGTCAGACAGACCAGCATTTCAGAAAAAACAGCCATGTGGCAGACGATCGTCGATGCTGTGAATGCTGTTGCGGACACCAGAAGGACCAGGGATGAATGCCAAGCCAGGTGGTACGATCTGCGGAGGAGGGTCCGAGCCAAAATGACCGACGAACACAACCAGGCCAACGTCACTGGAGGAGGGCCGCCCCGCAGACGCGTAGAATACCATCCCTGGGAGGAGAGGGTGATGGCCATACTGCCGGTGGTGGCAGTGGACGGATTAGAAGGACTCCGAGACCCGGGTGAGTACACAAACAACTCACCTCACATGGGGGGAACGTCATCCACAACCAAACTCACAAACAGGCACGCAACCACCCCAAGCTATCGCATGACTCAACCACACTCCATGAACACGCACATGCCACTGGCGCCACCATGCCCCATGCACCCAGCTGGACAATGCCAAGTCACAGGTCACAGAAAACACCAACACAAGACACGGTAAGCCGGATGGCGGGAGTGTGGGCCCCAAAAATCACATGGTGCAAATCAGAAGCAGACAACAATGCCCCCTGCCCATATGGCCTAGGTCACAGCCAGACAAACAGTGTGTCCCCACACAGGAAAGACTTGCCAGCAAATGGCGGACGCCTTGCATCAACACATGGGGGTGACGGCACGTTCTTGCACATGACAGCAGCTAATGAACAGCCAACACTGTGAAAGAGTGGCAGCACACACCACCACAGCAGCAGTGCAGACACAGACACTACACCCAATGGGTGTCTGGAGATCAGAAACAAACTCACATCAACAATCCAAGGGCCATTCAAAGATCTGCTAACAGTGTGTGCCCAGGAAGCTGGGCTGAGGTGACAGAGGGTGACACACAGACACAGAGGGAGGGAGAGGGGGACAGAGAGGGAGGGAGACACAGGGAGACGGACAGAGGGAGGAGGCTGACACACAGAGGGAGGGAGAGGGGGACAGAGAGGGAGGGAGACACAGGGAGACGGACAGAGGGAGGAGGCTGACACACAGAGGGAGGGAGAGGGGGAGAGCAAATCAGCCTTGTGGTGTGTGGGAATGTCTGCTCATCAGCAGGTGGACTGCGTGCATGTAACAAGGGTGGCCAGTGCCAGAACCCCCCCTCTTCTCCATGGCAAAACACAGGGACATGTCACAACCTGTGCACAAGCACAACGCCAGCTACCTGCATCATATAAGTGTGTGGAACAACTCCATGTGCCCACATACAGTGCTACACGGAAGGCGCCAATGCATGGCTCGCCACACCTGCCCACTCCACTGCTGACTGCAGTCACAATTGACGCAGCAAGTAAGACTGTGCCACACATAGGTAAAGTCGCAAAAGCTGTGGCCAAGGGACATCCCCATGCACAAGTGCACTGTGAGTGGAATGCAAGACATATCCAAATTCCCAGAGGAAATGTGCCAACTTAGAAACCAATGAAACATGGATGTTGCATGGAACAAAATTATCATTGTTTCTCTCACACACAGGTCAACGTCGTGGATCACCCCCCAACACTGGGGGGGGGAAGACTCACAGGACCCGGCTCGGCACGATGACGGACCCACCGGCAGCGACGACTCTCACCACTCTGTGGACGAACCCGACCCCGACCAACCTGGCCCCTCTGGTGTCCAACCACCTGCAGCACCTGCGTCAGGTACAACTGGGCCAACCACCACCCCCACTCCTGCCACATCCCAGGAGACACCCAGGATCCCTGCCCCACCACCACAATGCAGCCAGGCTGGCCAGGAGGGACACGGTGTACCGGGCACCCAGGAGGAGGCAGGCGACAACGCCAATGCCACCCCTCAGGGGTCCAGGAGACCCAATGTGCCCACAAGGGCAGGCCAGGTGCAAGTGGGCAGGGGTGGTGGGAGTGGAGGACGGCGGAGGCGCGAGCCTGACCTGTTGGCTGGGGAACCGGTATATTCCCATGTCCGAAACATCCTGGACACATACCGGCAGGACACCACGGGCATGGCCCAGGTTGTGTCCACCCTCAACGAGATGAAGGGGACCCTCAATGAGATCAAGACCCAGCAGGCCCAGCACCATGCGGAGCAACATGCTTGTCTACTGCGACACCAATGGCCGATGGAGGACAGACAGGCTGAGCTCGTGACGGTGTTCACGGGAATTCACAGTACACTCCGTCGGATAGCCGACAACATGGGCAACCCTTCCTGTGCCATCAGGCGTAGAACATCACCACCCACAGGGAGGGATCAGGAGGAGGAGGAGGAGACATCCGACGGAGCATCCCAAACATCGTCATGGCCTGCTTCTGAGGGTCCCCGCAGGAGGGCGGGTCGTCCACGGAAAAGACCGTGAGGGTCGGCGCAACAGCACCATCTCCCAGGACACCTGGCCTGGCACCTGGCCCACTGGAGCAACAGCAGCACAGCAGCAAAAGACATTCTCTGCCACATGGACTTGCTGGTCACTGTCTGACCAATGTTGACAAAGACTGTGGCATGGACGATTACAAATGGCAAGGACACCAACTCCCCTAGTGAACTTTGGATTCCACACACCCGGAAAGCCCCTCATGTCATACCCCCCCCTTGCTACTCTACACATAGACACATAGCCACTATCACGGAAAACCATGCCAGACATGCCGGCTGCACCGTGGCAACACACCAGCATTGACTGAGAAGAGGCACCTTGGAGGCATAGGGACACCTTTATTAGTCATGTATTCGGGATTGCAGAGGCAACTCGGAGTACACATGAACGGGTCATGTGGAGTAACATGTGGGTCCAACACTGGAACCCCCCTTCTGCAGCACAAATGCGTGATAGCCATGGAACTGGCACACAATTGTCGGCTAACAGCTAATCACCCCCTGCTGCTCACGGAGAGACTGCCATACACCATTGATCCGCTGATGTGGAAGTCCCACACCATGTCAAGCCAATGCAAACCGTATGTGTCCGGGGGCAGTGTAACACACATTGATGCCATCATCACAATCCACAATCCCATCACTGATGACTGTCAACAAGTCTGACCATCTATTCAGGTGTACACAGCTGCATGTCATGTGTCCCATGGTGATGCGACATGTCTGCAGAGGAACCAAACATCGACAGGGGCAGTGTGCATACATCGTAAACAACTGCCACACCCAATACACCCCTGATGCATCCCTTACCCTAAGGAGACTTCCAAACGTGTTCGTGCGTGTAACGCTGAGTCAGCACACAATGACGTGTCCATGAGGAATAGCAGTGCCACAACAATGCAACCAGCAGACGGCATGCGCAAGTACCTGGGGATGAGAGACACACAAGAAGTCAGCCACAAAAAGCACAGCCACTTGCATGTGCATGTACTCGACACATGTAAGGATGACAACATGCTAGGTCACAATTATGACTGGGGAAATACACTCATCACTGGCACCATCACTCCAGTGACACATCCACACACATCTCTGACTCACGTGCCATACATGCAGATGGACACACACATCGCAACACATGCCACACGGGGACCAATGCGTGCACACACAGACACTGGTACTCACCACTAAGCAAAGAAGTCGCGTATGAGCCGACTCCGGATGTCCTCTTGCGGAACCACATCCTCCACATCACTAGCCCAATTGCCAAGACCTTCGTCCTCCACGGGTGGATGGTCCTGATCATCTTGATCCAGGATGAGTGGCACAGCTTTCTCAACTGCCATGTTGTGCAGCATGCAGCAGACCATGAAGATTTTGCAGACCTTCGCCGGGGCATATGGGAGGGCGCCGCCGGTCTTGTGGAGGCATCTGAATCGGCTCTTCAGGAGGCCAAATGTCCTCTCTATCACTCGCCTTGTCCGGCCATGGGCGGTGTTGTAGCGGAGCTGGGCCGGCGTGATGGGGTTGCGGAGAGGTGTGATCAGCCATGGCATGTTGGGATAGCCAGCGTCCCCTACATGGAAACCACATGGACATAAGTAGGACAGGAGAAGCGGTCGTGCTGGAAGTCTACGCAAAATACAGGAGAGACAGAGTGTACCCACCAACAACACATGCTCGTTCGTTGCGCAGCTGCGTCATCATTTCAGGCACCGTGCTACGCCTCATGATGTAGGCATCGTGTGCTGATCCTGGAAAACGAGCACAGACATGTGAAATCACCATGTTGGACAGACACACCACAAGGGCATTGATGGAGTGGTAGTGCTTGCGATTCCTGTACGCTACCTCCTGTGCCTGTGGTGGTAACAAAGCCACATGTGTCCCATCTATGGACCCAATGACATGGGGCATCCCTCCCAGGGCATAGAATCCACGCTTGACACCAGTCAACATTTCAGGGGTTGGGAAATGGATGAACTCATCCAGGTGAAGCAACATGGCCTCTAAGAAATCATGCAGCACACGGCAGAACATGCTCTGGGACATGCCACCAACATGAGCTATGGTATTTTGAAAGGTACCCGTGGCAAGAAAATGTAGGGCTGACATAACCTTCAGCTTGGGTGTCAGTGCCGTAGGATACCTGTGCAGCGGTTGCAGGTGTGGTGCCAGCCTCGCCGTCAACTCCAGAATCAACGGTTGGGGGAAGCGGTAGCACCGGATACAGTCATTCTCCCGCATGTCAGCCAAGTCCGGAATTGCTCGGGGAAGAGGCGGCGCTCTGCAGTAATTTGGAAGTGACAAGGAAGAGTGAGTGCACTACAACAACAATTTTTTGGTGCTGAGCACATGTTAATCTGTCAATACACATGTGCGACATGCGGAGTCAGGTATGTGCCACATGCCCTGGACACGTATGGCTGCCAGGTGACACTCCTACCAAGACCCAGCTACACACGGAGATTGCGAACCTCCACATGCCATGGCATGGGATTAGCTGTGTCCCAGTGTAAGTGAACAGCCAGACGCAACACAGGAGTGACATACATCCACACATCAGCAGAAGTAGGATGTCGATTGCAGAGACTGGTAGCGGAACACTAGAGCCACAGGTCACATGACATTACACTAGGACAGCCCACACACCTTGCCATGAAGGTGTACATGTAATGACTCACCACACATTCATAGAGAGGATGCAGACATGTCCTTCTTACGCTACTCCGTGTCCCATGCATACATACGCACCTCACATCCGATACCACATGTGGCCTTGGTGTGCGGAACAGTGTGCCATGTCCATCTACACACAGACACATGTTGGTTGCTGCAACAGCTGATGCTTTTGAGGGAGCTCCAACATCAAGCTAATGGGAACCCCCCACACATACATGACATAGTCACATCGTGCACCGTGGGTAGTGACATGTCTGGTGTGGTAACCCCTGTAGCGGGCATCAGGGGACACTTGCGTGTGTTGTTGACCGTGCCATGCCAGTGACGCTCATCCCAAGTGTGCAGTACGACATGCACACATGTCAAAGGAGTTAAGGGCATGCCTGGCACACATTGCACTGTCACACATAACATCTGTACACATCTCATCATACATCTGGTGCCTTCTCGACTCAGGAGTAATGTGCCACATCACAGCCTTTCACACCTGTGCCCCACACATGTAGTACTGGCCAGACAATGCCTTGATGTCCATCCATGGACAAGTATGTCAGCCCTATTCCTTCCTGTGTGCTGCCTGTCACCACTGTGATGTGTGAAAGGAACCGTACTTTCGCTAAGAGGGCCTGTGTACGTTCCCTATCACTATGGGAGTGCTGCCGTATGTGTACCCATAGTGATAGTGAGCGTACGCACGCGTGTACGGTCCGTATCACTATGGGAACGCATACGCGAGAACACCCATAGTGAAAGTGAGCGTACAGGCGTGTGTACGGTCCGTATCACTATGGGTGTTCTCGCGTATGCGTACTCATAGTGATAGTGAGCGTACAGGCGTGTGTACGGTCCGTATCACCATGGGTGTTCTCCCGTATGCGTACTCATAGTGATAGTGAGCGTACAGGCGTGTGTACGGTCTGTACCACTATGAGTACGCATACGTGAGAACACCCATAGTGATAGTGAGCGTACAGGCGTGTGTACGGTCCGTACCACTATGAGTACGCATACGCGAGAACACCCATAGTGATACGGACCGTACACACGCCTGTACGCTCACTATCACTATAAGTACGCATACGCGAGAACACCCATAGTGATACGGACCGTACACATGCCTGAACGCTCACTATCACTATGAGTACGCATACGCGAGAACACCCATAGTGATACGGACCGTACACACGCCTGTACGCTCACTATCACTATGGGTGTTGTCGCGTATGCTTACTCATAGGGGTACGGACCGTACACACGCCTGTACGGGCCGTTGATATGCATTTGGGGTGCCCTAGGGCCCCGGGACGCACCGTACCTGTGTGTGAAGCTCCAAATTACATAGGGGACACATGAGGGACAAGTATAAAGGCCTACATGCATGCTGGTTGTCATGGAGACCAAGTTTAAAGTTTGAATTTTTTTAAGCAGGTGCACAGCAGTAGTCAGTTTGAAGGAATCTACTTTGTTGCAATGTGGTTCTGGAGTTGACATCATGTTCAAAAAAAAAAAACACAATAAAAACCCACTGACTGTGCTAGGTTTGAAGGGATTGGAGGAAACATAGGATGCAAATGTGAGTGACCAATCACTCTGTACTCCTGTGCATGAAACAGGCCAGCAAGGCAGATATAAGGCAGCCAGGTCCCATGAGGGAGCACTTGCCTGCACATCTTTGTGTCAAGGTCTGTGGAGAGGTCACAGCCTTTCACCCTGGAGGAGAACCTGGCTTTGCTGGATGTGATCCTCCCACAGTACCCCCTGCTGTATGGGCGACCAGGGTATCAGGTGAGTGCAGAGTCCACTAGCACAGACTGTGTCCCTTTTTTGTGAGTGTGACTTCTGCCATTGTGTCCAGGTGTGACACACATGCTATGTACTGTAGGGGGGGTCCCAGGGGGGGAATGCCTGATGTCTCCCAGCCAGAGCATGCTGTGGTGCATGTCTGCCGTCCTCACTTGCATTGTGTTTACTGTGACAACCACTGCATGGTGCATGCCACATGCTACCTGTCTTGTCCTCCTGGGAATGTAGCCTCTACGGTCCTCATGTGATTATGTGGTCAGCCCAGTGTGACAGGTGACTGTACCCACAGATGTGTGTTAGTTCCGTGTACCTGTGCTGAGAGTGTCCACATGATGTGTTCGTACCCTGGACATCGGTGTGTGTGTAAGTCCCCTGTCATGTGGGTGGGTGCATATGTGGAGTGTAGCACCCGGGCTGCATGAGGGATGGATATACCCTGCCATTCTGATGTGAGCAGGGAGTAGTGCTGTGTGTCTGATGTGCAGAGCCAGCCCCACACCTGTGAGCCCCCCCCGTCTAGTGGCACATGTGCAGAGTGAGGTTTGTCGCTGCATTTGGCAATGCCAGGTGAATGTCCTGTGCCTGTGTGTGTCTGTGTACTCTGCTGCGGTAGCGTCAGTGGCCTGTGGCATGTGACTGCTTAGAGGTGCTGCACATTATCCTGGTGTAGCTTGTGATGCACAGTGTGAGCCTGGATCATTGAGTGTGTCGTTGCCCTCATTCCACCTGTGTACTTTCAATGGCACGTACTGCTTTTGCCCTTCCCCAGAGGATCATGTCCCTATGACAAAGGTGCAATGCGTTGGATGCATACTATGCCTTGTTGTAAACAGCAAATTTGTTCTAATATGTCTCTCTGTGACATGTGCCTGGTGTATTGATGTAGTGTCACTTGTTCATCCTCACAGGTAGGCGCCTCTGCCAAGAAGCAGATATGGCTGACCACCGTCAATGCCGTGAGGTGTGCGGATGGTCGCAAGCAGCGCCTGGCCCAGGTGAGGAAACGCTGGCAGGATATCCGGTGCTGGACGCGGAGGATCGCACGGGTCCTGCTGGGGGACTGACCTGAGACCCATAAGAACCGTGGGCGCCGCCGTCTGACCCACATCCACAAGCGTGTGCTGGCGGTGGTATTTCCAGACTTGGAGAGGCGCTTACAGGAGAAGCAGCAGCAGGAAGGGGGTAGGTACATGTGTGTTTGTTGTGTGTCACCAGCATTTGTAAGTGCACAGTTGCATGGATACACAGCCAGGGTTTAAAGGTGCTGTGCAGATCCTGTTACCCACAGTATAGAGGTGCTCTCCTGCCTCCTTTCCCCTCCTTGCAATGTGTTCCCTGGTCTGTGTGTAGTCACTCCTTCACAAGGTAATGTAGGCTGGCGCTTTCTCCACGTGAACTATGCCTGTAGCATCATGTGTGGGGGTGGTGTGTAACAGGTTTTGGGACCTTGCCTGTGCCCTGTCCAGTTCAGTACATGTGGGTTCCATGTCAGTTGGCACTGATGCTGAGTCCAGACATGGGAGTTAGTCTCTCAAGTGTCATGCCTTACAGCGCGCATGTCCTATGTTGTGGCCTGTGACATGATGTGCATGAGTGTGCGATACGCATAGTGCAGGGATGGTGGCGTGTGTTGCAGTCATTCCCATTCAGGGCCATGGAGTTGTGTGGCCACTACTGTCCCCTGGGGCATATTTTCATGGGTGTCATGTGTGTCATCACAAAACGTGGACACTCTCAGTGTCTACAGCATAGGATGTGCTCTGTGCCATTGTCCCCTGGCACCATGTATATTGACGTGAAATGTAGTACAAGTGTCCACTGTACAGCCTGACCTGATTTTCCTTGTTCATACTCACAGTGGCCAGTGCCTGTGTGTCTTGTTACAATCATATGATGATGGCCATTTGTACATGATTATTTGGACAGGCGCACCTTGGGTATTTGGCGTCCAATCTTAATGCAGCCCCTGTGTATTTCACCCAGACTAAGAGATGTAAGTGCCACCTGTGTCTCAACAAATTGTCTCATGTAGGGGGTGGTTGGTGCGGGCCAAGCCTACATGTCAAAAACAGAATTCTCCTTGCTAGGTCTGGCCAGTGTGTGATGTTTGTCTGGACATACACTCAAGGTGCAGTGAGCCAGTCATGGTGGGCATGTTTTCAGTATTACCTATGCAGCATGTGCCTCAAGTTCATGGATATGGCCCCTGCTCATCCCTCTTTTCGGCACCGCTGTGTGGTGCAGATGCAGTGCTGGATTGTCCCCAGGGCCTGGCTCCTATGTCAAACTCCATTTCATGTCATTTGCTATTGTGTCATGCTCTCCATGGATTTTCAGTGGCATGGTGGGTCAACCAACTGTGTGTTGCATGCCCTACATCTGTACCTTGTTTTGTAGATGTTACTGATCTTTCTTTGCAGGCTATGCACTGTAACCTATGTAGATTGGACTCATGTGACATATGTATACAGGTGTGTGATTAATTGCTGTCTCTTCACCTTGCCCACAGCATCGTCGGGGGACACGGAGGGAGACATGAGCACAGACGGAGCGGAGGGACCGAGCACCAGTGCCAGCGTTGACATCGTGGCTGGCACATTGAGTGGTACTGAGGCGGAGGAGAGTGAGGCCGAGGACCTGTCCACTGGCACAACAGAATATGAAGCTGATGGGTCCGAGGATGATCTCTCCGAGTGGGCGGAGGCTGCACCAGCAGCTGACAGCGGCACAACATCTCACCCCGCCCCTCCATTGCCATCAGCCGCCTCCCACTTGCTCGTGTCCCTTCCCAGCGTGCCCGGTCACCACATGTCTCCTTCCTGCCAGGCACCGCACCCCCTGCCCCTGTCTCCACTGCTGCCGCCAATGCCGAGTCTGTGGACATCCAGCGGCAGTTGCAGGTTGGTCAGGCTGCGATCCTTAATGTCCTACATGGCCACAGCCAAGTGCTGAACAACATGGAGGCATACTTGGAGGGCATTTTTTCATCGCAGGCTGACCAACGCAACTTGCTGAGGTCCATTGACTCGACACTGACTGCAGCAGTGGGTCTCCTGCAGCGCTACGTCCAACCCCCTACCCCTGACCCATCCACACTTCCCACTCCCATGCCTGTCCCACGTACACCCAGACGTCAGCATGCACCCACCACAACAGACACAGGCACCACACCAGCAGGGAAGGTCATACGCACACCTCCTGGCACGCACACACAGGGTGAAGTAGGCACACCCACTGGGTCGGGGGGCAAACGTAAGTCACGCAGCCAGAGTGGGAGTCCGCATTCCACCAAATCCACTCCCTCCAAATCCCCTCCCCTCAGCTCTCCTGGCCACATATCCGGCAAGGACTCCTTCATGGCCGCTCTGTCCCACAAGCGGTCAAGGGAGTCCCCGGTCAGGGTGGTTGAGCCCCCACCCTGTCCACACCCTCCCCCAGTGGCGCTGCGACCCATCCCTCCGCCCCCCCCCTCCTTGGGGCCTGTGGTTCCTTCGGGTGCAGGGGAGTCTCTGGAGGACCTTGCTAAGGTGTGCAGCGACATCCTGGCCTCCGCCTTTGGCCCTGCCCCACCCCCTGTGGTGGAGTCCTCCATCCCTGCACCCACGACGCCTACCCTTCGCCCTCATGTCCCTGCGGTGCCTGGTCCTTCCACCCCACATGATGCCCTCCCCGCTGTGGAAGACGAAGGAGTCTGACTGTGCAGGCAAGCTAGGGGACACGCGTCCCACTGTGACCCCCATCCAGCTGTGACTCATGGACTGCCCTATGGGCTTTGTAAATATTGAACTTTATCCACACACACTTTATTTGGAAATGCTGAATAAAGCCTTTTTTTCCCCTTAGAACACTACTGCTTTTGTGGTGTAGCTGTTGGTGGGGCTGCTACATGATTTTGGGTGGTGATCATGTGTTGGGTGTGTGGGAAATGTAGTAGTGTGCTGGTCATAGGGGGTACCGTGGTATCTGTGTGCCATCACAAGGTGTTAGCTAGGTTTCTCTGTTCATGTAAGCAGTTACTGCATGGTGAAATTGTCCCAATGTGTATTCCTTCCTCTGTGTACCCTGACATCTTCTCTGCAGGGTGTCCCAATATTTTGCGCTGAGCTGTGTCTACATTAGCTGGGTGTGTGACGGACCCCTTCAACTTTGGCCATGCATGCAGAGCGATGTCTCCACCTGCATCATTCGTGGCATCCTTGGTGATCACTGTACATGTGTATGTAGTCTGATGACATGACTTCATGTGGACGTGTTCCCTTTTAGGCTGTATGCATGTGTGTACTCCCAGCCTCGCACACATGTGTTACATGTACTGCAGGGTCTTTGTGCACCTGACTGACAATTGTGGCAATTGGATCTGTGGGTACTCCACCCTTTTTTTTTTCCATGGGCACTGCTGGGGGACTCTGTACCCACCCCTCCTGTCTCTGGGCACTGCTGGGAGTGATAGGCACCCACCCCTCCTGTGTCTGGGCACTGCTGGGAGGACTCTGCACCCACCCCTCCTGTCTCTGGGCACTGCTGGGAGTGATAGGCACCCACCCCTCCTGTCTCTGGGCACTGCTGGGAGGACTCTGCACCCCCCCCTCCTGTCTCTGGGCACTGCTGGGAGGAGTCTGCACCCACCCCTCCTGTGTCTGGGCACTGCTGGGAGTGATAGGCACCCATCCCTCCTGTCTCTGGGCACTGCTGGGAGGACTCTGCACCCACCCCTCCTGTGTCTGGGCACTGCTGGGAGGACTCTGCACACACCCCTCCTGTGTCTGGGCACTGCTGGGAGGACTCTGCACCCACCCCTCCTGTGTCTGGGCACTGCTGGGAGGACTCTGCACCCACCCCTCCTGTGTCTGGGCACTGCTGGGAGGAGTCTGCACCCACCCCTCCTGTCTCTGGGCACTGCTGGGAGTGATAGGCACCCACCCCTCCTGTCTCTGGGCACTGCTGGGAGGAGTCTGCACCCACCCCTCCTGTGTCTGGGCACTGCTGGGAGTGATAGGCATCCACCCCTCCTGTCTCTGGGCACTGCTGGGAGGAGTCTGCACCCACCCCTCCTGTCTCTGGGCACTGCTGGGAGGACTCTGCACACACCCCTCCTGTCTCTGGGCACTGCTGGGAGGACTCTGCACCCACCCCTCCTATTTCAGGATATGTACGCTTAGAACATACACGGGTGTTTACGAGGTGGGGGTAGGGTCCATACATACACTGTTGGGGTGGGGGTATGCTCCATACGTCCGCGGGTGAGGGTACGGGTCGTACTTACACTGTTGGGGTGGGGGTACGCTCCATACGTCCGCGGGTGAGGGTACGGGTTGTACTTACACTGTTGGGGTGGGGGTACGCTCCATACGTACGCGGGTGAGGGTACGGGTCGTACTTACACTGTTGGGGTGGGGGTACGCTCCATACGTCCGCGGGTGAGGGTACGGGTCGTACTTACACTGTTGGGGTGGGGGTACGCTTCATACGTCCGCGGGTGAGGGTACGGGTCGTACTTACACTGTTGGGGTGGGGGTACGCTCCATACGTACGCGGGTGAGGGTATGGGTCGTACTTACACTGTTGGGGTGGGGGTACGCTCCATACGTCCGCGGGTGAGGGTACGGGTCGTACTTACACTGTTGGGGTGGGGGTACGCTCCATACGTACGCGGGTGAGGGTACGCTCCATACGTACGTGGGTGAGGGTACGGGTCGTACTTACACTGTTGGGGTGGGGGTACGCTCCATACGTACGCGGGTGAGGGTACGGGTCGTACTTACACTGTTGGGGTGGGGGTACGGTCCATACATACACAGTTGGGGTGGGGGTACGCTCCATACGTACGCGGGTGAGGGTACGGGTCGTACTTACACTGTTGGGGTGGGGGTACGCTCCATATGTACGCGGGTGAGGGTACGGGTCGTACATACACTGTTGGGGTGGGGGTACGGGTCGTACTTACACTGTTGCGGTTGGGGGTACGCTCCATGCATACGGGGGTGGGGGTACGTTCCGTACATATGCGTCCCCACGCTATGTGATGCTTGTGCGGGCCGTACCCAGGCCTTTGCCACGTGGGTACAGCCGTCCCGCCATTGTTGGGATGACGTAGGTGTGGGCGGGGTACGACTCGTACCCACGCTCTTAAGGCGTGGGTACGGGACGTACCTGTATTGTTGTGTTGCCGGTTCGCGTCGTCAAGCACTTCCGTTGTGGCGGACGCTGGCGTAGCTGGACACGCCCCCACCCCCTCGTAGTGACCAGGGCCTGGGGGTCAGGTATGTCCGGGGCATGTGTGCTGTGTGACTTTGGTGGGGGTTTTGTGGCCTGCCCATGGTCCTGCCCCCCCCTTTCCCCCCTCCCTTTGTTGTTCTGACCTTCTGCGGCATCTGCGTCGTAACCTGTGGAGGAGGTCGACTGCTATGAGGGCCGGGATGACACGTAGGTTCGGGTCCATGTCTGTCCGTCGCGTACAGGTACTCCTTGTTCGCGTCGTCCTGATTTCCCGGCAGTTTTTGGCTGCCGGAAAATATTCACCGTGGGGGATGACGTCCGTGCGAATCGTGATTCCTGGTTCGTGAATGGCAGGCTGCGTGCGTCCCGACGTCACGTCGACGCTTTCCCGGATCACATTTGTATGTTTATTTTCGTCGGTCGGGGTTTTGTACGATTCGTACGGAAATGGTGTTTCCGTGCGAATCGTAATTCCATGTTTGTATATTTTTACGACCGGGTACGCGTCGGACGGAGAATATGCTCCGTCCGACGGTTCGTACCCGGTTTTTACCGGATCGTGATCGGCACCCTAGTGTTTATCGTTAAGAATGTGAGTAAATATGTGTTGTTTTAAACTCATCTTATTGTATTTTAAGAATGTATTTGGGTGTATTTGTGTGGGTGGGTATGTTTTCCATTTTTTTTCAGGTTAATTTTCATCGATGTTCCGTTGGAGAGAAAGACGTGTTTTTTTTTTTTAAAGGTGTGGTTTAATTGATTTAACTAATATTGTTATCACACTTATTTTCAGGATTTCCTGGAGCGTTTTTCTACTATTTTGAAACATTTTCGGGTTTTTCAGGGTTTGGATGTTATGCGGGAGAGACTCGTTTCGTATGTTATTAAAGTGTGTTTTACTTGATTAAAGTAATAAAGTTATCACATTTTTTTTTTCGGGATTTCCTGGAGCGTTTTTTAAACATTTTTATATCTTTTTCGGGTTTTTGAGGGTTTTGAGTTATTGGATTTGTCGAGGATGGATTTGTATTGGACCTCTTGAATTTTAGCATTTTTTTTGGGACATTTTTTATTATTACCATGGATTGACAGACAAATGCAAGGATTATTACTTGTTGGCATTCATCTTCTATGGCTCAATCAATCGTAAGTTTCTTTTTTGTTAATTGTTTGGGTGGGAAATATTATAAATCATTGTTATATATATAATATTTTGACAAATAATATTTAATTGTATATATATATTTAATACATGTATAAATATTGTATATGACAATTACATATTATTTGTGGAAATATAGTACTAATATATTTGTGTAAGTGTTTGTTGTGTCAACTAATTTAGTTTATTAGCTGTGGATAGGTATTTTATAAGATGGTTTTGGCTATTACCGATAGGTAGTCTAGGCCTCTTGTTGATGGGTATAGGCTGACCTGACTTTGTAGTAGCTCAGACATTTGTTTAGTTTGCTTAGTTAATTTAGGGCCAATTAGAGTTACAGATTGTTGCATCCGTAATTCTTGGTAGCTTTGTTCTTTTTGTATACTTTCCAGGAGTTTTTGTAGGGTAGGTTTTCCTCTGGTTGTAGTTGCTAGGAAGGCATTATGACATCCTTCAACACTATTATTGGTTTTGGCTTCTTTATTTAAGGTACTTAGGTAGACATTCCACCAAGGAATGTGGAACTTTGGTTGTCTTCTATGGCATGATCGGTGTAATCTTCCCACCCAGGTGTCCTCAAAGTAATCTAGGAGTTTGCTTAGTTTGTGTTCGTTTCTTTTGTAATAGGGGCTTTCTATGAGAATATTATAGTGCTCTGCTACATCTGTTACAGGTACATATGCTAGTGCTATTAGTTTTTTAACCTGGTAGGCGAATGTACTATCTGTAGCATATTGTACACTTAGGTGCCGATTACGATCCGGTAAAAACCGGGTACGAACTGTTGGTCGGAGCGTTTTCTCCGTCCGACTCGTACCCGGTTGTAAAACTTTACAAACATGGAATTACGATTTGCACGGAAACACCATTTCCGTATGAATCGTACAAAACACCGACCGACGAAAATAAACGTACAAATGCGATCCGGGAAAGTGCCGACGTGACGTCGAGTCGCACGCAGCCTGCCATTCACGAACCAGGAATCACGATTCGCACCGACGTCATCCCGCACGGTGAATATTTTCCGGCTGCCAAAAACTGCCGGGAAATCAGGACGACGCGAACAAGGAGAACCTGTACGCGACGGACAGACAGGACGACGCGAACAAGGAGTACCTGTACGCGACGGACAAACATGGACCCAAACCTACGTGTCATCCCGGCCCTCATAGCAGTCGACCTCCTCTACAGGTTCGGACGCAGACGCCGCAGAAGGTTAGAACAACAAAGGGAGGGGGGAAAGGGGGGGTGGCAGGACCAGGGGCAGGCCACAAAACCCCCACCAAAGTCACACAGCACACATGCCCTGGACATACCTGACCCTCAGGCCCTGGTCACTACGAGGGGGTGGGGGCGTGTCCAGCTACGCCAGCGACCGCCACAACGGAAGTTCTTAACGACGCGAACCGGCAACACAACAATACAGGTATGTCCGTACCCACGCCTTAAGAGCGTGGGTACGAGTCGTACCACGCCCACACCTATGTCACCCCAACAATGGCGGGACGGCTCGTACTCACGTGGCAAAGGCCTGGGTACGGCCCGCACAGGCATTCCACAGCATGGGTACGGATATGTACGGACCGTACCCCCACCCGCGTATGCATGGAGCGTACCCCCATGCCAACAGTGTACGTACGGACCGCAACCCCACCCACGTATGCATGGAGCGTACCCCCACCCCAACAGTGTAAGTACGACCCGTACCCCCACCCGCGTACGTATGGAGCGTACCCCCCACCCCAACAGAGTAAGTACGACCCGTACCCTCACCCGCGTACGTATGGAGCGTACCCCCCACCCCAACAGTGTAAGTACGACCCGTACCCTCACCCGCGTACGTATGGAGCGTACCCCCCACCCCAACAGTGTAAGTATGACCCGTACCCTCACCCGCGTACGTATGGAGCGTACCCCCCACCCCAACAGTGTAAGTACGACCCGTACCCCCCCGCGTACGTATGGAGCGTACCCCCACCCCAACAGTGTAAGTACGACCCGTACCCTCACCCACGTACGCAAGGAGCGTACCCCCCATGCCAACAGTGTACGTACGGACCGTAACCCCACCCGCGTATGCATGGAGCGTACCCCCCACCCCACCAGTGTAAGTACGACCCGTACCCTCACCCGCGTATGCATGGAGCGTACCCCCCATGCCAACAGTATACGTACAGACCGTAACCCCACCCGCGTATGCATGGAGCGTACCCCCACCCCAACAGTGTAAGTACGACCCGTACCCCCACCCGCGTACGTATGGAGCGTACCCCCCACCCCAACAGTGTACGTACGGACCGTAACCCCACCCGCGTATGCATGGAGCGTACCCCCAACCCAACAGTGTAAGTACGACCCGTACCCTCACCCGCGGACGTATGGAGCGTACCCCCATGCCAATAGTGTACGTCTGGACCGTAACCCCACCCCGTATGCATGGAGCATACCCCCACCCCAACCGTGTATGTACGACACGTACCCTCACCTCGAATGCATGGAGCGAACCCACACACGTGTATGTTCTAAGCGTACATATTGTGAAATAGGAGGGGTGTGTGCAGAGTCCTCCCAGCAGTGCCCAGAGACAGGAGGGGTGGGTGCAGAGTCCTCCCAGCAATGCCCAGAGAAAGGAGGGGTGTGTGCAGAGTGCTCCCAGCAGTGCCCAGAGACAGGAGGGGTGTGTGCCTAACACTCCCAGCAGTGCCCAGAGACAGGAGGGGTGTGTGCAGAGTCCTCCCAGCAGTGCCCAGAGACAGGAGGGGTGGGTGCAGAGTCCTCCCAGCAGTGCCCAGACACAGGAGGGGTGGGTGTAGAGTCCTCCCAGCAGTGCCCAGACACAGGAGGGGTGTGTGCAGAGTCCTCCCAGCAGTGCCCAGAGACAGGAGGGGTGGGTGCAGAGTCCTCCCAGCAGTGCCCAGAGACAGGAGGGGTGTGTGCAGAGTCCTCCCAGCAGTGCCCAGACACAGGAGGGGTGTGTGCAGAGTGCTTCCAGCAGTGCCCAGAGACAGGAGGGGTGGGTGCAGAGTCCTCCCAGCAGTGCCCAGAGACAGGAGGGGTGTGTGCAGAGTCCTCCCAGCAGTGCCCAGACACAGGAGGGGTGGGTGCAGAGTCCTCCCAGCAGTGCCCAGAGACAGGAGGGGTGTGTGCAGAGTCCTCCCAGCCGTGCCCAGAGACAGGAGGGGTGTGTGCAGAGTGCTCCCAGCAGTGCCCAGAGACAGGAGGGGTGTGTGCAGAGTCCTCCCAGCAGTGCCCAGACACAGGAGGGGTGTGTGCAGAGTCCTCCCAGCAGTGCCCAGACACAGGAGGGGTGGGTGCCTAACACTCCCAGCAGTGCCCAGACACAGGAGGGGTGGGTGCAGAGTCCTCCCAGCAGTGCCCAGAGACAGGAGGAGTGTGTGCAGAGTCCTCCCAGCAGTGCCCAGACACAGGAGGGGTGGGTGCAGAGTCATCCCAGCAGTGCCCAGAGACAGGAGGGGTGGGTGCAGAGTCCTCCCAGCAGTGCCCAGACACAGGAGGGGTGTGTGCAGAGTCCTCCCAGCAGTGCCCAGAGACAGGAGGGGTGGGTGCAGAGTCCTCCCAGCAGTGCCCAGAGACAGGAGGGGTGTGTGCAGAGTCCTCCCAGCAGCGCCCAGACACAGGAGGGGTGTGTGCAGAGTGCTCCCAGCAGTGCCCAGAGACAGGAGGGGTGGGTGCAGAGTCCTCCCAGCAGTGCCCAGAGACAGGAGGGGTGTGTGCAGAGTCCTCCCAGCAGTGCCCAGAGACAGGAGGGGTGTGTGCAGAGTCCTCCCAGCAGTGCCCAGACACAGGAGGGGTTGTGTGCAGAGTCCTCCCAGCAGTGCCCAGACACAGGAGGGGTGGGTGCCTAACACTCCCAGCAGTGCCCAGACACAGGAGGGGTGGGTGCAGAGTCCTCCCCGCAGTGCCCAGAGACAGGAGGGGTGTGTGCAGAGTCCTCCCAGCAGTGCCCAGACACAGGAGGAGTGGGTGCAGAGTCATCCCAGCAGTGCCCAGAGACAGGAGGGGTGGGTGCAGAGTCCTCCCAGCAGTGCCCAGACACAGGAGGGGTGTGTGCAGAGTGCTCCCAGCAGTGCCCAGAGACAGGAGGGGTGGGTGCAGAGTCCTCCCAGCAGTGCCCAGAGACAGGAGGGGTGTGTGCAGAGTCCTCCCAGCAGTGCCCAGACACAGGAGGGCTGGGTGCAGAGTCCTCCCAGCAGTGCCCAGAGACAGGATGGGTGTGTGCAGAGTCCTCCCAGCAGTGCCCAGAGACAGGAGGGGTGTGTGCAGAGTGCTCCCAGCAGTGCCCAGAGACAGGAGGGGTGTGTGCAGAGTCCTCCCAGCAGTGCCCAGAGACAGGAGGGGTGGGTGCAGAGTCCTCCCAGCAGTGCCCAGAGACAGGAGGGGTGTGTGCAGAGTCCTCCCAGCAGTGCCCAGACACAGGAGGGCTGGGTGCAGAGTCCTCCCAGCAGTGCCCAGAGACAGGAGGGGTGTGTGCAGAGTCCTCCCAGCAGTGCCCAGAGACAGGAGGGGTGTGTGCAGAGTCCTCCCAGCAGTGCCCAGACACAGGAGGGGTTGTGTGCAGAGTCCTCCCAGCAGTGCCCAGACACAGGAGGGGTGGGTGCCTAACACTCCCAGCAGTGCCCAGACACAGGAGGGGTGGGTGCAGAGTCCTCCCCGCAGTGCCCAGACACAGGAGGGGTGTGTGCAGAGTCCTCCCAGCAGTGCCCAGAGACAGGAGGGGTGGGTGCAGAGTCCTCCCAGCAGTGCCCAGAGACAGGAGGGGTGTGTGCAGAGTCCTCCCAGCAGTGCCCAGACACAGGAGGGGTGTGTGCAGAGTGCTCCCAGCAGTGCCCAGAGACAGGAGGGGTGGGTGCAGAGTCCTCCCAGCAGTGCCCAGAGACAGGAGGGGTGTGTGCAGAGTCCTCCCAGCAGTGCCCAGACACAGGAGGGGTGGGTGCAGAGTCCTCCCAGCAGTGCCCAGAGACAGGAGGGGTGTGTGCAGAGTCCTCCCAGCCGTGCCCAGAGACAGGAGGGGTGTGTGCAGAGTGCTCCCAGCAGTGCCCAGAGACAGGAGGGGTGTGTGCAGAGTCCTCCCAGCAGTGCCCAGACACAGGAGGGGTGTGTGCAGAGTCCTCCCAGCAGTGCCCAGACACAGGAGGGGTGGGTGCCTAACACTCCCAGCAGTGCCCAGACACAGGAGGGGTGGGTGCAGAGTCCTCCCAGCAGTGCCCAGAGACAGGAGGGGTGTGTGCAGAGTCCTCCCAGCAGTGCCCAGACACAGGAGGGGTGGGTGCAGAGTCATCCCAGCAGTGCCCAGAGACAGGAGGGGTGGGTGCAGAGTCCTCCCAGCAGTGCCCAGACACAGGAGGGGTGTGTGCAGAGTCCTCCCAGCAGTGCCCAGAGACAGGAGGGGTGGGTGCAGAGTCCTCCCAGCAGTGCCCAGAGACAGGAGGGGTGTGTGCAGAGTCCTCCCAGCAGTGCCCAGACACAGGAGGGGTGTGTGCAGAGTGCTCCCAGCAGTGCCCAGAGACAGGAGGGGTGGGTGCAGAGTCCTCCCAGCAGTGCCCAGAGACAGGAGGGGTGTGTGCAGAGTCCTCCCAGCAGTGCCCAGAGACAGGAGGGGTGTGTGCAGAGTCCTCCCAGCAGTGCCCAGACACAGGAGGGGTTGTGTGCAGAGTCCTCCCAGCAGTGCCCAGACACAGGAGGGGTGGGTGCCTAACACTCCCAGCAGTGCCCAGACACAGGAGGGGTGGGTGCAGAGTCCTCCCCGCAGTGCCCAGAGACAGGAGGGGTGTGTGCAGAGTCCTCCCAGCAGTGCCCAGACACAGGAGGAGTGGGTGCAGAGTCATCCCAGCAGTGCCCAGAGACAGGAGGGGTGGGTGCAGAGTCCTCCCAGCAGTGCCCAGACACAGGAGGGGTGTGTGCAGAGTGCTCCCAGCAGTGCCCAGAGACAGGAGGGGTGGGTGCAGAGTCCTCCCAGCAGTGCCCAGAGACAGGAGGGGTGTGTGCAGAGTCCTCCCAGCAGTGCCCAGACACAGGAGGGCTGGGTGCAGAGTCCTCCCAGCAGTGCCCAGAGACAGGATGGGTGTGTGCAGAGTCCTCCCAGCAGTGCCCAGAGACAGGAGGGGTGTGTGCAGAGTGCTCCCAGCAGTGCCCAGAGACAGGAGGGGTGTGTGCAGAGTCCTCCCAGCAGTGCCCAGAGACAGGAGGGGTGGGTGCAGAGTCCTCCCAGCAGTGCCCAGAGACAGGAGGGGTGTGTGCAGAGTCCTCCCAGCAGTGCCCAGACACAGGAGGGCTGGGTGCAGAGTCCTCCCAGCAGTGCCCAGAGACAGGATGGGTGTGTGCAGAGTCCTTCCAGCAGTGCCCAGAGACAGGAGGGGTGTGTGCAGAGTGCTCCCAGCAGTGCCCAGAGACAGGAGGGGTGTGTGCAGAGTCCTCCCAGCAGTGCCCAGACACAGGAGGGGTGTGTGCAGAGTCCTCCCAGCAGTGCCCAGACACAGGAGGGGTGGGTGCCTAACACTCCCAGCAGTGCCCAGACACAGGAGGGGTGGGTGCAGAGTCCTCCCAGCAGTGCCCAGAGACAGGAGGGGTGTGTGCAGAGTCATCCCAGCAGTGCCCAGAGACAGGAGGGGTGGGTGCAGAGTCCTCCCAGCAGTGCCCAGACACAGGAGGGGTGGGTGCAGAGTCATCCCAGCAGTGCCCAGAGACAGGAGGGGTGGGTGCAGAGTCCTCCCAGCAGTGCCCAGACACAGGAGGGGTGTGTGCAGAGTCCTCCCAGCAGTGCCCAGAGACAGGAAGGGTGGGTGCAGAGTCCTCCCAGCAGTGCCCAGAGACAGGAGGGGTGTGTGCAGAGTCCTCCCAGCAGTGCCCACACACAGGAGGGGTGTGTGCAGAGTGCTCCCAGCAGTGCCCAGAGACAGGAGGGGTGGATGCAGAGTCCTCCCAGCAGTGCCCAGAGACAGGAGGGGTGTGTGCAGAGTCCTCCCAGCAGTGCCCAGAGACAGGAGGGGTGTATGCAGAGTCCTCCCAGCAGTGCCCAGACACAGGAGGGGTGTGTGCAGAGTCCTCCCAGCAGTGCCCAGACACAGGAGGGGTGGGTGCCTAACACTCCCAGCAGTGCCCAGACACAGGAGGGGTGGGTGCAGAGTCCTCCCAGCAGTGCCCAGAGACAGGAGGGGTGTGTGCAGAGTCCTCCCAGCAGTGCCCAGACACAGGAGGGGTGGGTGCAGAGTCATCCCAGCAGTGCCCAGAGACAGGAGGGGTGGGTGCAGAGTCCTCCCAGCAGTGCCCAGACACAGGAGGGGTGTGTGCAGAGTCCTCCCAGCAGTGCCCAGAGACAGGAGGGGTGGGTGCAGAGTCCTCCCAGCAGTGCCCAGAGACAGGAGGGGTGTGTGCAGAGTCCTCCCAGCAGTGCCCAGACACAGGAGGGGTGTGTGCAGAGTGCTCCCAGCAGTGCCCAGAGACAGGAGGGGTGGGTGCAGAGTCTTCCCAGCAGTGCCCAGAGACAGGAGGGGTGTGTGCAGAGTCCTCCCAGCAGTGCCCAGACACAGGAGGGGTGTGTGCCTATCACTCCCAGCAGTGCCCAGACACAGGAGAGGTGGGTGCCTAACACTTCCAGCAGTGCCCATGGAACGCAAAGGGTGGAGTAGCCACAGATACCATGCCCACAAATGTCAGTCAGGTGCACAAAGACCCTGCAGTACATGTACCACATGTGTGCGAGGCTGGGAGTATACGCATGCATAGCGCCGAAAAGAAAACATGTCCACATGAAGTCATGTCAATCGTCCACATACACAAGTACAATGACTACCAAGGATGCCACGAATGATGCAGGTGGAGACATCGCTCAGCATGCATGTGCAAAGTTGAAGGAGTCCGTCACACACCCAGCTAATGTACACACAGCTCAGCGCTAAATATTGGGAACACCCTGCAGGGAAGATGTCAGGGTACACAGAGGAAGGAATACACCTTAGGACAATTTCAACATGCAGCAACTGCTTACATGAACAGAGAAACCTAGCTAACACCGTGTGATGGCACACAGATCCCAGGGTCCCCCCTATGACCAGCACACTACTACATTTCCCACACACCCAACACATGAACACCACCCAAAACCATGTAGCAGCCCTACCAACAGCAATACCAGCAAAGCAGTAGTGTTCCAAGGGAAAAAAATAAATTGCTTTATTCAGCATGATCCAATAAATCTTGTTTGTAGGAAGTTCAATATTTACAAAGCCCATAGGGCAGTCCAGAAGTCACAGCTGGATGGGGGACACAGTGGGAAGCGTGTCCCCTAGCTTGCCTGCACAGTTAGATTCCGTCGTCTTCCACAGGGGTGAGGGCATCATGTGGGGGGGAAGAACCAGGCATCGCAGGGACAGGAGGGCGAAGGGTAGGCGTCGTGGGTGCAGGGATGGAGGACTCCACCACAGGGGGTGGGGCAGGGCCAAAGGCGGAGGCCAGGATCTCGCTGCACACCTTAGCAAGGTCCTCCAGGGAATCCCCTGCACCCGAAGGAACCACAGGCCCCAAGGAGGGGGGGGGGGTCAGAAGGATGGGTCGCAGCGCCACTGGGGGAGGGCGTAGACAGGGGGGGGACTCAACCACCCTGACCGGGGACTCCCTTGACCGCTTGCGGGGTGGTGTCACTGTGGGGCTCAGGGACAGAGCGGCCATGAAGGTGTCTTTGTGTGATATGTGGCCAGGAGAGCTGAGGGGAGGGGATTTGGAGGGAGTGGATTTGGTGGAATGCGGACTCCCACTCTGGCTGCGTGTCTTACATTTGCCCCCCGACCCAGTGGGTGTGCCTACTTCACCCTGTGTGTGCGTGCCAGGAGGTGTGCGGGTGACCTTCCCTGCTGGTGTGGTGCCTGTGTCCGTCGTGGTGGGTGCATGCTGACGTCTGGGTGTACGTGGGACAGGCATGGGAGTGGGAAGTGTGGATGGGGCAGGGGTAGGGGGCTGGATGAAGCGCTGCAGGAGACCCACTGCTGCATTCAGTGTCGAGTCTATCGACCTCAGCAAGCTGCGTTGGTCAGCCTGCGATGAGTGAATGCCCTCCAAGTATGCCTCCATGTTGTTGAGGACCTGGCTGTGGCCATGGAGGACATTAAGGATCGCAGCCTGACCAATCTGCAACTGCCGCTGGATGTCCACAGACTCGGCATTGGCGGCAGCAGTGGAGACAGAGGCAGGGGGTACGGTGCCTGGCAGGAAGGAGACATGTGGTGACCGGGCACGTTGGGAAGGGACAAGAGCAAGTGGGAGGCGGCTGATGGCAATGGAGGGGGCGGGGTGCGATGTTGTGCTACTGTCAGCTAGTTGTGCAGCCTCCGCCCACTCGGAGAGATCATCCTCGGACCCGTCCGCTTCATATTCGGTGGTGACAGTGGACAGGTCCTCGGCCTCACTCTCCTCCGCCTCTGTACCACTCAATGTGCCAGCCACGATGTCAACGCTGGCACAGGTGCTCGGTCCCTCCGCACCGTCTGTGCTCATGTCTCCCTCCGTGTCCCCCGACGATGTTGTGGGCAAGGTGAAGAGACAGCAATTAATCACACACCTGTATACATATGTCACATGAGTCCAATCTACATAGGTTACAGTGCATAGCCTGCAAAGAAAGATCAGTAACATCTACAAAACAAGGTACAGATGTAGGGCATGCAACACACAGTTGGTTCACCCACCATGCCAATGAAAACCCATGGAGAGCATGACACAATAGCAACTGACATGAAATGGAGTTTGACATAGGAGCCAGGCCCTGGGGACAATCCAGCACTGCATCTGCACTACACAGCGTTGCCGACAATAGGGATGAGGAGGGACCATATCCATGAACTTGAGGCACATGCTGCATAGGTAATACTGAAAACATGCCCACCATGACTGGCTCACTGCACCTTCAGTGTATGTCCAGACAAACATCACACACTGGCCAGACCTAGCAAGGAGAATTCTGGTTTTGACATGTAGGCTTGGCCCGCACCAACCACCCCCTACATGAGACAATTTGTTGAGACACAGGTGGCACTTACATCTCTTAGTCTGGGTGAAATACACAGGGGCTGCAGAAATGCAAGATTGGACGCCAAATACCCAAGGTGCGCCTGTCCAAATAATCATGTACAAATGTGCATCATCAGAGGATTGTAACTAGACACACAGGCACTGGCCACTGTGACTATGAACAAGGAAAATCAGGTCAGGCTGTACAGTGGGCACTTGTACTACATTTCACGTCAATATACATGGTGGCAGGGGACAATGGCACAGAGCACAACCTATGCTGTAGACACTGAGAGTGTCCACGTTTTGTGATGACACACATGACACCTAGGAAAATATGCCCCAGGGGACAGTAGTGGCACCACAACTCCATGGTCCTGAATGGGAATGACTGCAACACACCCCAACATCCCTGCACTATGCGTATCGCACACTCATGCACATCATGTCACAGGCCACAACAGAGGACATGCGCGCTGTAAGGCATGACACTTGTGAGACTAACTCCCATGTCTGGACTCTGCATCAGTGCCAACTGACATGGAACCCACATGTACTGAACTGGACAGGGCACAGCCAAGGTCCCCAAACCTGTTACACACCACCCCCACACATGATGCTACAGGCATAGTTCACGTGGAGAAAGCGCCAGCCTACATTACCTTGTGAAGGAGTGACTACACACAGACCAGGGAACACATTGCAAGGAGGGGAAGGGAGGCAGGAGAGCACAGCTATACTGTGGCTAACAGGATCTGCACAGCACCTTTAAACCCTGGCAGTGTATCCATGCAACTGTGCACTTACAAATGCTGGTGAAACACAACAAACACACATGTACCTACCCCCTTCCTGCTGCTGCTTCACCTGTAAGCGCCTCTCCAAGTCTGGAAATACCACCGGCAGCACACGCTTGTGGATGTGGGTCAGTCGGCGGCGCCCGCGGTTCTTATGGCTCTCAGGTGAGTCCCCCAGCAGGACCCGTGCGATCCTCCGCGTCCAGCACCGGATATCCTGCCAGCGTTTCCTCAACCGGGACAGGCGCCGCTTCCGACCATCCGCACTCCTCACGGCGCTGACGGCGGTCAGCCATATCTGCTCCTTGGCAGAGGCGCCTACCTGTGAGGATGAACAAGTGACACTACATCAATACACCTGGCACATGTCACAGAGACACATATTAGAACACATTTGCTATTTACAACAAGGCATAGTATGCATCCAACGCATTGCACCTTTGGCATAGGGACATGATCCTCTGGGGAAGGGCAAAAGCAGTATGTGCCATTGAAAGTACACAGGTGGAATGAGGGCAACTACACAATCAATGATCCTTGCTCACACTGTGCATCACAAGCTACACCAGGATAATGTGCAGCACCTCTAAGCAGGCACATGCCACAGGCCACTGACGCCCCCGCAGCAGAGTACACAGACACACACAGGCACAGGACATTCACCTGCCATTGCCAAATGCAGCGACATACCTCACTCTGCACATGTGCCACTAGACGGGGGGGGCACAGGTGTGGGGCTGGCTCTGCACGTCAGACACACAGCACTGCTCCCTGCTCACATCACATGGCCAGGATATATCCATCCCTCATGCAGCTGGGGTACACTCCACATATGCACCCACCCACATGACAGGGGACTTACACACACACCGATGTCCAGGGTACGAACACATCATGTGGACACTCTCAGCACAGGTACACAGAACTAACGCACATCTGTGGGTACAGTCACCTGTCACACGGGGCTGACCACAGAATCACATGAGGACTGTAGGGGCTACATTCCCAGGAGGACAAGACAGGCAGAATGTGGCATGCACCATGCAGTGATTGTCACAGTAAACACCATGCTAGTGAGGAAGGCAGACATGCACCACAGCATGTGTGTCACACCTGGACACAATGGCAGAAGTCACAGTCTTAAAAAAGGGACACAGTCTGTGCTAGTGGACTCTGCACTCACCTGTTAACCTGGTCGCCCATACAGCAGGGGGTACTGTGGGAGGATCACATCCAGCAAAGCCAGGTTCTCCTCCAGGGTGAAGGCTGTGACCTCTCCACAGCCCTTGACATGGTTCCAGGGAATCAGTAGCAGCAGCTGGGTCGTGGAATACAGAGATGTGCAGGCAAGTGCTCCCTCATGGGACCTGGCTGCCTTATATCTGCCTTGCTGGCCTGTTTCATGCACAGGAGTACAGAGTGATTGGTCACTCACATTTGCATCCTATGTTTCCTCCAATCCCTTCAAACCTAGCAGTCAGTGGGTTCTTATTGTGTTTTTTTCTTGAGCATGATGTCAACTCCACAAACATATTACAACAAAGTAGATTCATTCCAACTGACTTCTGCTGTGCACCTTCCGGAAAAAATTCAAACTTTAAACTTGGTCTCCATGACAACCAGCATGCATGTAGGCCTTTATACTTGTCCCTCGTGTGTCCCCTATGTAATTTGGAGCTTCACACACAGGTACGGTGCGCTCCGGGGCCCTAGGGCACCCCAAATGCATAGCAACGGCCCGTACAGGCGTGTGTACGCTCCGTCTCACTATGGGTGTTCTCGCGTATGCGTACTCATGGTGGTACGGACCGTACCCACGCCTGTACGCTCACTATCACTATGAGTACGCATACGCGAGAACACCCATAGTGGTACAGAGCGTACACACGCGTGTACGGGCCGTCTCACTATGGGTGTTCTCGCGTATGCGTACTCATGGTGGTACGGACCGTACCCACGCCTGTACGCTCACTATCACTATGAGTACGCATACGCGAGAACACCCATAGTGGTACGGAGCGTACACACGCGTGTACGGGCCGTCTCACTATGTGTGTTCTCGCGTATGCGTACTCATGGTGGTACGGACCGTATCCACGCCTGTACGCTCACTATCACTATGAGTACGCATACGCGAGAACACCCATAGTGGTACGGAGCGTACACACGCGTGTACGGGCCGTCTCACTATGGGTGTTCTCGCGTATGCGTACTCATGGTGGTACGGACTGTACCCACGCCTGTACGCTCACTATCACTATGAGTACGCATACGCGAGAACACCCAAAGTGGTACGGAGCGTACACACGCGTGTACGGGCCGTCTCACTATGGGTGTTCTCGCGTATGCGTACTCATGGTGGTACGGACTGTACCCACGCCTGTACGCTCACTATCACTATGAGTACGCATACGCGAGAACAGCCATAGTGGTATGGAGCGTACACACGCGTGTACGGGCCGTCTCACTATGGGTGTTCTCGCGTATGCGTACTCATGGTGGTACGGACCGTACCCACGCCTGTACGCTCACTATCACTATGAGTACGCATACGCGAGAACACCCATAGTGGTACGGAGCGTACACACGCGTGTACGGCCCGTCTCACTATGGGTGTTCTCGCGTATGCGTACCCATGGTGGTACGGAGCGTACACGCGTGCGTACGCTCACTATCCCTAGGGGTACACATACGGCAGCACTCCCATAGTGATACGGGAACGTACACAGGCCCTTTTTGCGAAAGTACGGTGCTTTTCACACATCACAGTGGTGACAGGCAGCACACAGGAAGGAATAGGGCTGACATACTTGTCCATGGATGGACATCAAGGCATTGTCTGGGCAGTACTACATGTGTGGGGCACAGGTGTGAAAGGCTGTGATGTGGCACATTACTCCTGAGTCGAGAAGGCACTAGATGTATGATGAGATGTGTACACATGTAATGTGTGACGGTGCAATGTGTGCCAGGCATGCCCTTGACTCCTTTGACATGTGTGCATGTCGTACTGCACACTTGGGATGAGCGTCACTGGCATGGCACGGACAACAACACACGCAAGTGTCCCCTGAGGCCCGGTACAGGGGTTACCACACCTGACATGTCACTACCCACGGTGCACAATGTGACTATGTCATGTATGTGTGGGGGGTTCCCATTAGGTTGATGTTGGAGCTCCCTCAAAAGCAGCAGCTGTTGCAGCAACCCCCATGTGTCTGTGTGTAGATTGACATGGCACACTGTTCCGCACACCATGGCACATGTGGTATTGGATGTGAGGTGCGTATGTATGCATGGGACACGGAGTAGCGTAACAAGGACATGTCTGCATCCTCTCTATGAATGTGTGGTGAGTCATCACATGCACACCTTCATGGCAAGGTGTGTGGGCTGTCCTAGTGTAATGTCATGTGACCTGTGGCTCTAGTGTTCCGCTACCAGTCTCTGCAATCGACATCCTACTTCTGCTGATGTGTGGATGTATGTCACTCCTGTCTTGCGTCTGGCTGTTCACTTACACTGGGACACAGCTAATCCCATACCATGGCATGTGGAGGTTCACAATCTCCGTGTGTAGCTTGGTCTTGGTAGGGGTGTCACCTGGCAGCCATACGTGTCCAGGGCATGTGGCACATACCTGACTCCGCATGTAGCATATGTGTATTGACAGATTAACATGTGCTCAGTACAAATAAATTGTTGTTGTGGTGCACTCACTCTTCCTTGTCACTTCCAAATTACTGCAGAGCGCCGCCTCTTCACCGACCAATTCCGGACTTGGCTGCCATGCGGGAGAATGACTGTATCCGGTGCTACCGCTTCCCCCAACGGTTGATTCTGGAGTTGACGGCGAGACTGGCACCACACCTGCAACCGCTGCACAGGTATCCTACGGCACTGACACCCAAGCTGAAGGTAATGGCAGCCCTACATTTTCTTGCCACGGGTACCTTTCAAAATACCATAGCTCATGTTGGTGGCATGTCCCAGAGCATGTTCTGCCGTGTGCTGCATGATTTCTTAGAGGCCATGTTGATTCACCTGGATGACTTCATCCATTTCCCAACCCCTGCAATGTTGACTGGGGTCAAGCGTGGATTCTATGCCCTGGGAGGGATGCCCCATGTCATTGGGTCCATAGATGGGACACATGTGGCTTTGGTACCACCACAGGCACAGGAGGTAGCGTACAGGAATCGCAAGCACTACCACTCCATCAATGCCCTTGTGGTGTGTCTTTCCAACATGGTGATTTCACATGTCTGTGCTCGTTTTCCAGGATCAGCACACGATGCCTACATCATGAGGCGTAGCAGGATGCCTGAAATGATGACGCAGCTGCGCAATGAACGAGCATGTGTTGTTGGTGGGTACAGTCTGTCTGTCCTGTATCTTGCGTAGACTTCCAGCCCGACCGCTTCTCCTGTCCTACTTATGTCCATGTGGTTTCCATGTAGGGGACGCTGGCTATCCCAACATACCATGGCTGATCACACCTCTCCGCAACCCCATCACGCCGGCCCAGCTCCGCTACAACACCGCCCATGGCCGGACAAGGCGAGTGATAGAGAGGACGTTTGGCCTCCTGAAGAGCCGATTCCGATGCCTCCACAAGACCGGCGGCGCCCTCCCATATGCCCCGGCGAAGGTCTGCAAAATCTTCATGGTCTGCTGCATGCTGCACAACATGGCAGTTGAGAAAGCTGTGCCACTCATCCTGGATCAAGATGATCAGGACCATCCACCCGTGGAGGACGAAGGGCTTGGCAATGGGGCTAGTGATGTGGAGGACGTGGTTCCGCAAGAGGACATCCGGACTCGGCTCATACGCGACTTCTTTGCTTAGTGGTGAGTACCAGTGTCTGTGTGTGCACGCATTGGTCCCCGTGTGGCATGTGTTGCGATGTGTGTGTCCATCTGCATGTATGGCACGTGAGTCAGAGGTGTGTGTGGATGTGTCACTGGAGTGATGGTGGCAGTGATATGTATTTCCACAGTCATAATTGTGACCTGGCATGTTGTCATCCTTACATGTGTCGAGTACATGCACATGCAAGTGGCTGTGCTTTTTGTGACTGACTTCTTGTGTCTCTCATATCCCCAGGTACTTGCGCATGCCGTCTGCTGGTTGCATTGTTGTGGCACTGCTATTCCTCATGGACACGTCATCGCGTGCTGACTCAGCGTTACACGCACGGACAAGTTTGAAAGTCTCCTTAGGGTAAGGGATGCATCAGGGGTGTATTGGGTGTGGCAGTTTTTCACGATGTATGCACACTGCCCCTGTCGATGTTTGGTTCCTCTGCAGACATGTCGCATCACCATGGTGCACATTACATGCAGCTGGGTACACCTGAATAGATGGTCAGACTTGTTGACAGTCATCAGTGATGGGATTGTGGAATGTGATGATGGCATCAATGTGTGTTACACTGCCCTCGGACACATACGGTTTGCCTTGGCTTGACATGCTGTGGGACTTCCACATCAGCGGATCAATGGTGTATGGCAGTCTCTCCGTGAGCAGCAGGGGGTGTTTAGCTGTTAGCCGACACTTGTGTGCCAGTTCCATGGCTATCACGCATTTGGGCTGCAGAAGGGGGGTTCCAGTGTTGGACCCACATGTTCCTCCACATTACCCGTTCATGTGTACTCCGAGTTGCCTCTGCAATCCCGAATACATGACAAATAAAGGTGTCCCTATGCCTCCAAGGTGCCTCTTCTCAGTCAATGCTGGTGTTTTGCCACGGTGCATCCGGCATGTCTGGCATGGTTTTCCGTGATAGTGGCTATGTGTCTATGTGTCGAGTAGCAAGATGCAAGCTGTTTGTGTGGGATTAGACTGTGTATTGTGCATGTAGTCAATGACTGTGTGGGTATTGTGACATGTGCCATCCCCATGCATCCCACGTTAGCCAGGCCACCATTCACTGCATCCACCTGATTCAAGCTTGCAGGACATGGTTCTGCCACCTGTCCACACATACCTGGGTGCCCCCCAGGACACTCCACATGATCCCTGACCTCTGCGCATGGCTGTAGCTGTACTCAACATGTCTGACGGCACGGTTGTGCGGCCACCCCCTCAGCTGGTTGGGCCCATCACGGGTGTGTATGGTGCTCCATGTCTGTCTTGCCTACTACAATGTGACCCATGTGTGTCCTGTGCCAGACTCAGGCCCCAGGGTGTGGATGGTTGAAGTCAAATGAGAACTCAGGCATAGTTAGACTTTACAAGACACATGTAAGGTAATAATGCAATCAGTAGGCATCTTCTCTTTATGGTGTGACTTTTTATTTTGGTTGGGGTAGGGGGGGGGGTTGACATGAGGGGCTTTCCGGGTGTGTGGAATCCAAAGTTCACTAGGGGAGTTGGTGTCCTTGCCATTTGAAATCCTCAGAGTCCATGCCACAGTCTTTGTCAACATTGGTCGGACAGTGACCAGCAAGTCCATGTGGCAGAGAATGTCTTTTGATGCTGTGCTGCTGTTGCTCCAGTGGGCCAGGTGCCAGGCCAGGTGTCCTGGGAGATGGTGCTGTTGCGCCGACCCTCACGGTCTTTTCCGTGGACGACCCGCCCTCCTGCGGGGACCCTCAGAAGCAGGCCGTGACGATGTTTGGGATGCTCCGTCGGATGTCTCCTCCTCCTCCTCATCCCTCCCTGTGGGTGGTGATGTTCTTCGGCTGCTGGCACAGGGAGGGTTGCCCATGTTGTCGGCCATCCGACGGAGTGTACTGTGAATTCCCGTGAACACCGTCACGAGCTCAGCCTGTCTGTCCTCCATCCGCCGTTGGTGTCGCAGTAGACAGGCATGTTGCTCCGCATGTTGCTGGGCCTGCTGGGTCTTGATCTCATCGAGGGTCCCCTTCATCTCATTGAGGGTGGACACAACCTGGCCCATGCCAGTGGTGTCCTGCCGGTATGTGTCCAGGATGTTACGGACATGGGAATATACCGGTTCCCCAGCCAACAGGTCAGGCTCCCGCCTCCGCCGTCCTCCACTCCCACCACCCCTGCCCACTTGCACCTGGCATGCCCTTGTGGGCACATCGGGTCTCCGGGACCCCTGAGGGGTGGCATTGGCGTTGTCGCCTGCCTCCTCCTGGGTGCCCGGGACACCGTGTCCCTCCTGGCCAGCCTGGCTGCATTTTGGTGTTGGGGCAGGGCTCCTGGGTGTCTCCTGGGATGTGGCAGGAGTGGGGGTGGTGGTTGGCCCAGTTGTACCTGACGCTGGTGCTGCAGGTGGTTGGACACCAGAGGGGCCAGGTTGGTCGGGGTCGGGTTCGTCCACAGAGTGGTGAGAGTCGTCGCTGCCGGTGGCTCCGTCATCCCGCCGAGCCGGGTCCTGTGAGTCTTCCCCCCCAGTGTTGGGGGGTGATCCACGACGTTGACCTGTGTGTGAGAGAGACAATGTTAATTTTGTTCCATGCAACATCCATGTTTCATTGGTTTCTAAGTTGGCACATTTCCTCTGGGAATTTGGATATGTCTTGCATTCCACTCACAGTGCACTTGTGCATGGGTATGTCCCTTGGCCACAGCTTTAGCGACTTTACCTATGTGTGGCACAGTCTTACTTGCTGCGTCAATTGTGACTGCAGTCAGCAGTGGAGTGGGCAGGTGTGGAGAGCCATGCATTGGCGCCTTCCGTGTTGCACTGTACGTGGGCACATGGAGTGGTTCCACACACTTAGATAATGCAGGTAGCTGTCGTTGTGCTCGTGCACAGGTTGTGACATGGCCCTGTGTTTAGCCATGGAGAAGAGGGGGGGTTCTGGCACTGGCCATCCTTGTCTACATGCACGCAGTCCACCTGCTGACGAGCAGACATTCCCACACCCCACAAGGCTGATTTGCTCTCCCTGTGTGTCCCTTTCTTGCTCCCTCTCTGTCCCCCTCTCCCTCCCTCTGTGTGTCAGCCTCCTCCCTCTGTCCGTCTCCCTGTGTCTCCCTCCCTCTCTGTCCCCCTCTCCCTCCCTCCGTGTGTCAGCCTCCTCCCTCTGTCCGTCTCCCTCTGTCTCCATTTCTCCCTCCCTCTGTCAACCTCCTCCCTCTGTCCGTCTCCCTCTGTCTCCCTTTCTCCCTCCCTCTGTCAGCCTCCTCCCTCTGTCCGTCTCCCTCTGTCAACCTCCTCCCTCAGTCCGTCTCCCTCTGTCTCCCTTTCTCCCTCCCTCTGTCACCCTCCTCCCTCCCTCTGTCTGTCTCCCTGTGTCCACCTCTGTCTCCCTCCCTCTCTGTCCCCCTCTCCCTCCCTCTGTGTGTCACCCTCTGTCACCTCAGCCCTGCTTCCTGGGCACAGACTGTTAGCAGATCTTTGAATGGCCCTTGGTTTGTTGATGTGAGTTTGTTTCTGATCTCCAGGCACCCATTGGGTGTAGTGTCTGTGTCTGCGCTGCTGCTGTGGTGGTGTGTGCTGCCACTCTTTCACAGTGTTGACTGTTCATTAGCTGCTGTAATGTGCAAAAAGTGCCTTCACCCCCATGTCTTAATGCAAGGCGTCCGCCATTTGCTGGCAAGTCTTTCCTGTGTGGGGACACACTGTTTGTCTGGCTGTGACCTAGGCCATATGGGCAGAGGGCATTGTTGTCTGCTTCTGAGTTGCACTATGTGATTTTTGGGGCCCACACTCCCGCCATCCGGGTTACCGTGTCTTGTGTTGGTGTTTTCTGTGGCCTGTGACTTGACATTGTCCAGCTGGGTGCATGGGGCATGGTGGCGCTAGTGGCATGTGCGTGTTCATGGAGTGTGGTTGAGTCATGCGATAGCTTGGGGTGGTTGCGTGCCTGTTTGTGAGTTTGGTTGTGGATGATGTTCCCCCCATGTGAGGTGAGTTGTTTGTGTACTCACCCGGGTCTCGGAGTCCTTCTAATCCGTCCACTGCCACCACCGGCAGTATGGCCATCACCCTCTCCTCCCAGGGATGGTAGTGTACGGGTCTGCGGGCCGGCCCTCCTCCAGTGACGTTGGCCTGGTTGTGTTCGTCCGTCATTTTGGCTCTGACCCTCCTCCACAGATCGTACCACCTGGCTTGGCATTCATGCCTGGTCCTTCTGGTGTCCGCAACAGCATTCACAGCATCGACGATGGTCTGCCACATGGATGTTTTTTCAGAAATGCTGGCCTGTCTGACCAATGTTCCAAAGAGGTGTGGCTCAACTCTGAGGATTTCATCGACAAGGACCTCCAACGCTCGGCTAGTGAACTTTGGATTCTTGTTAGTGGGCATGGTGAGGGGTGTGGGTGTGGATGGGGTGGGGGGGGGGTGTGTGGATGGTTGTGGGTGTGTGGGTGTGGTTGTGCAGGTGTGTGTGTGAATGTGATGTGGGGGTGTTTGTGAAGGTGTGTGTGTGAAGGTGTGCAAGTGTAAGGTGTGGTCAAGCTTCTAGTATGGGGCTGTAGGTTGTCTGTGGGGTCTGGCAGCAGTGAGTCTGTTGCAAAGGCTCATGGTTTGTGTGTGTGGGCCCTTTTTATTGGTCCATTGGTGGGTGTGGCTGTGTTTGAACTTTGGGTGGGTGTGTTATAAGGAGTGGTTGTGTTTTGGGCCTCTGTTTTGGATTTTGGCAGTTGCAGGTCAGTGATTGTGTTGTTTTTGAGCTTGTTGGACATGTTTAGTGGCTTTGTGCCATTCGAATGGTGTATTCTTGTGTTGTTTTGCTTTGTCCTGGTTGTGTACGTGCGTTTTTAACGTGTGTACGGTGTGTACTTCGGCCATTTGGTTGTACAGTGCTGTCCTTGTGTCTGGCTTGGTACGACTCGTACATGCGCGATGTTGTGTGAAGGTGCTGGTGTTGGGGCCTGGGGTACGCTCCATACGTCCGCGGGTGAGGGTATGGTTTGTACATACACGGGGGTACGACACGTACACGGGTGGGGGTATGACTCGAACGTACACGGGTGTACATACACGGGTGGGGGTGTGACACGTACACAGGTGTACATACACGGGGGGTACGACACGTACATGGGTGTACATACACGGGTGGTGGTACGACACGTACACGGGTGTACATACACGGGTGGGGGTACGACACGTACATGGGTGTACATACACGGGTGGGGGTACGACACGTACATGGGTGTACATACACGGGGGGTTCGACACGTACAGGGGTGTACATACACGGGGGTACGACACATACACGGGTGTACATACACGGGTGGGGGTACGACACGTACACGGGTGTACATACACGGGTGGGGGTACGACACGTACACGGGTGTACATACACGGGGGGTTCGACACGTACAGGGGTGTACATACATGGGGGTGACGACTCGAACGTACACGGGTGTACATACACGGGTGGGGGTACGACACGTACACGGGTGTACATACACAGGGGGGTTCGACACGTACAGGGGTGTACATACACGGGGGGTGATGACTCGAACGTACACGGGTGTACATACATGGGTGGGGGTACGACACGTACACGGGTGTACATACACGGGTGGGGGTACGACACGTACACGGGTGTACATACACGGGGGGTTCAACACGTACACGGGTGTACATACATGGGGGGTTCGACACGTACACGGGTGTACATACACGGGTGGTGGTACGACACGTACACGGGTGTACATACACGGGTGGGGGTACGACACGTACACGGGTGTACATACACGGGGGTTCGACATGTACACGGGTGTACATACACGGGGGTTCGACACGTACACGGGTGTACATACACGGGTGGTGGTACGACACGTACTCGGGTGTACATACACGGGTGGGGGTACGACACATACACGGGTGTACATACACGGGGGGTTCGACACGTACACGAGTGTACATACACGGGGGGTTCGACTCGAACATACGGGGCTGGGTGGGGGGTTCGACTCGAACGTACGGGGTCTGGGGGGGGTCGGCGCGTACATACGGGGGCTGGGGGGGGTGTTGGGTGCGTATGCGGGCACATGTCTCCATGGTTGCTATGGGAGTTCGGTGCGGACGGTGTTTTTTCCATACGGTTGTAACATCGGACGCACAGGATGGATCGTAATTCCGCGGTCGGACTTCACTTTTCACCTTTGTACGGTAAATCGTCCGTGGACGTGTCGGACACATTTTCCGACCCGAGGACGTGTGGGGAATAATTCCCAATGCGATTCGTATGGACTTTTTACCATGCGAATCGTAATTGGCAGTTTGTACGGCACTTGTACGATTCGTACGGTAAAAAGACCGGATACGAGTCGTACGGGGAATTTTTTTACCGGATCGTGATCGGCACCTTAGGGTTGATTTTTGCAGATGTCTCCACTGACTCTGGTGAAAATGATAATAGCAACCTTGTATTGCTGTGTGTGAATAATTTTTTAGTATAGCATTTATCATGGCTAATTCGAAATCAATAATTGTTTTTAGTGGACTATAATTGTTGGTTTCTTGTTTTAGTTTAGTTAGGATATCTATGTATGTAGTTTGCTGTTTATTTGGTAATAGGGCATAGATGAATGGAATGTTAGAATGTTGGTACAATCCATGCACTGTATAGAGCTGGTAGAATGGTTTTGGACAGACTTTGAAAGTTCCATCCATCATCCAGGTGTGACATTGTTGTAATTTCACTAAATTGTTATTAGTAGCAAACATAATTACTCTTTTCTCGTGGCATTTGTTATCAAAAAAAATAAATGGTTCTTTAGTGTGAGTAATGCTTAATTCTGGGGGAATTACTACTTCTTCGAAGGTTTTAGGGGTAGGTAGAGTAGTTGTTGTTACTTTTTTCTGTCTGGAAATAGTTCTTTTTAAACAAAGTATTGAGGGTAATTGTCCTGATGCATGTTGAGGTATTTTTAATAATTCCTCTTTGAGTATTTGGGTGGTGGGTTTATCAGTATTAGTACTTGCTTCTTTAATACTTTCCAGAGCATTTCTAACCTCAATCTCTGTTATATTGGGGGGGTGATTATGTTCTTTTACTGAAAGAACAGTAGTTCTTGAGTAGTAGCTCTACCATAGCATTTGTTTGAGTAGTATTTGCTGCACTTCCAAAACATTTTGAGAGCAATTTGGTTTTCTTGTGTATACACATATCACATATAACATAACAACATTTTATTTTTTTGAGACATTATAAATTCTGCACCTTCAGTCATGTTGTTCTGTGTTATGCTAGGGGAGATTAAAAAAACAATGTTGTAAATATATAAAATGATACATATTTGTTAAATATATTTACATTTGAGTGAATATACTTACAATGTTTAGTTTGATGTGCCCAAAAATGTTCAGAAGATGGTTTCAAGCTTTATGTTCAATGGCGGTACGGCCCGTACCCACGTCCCACAGGCATGGGTAAGGGCCGTACCGCCATTCTTGGGGTGACGTAGGGGTGGGCGTGGTACGACCCGTACCCACTCCCTTAAGGCGTGGGTACGGTACGTACCCCTACGGCACCCCAACAATAGGGGTACGACCTGTACCCATGCCTCCAGGACATGGGTACAGCATACCCCCACATCACCACTGCAATGGTGCTACGAGCCGTACCCATGCCTGTGGGACGTGGGTACGGCGTGTACCACGCCAGTGGACAGACACATAGGGGTGTGTGGCCATCAGCCCCAGCAGTGCCCAGACATGGGAGGGGTGGGTGCAGAGTCCCCCCAGCAGTGCCCAGACATAGGAGGGGTGGGTGCCTATCACTCCCAGCAGTGCCCAGACATAGGAGGGGTGGGTGCAGAGTCCTCTCAGCAGTGCCCAGACATAGGAGGGGTGGGTGCCTATCACTCCCAGCAGTGCCCAGACATAGGAGGGGTGCATGCAGAGTCCTCCCAGCAGTGCCCAGACATAGGAGGGGTGGGTGCAGAGTCCTCCCAGCAGTGCCCGGACACAGGAGGGGTGTGTGCCTATCACTCCCAGCAGTGCCCAGACATAGGAGGGGTGGGTGCAGAGTCCTACCAGCAGTGCCCAGACACAGGAGGGGTGGGTGCAGAGTCCTCCCAGCAGTGCCCAGACATAGGAGGGGTGGGTGCAGAGTCCTCCCAGCAGTGCCCAGACACAGGATTGGTGGGTGCAGAGTCCTCCCAGCAGTGCCCAGATATAGGAGGGGTGGGTGCAGAGTCCCCCCAGCAGTGCCCAAACATAGCAGGGGTGGGTGCAGAGTCCTCCCAGCAGTGCCCAGACATAGCAGGGGTGGGTGCAGAGTCCTCCCAGCAGTGCCCAGACATAGGAGGGGTGGATGCAGAGTCCTCCCGGCAGTGCCCAGACACAGGAGGGGTGGGTGCCTATCACTCCCAGCAGTGCCCAGACATAGGAGGGGTGGGTGCAGAGTCCCCCCAGCAGTGCCCAGACATAGGAGGGGTGGGTGCCTGTCACTCCCAGCAGTGCCCAGACATAGAAGGGGTGGGTGCAGAGTCCCCCCAGCAGTGCCCAGACATAGAAGGGGTGGGTGCAGAGTCCCCCCAGCAGTGCCCAGACATAGCAGGGGTGGGTGAAGAGTCCTCCCAGCAGTGCCCAGACATAGGAGGGGTGGGTGCAGAGTCCTCCCAGCAGTGCCCAGACACAGGAGGGGTGGGTGCCTATCACTCCCAGCAGTGCCCAGACACAGGAGGGGTGGGTGCAGAGTCCTCCCAGCAGTGCCCAGACATAGGAGGGGTGGGTGCAAAGTCCCCCCAGCAGTGCCCAGACATAGCAGGGGTGGGTGCAGAGTCCTCCCAGCAGTGCCCAGACACAGGAGGGGTGGGTTCCTATCACTCCCAGTAGTGCCCAGACATAGGAGGGGTGGGTGCCTATCACTCCCAGCAGTGCCCAGACATAGGAGGGGTGGGTGCAGAGTCCTCCCAGCAGTGCCCAGCCATATGAGGGGTGGGTGCCTATCACTCCCAGCACTGCCCAGACATAGGAGGGGTGGGTGCAGAGTCCCCCCAGCAGTGCCCAGACATAGCAGGGGTGGGTGCAGAGCCCTCCCAGCAGTGCCCAGACATAGCAGGGGTGGGTGCAGAGTCCTCCCAGCAGTGCCCAGACACAGGAGGGGTGGCTGCAGAGTCCTCCCAGCAGTGCCCAGACACAGGAGGGGTGGGTGCCTATCACTCCCAGCAGTGCCCAGACATAGGAGGGGTGGGTGCCTATCACTCCCAGCAGTGCCCAGACACAGGAGGGGTGGGTGCAGAGTCCTCCCAGCAGTGCCCAGACATAGGAGGGGTGGGTGCAGAGTCCCCCAGCAGTGCCCAGACATAGCAGGGGTGGGTGCAGAGTCCTCCCAACAGTGCCCAGACATAGAAGGGGTGGGTGCAGAGTCCTCCCAGCAGTGCCCAGACATAGGAGGGGTGGGTGCAGAGTCCTCCCAGCAGTGCCCAGACACAGGAGGGGTGGGTGCCTATCACTCCCAGCAGTGCCCAGACATAGGAGGGGTGGGTGCAGAGTCCTCCCAGCAGTGCCCAGACACAGGAGGGGTGGGTGCCTATCACTCCCAGCAGTGCCCAGACATAGGAGGGGTGGGTGCAGAGTCCTCCCAGCAGTGCCCAGACACAGGAGGGGTGGGTGCCTATCCCTCCCAGCAGTGGCCAGACATAGGAGGGGTGGGTGCCTATCACTCCCAGCAGTGCCCAGACACAGGAGGGGTGGATGCAGAGTCCTCCCAGCAGTGCCCAAACATAGGAGGGGTGGGTGCCTATCCCTCCCAGCAGTGCCCAGACATATGACACATGCATACCCACCCCTGGTGCTGGCAGCACAATACACACAATGAGAGCATGCAACAAGACTGTATACTCATGTGCCACCCTACTAAACTAAGAGACCCAAAGGGAACACACAGTGTCACGCACATTCCAGGACTGATAGGAATGTACAGGTGCTGGGGCAGCCAACAAGTTGTTGCCTCCCATGGAAGGAAAAGGGTGGAGTACCCACAGATACAATGCCCAAAATTGTCAGTCAGGTGACCAAAGACCCTGCAGACCACGTAACACATGTGTGCGAGGCTGGGAGTACACACATGCATAGGGCGTAAAAGGGAACATGTCCACATCAAGTCATGTCAATATACTCTATACACTAGTACAGTGACCACCAAGGATGCCACAAATGATGCAGCTGGAGACATTGCTGAGCAGGCATGGCCAAAGTTGAAGGGATCCGTCACACATCCAGGATATGTAGACACAGCTCAGCACAACAATTGGGAAACAGCCTGCAGGGAAGATGTCAGGGTCCACAGAGGAAGGAACACACCTTGGGACAATATCACCATACAGTAAGAGCACACGTGATCAAAGATTATTTGCAGAGCCCATGTGATGGCACACAGATACCAGGGTCCACCCCTTGAGCAGCACACTACAACATTTCCCAGACACCTAACACATTATCACCACCCCAAATCATGGAGCAGCACCACCAACAGCAAGTCCAGGAAAGCATAAGTGTGCAAATGAAAAACAAAATGCTTTATTCAGCATTCAAAATAAATATTTTCAAATTTCCACTATTTACAAGGCCCATGGGCCAGGCCATCAGCAAAGTCCTGGGGGGTACACATTGGGACGTGTGTCCCCTAGCTTGCCTGCACAGTTCACATGTCCATTTCATCCACAGAAGGGGGGCATCATGTGGGGGGGAAGGACCAGGCACCGCAGGGACAGGAGGGGCAAGGGTAGGTGTCGTGGGTGCAGGGACGGACGACTCCACCACAGGGGGCAGGGCAGTGCCAAAGGTGGATTCCAGCACGGCGCTACACACTACTGCCAGGTCGCCCAGCGTCTCCCCTGCACCCGATTGAACCACAGGCCCCAAGTAGGGGGGGTCAGAGGGATGGGTTGCAGTGCTACTGTGGGAGGGTGTAGACAGGGGGGGACTCAACTCCCCTGCCCGGGGCCTCTCTCGACCGCTTGCGGGGTGGTGTCACACTGGGGCTGAGGGACAGACTGGCCAGGAAGGACTCCTTGTCCGACTGTTGGGCAGGGGAGCTAAGGGGAGTGGTTTTGGAAGAAGTGTGTCTTGAGGAATGTGGACTCCCACTCTGGCTGCGTGGCTGCCGTTTGCCCACAGACCCAGTGGGTGTGCCTACTTCACCCTGTGTGTGCATGACTGGAGGAGTGCGCTTTGCCTTCCCTGGTGGTGTGCTGCCTGTGTCTGGTGGGGTGCGTGCATGGGGACGTCTGGGTGTGCGTGGGACAGGCATGGGAGTAGGAAGTGTGGATGGTACAGGGGTAGGGGGGGACGGAGCGCTGCTGGAGATCCACCGCTGCAGTCAGTGAGGAGTCTATGGACTTCAGCAACATCCGTTGATCAGACATCGCTGCTGACATGCCCTCCATGTACGACAACATCTGTGTCAGCAGTCTGGTGTGCTCATGGAGGACAGTAAGCATCGATGCCTGACCAACCTGCAACTGCCGCTGAATGTCCACAGACTCAGCATTGACGGCAGCACGGGAGACAGGGGCAGGGGGTGCGGTGCCTGGCACGAAGGAGACCTGTTGGTGCCTAGCACGAACGGAAGGGACCCGAGCAGGTGGGAGGTGGGTGATGGGAATGGAGGGGGCGGCCACAGATGGAGTGCTGCTCTCAGCTCTGGGAGCAGCGTCTGCCCTCTCAGGGAGCTCAGCCTCGGACCCGTCAGCGTCATAGTTGGTGGTGGGACTGGACAGGTCCTCCGCCACACTCCCCTCCGCCTCCGTGCCACTCGCTGAGCCAGACTCGCCAGCACTGGTGGCACCGCTGCTGGATCCCTCCTCAATTTCTGTGCCAGTGTCTCCCTCGGTTTCCCCCGACGATGCTGTGGGCAAGGTGAAGAGACAGGAAATAATCAGACACCTGTATACATATGACACATGATTCAAAACTACATAGGTCACAGTGCATAGCATGAAAAGCAACATGAGTAACATCTACAATACTACGCACATATGTAAGCCCTGCACCACACAGTTGGTTGACCCACCATGCCACTGAGAAACAATGGAGAGCATGACACAACAGCAAAGAACTAGATATCAAATTAGACAGAGGAGCAAGTGTCTGGGGACAGTCGAGTACAGCATCTGGACCACACACCGTAGCCAAAAAAGGGATGAGCAGGAACCATGTCTTTTAACTTTTGGCACATGCTGCTTAGCAAATACATTAAACCCTGCCCAACATGACTGGGTCACTGCATGTTGAGTGTATGTCCAGACAATCATCACACACAGGCCAGACCTTGCAAGGACACATACGGTTTGGACATGTAGGCCTTACACGCACAACCCCCCCCTACCTGAGACAATGTGAGTGACACAGAGGGAGTACTTACACCTCTTACTCAGGGATTTCTAAAATGCCCTTCAATAAATCCTGATTGTACACGTACTAACCCTTGTGCGCCTGTCCACACATAAAATTGACAAACCACCATCATCAGATAGTTGTACCAAAACACACTTTGAGCTGTGGGGTCCCGCAGGGTTCCTCCTTGAGCCCTGCGCTGTTCAACATATATATGGAACCGCTTGCTGGGATCGTCGAACCGCATGGTATTAAGATCATATCATATGCGGACGATACCCAGCTAGTGGTCTCATTGACGCAGGAGGGCATCAGGCAAAAGCCTTCAGGTCTGATGAAATGTCTGGAGGAGGTTAAAGGCTGGATGACAGCTTCCGCCTTAAAACTCAACGGAGATAAGACTGAGGTCATGCTCCTGGGCCCAGCTTCCCCAGTACCTTTTTCCTCCCTATGGCCTTCATGTCTGGGCACGCCCCCCATCCCTAAAGAGAGCGTAAAGAGTCTGGGAATTTGGCTGGACAAAAATCTAACCTTCACTCACCAGGCCACCAAGCTATCTGCCACGTGCTTTGGCCTGCTCAGAACACTTAGAAAAGTCCTGCCTTTGTTACCAACGCAGGCCAAACAGGTGGCAGTACAAGGCCTGATACAGTCCAGGCTGGACTTCAATAACGCCCTCTACGTGGGTGCCCCAGAACTGACTCTACGGAAGTTACAAGTTGTCCAGAACTGCGCAGCACGCACCCTGCTGAACATTCCACGTACGCAGTCAGCCAGACCTGGACTGAAAAGTCTACACTGGCTACCGGTGAAGCAGCGAGTGGCTTTTAAGGCACTATGCATTTCACATCATGCCTTCTGGAAAACAGGCCCAGCAATAAATGATAATCTAGTCACCCGCTACCACCCGAGGAGGAATCTACGCTCCGCCGAAGCTTTCCTGGCCGTGGTCCCAAAAGTTAAGAGAGCGAGATCTGGAGGCAGAATGTTTGCTCTGAATGCCTCAAAACTCTGGAATTCACTCCCGCTTCAACTTAGATGCAATCCCAACCTGCAATCGTTCCGCAAACAATTAAAGACTCTTCTGTTTGCTAGGTCCGTCCTGACCTAATCCTGTCTTAACTTCCGCCGTACCTCCCCACTCTGGCTGCACCCTTAGCGCTTGGACGCCCGTCGGGCAGCAATCGCGCTCTACAAATCGACATACAATACAATACAATACACTGGCACCGGCCACTGTGAGTATGCACAAGCCAAATTGGGTCACCCTGTACAGTGGACACATCTAGCACACTTTACGTATATACACATTAGGCCAGGGTACAATGCCACCGAGCCCAACCTATGCTGAAGACACAGTGAATGTCCACATTATTGGATGACACACATGATACCTAGGAAAAGGTGCCCCAGGGGACTTTAGTGGCCACACTCCTCCATGGTCCGGGATGGATATGACTGCAACAGAAGCAAACGTCCCTGCACTATGCATATCTCCCACTCATGCACATCATGTCTGAGGCCACAACATCGGTCATGCATGCTGCAAGGCAGTACACTTTTCAGACACACTCCTATGTCGGGACTCAGCATCAGTGCCAACTAACATGGACCCCACATTGACTGAACTGGCCAGGGCACAGGCAAGGTCCCAACACATGTTACACATCACCCCCACACACGATGCTGCAAGCATTGGGTACTTGGATTAACTGGCAGCCTAGATGACCTTGTGCAAGAGTGACTACACACAGACCAGGGAACACGTGTCAAGGAGGGGAAGGGAGGAAGAACAGCACCGGTTTACTTTGAGGAACAGGATATGTACTGCACATATGAACCCTGCCAGTGTATCCATGCAACTGCGCACTTCCAAAAGCTGGTGACACACAACAAACACACATGTACCTACCCCCTTCCTGCTGCTGCTTCTCCGCTAGGCGCCTATCCAAGTCAGGGAAGACCACCGCCAGCACACGCTTCATCTGGTGGGTCAGGCGCCGGCGCCCACGGTTCTTGTGGCTCTCAGGTGAGTCCCCCAGCAGGACCCGGGCGATCCTCCTGGTCCAGCACCGGATATCCTGCCAGCGTTTCCTCACCTGGGGCAGGCGCCGCCTCCGACCCTCCACCGATCTCACGGCACTGACGGCTCTCCTCCAGATCTCCCCCTTGGCATCGACGCCTACCTGTGAGGATGACAAAGTGAGACAACATCAATACACCTGCTACATGTCACAGAGACACACATGTGAACAATTCGGCTGGTTTGAACAGGGCATAGTATGCAGCAAAATCATTGCACCTTCATCATAGGAACATTATCCTCTGGGGAAGGCCAAATGCACGACGTGGCATTGAAAGTGCACAGGTGGAATGAGGGGTGCAACACAATCACTGATCCCGGCTCACACTGTGCATCACAAGCTACACCACGATTATGTACAGCACCTCAAAGCAGTCACATGCCCCAGGCCACTGGCGCAACCTCAGCAGGGTACACAGACACACACAGGCACAGGACAATCACCTGCCATTGGCAAATGCGGGTACAAATATCACTCTGCACATGTGGCACTAGACCGGGGGGTGTCACAGGTGTGGGGCAGGCTCAGCACGTCAGACACACAGCACTGCTCCCTGCTCACATCAGATGGGTAGGGTATATGCATCCCTCATGCAGCTGGGGTGCAACACTCCACATAGACACTCACCCACATGACAGGGGACTTACACACACACCAATGTCCAGGGGACGGACACATCATTTGGACACTCTCACCACAGGTACACTCAACTCACACACATCTGTGGGTACAGTCACCTGTCTCCCTGGGCGGAACACAGAATCACATCAGGACTGTAGAAACAACATTCCCAAGAGGATTAGCCAGGCTGAATGTGGCATGGACCATGCAGTGCTTGTCACAGTGAGCACTATGGAAGTGAGGAGTGCAGACATGCACTACAGCATGCTCTGCATGGGAGACATGAGGCATAGCCCCCCCTGGGACCCACTCTAAAGAACATTGCATGTCTGTCACACCTGGACACAATGCCAGAAGTGACAGTCACAAAACAGGGGCACAGTCTGAGCTAATGGAGTCAGCACTCACCTGCTCCCCTGGTCTCCCATACAGGCAAGGGTACTGTGGGAGGATCACGTCCAGCAGGGCCTGGTTCTCCTCCTGTGTGAATGGCTGGGCCCTCTCCAAAGACCTGGACATGGTGCCAGAGGAATCACGAGCAGCAGCAGTGGTGTGGAATGAAAGGTTGTGCAGGCACGTGCTCTCTAATGGGGCCTGGCTGCCTTATATTTGCCTTGCTGGCCTGTTTCATTTACAGGAGTACAGAGTGATTGGTCAATCTCCTTTGCATCCTACGTTTCCTCCAATCCCTTTAAACCTACCCCAGTGGGTGCCTTTGCATGTTTAAAAAATGAGCATGATGTCAAGTCAACAACCACTTTGCAACTCTGTATATTGTCTCCAACCTACTTCTGCTGGCCACCTGTTGAAAAAATGTGAACTTGAAACTGGGTCTCCATGACAACCAGCATGCATTTAGGCCCTTATAATTGTCCCTCATGTGTCCGCTATGTAATTTCACTATACACACACAGGTACGGAGCGTTCCACGCCCTTGGGCACCACTACTCCAGTGATGCGGTCCGTACACGCGTGTGTAGGGACCGTACCACTATGGTTGTGTCGCCGTAGGCGTACGCCATGGTGATACGGTCCGTACATGCGTGTGTAGGGTCCGTACCACTATGGTTGCGTCGCCGTAGGCGTACACCATGGTGATACGGTCCGCACACGCGTGTGTAGGGTCCGTACCACTATGGTTGTGTCGCCGTAGGCGTACGCCATGGTGATACGGTCCGTACACGCGTGTGTAGGGTCCGTACCACTATGGTTGTGTCGCCGTAGGCGTAAGCCATGGTGATACGGTCCGTACACACGTGTGTAAGGTCCGTACCACCATGGCGTACGCCTACGGCCTACGGCGACACAACCATAGTGGTACGGACCCTACACACACGTGTACGGACCGTATCACCATGGCGTACGCCTACGGCGACACAACCATAGTGGTACGGAGCCTACACACGCCCTCAGAGCGTGTGTACGGTGCGTATCACACCTTACACTGGTGACAGGCGGCACACAGAAAGGAATTGAGCTGTCATACTTGGGCGAGGCTGGACATCAAGTCATTGTCAGGGAAGTCCTACATGTTTCGGGCCGAGGTGTGTCAGGCTGTGATGTGGCACAAATCTCCTCATGTTTGAACCCAGTGTGTGCCACACATCCCCTTCACACCTTTGACATGTGTGCATGTAGTACAGACTTGTTGACCACTGCGTCACTGGCATGGCACAGTCGCCAACACCCACAACTGTCCCCTGATGCCAGGTCCACGGATAATGACACCTGACATGTGACTACCAGCTTTGCACGATGTGAGTATGTCATGTGTGTGTCATGTGTTCCCATAAGCTTGCTGTTGGTGTACCATCTAATGCATCTGCAGTTGCTGCATCCAACATGTGCATGTGTGTGGATGGGCATGGCACACTATTATGCACACCAGGACACATGTGGAATCAGACGTAACATGTGTATGTATGCATCGAACATGGACTTGCGAGACAAGCACATATCTGCGTAGTTTCAATGTCTGTGTGATCAGTTTTGACATGTAGCCCTTCATGGCAAGGTGTGTGGTCTGTCCTGTTTTCAGGGACATGTGGCCTGTGCCTCTAGTGTTCCGCAACCTGTCTGTATGATAAACATCCTTCTCCTGCACACATGTGGATGTCTGTCACTCCTGTAATGCGTCTGCCTGTTCACTTACACTGGCCCACAGCTAGTCTCATGCCATGTCATGTTGAGCCTGTGAATCCACGTTTGTAGATGGCTCTTGGTAGGAGTGTTACCTGCCTGGCATACATGTCCAGAATATATTGCACAGACCTGACTCTGCATGTAGCATATGTGTATTGGCTGTTCAACATGTGCTCAGTACATTGACAGTGTTGTTGTACTGTACTCACTCTTCGTTGTCCCTTCCAAATTACTGCAGGGCTCCGCCTCTCCCCCGACCAATCCCAGACTTGGCTGCCCTGAGGGAACGTGACTGTATACGCCGCTACCGCTTCACCCAACGGTTGATTCTGAACTTGACAGCAAGGCTGGCACCACACCTCCAACCGCTACACAGGTATCCTACTGCACTGACACCCAAGATGAAGGTGATGGCAGCCCTACATTTCTTTGCCACGGGTACGTTCCAACATACCATTGCTCATGTGGGTGGCATGTCCCAGACCATGTTCAGCCGTGTCCTGCATGATTTTTTAGAGGCCATGTTGCTTCACCTGGATGAGTTTATACATTTCCCAACTCCTGAGCAGTTGATAGGTGTCAAGGGTGACTTCTATGCCCTGGGAGGGATGCCCCATGTCATTGGGTCTATTGATGGGACACATGTGGCTTTGGTACCACCACAGGCACAGGAGGTAGCCTATAGGAACAGGAAACATTACCACTCCATTAATGCCCTTGTGGTGTGTCTTGCCAACATGGGGATTTCCCATGTCTGTGCTCGTTTTCCAGGATCAGTACACGATGCCTACATCATGAGGCGTAGCAGGGTGCCTGAAATGATGCTGCAGCTGCGCAACGAACGAGCATGTCTTGTTGGTGGGTATACTCTGTTACTCCTGTATTTAGCGTCATCTTACTGTCTTACTGCTTCTCCTGACCCACTTCTGTCCATGATGTTTCCATGTAGGGGACTCTGGCTATCCCAACATGCCATGGCTGATCACACCTCTCCGCAACCCCAGAACCGCTGCCGATCACCGGTACAACAACGCCCATGGGCAGACCAGGCGAGTGATAGAGAGGACCTTTGGCCTCCTGAAGAGCCGATTCCGGTGCCTCGACAAGACCGGTGGCGCACTCCCATATGCACCGGTGAAGGTCTGCAAAATCTTCCTTGTGTGCTGCATGCTGCACAACATGGCAGTGAAGAAAGCTGTGCCACTCATCCTGGATCCGGATGAGCAGGAACATCCACCCGTGGAGGACGAGGGGCTTGGTGATGAGTCAAGTGATGTTGAGGAGGAGGAGGAAGAGGACATCCGGAGTCGGCTCATACTCAACTTCTTTGCTTAGTGGTGAGTTGCAGTGTCTGAGTGTGCACGCATTGAGCCTTGTGTGGCATGTGTTGCAATGTGTGGGTCCATCTGCATGTCTGGCAAGTGAGTCAGAGGTGTGTTTGGATGTGTCACTCGAGTGATGGTGTAATAACAGTATGTCTTACCTGAGACACTATTTTCACCTAGCATGTTGACTACCTTATACGTGTCGAGTACATGCCCATGCATGCGGATATGCTTCATTTGGCTCACTTCTTGTGTGTCTCTCATCCCCAGGTATTTGCGCATGCTGTCTGCTGGTGGCATTGTTGTGCTCCTGCTATTCCTCATGAATACAGCAACGTGTGCTGAATCAGCGTAACATGCACGGACATGTCAAAAAATCACCTTAGGGTAAGGGATGCACCACGGCTTTTTGGGTGTGCTATGTGTTTGCAATGTGTGTGCACTGCTCCTGTTCATGTTTGGTTACTTAGCATACATGTGGTCACATGACATGGAGCTGGATTCACCTGAATTGATAGTCACACTTGGTGACAGTCATCTGTAATGTGATTTTGGATTGTGATGAAGGCATCAATGTGTGCAACACTGCCCTCGGAAACATACGGGTTGACATAGTGTGGGACATCCACATTAGTGGTTCAATGGTGAATTGCAGCCTCTCCGTGAGCAGCACGGGGTGTTTGCCTCAAACCTGTCACTTGTGTGCCAGTTCTATGGGTTTCCTGCATCTGTGGTGCAAAGGGGGGTGCCAGTGTAGGTTCCACATGTTCATCCACATGACCTGTGCATCTGTTAATATTGATGCATTTGCCTTCCGGCAAACATGACTAATAAAGGTGTCCCTCAGCCTCCAAGGTGCCTCATCTCTGTCAATGCAGGTCTCTTGCCACTGTGCATGCGGCATGTCTGGCATAGTTGTCACAGATGGTGCATATGAGTCTATGTGTAGAGTAGCAAGATGCAAGCTGTTTGTCACGGATTATGATATGTATTGTGCACGATGTACATGGCTGTGTAGGTATTTTGCCATCTCAGTCCCCACAACGGCCACTTTGCTGCATGTGCATCCATTGTCTGTGTGTGTGCCATGTTGAACCAGACACTCCTCCCTTCTCATACACCTTATGCAGTAGTCCTTTCTGACATGCTTGTGTTAGTGTGCAACTTGTGGCATGGTTTCCAGGACATGGCGCCCGCTGCTGCAGGCCCTGCAGCAAGGGCACACAGAGTTTCTCGATTTGCCCTCACACACACGCCTCTAAGACGCACCCCCCTTCCTCCCTCCACCCATTCATTTTGGTGTAATCTGCTTGTGTGTGACACAGTTGCGGTGGCAAAGGCTGGACCGTCTGCACATGCTACGTGCACATTTCACGTGCCTCATGTCCTTGCATGTGCCACATCACACTACACCATGATGTTGAGGCCACCCACCAAGCAATGTCCATCCAATACATCTGTTGCATGCACTCAGGCATGCACTCATCGCCCACACAACACCTTTGCATAATGAGTGTGCAACTCCAACTGCCTACACAGCGCTGGCACGCCTTCCGGGCCCTGTCACACCAACCAGGTCATGTCCCTCCTACTCCCCACCGGCTCTGTACCCCCAACATGGCCATGTGAGTGGTACTCCAGGCCTCTGCATGTAGTATGGTGTCGTTGTGGGACACATGGCACAGGTATCATGTCTCAGCGTGTCAGTTTACAATGTGTCCAGGATCCCCCTCTACACCATGACATGCGCACTGCATCTCATCATCATCTGGTGTCCCATTGACAGGCAGGTGCTCCTCACCCTCCCCACAGACGCAGTCCTTGCCAGTTCCCATATTAAATAATGCATGGTATCCATTGGCAGATGGCTGCACGTTGGCCACCTGATGCTGGACTTGTACACGACTGGGGTGTTCACCTGCGGATTGTCCCCTTACAGCTGGGTCAACTGCTTGTGTCCCAACCGCAAGGGCCCTGCACAGGCACACAGTGTCCACGCACACGAGCTGGTGTGCATCATGGAATGCCTGATCATATGTGCTATGCTGATCACCAGCATCTATACCTCAGGCCTCAGAACACCCTGCATTATGCACACGGTCCACTGTTCGATCCACCTCAAGGCAAGACAGACTATTCCCCAGGTCAACTTCGACATCCATGTCCAATCCTACCCTGCACTCTTGGGAGAAGTACCTTACAACTCCCATGACACTTGTCCACATCCAGGGTGCATCTGCACAGCTCTGCTTCAACATCCGGCAACCCAGCCACATCACCGTCCAACAGGGATAGCGGCAATGGATCACTGTCATCTGCAGGATGACCTTCACAATCCACGGCCACACTCAGGATGCAGCCCACGACCACGCCCCCAACACAACCATGTGGCACTGTCATCCAAGACCCCATTGTGCCATCTCCATGCATCCAACCTTGGCCTGGCCACCATTCTCCACATCCACCTGACTCCTGCTTGCAGGACATAGTTCTCCCACCTGGCTACACATACCTGGGACTCCCATCCCAGGACACTCCACATGATCCCTGACCTCTGCGCATGACTGTTGCTCTTCGAAATAGGTCTGTCCGCACAGTTGTGCAGGCACCCCCTCAGCTGGTTGGGCCCATCACAGGTGAGTATGGTGCTCCATGTCTGTATTGGATGATACATTGTGACCCATGTGTGTCCTGTGCCAGACTCAGACCCCGGGGTATGCATGGTTGGAGTTACTTCAAAACTCAGGCATGGTTTGACTTGCCAACACACACATGTAATGGAATAATGCTAATTGACGGCATCATCTCGTGATTTCAAATATTTTTATTGGTGGTGGGGTACGTGTTTGGGGGGATATAATTAGGTGCTGTACCGGGGGACTAGAATCCAAAGTTCACAGGGGGAGATGGTATCCTTGCCATTGGAAGTCATCAGAGTCCATGTCACAGTCTTTGTCAACATTGGTCCGACACTGACCAGCAAGTCCATGTGGCGGAGAATGTCATTGGATGAGGTGCTGCTGTTGCGCCAGAGGGACAGGTGCAAGGCCAGGTGACCTGGGATATGGTGATGGTCCGCTGACTCTCACGGTCTTTTGCGTGGACGACCCTCCTTCCTGGGGGGACCCTCAGAAGCAGGCCGTGACGATGTCTGGGATGCTCCGTCGGACCAATCCTCCTCCTCCTGATCCCTCCCTGTGGCTGGTGGTGATCTACGCCTTGTGGCACAGGGAGGGTTGCCCATGTTTTCGGCAATCCGACGGAGTACACGGGTCATGTCCGTTTGCACCGCCACGAGCTCAGCCAGTCTTGCCTCCATCCGTCCTTGGTGTTGCTGTTGACTGGCATATTGCTCGGCCTGCACGTTCTTTATCTGGTTGAGGGCCTCCACGGCCTGGCTGATGCCCCTGGTGTCACGCCGGTATGTGTCCAGGATGTTGCGGACGTGTGACATTACCGGTTCCTCAGCTGGCTGGTCAGGCTCGCACCTCCGCCGTCCTCCACTCCCACCACCCCTGCCCACTTGAGCCTGGCCTGACCTTGTGGGCACGTCGGGTCTCCGGGACCCCTGAGGGATGGCATTTGCGGGGTCGCCTGCCTCCTCCTGGGTGCCCGGGGTCAATCGTCCCTCCTGGTCAGACTGGCTGCGTTGTGTGCGAGCAGGGCTCCTGTGTGTATCCTGGGATGTGGCAGGAATGGGGGTGGTGGTTGGCACAGTTGTACCTGACGCAGGTGCTGCAGGTGCTTGGGCACCAGAGGTGCCAGGTTGGTCGGGGTCATCCACGCTGTGGTGAGAGTCGTCGCTGGCGGTGGGATCATCCTCACGCCGAGGCTGGTCCTGTGTGTCTTCCCCCCCGGTGTTGGGGGGAGATCGACGACGTTGCCCTGTGTGTGAGAGAAAGACAATATTAATGGTGTTACATGCGTCATCCATGTTTCATACATATTCAAGTTGGCACAGTTGCTCTGGGTAGTTGGATATGTCTAGCATTCCTCTCACAGTGCACTTGTGGATGGGTATGTTGCAGGGGTCAGATTGATATGTACTCCTGGTTATTTGGCCTGTCTAATGAGTGTTGGGATGCTTATTTGGCTATGGATTGGTCTTGTTGTGTCACATGTCCATTGTGGGAGTGGCAATTTGCGTTGGCTGCCCCGGGGGTGTGTGCTTGTATAAGGGGGGGGGGGGTGACCGGGCATGCTGTTGGGTGTGGTGTGACTTGTCATTGGGTCCACCAGGTGATGTGTCTATCCCCTCATGGTGCCTGCTGGCATGACAGTGAATGTGAGTTCCTGTGGTAGGTAGGTGGCATGTGGAGTTGGTGTTTGAGTGTACAGTGGTCACAGGTTTGCCTTGTGCTGTCTACAGCAGGGCCAAGTGTCATCTACCTTGTCTGTACTTGGCAAGTCCCTGTGCATTGTGCATGGTGCATGGGTATGTCCCTTGGCCACGACTGTCAACACTCTTCCTATGTGTGACACACTCTTTGTTGTTGCATCAGTTTTGAACGCAGGGAGCAGTGTAGCAAGCGTGCGTAGCAAGCGCTGCAGGACCGACTTACGTGTTGCACTGTACGCCGCCAAATGTTGCTTTGTCATGTCTATTGGAGAATGCAGGTAGGAAACTTATGCATTTGTGACTGGGTTCTAACAAACATAGTGAGTGGGTATACTGGGTGTGAGGTTAGGTTTGTGCCTGCAGCGAGGATCGACTCGTGCACAGTTTGACACATGGGCCAGTGCTTTTCAAATGAACAAGGGGTGTTTCACGCACTGCCAGACCTTGTCAACATGCACACAGTCCACCTGCTGATGGGCGGACATGCCCACACCACCCAAGGGTGATTTTGTCTCCCTCTGTCTCTCTCTCTCCCTCCCTCTGTCACCCTCCTCCCTTCCTCTGTCTGTCTCCCTCTGTCGCCCTCTGTCTCCCTCCCTCTCTCTCCCTCCTTATCCGTCTGTCTGTCACCCTCTGTCGCCCTCTGTCGCCCTCTGTCTCCCTCCCTCTCTCTCTCCCTCTCCCTCCGTCTGTCTGTCACCCTCTGTTGCACTCTGTCTCCCTCTGTCGCCCTCTGTCTCCCTCCCTCTCTCTCCCACCACCTCCCTCTGTCTGTCTCCCTCTGTCGCCCTCTGTCTCCCTCCCTCTCTCTCCCTCTCCCTCCGTCTGTCTGTCACCCTCTATCGCACTCTGTCGCCCTCTGTCTCCCTCCCTCTCTCTCCCTCTCCCTCCATCTGTCTGTCACCCTCTGTCGCACTCTGTCGCCCTCTGTCGCCCTCTGTCTCCCTCCCTCTCTCTACCTCTCCCTCCGTCTGTCTGTCACCCTCTGTTGCACTCTGTCTCCCTCTGTCGCCCTCTGTCTCCCTCCCTCTCTCTCCCTCTCCCTCCGTCTGTCTGTCACCCTCTGTCGCACTATGTCGCCCTCTGTCTCCCTCCCTCTCTCTCCCTCTTCCTCCCTCTGTCTGTCGCCCTCTGTCGCCCTCTGTCGCCCTCTGTCTCCCTCCCTCTCTCTCCCTCCCCCTCCCTCTGTCTGTCTCCCTCTGTCGCCCTCTGTCTCCCTCCCTCTCTCCCCTCCCCCTCTCTCTGTCTGTCTCCCTCTGTCTCCCTCCCTCTCTCTCCCTCTCCCATCGTCTGTCTGCCACCCTCTGTCGCACTCTGTCGCCCTCTGTCTCCCTCCCTCTCTCTCCCTCCGTCTGTCTGTCACCCTTTGTCACCCTCTGTCGCCCTCTGTCTCCCTCCCTCTCTCTCCCTCCCCCTTCCTCTGTCTGTCTCCCTCTGTCGCCCTCTGTCTCCCTCCCTCTCTCTCCCTCTTCCTCCCTCTGTCTGTCGCCCTCTGTCGCCCTCTGTCGCCCTCTGTCTCCCTCCCTCTCTCTCCCTCCCCCTCCCTCTGTCTGTCTCCCTCTGTCGCCCTCTGTCTCCCTCCCTCTCTCCCCTCCCCCTCTCTCTGTCTGTCTCCCTCTGTCTCCCTCCCTCTCTCTCCCTCTCCCATCGTCTGTCTGCCACCCTCTGTCGCACTCTGTCGCCCTCTGTCTCCCTCCCTCTCTCTCCCTCCGTCTGTCTGTCACCCTCTGTCACCCTCTGTCGCCCTCTGTCTCCCTCCCTCTCTCTCCCTCCCCCTTCCTCTGTCTGTCTCCCTCTGTCGCCCTCTGTCTCCCTCCCTCTCTCTCCGTCCCCCTCCCTCTGTCCGTCTCCCTCTGTCGCCCTCTGTCTCCCTCCCTCTCTCTCCCTCTCCCTCCGTCTGTCTGTCACCCTCTGTCTCCCTCTGTCACCCTCTGTCTCCCTCTGTCTCCCTCCCTCTCTCTCCCTCTTCCTCCCTCTGTCTGTCGCCCTCTGTCGCCCTCTGTCGCCCTCTGTCTCCCTCCCTCTCTCTCCCTCCCCCTCCCTCTGTCTGTCTCCCTCTGTCGGCCTCTGTCTCCCTCTCTCTCTCTCCCTCCCCCTCCCTCTGTCTGTCTCCCTCTGTCGCCCTCTGTCTCCCTCCCTCTCTCTCCCTCTCCCTCCGTCTGTCTGTCACCCTCTGTTGCACTCTGTCGCCCTCTGTCGCTCTCTGTCTCCCTCCCTCTCTCTCCCTCCCCCTCCCTCTGTCTGTCTCCCTCTGTCGCCCTCTGTCTCCCTCCCTCTCTCTCCCTCTCGCTCCGTCTGTCTGTCACCCTCTGTCACCTCAGCCCAGCTTCCTGGGCACACATACTTTGCTGGTCATTCAAAGGCCATTGTCTTGTTCATGTGGCTTTGTATAGAATTTCCCGGACCCCATTGGCAGAGTGTCTCTGAGTCTGCGCTGCAGCGGCGGTGTGTGCTGACACTCTTTCACAGTGTTGCCTCTTCATTAGCTGCTGTTATGTGCGAATTGGGCCTTCATACCCATGTCATCCTGCGACGCGGCCGCCATTTGCAGGCGACACAGTACAGTGTCGGGACACACTGTTTGTATAGCTCTGCCCTAGGCCATATGGGCTGAGGGCATTGGTGTCTGCTTCTGAGTTGCACAATGTGATTTTGGAGGCCCCCCCTCCTGGCATCACGGACATCCTGTCTTGTGTTGGTGTTTTGTGTGGCTTGTGACTTGGCATGGCCTTGCTTGGTGCATGGGGCATGGTGCCGATAGTGGCATGTGCGTGTTGTTGGAATGTGGTTGTGTCCGGTGATGGCTTTGGGGTAGTTGCGTGCATTATTGTGAGTTGGGTTATTGATGCGGTTCCCCCCATGTGGGGGGAGTTGTTTGTGTACTCACCAGGTTCGGCGACTCCTCCTACTCTGTGTACTCCCACCGGTGGCAGCGTGCGCATCACCTTCTCCTCCCAGGGATGGTAGTGTACCGGTCTGCGGGGCGGGCCACCTCCAGTGATGTTCGCCTGGTTGTATTCGTCTGTCATTTTGCGGCCGACCGTCCTCCGCAGATCGTACCACCTGGCTTGGCATTCATGCCTGGTCCTTCTGATGGGCGCAACAGCATTCACCCTCTCGATGATCCTCTGCCACATGGCTGATTTTTCAGATACACTGGTCTGTCTGATCAATGTTCCAAAGAGCTGTGGCTCGACTCTGATGATTTCGTTGACAAGGATCTCCAGCTCCGCTGTTGTGAACTTTGGATTCCTGTCTGTGGGCATGGTGTGGGTGTGGATGGTTGTGGGTGTGTGTGTGGGGTTGTGAAGGTGTGTGTGTGAATGTGATGAGGGGGTGTTTGTGAAGGTGGTTTTGTGAAGGTGTGCAAGTGTAAGGTGTAGTAAAGGTTCAAGTCTGGTGCTGTGGGTTGTCTGTGGGGTCTGGCAGCAGTGGGTCTGTTGCAAAGGCTCATGGTTTGTGTGTGTGGGCCCTTTTTATTGGTCCATTTGTGGGTGTGGCTGTGTTTGAACTTTGGGTGGGTGTGTTATAAGGGGTGGTTGTGTTTTGGGCCTCTGTTTACCTGTTTGGCTGTTGCAGGTCAGTGTATTGGGTGTATTTGGGCTTGTTGGACGTGTTTTGTGGTGTTGTGCGATTCAAATTGACTCTCCTTGTGGTGTTTGGCAGTGTCCTGGTTCAGTACGTGTGTTTTTCGCGTCTGTGCGGTGCGTACATCGGCCATGTTGTTGTACAGTGCTCACATTTGCTATGGCTTGGTACGACTCATACATGCGCACGGCTGGGTGAGGGTGCTGGTGTAGGGGCCTCGGGTAGGGTGCGTACAGGCACGGGCAGGGTGTGGGGGCCTGGGGGTACATACCGTACATACGTGAACCCAGGGTACGACGCGTACATGGGGGGCTGGGTGTACGGGGTGTACATACGGGGTGCTGGGGGTACGGTGTGTGCCCCACCCCCGTATGGACGGTGCGTACCCCCAGCCCCCGTATGTACGTGCCGTACACCCGCCCCCCGTATGTACGCGCCGTAACCCCAGCCCCCCTATGGACGGAGCGTACCCCCCTCCCCCCTAGGTACGGAGCGTACCACCACCCCCGTAGGTATGCTGTGGACCCCCCAGCGCGTAACACACCATACATAGGGGGGGTGGGGGTACGCCTCGTACCTACGGGGTGGTGGGACACTCCGTACATACGGGTTGGTGGTACGCTCCGTACCTACGGGGGTGGTGGTACGCTCCGTACCTACAGGGGTGGTGGTTCGCTCCGTACCTACGGGGTGGGGTGGGGGTACGGCGCGGACATGGGGGGGTGCTGGTGTACGGCGCGTACCTGGTGGGTGTGCTGGGGGGTGTTCGGTGCGTATGCGGGCAACTATTTGGACGTCTCCATAGTTGCTATGGGAGTTCGCACTGTACGGTGTTTTTTCCATACGGTTGTGCATTCGGACGGATGGGACGGATCGTACTTGCGCGCTTGGACTTCAGTTTCCCGATTTGTAGGTAAAAATGTCCGGGGACGTGTCGGACACTATTTCCGACCCGAGGACGTGTCGGGGTATTTTCCCAATGCGATTCGTATGGATTTTTTAACATGTGAATCGTACTTGCCAGTTTGTACGGCACTTGTACGATTCGTACGGTAAAAAAAACGGATACGATTCGTACGGTGGAAATTTTTAACGGATCGGAATCGACCCCATAATACTTAAAATTCCCCTTACCTTACTGAACGCGACGCAGCTTCCAACCGCGAGCTTCTCCACTCCAAAATGACCCAAAAGAACATTACGCGGTTACAAAATAGTCCCAGTAAAAAAAAAATATCTGCTTAAATCCCTTAAAAATAAATAATACAGTGAAAAAAAGCATAGTAATGAACTTTAAATATTACAAAAAAAATATCTTATTCTTCAAAAATGACTTGTACTTAATAAAATTATATTCATAATGAATATAAATACATATGTATTATTATTATAATTCATTACTTTGCTTTTATAACTCTACACATTATAAAAAATTCTTCATAATTAATGAAAAAAAATTAATAACACTTACCTGTTAAAAAATATTTTTTTTGACATTATGTAACATTTTTATAATTAATAATATTAATATTTCATATAATAATATTATTAATTAAATTTAGAATTACATGCCATAAGTATATACTTTTTTCAATTTGTAAATATTGTCAACAACACCATTATAATCTCAAAATATTATTCTGAAATAAAATAGCCAATGATTTATTGTATGTATACATGCTATAAAACATTTTCTAGAGAAATACTCTAAATATCATGTTTTTCTGATAATTGTTAAAAATGTTTATTTTGTAAATGATCAATACTTATATTATAAAATGTGATTATATCAAGAAATGTTGTTTTCCTTAAAACATTACATAAATTATGAAAAAATATTATTTTCATTAAGTCTACTAATGTATACTCCATTCTGTAAATAAAAATAACAAAACAATTTGTCTACTTTCTTCCACAAAAATAAAGCTTGTTCAAAAAAATAAAAGTCTCGTTATTTTGTAAAAGATTTATTAGTATATCATGTTTTACTAATACATATTTTTAAATAATTGTTTTTTTTAAATATTCTAATAAATAACTATTTTCAATTATTCAGTAATAAAATATACTTTATTGACACAATACAAATACATACTAACTCCACATAATATACATATCTTATAGTTATAAAATTAGAATTAAATATGTTATAATATTTCTACAATTAATAATATAAATTGTTTAAATCCCAAAAAATTTCCATACACATAATATAAATCTTAAAGTCAGGGAAGGTGGTGTACACTAACCCTATATAATTTACTAATCCCACTCCAGTTAGGTTAAAGTCAGTTAAAATGCTGGACACTAACCATATATAATTGACTATTCCCACTCCACTTAACATAATCTCAAGAAAGTTGCTGGACACTAACCCTACATAACTTAATATTGCCACTCCAGTTATGTTAAAGTCAGGGAAGATGATGTACACTAATCCTATATAATGGACTATTCCCACTCCAATTACATAAAAGTCAGGAAAGGTGCTGGACACTAACCCTATATAATTTACTATTCCCACTCCACTTAACATAAACTCAAGGAAGGTGCTGCACACTAACCCTATATAATTTACTATTCCCACTCCACTTAACATAAAGTCAGGGAAGATGCTGGACACTAACACTACATAATTTACTATTCCCACTGCAGTTAATTTAAAGTCAGGGAAGGTGCTGGACACTAACCCTATAGAATTTACTAATCCAACTCCAGTTAACATAAGATGATGGAATTGCTGGACAGTAACCCTATATAATTTACTATTCCCACTGCAGTTAACTTAAAGTCAGGGAAGGTGCTGGACACTAACCCTATAGAATTTACTAATCCAACTCCAGTTAACATAAGATGATGGAAGTTGCTGGACAGTAACCCTATATAATTTACTATTCCCACTCCAGTTAACATAAAGTCATGGAAGGTGCTGGACACTAACCCTATATAAGTTACTATTCCAACTCCATTTAGACAAAACTCAGAAAAGGTGCTAAACACTAACCCTATATAATTTACTATTCCCACTCCTGTAAAAATAAAGTCAGGGAAGGTGCTGGACACTAACCCTATATAATTTACTATTCCCACTCCACTTCGGTTAAACTTAAGGAATGTTCTGGACACTAACCCTATATCTAGCTTACTATTCTCACTTCACTTAACATTAAATCCAAGAAGGTGCTGCATAGCAAATATATACAGTTTACAATTTCCACTGCAGTTATTTGATAGTTAGGGAATTTGCAGAACATTAACCATACACATGTGACTATTCCCACATAATTACTTTATTTTGTGGTAATATACTGTTCAGTAAACATATATAAATTATAATTCACAATCCCAACATTATTCATTTATATAGAAATACATAACTATTGAAATTAATAAAATATCATTTAGAGTACATCACTATATTCCAATGTAAAACATACTATTTACTACTCTATTATTTTGTTATTTGTAATCTATAATTATAAATATTACAGATTTTTATAAAATATAGAGCCACCTTTATCCCTTATTTACCCATTATCCCACTCCTATAACTAAATTGTTTATCAAAAATTACAATTAAATTTATCTATATATATTATCAAGATTACTATCCATTTAATTTTTTTTTAGTAAATTTGAAAATACAAATTTATAATATATAATTTCGAATTTAAATTAAAATTTCGCTTTTTTATAATATTTATATTTATAAATTTCTAATTTTATGTCTGAGTTTATAATATTATCTTTAAAACACTCCCCACCCTCATCCCCTATTAACCCAAATCCTGATCCTCAAACAAAATAATTACTTTAAAGTGTAATTAACATTTATAACTCTAAATTCTCTATCTTTCAATACATTTTAAAATATAACTTTCACATTTACGTACAATTTTAATTTATATATTTTCGAAATTATTTTGAAATTTCGAAATGTTGAATTATTTAAATTTATAAATTTCGTAATTTAACATTAATATTTTTAAAACACTCCCCACCCTTATCCCCTAATAACCCAACATCCCGCTCCTAAAACATATTTTACATTAAATAATTTAAATAAATTATTTATAATATTTAATTAATTATACATAAAATAAACTATTTATTAAGTCGATATATAGAAAAACGATATTTTCCACATCCTATAAATTTTTTTTCGATATTTCTCACAACACTAATAAATCGATATTATCTACATACAATATTACTACATCGATATTTTATACTTCAATATTTTAAACATACAAATGTAATCAATATTTATTACAACGATTTTCTATACTTCGATATTAGTAAAATATCGATATTTTGACTTCGATATTATTCTTATTCGATATATCTAATTTGATATTATGTCTATTTACCATAATACTGCACTAAATGGCAGACACTCAAAACACAAGAACACACTGGGAAGGCACTTCTATAGGCATGGAGAACAGAATTTCCTATAATGGAAGGACTTCCTTCAGAAAATAGAGGGCGTGAATTAAATTTGGATGTGTCTTTGAAGGAGGAGAGCTTTGAGGTCAGTTTTGAAGGCCTGGGAATAGATGGTGGTCCGGAGCTGAGGCGGAAGTGAGTTCCAGATTCTCACCGCGTTGCCTGAAAAGGATTGGGCCATCGATCTTTCCTTCTTGAAAGTGGGAGGTTCAAGCAGTAAATGTTCTGTATTACGTGATGGTCTGGAACCTCCAGAGAGTTTCAGTTTATTCACCAGGTAGCGAGGGGAGGAGGAGTGCAAGGCTTTGTGGGTGATACAGGCAGTCTTGTAGATAGATCTTGCCTCGATGGGAAGCCAACGGAGGGTGGATAAAATGGGTGTGATGTGGTCGCTTCTTTTGGCCTATATATGAAACGAGCTGCTGAATGGAGAACAGACTTCAGGGGGGACAGGTGGGATTTGAGGAGGCCAGTAAGAAGAGAATTGCAGTAGTCCAATCTGGAGAGAACCAGCGATTGGACAAGGGTTTTAAGGTCGTGCTCCGGGAAGAAGCGACGAATCCCCCAAAGAAGGCGCGGTTGGTATCGAGCAGACTTTGCAATGGAATCGATGTGGGAGAGTAGATTGAGTTTTTTGTCGAGTATGACACCAAGGGATTTTGCACTGTCGACAATGATGGGTTTATTGTTAAGTAGATTCATCTGATCCATCCATGATTGAACTGGGGGATGAGAAAGTGAGGAGGAGAGGAGGAGGAATTCAGTTTTGGAGGGATTCAGAATCAGTTGATGAGTTAACATCCAGTTTTGAATGGAGTCGAGAGTAGAGCTTAGGAAGGAAAGCTCGTGAGTGGAGGCCACCTTAAGGTAGATTTGAGTGTCGTCCGCATAGAGATGATAGTGGATCCCGAATTTACTAAGGAGATTTCCCAAAGGTTCTAAATAGAGATTGAACAATGTGGGTGCAAGTATAGAGCCTTGAGGAACACCTTGACCGACCGCCAAAGGAGATGAAAGACTGTTCGCTATTTTGATCATTTGAGATCTATCAGAGAGGAAGGAGGCAAACCATTTAAGCACAGTGCCCTCCATGCCCATTCTCTGTTGAAGAGTGTTAAGGAGAGTGTTATGATTGACAGTGTCAAAGGCTGCAGAAAGGTCAAGGAGGATTATAAGACAAGACTCTCCCAAATCGAGTATCCGCAGCGCGTCATCAATCACTTGCAGCAGGGCTGTTTCAGTGCTGCAGTTTTGAATGAAGCCGGACTAATTGTCAAGAAGATCATTGTCCTTGATATGACGAGAGAGTTGTTTCGCTACACATTTTTCTGTGATTTTCGCAAGAAAAGGTAGGTTAGTGATGGGGCGGTAGTTGTTGAGGTCGTTCGCATCAGCGGTGGGTTTTTTAAGCAGAGGGGTGACCTGCCCAGTTTTGAAGGAAACAGGAAGGGAGCCTTGACAGAGGGAGAGGTTGACCAGAGTGGTCCAATAGGAAAGAGAATGGGTATAGAAGTCAATGGCAATGGCACTAGGGATGGAGTCAAGAGAATGGTTAGAGGGCTTTGTATCGAGGATGCATTTAAGGAGGGCATCATCAGAGATGGGGTCAAAGTTCTGCCAAATGGTTAAGGATTTGCGCTCCTCTGTAGGGGTAGGATGAATGACCTGATCTACAAGTGATTTCACTTTTTCGTCAAAGAATATAGCGAATTCCGCTGCTTTCTTAGTAGAATCCTCCAACTTGGAGGTTGGGGGGAGAGCAGTTTGGGTTTTTGATGAGGTCGAATAGTTTTTTGGGTCTATTTTTGGCTGATTCGAGGAGGGATTTGAAGTGCGACGCTTTTCCAAGGAAGATGTGCTTGTGGTAGTTGGATCTTGCTGAACGAAGCGTGGCCAAATTATCGGTGGAGGGCGCTTGTCTCCATTGTTTCTCAAGGACTCTTAGGTACTTCCTTTCTTCATAGAGGGATTTGTTGAACCAAGGTGCTGAGGGAGTGGGCCTTTTCTTTTTGCTTTGGAGAGGAGCGACATTATTGATTTCAACTGCAAGGACTGTGAGGCATTGGGAGGTGAGTTTGTTAACATCTAGGTCTGGGTCTATCCTTGGAAGTGATAGCAAAGCAGAATCACAGAGGGTACCGAGGTCAATATTTTTTGTGTCACGGAACCAGGAAGTAGCCCTCTTAGGTTGGCCGAGAGTTATAGAGTGTGATAGGTGAAGAGAGAATGGGATGAGGAGGTGGTCAGACCAGTCTACATGAATGGGGGTAGCGATAGTCAGCAAGCCTGCTTTAGAAATAACAAGGTCCAGGATTGAGCCCTTAGAGTGTGTTGTTTCTGTGCAGTGTTGGATAAGATCGTTTGCAGAGAGGAAGGTGGTCAGCAAATTCGCAGAGGTGTCTTGAGGCGAGCCCCAGTGGACATTGAAGTCACCCACGAAGATCTGATTGTCACTTTGCGAGTATTGGTCGCTGATGCAGTCCGTGAGTTCCTCCATAAACGAAGGGCAGCTACCAGGCGGCGGGTAAATAGCATGGAATCTGAGAGGTGAGCAGTGATGCAATTGAAGCTCAAGAGATAGGCATTCAAAAGTGCGGAAGGAGCTGTTAGGAAAAGCCTTAAGTTGAAGGGAGTTTCTAAAGATGACTGCAACACCTCCCCCAACTTTGTCAATTCTGTCATTTCTAAATATAGAATAGCCTGTGGGTACTAGGAGATCAAACATAGAGTGAGAGGTATTGTTGAACCAGGGCTCTGTGAGGAAGAGCATGTCAATATTGTGCAGGATGATGGTATCGGAGATTTCAAGTTTGTGTTTTATTGCAGATCTGCAGTTGTGGAGCATACAGCGGGGGCACTTGGGCTATGAGGGGTGATGGGGATATTGTACTTATACGAGGGTGCTCGGGAGGGTTTAGGTGGATGAGTGGTTCTGACAGAGGAGATGGTCGGAATAGTGTAGATAGTTGGGTTACTTGGAAGTGAAAGTGGAAGAAGGGTGGCATTCGAGGGCTTGTGTGAGTTTGCAGACGACAGGTTTTGCTTGGCTATTATGGGGTGTGGGGGCGAGGTGCATCTTGTGGGAGGGTGAGTGTTTTCCAAAGGAATTGAGGTGTATGGAAAAGTCGAAATCTTGGAGCTTAAAACTGAAATGGTAGCTTCAAGTTGGGAGATGGAGGTGATTAGAGAGCCTAGCTTATTTTCCAGAGAGAGTAAGGCAGAGCACGGCATGTTGGGTGGCTTGATGGAAACAGGAGGGGGTGCACTTGGCGGTAGAAGGCAGGGTGAGGTGGGGGAACGGGAGGGGAGTAGGGGTACAGGGTTCAGAGGTGGGGAAAGGTGGTGGATGAGAGCAGGCGTTGGTGCACCAGAGGTGGAAGGAGAGTTGTCTTTGTTGGCGTTGCAAGAAGGATAGGAATTAAGGACGTAATTAGGGGGAGATAGGAGAGGAGCGAGGCGGTGGGGCGGAAGGAGAGGGGAGGAATGTGTGGAGCCATAGGGATGAAGGAGGTTTGGGAGGAAGAGAGGGGAGGGGGTTGGAGAGGTCCTGTCAGCTAGGTGAGGTGGCTGTGAGGGAGCGGGTATCTGGCAGAGTGAGGGGGGTTGGGAGATAGGGAAGTTGAAGAAAGGAAGTGGTTCTGCTAGGCCCGAGGGAGGGAGAGGCGTACCAGGGGGGAAAGGGGGTAGCACAGCATTGCTGGAGGAGTGGGGGGAAGGAGAGAGATGGAATGGATTTGTGGGGAAATCGGGGTACATAGTGAGGGGAGGAGGTGGTGGAAAAGTGGAGAGGAGGAGGGAATAAGGGGAACGTAAGGAAAGTTAACTAGGGGAGAAGGCTGGAGGAGAGGTGAACTAAAGAGGGGGGTGGCAGGTAGGGATAGGGGGGAGGAAATGAAAATGGAGTTCCGGGACAGTGCAGATTGGACGAGGAGCGTGTTAGCTAAAGGTAAGGCTGAAGTGATGAGGGGGGGCATACTGTGAGGGGGGAAGAATGGGAGGGGAGGGCACAGGGGAGGGAAGAGGGTCGACCTGTGCCTCCCAAGGGTGCAGCCTATTGGAGAGTGGGGGAGGGTCAGGGGAAGAGATAGGGAGTAATTGGTGGAGCTAGATGAAGAGTCAAGGGATAACCCGGTCACAGGGGAGGGGAGTAGGGAAGGGAAGAGGTGGTCAAAGAGAGAGAGACAGGTGTCTTTGGCTTGTATCATGACAGTACCGTTGTTATAGAGTGAAATAGTGAGGGAGCCATTGAAACACGCAGAGGGGGAAATTTTTAGCTGTTTCCCATGAGGGATAGAGGAGGAGGAGGTGACGTTAAGGGAATTGTACAAGCTGGTGGACCAAGAGGAGATGTCGTGAGTGAAAAAAATGAGATCGTTTTTGAGCCTCCCATAACGACCATTGTAAAACTGATCAACAAAAAGGGAATCAGGGAAACATTCAATGGTGTTATGCTTGAAACGTTTTGTTGAAGCTTTAGTCAGGTTAGAAGGGTAAATGATTTTGTAGCAATTAATTCCAGACTTAACTCGAGTGGTGGCCATGTTGGGAAACTGAGGAGGAGGAGGGTGGTGGGGATATGAGAAGGGTGTTACTAGGAAAGCGGTGGTGAGGAGAAGTATAAGGACAAGAAGGGGGCACATAATCCAGACGCCGGGTGAAGAGATCTGGACTAATGTGCAGTCAGGGATGTGAGGCGATTAGGAATAGGTTGTTACTTCAGAACAGGACTGATTCAACAAGATAGGACTGAAGATGGAGTGGTGTAAGAGGAACATCACTGTACTTAGCATCATCCTGTGACATAAACCACATTATGCACAGCATCACATTAGGCGCCAAACGCATTGTACGCCCATAATCTCAACAGTCTAATATTAGACACTAACCTCCTAAGTATCTCCAACATTAGGGGCATAAAGCACAGGGTGGAACATAATCTCACTAGCATAAATCAAAGTATGCAAGACAACCTCATAATCATAAAAAACACATTTAGAGGTAGCCAGAACAGGGTCCGAAAATCAAACTACATGAAATACATTTCCTAGCACCACATATACACATTAGTGCCTGGCGCTCTATAAACCTCCCAGTCCCCCTGGCCAACTGGCCATCTCAAAGGGGCTCAAATGCCCTGTGTCCAGAATGTCGGGGCTGCTGCCAATGCAGCGAAAGTCCAGGGTGCGTACTTGTGCAAATCTAAACGTTGCAGCTGGCACTAAGTGCTGCGCAGCTGTGAAGAAATGGGGCAAGGAGTGCATCTCACTCCTAACTCAGACAGAACTGCCCCAAATACCCTAAGAGTCTAGAGGAGGACAACTTTTGTCAGTTCACCCGTTGGGAGAGGATTGATCTGCCCTTATTGTCCCTTCAGGGCCCCAGGCTTGTGGTTGCTCCTTCTCTACTGCACATTAATTACCTTGCACGCCGTCTCTGGCATTCACGGAGGTATTGATGCTTGTATATGTCCCCGAGGCCACCATTTTGAAGTCAGGCAGGCTGCTTGGGGTCTTTCTTACTCATTCAGGTGCTGCTGGGGAGCCCCAGTCCTGTTGTCCCCCATGCCCCAGGTACCAGTGCTCGCTGTGGCATCTCAATGAGTGTCAAAACGTAGCATGCTGGGCCCCCGCACTTGTCGCCTCTTCCCCCTCTTCGCGCAGCTCCTGTGTCTGTGTCCCCCTTCCTGTGTCTGCAGCAGATGCCTTGTTTTGCCCCTCAACATGCGCTACCGTTAAAATTCACAGACACTTAGGTGCCGATTCCGATCCGTTAAAAATATTCCCCATACGATCTGGATTTTTTTCCGTACGAATCGTACATGTCCCGTACAAACTGGCAAGTACGATTCGTATGTGAAAAAATCCATACGAATCGCATTGGGAAAATTCCCCGACACGTCCTCGGGTCGGAAAAAGTGTCTGACACGTCCACGGACAGTTTTACATACGAATCGGGAAACTGAAGTCCGAGCGCGCAAGTACGATCCGTCCCGTCCGTCCGAATGCACAACCGTATGGAAAAAACACCGTACGGTGCGAACTCCCATAGCAACTATGGAGACGTCCAAATATGTGCCCGCATACGCGCCGAACGACCCCCCAGCACACACCCCCACGTACGCGCCGTACCCCAGCACCCCCCCATGTCCACGCCGTACCCCCACCCCACCCTGTAGGTACGGAGCGTACCCCCACCCCCCATAGGTACGGAGCATACCACCACCCCCGTAGGTACGGAGCGTACCCCCCCTAGGTACGGAGCATACCACCACCCCTGTAGGTACGGAGCGTACCCCCACCCCCCCGTATGTACGGTGCGGGGGTCCACAGCGTACCTACGGGGGTGGTGATACGCTCCGGACCTAGAGGGGGGTACGCTCAGTACCTACGGGGTGGGGGTACGCTCCGTACCTACGGGGTCGGGGTCGGGGTACGCTCCGTACCTACGGGGGGGTGGGGGTATGCTCCGTACCTACGGGGTGGGGTGGGGGTACGGCGCGGACATGGGGTTGCTGGGGTACGGCACGTACATACAGGGGCTGTGGGTACGCACCGACCATACGGGGGTGGGGGCACACACCGTACCCCCAGCACCCCGTATGTACACGCCGTACCCCCAACCTCCCCATGTACGCGCCGTACCCTCGGTTCACGTATGTACGGCATGTACCCCCAGGCCCCTACACCCTGCCCGTGCCTGTACGCACCCTACCTGAGGCCCCTACACCAGCACCCTCACCCAGCCTTGCACATGTACGAGTCGTACCAAGCCATAGCAAATGTGAGCACTGTACAACAACATGGCCGATGTACGCACCTCACAGACGTGAAAAACACACGTACTGAACCAGGACACTGCAAAACACCACAAGGAGAGTCAATTTGAATCGCACAACACCACAAAACACGTCCAACAAGCCCAAATACATCCAATACACTGACCTGCAACAGCCAAACAGGTAAACAGAGGCCCAAAACACAACCACTCCTTATAACACACCCACCCAAAGTTCAAACACAGCCACACCCACAAATGGACCAATAAAAAGGGCCCACACACACAAACCATGAGCCTTTGCAACAGACCCACCGCTGCCAGACCCCACAGACAACCCACAGCACCATACTTGAACCTTTACTACACCTTACACTTGCACACCTTCACACAACCACCTTCACAAACACCCCCTCATCACATTCACACACACACCTTCACAACCACACACACACACCCACAACCATCCACACCCACACCCCACACCATGCCCACAGACAGGAATCCAAAGTTCACAACAGCGGAGCTGGAGATCCTTGTCAACGAAATCATCAGAGTCGAGCCACAGCTCTTTGGAACATTGGTCAGACAGACCAGCATATCCGAAAAATCAGCCATGTGGCAGAGGATCGTCGACAGGGTGAATGCTGTTGCGTCCATCAGAAGGAGCAGGCATGAATGCCAAGCCAGGTGGTACGATCTGCGGAGGACGGTCGGCCGCAAAATGACAGATGAATACAACCAGGGGAACATCACTGGAGGTGGCCCGCCCCGCAGACCGGTACACTACCATCCCTGGGAGGAGAAGGTGATGCGCACGCTGCCACCGGTGGGAGTACACGGAGTAGGAGGAGTCGCCGAACCTGGTGAGTACACAAACAACTCACCCCACATGGGGGGAACCGCATCAATAACCCAACTCACAATAATGCACGCAACTACCCCAAAGCCATCACCGGACACAACCACACTCCAAAAACACGCACATGCCACTAGCAGCTCCATGCCCCATGCACCAAGCAAGGCCATGCCAAGTCACAGGCCACACAAAACACCAACACAAGACAGGATGTCCGTGATGCCGGGAGGGAGGGCCTCCTAAATCACATTGTGCAACTCAGAAGCAGACACCAATGCCCTCAGCTCATATGGCCTAGGGCACAGCTATACAAACAGTGTGTCCCGACACTGTACTGTGTCGCCTGCAAATGGCGGCCACGTTGCAGGATGACATGGGTATGAAGGCCCAATTTGCACATAACAGCAGCTAATGAAGAGGCATCACTGTGAAAGAGTGTCAGCACACACCGCCGCTGCAGCGCAGACTCACAGACACTCTGCCCAATGTGGTCCGGGAGATTCTAAACAAAGCCACATGAACAAGCCAATGGCCTTTGAAAGACCTGAAAAGTGTGTGTGCCCAGGAAGCTGGGCTGAGGTGACAGAGGGTGACACACAGACGGAGGGAGAGAGAGGGAGGGAGACAGAGGGCGACAGAGGGAGACAGACAGAGGGAGGAGAGGGAGAGGGAGAGAGAGGGAGGGAGACAGAGGGCGACAGAGGGTGACAGAGGGTGACAGACAGATGGAGGGAGAGGGAGAGAGAGGGAGGGAGACAGACGGTGACAGAGTGCGACAGAGGGAGACAGACAGACGGAGGGAGAGGGAGAGATAGGGAGGGAGACAGAGGGCGACAGAGTGTGACAGAGGGAGACAGACAGAGGGAGGGAGAGGGAGAGAGAGGGAGGGAGACAGAGGGTGACAGAGGGAGACAGACAGAGGGAGGGAGAGGGAGAGAGAGGGAGGGAGACAGAGGGCGACAGACGGAGACAGACAGACGGAGGGAGAGGGAGAGAGAGGGAGGGAGACAGAGTGCGACAGAGGGAGACAGACAGAGGGAGGGAGAGGGAGAGAGAGGGAGGGAGACAGAGGGTGACAGAGGGTGACAGAGGGTGACAGACAGACGGAGGGAGAGGGAGAGAGAGGGAGGGAGACAGAGGGCGACAGAGGGAGACAGACAGAGGGAGGGAGAGAGAGGGAGGGAGACAGAGGGCGACAGAGGGCGACAGAGGGTGATAGACAGACGGAGGGAGAGGGAGTGAGAGGGAGGGAGACAGAGGGCGACAGAGGGAGACAGACAGAGGGAGGGAGAGGGAGAGAGAGGGAGGGAGACAGAGGGCGACAGAGGGAGACAGACAGAGGGAGGGAGAGGGAGAGAGAGGGAGGGAGACAGAGGGCGACAGAGGGAGACAGACAGTGGGAGGGAGAGGGAGGGAGAAAGAGGGCGACAGAGGGCGACAGAGGGTGACAGACAGATGGAGGGAGAGGGAGAGGGAGAGAGAGGGAGAGAGAGGGAGGGAGGCTGTCCTCTTCTTGCGACCAGGTCGCCCCGCCTGGGAAAACTAAGGCCGTTCGTCCCTATGACGCTCATAAGTGGTTTAATACCGAGCTCAAAGCGTTGAAATTAGATCTGAGACGCTCTGAGCGTCATTGGAGACGAAATTACTGCCCCGTTCTTCGGGCCCAATATAAACATCTTCTCCTGGAATACAAGCGGGCCGTCCTCCTGGCCAAAACAAATTACTTTTCTGAGAAAGTGGCTCTCTCTGCCAATAAATCCAAGGAGATTTTCTCCTTGGTCAAAGATCTGGCTTTCTCGAATCGTACCAACTCCACTCTTATCCCTTCTCAAGACCTCTGCTCTTCGCTTAATGAATTCTTCATCGAGAAGATCATTAAGATTAAAGCTAACATCCCTCTGCTCCCTCCCCCTACCCCTACTTCCTCTTTTTCGGTTCTTTCTTCTTCTTTTGATTCTTTTCCCCCTATTTCTTTGGACACATTTCTCACTTTGCTCGTTAAGATCAAGTCAGGCTCTCCAGCCGACTGCGCTCCGGCCCGGATTTTAAGGGCTCTATTTACTAATTGTCCCTCTCCCCCTCTTTCTTTCCTCAATGCTTCTCTTGCCTTGGCCTCAGTCCCCTCTTTCTTCAAATCCGCTATTGTTCTGCCCACTTTAAAAAAACCTGGCCTTGACCCTTCACTTCTCTCTAATTTCAGGCCTATTTCCCTTCTTCCCTATCTTGGCAAGGTCTTAGAGAGCTATGTCACCTCTTGCCTCTCTGCTTACATTGAGGAGAACCATGTCCTGGCCTCTCATCAGGCAGGTTTCCGTCGAGGCCACTCCACTGAGTCAGTGGTTTTGGCTGTCCTCGATGAGCTGAAACTTAAGGCTGACTCCTCTCTTCCTCAAGCCCTGGTTCTCCTTGATCTATCCGCTGCGTTTGACACGGTCGACCATTCCATCCTTCTTGACCGTGTCAGCGCGGCGGGCATTCGGGGCCTTGCTTTCTCTTGGCTTGCCTCCTTTCTCTCTGGCCGCTCTCAGGCTGTTCACTTGTCTGGCTTCTCTGCTCCCCCCCGCTTGGTTTCCTGTGGTGTTCCCCAAGGCTCCTCTCTTTCTCCTCTGCTATTTAATCTATACATTTACCCTCTTATCTCTTCTCTTCTTGCTCAGGGGGTCTCCGTGTACAACTACGCCGACGACCTCCAGCTTGTCTTTGATCTTTCCTCTTCACCTCTGTCTTTTTCTAAATTTCGCTCTACTTTGGTCTTTATCTCGGATTGGATGAGCTCCAACCATCTCAAGCTTAACCCGGACAAGACCGAGTTGGTCTTGACGGGCGGCTCTTCCAGTCCTTGGTCCTCTGCTTTTTGGCCCTCCTCTTTTGGCCCTCTTCCCACTCCCGTCTCTTCAGTCAGAACTCTGGGTATTCAGGTCAGTCATGATCTCTCCATGCATGCACAAATCAGCTCTGTTGTTTCCTCTTGCTTTCTATCCCTTTGGCTTATTCGAAAGATCTCCCGCTTCTTTTCCTCAGATGCACTCAAAATCATCATCACGGCTCTGATTACCTCCCGTCTTGACTACGGGAATAGCTTGTACGTGGGCATTCCAGCCTACGATTCACGCCGCTTGCAAGCTATTCAGAATCAGGCCGCCCGTCTCATTTTTCACCTTCCCAAAACCTATCATATCACTCCCGTTCTCAGGTCTCTTCACTGGCTCCCTGTTCTTCAGCGATCTCTTTTCAAAATGGGTTGTCTGGTTTTCTTGGCTCTTGCCCGATCTGCCCCTGCATTCATATGTTCCCTTATTTCTTTTCACACCCCGGCTCGTACTCTTCGCTCTTCTTCTTTGGCCCTTCTTAATGTCCCCCGTTTCCGCAAAACCAGAACTGGAGGCACACGCTTTTCTGTTTTGGCCCCCCATTTCTGGAATAGTCTTCCCCTTTCAATGCGATCCATTCCCATTTACTCCCATTTTCGTAAATCTTTGAAAGCTTTTCTGTTCTCTCAGGCGTACTCCGGCTAACTCCTTCGGGCTGTTTCTGTGACTGTTGCTCTTGCTATCAGCGCCAGGAAGCCGCTTGGCCGCAGTGCGCTTAATCAAATACTTTTTTTCATTTCATTTCATTTCATTTCAGACAGAGGGTGACAGAGGGAGACAGACAGAGGGAGGGAGAGGGAGAGAGAGGGAGACAAAATCACCCTTGGGTGGTGTGGGCATGTCCGCTCATCAGCAGGTGGACTGTGTGCATGTTGACAAGGTCTGGCAGTGCGTGAAACACCCCTCATTCGTTTGGAAAGCACTGGGCCATGTGTCAAACTGTGCACGAGTCGATCCTTGCTGCAGGCACAAACCTAACCTCACACCCAGTATACCCACTCACTGTGTTTGTTAGAACCCAGTCACAAATGCATAAGTTACCTACCTGCATTCTCCAATAGACATGACAAAGCAACATTTGGCTGCGTACAGTGCAACACGTAAGTCGGTCCTGCAGCGCTTGCTACGCACGCTTGCTACACTGCTCCCTGCGTTCAAAACTGATGCAACAACAAAGAGTGTGTCACACATAGGAAAAGTGTTGACAGCTGTGGCCAAGGGACATACCCATGCACCATGCACAATGCACAGGGACTTGCCAAGTACAGACAAGGTAGATGACACTTGGCCCTGCTGTAGACAGCACAAGGCAAACATGTGACCACTGTACACTCAAACACCAACTCCACATGCCACCTACCTACCAGAGGAACTCAAATTCACTGTCATGCCAGCAGGCACCATGAGGGGATAGACACATCACCTGGTAGACCCAATGACAAATCACACCACACCCAACAGCATGCCCGGTCACACACACCCCACCCCCCTTACACAAGCACACACCCCCGGGGCAGCCAATGCAAATTGGCACTCCCAAAATGGATATGTGACACAACAAGACCAATCCATAGCCAAATAAGCATCCCAACACTCATCAGACAGGCCAAATAACCAGGAGTACATATCAATCTGTCCCCCACAACATACCCATCCACAAGTGCACTGTGAGAGGAATACTAGACATATCCAACTACCCAGAGGAACTGTGCCAACTTGAATATGTATGAAACATGGATGACGCATGTAACACCATTAACATTGTCTCTCTCTCACACACAGGGCAACGTCATCAATCTCCCCCCAACACTGGGGGGGGAAGAATCACAGGACCAGGCTCTGCATGAAGATGATCCCACCGGCAGCGACGACTCTCACCACACCGTGGATGACCCCTGACCAACCTGGCCCCTCTGGTGCCCAAGCACCTGCAGCACCTGCGTCAGGTACAACTGTGCCAACCACCACTCCTATTCCTGCCACATCCCAGGATACACACAGGAGCCCTGCTCGCACACAATGCAGCCAGTCTGACCAGGAGGGACAAGGTACCCCGGGCACCCAGGAGGAGGCAGGCGACCCCGCAAATGCCATCCCTCAGGGGTCCCGGAGATCTGATGTGCCCACAACGGCAGGCCAGGCTCAAGTGGGCAGGGGTGGTGGGAGTGGAGGACGGCGGAGGCGCGAACCTGACCAGACAGCTGAGGAACCGGTTATGTCACACGTCCGCAACATCCTGGACACATACTGGCGTAACACCAGGGGCATCAGCCAGGTCGTGGAGGCCCTCAATCAGATTAAGAACGTGCAGGCCGAGCAATATGCCAGTCAACAGCAACACCAAGGACGGATGGAGGCAAGACTGGCTGAGCTCGTGGCGGTGCAAACGGACATGACCCGTGTACTCTGTCGGATTGCCGAAAACATGGGCAACCCTCCCTGTGCCACCAGGCGTAGATCACCACCAGCCACAGGGAGGGATCAGGAGGAGGAGGATTCGTCCGACGGAGCATCCCAGACATCGTTGCGGCCTGCTTCTGAGGGTCCCCGGAGGAAGGTGGGTCGTCCACGCAAAAGACCGTGAGACTCAGCGGACCATCACTATCTCCCAGGTCACCTGGCCTGGCACCTGGCCCTCTGGCGCAACAGCAGCACCTCATCCAATGACATTCTCTGCCACATGGACTTGCTGGTCACTGTCTGACCAATGTTGACAAAGACTGTGGCATGGACTCTGATGACTTTCAATGGCAAGGATCCCAACTCCCCCTGTGAACTTTGGATTACAGACACCCGGGGAGCACCACTTTACATCCCCCCAAACACGTACCCCACCACTAATAAAAATCTTAGAAATCACGAGATGATGCCGTCATTTAGCATTATTCCATTACATGTGTGTGTTGGAAAGTCAAACCATGCCTGAGTTTTTAAGTAACTCCAACCATGCATACCCTGGGGTCTGAGTCTGGCACAGGACACACATGGGTCACAATGTATCATCCAATACAGACATGGAGCACCATACTCACCCGTGATGGGCCCAACCAGCTGAGGGGGTGCCTGCACAACTGTGCGGACAGACCTATTTCGAAGAGCAACAGTCATGCGCAGAGGTCAGGGATCATGTGGAGTGTCCTGGGGTGGGAGTCCCAGGTATGTGTAGCCAGGTGGGAGAACTATGTCCTGCAAGCAGGAGTCAGGTGGATGTGGAGAATGGTGACCAGGCCAAGGGTGGATGCATGGAGATGGCACAATGGGGTCTTGGTTGACAGTGCCACAAGGTTGTGTTGGGGGCGTGGTCGTGGGCTGCATCCCGAGTGTGGGCGTGGATTGTGAAGGTCATCCTGCAGCTGACAGTGATCCATTGCAGCTATCTCTGTTGGACGGTGATGTGGCTGGGTCGCCAGATGTTGAAGCAGAGGTGTGCAGATGCACCCTGGATGTGGACAAGTCTCATGGGAGTTGTAACGTACTTCTCCCTAGAGTGTAGGGTAGGATTAGACACGGATGTTGAAGTTGACCTGGCGGATGGTCTGTCTTGCCTTGAGGTGGATTGAACTGTGGATCTTGTGCATAATGCAGAGTTTGCTGAAGCCTGAGGTACAGATGCTGGTGATCAGCATAGCACATGTGATCAAGCATTCCATGATGCACACCAGCTCGTGTGCGTGGACACTGTGTGCCTGTGCAGGGCCCTTGCGGGTGGGACACAAGCAGTTGACCCAGCTGTAAGGGGACAATCCACAGATGAACAGCTCAGTCGTGTAGAAGTCCAGCATCAGGTGGCCAACGTGCAGCCATCTGCCAATGGATACCATGCATTATTCAATATGAGAACTGGCAAGGACTGCGTCTTTGGGGAGGGTGAGGCGCACCTGCCTGTCAATGGGACACCAGATGATGATGAGATGCAGTGCGCATGTCATGGTGTAGAGGGGGATCCTGGACACATTGTAGACTGACACGCTGAGACATGATACCTGTGCCATGTGTCCCACAACGACCCCATACTACATGCAGAGGCCTGGAGTACCACTCACATGGCCATGTTGGGGTACAGAGCCGGTGGGGAGTAGGAGGGACATGACCTGGTTGGTGTGACAGGGCCTGGAAGGCGTGCCAGTGCTGTGTAGGCAGTTGGAGTTGCACACTCATTATGCAAAGGTGTTGTGTGGGCGATGAGTGCATGCCTGAGTGCATGCAACAGATGTATTGGATGGACATTGCTTGGTGGGTGGCCTCAACATCATGGTGTAGCGTGATGTGGCACATGCAAGGACATGAGTCACGTGCAATGTGCACGTAGCATGTGCAGACGGTCCAGCCTTTCCCACCGCAACTGTGTCACACACAAGCAGATTACACCAAAAGGAATGGGTGGAGGGAGGAAGGGGGGTGCGTCTTAGAGGCGTGTGTGTGAGGGCAAATATAGAAACTCTGTGTGCCCTTGCTGCAGGGCCTGCAGCAGCAGGCGCCATGTCCTAAAAACCATGCCACAAGTTGCACACTAACACAAGCATGTCAGAAAGGACTACTGCAAAAGGTGTATGAGAAGGGAGGAGTGTCTGGTTCAACATGGCACACACACAGACAATGGATGCACATGCTGCAAAGTGGCCGTTGTGGGGACTGAGATGCCAAAATACCTACACAGCCATGTACATCATGCACAATACATATCATAATCCCTGACAAACAGCTTGCATCTTGCTACTCTACACATAGACTCATATGCACAATCTGTGACAACTATGCCAGACATGCCGCATGCACAGTGGCAAGAGACCTTCATTGACAGAGATGAGGCACCTTGGAGGCTGAGGGACACCTTTATTAGTCATGTGTGCCGTAAGGCAAATGCATCTATATTAACAGATGCACAGGTCATGTGGATGAACATGTGGAACCTACACTGGCACCCCCCTTTGCACCACAGATGCAGGAAACCCATAGAACTGGCACACAAGTGACGGGTTTGAGGCAAACACCCTGTGCTGCTCACGGAGAGGCTGCAATTCACCATTGAGCCACTAATGGGGATGTCTCACACTATGTCAACCCAGTGCATCCCGTATGTTTCCAAGGGCAGTGTTACACACTTTGATGCCTTCATCACAATCCACAATCACATTACAGATGACTGTCACCAAGTGTGACTATCAATTCAGGTGAATCCAGCTCCATGTCATGTGACCCATGGTGATTCTACATGTATGCTAAGTAACCAAACATGAACAGGAGCAGTGCACACACATTCCAAACAAATAGCACACCCAAAAAGCCGTGGTGCATCCCTTACCCTAAGGTGATTTTTCGACATGTCCGTGCATGTTACGCTGATTCAGCACACGTTGCTGTATTCATGAGGAATAGCAGGAGCACAACAATGCCACCAGCAGACAGCATGCGCAAATACCTGGGTATGAGAGACACACAAGTAGTGAGCCAAAAGAAGCACATCCGCATGCATGGGCATGTACTCGACACGTATAAGGTTGTCAACATGCTAGGTGAAAATAGTGTCTCAGGTAAGACATACTGTTATTACACCATCACTCGAGTGACACATCCAAACACACCTCTGACTCACTTGCCATACATGCAGATGGACCCACACATTGCAACACATGCCACACAAGGCTCAATGCGTGCACACTCAGACACTGCAACTCACCACTAAGCAAAGAAGTTGCGTATGAGCCGACTCCGGATGTCCTCTTCCTCCTCCTCCTCATCACTTGCCTTGTCACCAAGCCCCTCGTCCTCCACGGGTGGATGTTCCTGCTCATCCGGATCCAGGATGAGTGGCACAGCTTTCTCCACTGAAGAAAAGAACCACAGTTACACCCAGGGTCTGGCCCGGGGAGGGAACTAGAGGCGTTAGGGCACTAGAGAACGGTCAGCCTCCAACCAAAGCTATGAACCACAGAAAGGACCGTCCCTAGTTGTGTCTAAGAGATGCCCAATTTAGTGGGGGCAAATCACAAAAATTGACGGACTGGCATCACACACCACCAGGTGTCATGCTTCATCATCTGCCAGTCCTCGCCCTCTAAAAACCGCGTTTGATAGAGGGTGGGCATACACCTGAAGACAGGGATGCACTTCTAAACTAAGTGGGGGCCCAAACAAAACAAGCATTGGCATAGCCAATAGGTCTCGCCTTTGGGACCTTATAAGTGTTTAGTCATGCAACAGTTGATGTTGTTGCACCAAGGATATTGTGTTGCATAACTAAATACTTCTAAGGTCCCAAAAGCGGACCTATTGGCTATGCCAATATTTTGTAGAGAGCAGCGGTCACCATAATAGAGTTTCTTGGCACTGATGTCAGCTTTTTAACATTTTACGAAATGACATCAGGTTATCTAGACTAAGAGAGGACAGAAAATGGCAGAATATTCCAGTGCCTGGCTGCAGCCACAGTAAAGACCGTACAGTCAGTCATGAGGTGGGTCTTTGGTAAATTAAATGTAAACCTGATTTATGGCATTAAAATTGTGGATTGCATTATAACCCACCTAGGAGGCACCTTGACTAACCACTGGGTAGTCTAAGCTGAAATTACAACCTGTTGACTGAATATCACGATGAGGACTAGAGAGGTATGACTGACGTAAGGATGTGTGGGGTGCCATAGCTAGAAAGCAAGTTTACAAACCGTCACAAAGCTCACCCCTGTGTTGTCTAATTTTAACTGTTCATGTCCTGCAGAATGCCTCAAGGAAGGTCTTGTCGTCTGCACTGCCTCCAGCTCCTAATTCCCTGCATGTGTACCGGTAGGTCCCAACCCCCAGCTCGTCGCCATGGAAATGAACACAGTAACCACCAGATGACATGGAGTTGTACTAATGACATGTAATTGATAAATTAGCAGTCTGTAAATGTAAGCAGAACCTCTAAGGTAGAATCATAGGTAGCTGTTTATATCCGCCTCTGGGGTTCTAATGTCTCAGGAAGTCGCTGAGCGTCGTGAATCAATCAGGATGAAGATTAATAACGTCTTATTAACTTTAAAAACAGCACAGAAGAAATGAAATAATCGTGAGGTCCTTGGGACAGAGACAGCGAGAATAAGGGACATTGGCAGCTTAGCTACAAGGATTTCGGGTAGAAGCACAGAAAAGTACAGTTGCGCTTACAGGACAGAAAGAATTGGAAAACGTGAAAAGTTCCACTGCACTCCTGAATTAGGCTCCCTGACCTCCTAAATCGCCCCATGTACGTCCATGATTAATACATCTTAAACAGCTGAAACACAAAGGAGAGGGTATATCGCCTTACAGCATATGAAGTATCGCCTACTTATTTATCCACAATTGGTTACCTTATCAAGTAGCTAACTTAAAAATCTCACAACACTAGAAAGCTATGGGGGCGAATACGTTTATCACCATGCTACTGCTGTTACACAAAACGGGGTTATAGTTTTGTAATATTTCTGTGGCTAGCAGGTACAATGGAAGGAAGGTGGGCGTGCAACTTGCTCTGATAGGCTCAGCTGAATGAATATTCCCCTCAATGTATTCAGATTACTAGCATTTTAACATGGACTGTAATGTGGATAAAATGCATTTTGAGGTGTATTTATTCGGTCTCCAGGATAGCCGCCAACACACCTCACTTAAAAACAAGTATTGACAAGGTCAATCGATCTGGTATTGGTTGTAAGCCTCTTTACTTTGTCAATGCTTGTTTTGTCACGCAGTCCAATTGAAAGACTGATCTTTCACTTGGAGTGCAAGACAACACAAGCATTGACATTCACTTACAGTGAAGGTAGCCAATAGCATTTTCCTTTAACCCCTAGTGCTCCACGTTATAAAATAAAAATACATAGCCAACAGATTTTAATTCCCAACGTTACGTAGGAGCATAGAATGTCCTCCGTGCTTTTGGTGTAGATTTAAGAGGTTTAAGAAATGTAACATTATTGTTGAGTAGGGCAAATGTGCGTTTTATTACGGGCGTGCGAATACGTGTTTATTTTACGATTTGCTATGATGTATGACTAAGGCTGGGGATCTTCCCAAACTAGTATACACGTACATCCCAAGCTCGGAAAATAGTTTTTGAAAGTTTTGTAAGATTGAGCCTCATAATGGGTTTGGTTGCAGCACAGCCCTGCTGTAGTAAATACACAAGCAGGTAAAGCAGCTCAGACAGGAATGCTAAAAAGACCACCCCTCCATCACACTATTCTAACTCTGCATGACCAAGCAAGGAAGATGCGTCACCCCGGGGCTTTTTATCCCCTCACGAACAATGCATTTCACATATCACAGCTACCTTCACCATAGGTGACTGTATTTTGGTCTTTCACTTTGCCTAAAAAAAAAAAAAAAAAGGACTGACAACGCAGAGAGGCTGACAGCAAAGCCAGATGGGCTGGCTTTGCCAATGCTTGTTTTTAAGGTGAGGTGCGCGAGCTGATGTCTTGGAGTTTTAAGTCCACATGACGGCCACAGCCAATGTTAAACTACCAGTACTTAGCATCGCATTTTTAAGGGATAATATGCCATGGGGCCAAGTTCTACTGCACGCAGCGCAATTCAAGGAAGAGACAGTTCAACAGCTTCTCCCCACTAAGGTATAGTTCCAAATATTTGGTAGGCTCAATCCATTTAGATTAAACCAACAATTCAAATAGCGAAATAAGGCGAAACATGAATGAGTCAAATACAGTACCTTAATATTTCCTCTTTTATTATATAAATATCAGTGTATCCTTTACTGTAAGAATATAAAATGTTTTAAGAGGATCTTTTTTGTACAAATTCACAAACAAGTACAATTCGCCTGTAGGGGTTTGATGTGGGGAAACTTTCAATGGTTTGGGCCGTTTGGTGCGCACGCAGCAGCGCTCCAAGTGAAAGTAATCAGAAAGCTGGCAGCTGTGCACATTCACGCTCGCGTGAACTCAAGCATTAGGCCAGCAAAAGACGGTGGGAAGCACTTTTAAAATCCCACTTACAAAAGATCGAGCAACAGCGCATGCGCTGCTGTAGGCTCGACCTAAAAAACAGGGAGTCCAGAGCGGGTTTCCCTTTAAGTATTGCTTTGCGCTAAAGACAGCGAGTTTAAGGAGACATCGGCTAAACAAGCAAAACGAACACAAGGGTGGTGGGTAGAGGGTTGAGTAAGCTACGAAAAGTATAGAAGACACTGTGGAGTTGTTGAAAACAAAAAAAACATGGTAAAAGACGTGACAAAGAGCCAATGCAAAGACATCAATGTACGGTCCAAAAGCACGTTTTGCCCTCTATATTTTGCTGATGAACACAGCTTATTTCTTTTGAGTTTTTAGATTTGCTGAATGTTTTAATTTCAAGCGCGTGAGCTCATTGTATTGTTAACATACACAAACATTTCTTCCTTTGCCTACGGAATCGCACAGCTGACAGACTTTTTATATCCTAAAAATGCACATTATCTGCTCTGTCAATTTTTGGATTCCTGCGCAACAACAATCGATGTAAAAAGTGGTAGTTTTCAAAAGTGGAAACAATGCCGATGATCACGATGACAATAAATAATGCCAGTGACTGGGCATACACAAAAGAACAAAAACAAATATAGCTTCAGTGTCTATGGCTTTCTTCCTTTTATTCAATAATATTACTGCTCTATAGATCTCCGAGGTGGTCTCATGGTTCAAGTGACACGATGGCCTTGGGGTAGGCAGAGGGCACAAACTAATAGTCAGCATCAGAAAGTCCAAGCCTTGAAGGCTTTAAGGAATGGCTGCAGTGTTTCAATGTCTCAGTTTGACAGGGACAACTCCGCTTCAATTTTGAAATTGTATTTGTGCACAGAAGACCAAAGGCGTGCTTCCACGAGTAGTAAAGAGGTGTCAGTTACCATGTATTACTGACTATGTTAGAATAAGCGCTGTGGATGGGAAATGGTTGGAAAGTAACATTTCTGCTCTATGAAAGTTAAAGACCTAGCAAGTAATGCACTCGTCTAGCAATCAGTGGAGGGAAGTCAGAGGAAGGGAAACGGCATAAACATGTGGTGGCACTCTGGACTCTCTTCCGTCCTTTTTAGGGCTCTCACCTATGAGAAAGCTTTTAGCAGTCCTAGGCGAAAGAATAACAAACAAGTACAATTCGCCTGTAGGGATTTGATGTGGGGAAACTTTCAATGGTTTGGGCCGTTAAGGTTTACGAACACAAGTGGTGCGCACGCAGCAGCGCTCCAAGTGAAAGTAATCAGAAAGCTGGCAGCTGTGCACGTTCACGCTCGCGTGAACTCAAGCATTAGGCCAGCAAAAGACGGTGGGAAGCACTTTTAAAATCCCACTTACAAAAGATCGAGCAACAGCGCATGCGCTGCTGTAGGCTCGACCTAAAAAGGAGTGAGTAAATTTAAAAACCATCATAGTATACCTGAACAATTTTTATTCTATGGGGTTACTATGTGGGATTAAAATATATAAGTGCGGTGAGTGGGGACCTTATCATCCCGTCGCCGCTGTGAATCAGTGATTGTTAATAGGGGGTCAACATGTTTCTGCCTGTATTGTCCACTTGGGTACGTGGCATTCGTCAGGACCTTAAATATTGGGCTCCAATCTTACCACTGGGGGCGTAGGCCTATAGCCAGCTGCCACCTGTTTAGAGAAACCTGTAAGAGAGAGGGGGTGAGACAAACATATAATACTCAAAATGGTTGTCATTTGGTAGACCTTGATGTGTCACAGTCACGCTCCATACTTACTGCTCTCTCCTAAAGTGAAAAAGGTGAAAAATGTATATGAGTGTCAGGCATCTGTGTTCACTCTGACATTCATGTGAAACAAATATAGAAGTCTTACCCTATTGGAAAAACCTATTTGCCCCATGGGAGGGGTAGGGGGGAAATCCTTGTGGCCACATTCTGGTGGGAGACGATAAAGGATGAAGACAAAAGGGTTAAAAACCAGACTGGTTGGGAAGGTATATCAAAGATACTGAATTAGTTAGCAGAAAAAACCGTCAGGGCGTGCTTGGTCTACTATAGTTTCAACCTGTTGGAAGAAGAAATCAGAACAACGACTTACAGTTCAAGGCGTACTCCCCGCTAGAAAACCTAGTGCTGCATGCGTCCAGCCTCCTCCCCGGTGACATTAAGTGTAGTGCGCAGCAAGCTTTTATACTGTTGGGTGGGATCGTGGCATGCGATATGGGTTTCAGGTGAGCGTGGCGCACAGTGATGATGCTGCATTTCCTGTGTCCTGAGCGAAGCATGCAGAAAGGACTTCACGTTGCCTGTTTGTTGCCTGACCCTCGTGGGGGTGTGTCAGCACATGGCGCTGCTCTATGACACGCCGCTTCCTGTGTCCCGTCATTACCTCAGATGATTGCCTGGGGTGGGGCGGGACCAGCTGTGGTCCAATGAAAGCGCCTGCCATAGTTTCTGGAGATACAAGGGAGTGATTTAACGTGTGTAGACACGTTATATAGAAATATGGGGAACATGTGCCCTGCTAATGAGTATTATTTCATGACGGGAGCAGTTTCCAGTATTTACACAGAAGAAAGGAAGAGAAAAACAAACCCAGATTGTTTAAAGTCAGGGTGACGGTGTGGTTAAACCTACAATTAGTACACAAGTTGATTTTACAGCTACCGCATGATTGCTGATCAAGATGATTCTAGTTTTAGGGAGTAAGGGAAACCACGTATAGCTCTATTCACATGTATTACTGTGTATTAAGTGTATGTTTTAGTGAGCGCTAAGGGAAGTTACTTCATTTGTAGCCATGGGATATCATCGTTCAATCCGTTTTTCCATGTCCCAAGCGAAACACCCAGCTCTGTTCTCTAACATGTAAGACATGTGAGAGGCAGCCATTGCGCTTCTGTACTACTTCCAGTACCGTCCATCTTAGATCTTTATCAGAGTGTTCTTTCTCAAGGAAGTGTTTTGTTAATTTGGTGTTATCTTTCTTCCTTCTGATAGTGCTCCGGTGCTCACTAATTCTGATCTTTACACGCCTAGTAGTCATGCCAACATACATGAGTTGGCAAGGGCATTTGAGTAGGTACACTACATTTTCTGTGTGCAGTTAGAGAAGTTCTTCTGAGTCCATGGCCTCTCAGTACCTATGTCCACTTCTTTTGTGGTGGCCGTGAATTGACATGATACGCAATCGCCACAGGGGTAATGTCCAGTTGGTCGTTGGTGGCCCCATAGTGTCAGTTGGTTGTCATCTGTAGCGGCTGGTGGTTTTGTTTGGACTAGTTCATCCTTGATGTTCCTACTGCGTTTGTACGCAAATAGGGGTTGGCTCCAGACTTTGTCGCCGGTGTTTAATATGCGCCATTTCTTTTGAATAATGTTCTGAATTTTGTTGGACGCTGGGGTAAAGGTGGTGACACACACCATCCGGTTGGCCGGCTCCTTTGGCGTATTTTCTAAAAGAGCTGCCCGGTTGTTGTTTCGAGCTCTTTTTTTGGCATTCTTGACCAATTTTTTTGGGTCATTTCTTGCTCTGAGTTTCATTTCCAGGGTGTCTGCTTGTTCATGAAAGTCTAAAATTTCTGAACAATTTCTGCGGATGCGCAGAAATTGCCCTACCGGGAGGTTTTGTCTTAGGGCTTTGGGATGGAAGCTTTCAAAAAGCAGAAGGCTGTTTTTGTCGGTTGCTTTGTTGTGAACTCTTGTGCGTAGGCCTTCTGAAGATAGGTTGATTTCAAGGTCCAGGAATATTGCTCTTTCTTTGTCGATGGTATGTGTGAATCTCAAATGTGGATCAATGCTGTTTACCCATTCCACGAATGATTGTGCTTCTTCATTGGTACCCCTCCAGACGATCAGAACGTCGTCGATGTACCTCTTCCACATTTTGATTTGATCAAGGTGGGGCTTGGTTTCCTTAAAGATATGGTCCTCCTCAAATTGGTGTACGTAGAGGCATGCCAGACTGGGAGCGAATGTGCTCCCCATTGAAGTACCTTTGATCTGGTGGTATATCACGTCCTTGAATTCAAAAAAGTTCTCACATAGTGCCAGTTCTGCGCATTCCATTATGAAGTGTTGTGGTGTGACATAGTTCCAATCCTAGTTTAGAATTATTTGCTCTACCACTTGTAAATTGCGCTCCTGTGGTATACTGGTGTATAGCGCTTCAATATCCATGGTGACCAGGGTGTCTTCCATATGATTGATAGGCATGTCACGTAGGAGACAGAGAACATCCTTGGTGTCCCGTAGGTAGGTTCTTGAATTTTGGACAATAGGTCTCAGGAACCAGTCACAGAACTGGGATAGGGGTTCTAGTATGGAACCGATCCCTGAGACTATGGGTCTTCCTGGTGGTGGGACCCTGTTTTTATGTATCTTCGGCAGGGTATAGAACCTGGGCATCCTAGGGTTCTCATTAATGAGGAAGTCTGCTTCATGTTGTGTAATCCAGTTGTTGGCGGTGGCTTCTACCACGATGGACTTTATTTTGGTCATTAGGCGTCCAGTAGGGTCCGTCTGATAAACCTCATAGCTGGTTGCATCGGCTAATAGTCTCAGGCACTCTTGATCGTATGCGTTTGTGTCCAGGATCACTGTGGCCCCACCTTTATCCGCTGGTTTAATCGTGATGTCTCTGTTGGTTTTGAGATTTGACATCGCAGATTTTTCTTCCCGGGTTAGGTTTTGGAAGCCTTTTAGATTGTGAAAATCGATCTTTTCAATTTCTGCCAATACTGCCTGTTCAAAAGCCAGGATTGTATAGGTGGACAAAAGGTAGATTTATTTCTTAGATCAGTATGTCCATCGTCCTTCGGTTTGTTTATTTCAGTGTCTACAAAGAAGGCCCTGAGTCTGATTTTCCGAAAAAAATGTGCCAGTTCGGTATGTAGGGTAAATGGATCATTTTGGGGAGTGGGTACAAAGCCTAAACCTTTCTGTAGTACTGATTGTTCAGGTCCTGATAGTTGGTAATTACTCAGGTTCACTATGTTCGTGTCTGTTTGCTCGTTGACGCTGCGGTGCCTTTGCCCCTGCTCCTTGTTACTGCGCCTAGTTGGTCTTCGGCGGTTTCCTCATAGTGTACTCTTGGTCCTCTCCATTGTTTCTGTTTTCCTCTGCCTCGTCCCCTGCCCCTGGATAAAAAAGGTTGTGGGCCGGGATAATAGCCAAAGTTCGGCGGATAGAACGGTGGTTGCCTCCAAAATCCATACGGATTCATTGGAGGGGCGTACATCTGTTGGTTATGGTGCGGTCTTTGTTGTTGACCTTGGTTGGTAGTACCACCATTGTCTTCTTCGCCGCTTTCTGATGTACTGCGCTCATCTCCTGAACTGGAAGTCCAGTTCAGGGGAGTTGGACGGGGGCGTTGTTGCTGCTGTCGTCTCCTTGTAGGTTGGGGTTCTGGAGCCTTGTCGTAGTACTCATCAGTCGTATAGGGTTAGACTGTATCCCTATTGAATTTCAAGACATCCTTTTGAAGTTTGGTAATCTTTGACTGGGTGAGCAATTTCCGGTATTCTTGATGGTCGTTATTGATATCGTCTAGTTTTTTCTTAAAGATTTTGATATCAATAGTCGTTTTAAGTCGACTCTCGCTCTGCTGGATCTCAACAAGAAGGGCATCCGCCAGTTGTCTTGCCGTGTTAATAATGAGCGCCAGCCAGTCCTTGGTACATTTCCAGGCTATACCGGACCAGTTGATCCTGAATTCTTTATTGTTCAGAAAGAGTCTGGGTTCGTTGGTGACTATCAGGCCCCTGGGAGCGGTGTTCTTCCTCAGGTATTCTGTCATAAAAGCTCCATGAAGAGCTGTTCTTATCTGTTCTTTCTTCTTGGTTGTTAGAGCTTCCCATTCGTCAGAGTTTTTTACGGTGCATGCTACTACTGTTTCTGCCAGTAGTGAGGGGGTTCTCAGTATTTCTGTAAAGGTGTCTTCGTCAAACATGACTTCCGTCTCCATTATTAAGGAGGTGGATTGTGGCTACACCACGGACTTCCAATGTAATTATAGTATATGGGACGTTTGGCTTTTATCCAATACAGTCCTCGAAAGACTCCCAGTTGTGGAGTAGGCCCTAGTTAATGTTCCTACAGCCAAGAGGCTGTACAAAGCAAAGAACCACAGTTACACCCAGGGTCTGGCCCGGGGAGGGAACTAGAGGCGTTAGGGCACTAGAGAACGGTCAGCCCTGACGGTTTTTTCTGCTAAGTAATTCAGTATCTTTGATATACCTTCCCAACCAGTCTGGTTTTTAACCCTTTTGTCTTCATCCTTTATCGTCTCCCACCAGAATGTGGCCACAAGGATTTCCCCCCTACCCCTCCCATTGAGCAAATAGGTTTTTCCAATAGGGTAAGACTTCTATATTTGTTTCACATGAATGTCAGAGTGAACACAGATGCCTGACACTCATATACATTTGTCACCTTTTTCACTTTAGGAGAGAACAGTAAGTATGGAGCGTGACTGTGACACATCAAGGTCTACCAAATGACAACCATTTTGAGTATTATATGTTTGTCTCACCACCTCTCTCTTACAGGTTTTTCTAAACAGGTGGCAGCTGGCTATAGGCCTACGCCCCCAGTGGTAAGATTGGAGCCCAATATTTAAGGCCCTGACGAATGCCATGTACCCAAGTGGACAATACAGGCAGAAACATGTTGACCCCCTATTAACAATCCCTGATTCACAGCGGCGACGGGATGATAAGGTCCCCACTCACCGCACTTATATATTTTAATCCCACATAGTAACCCCATAGAATAAAAATTGTTCAGGTATACTATGATGGTTTTTAAATTCACTCACTCCTTTTTTTGTTTGGGCCCCCACTTAGTTTAGAAGTGCATCCCTGTCTTCAGGTGTATGCCCACCCTCTATCAAACGCGGTTTTTAGAGGGCGAGGACTGGCAGATGATGAAGCATGACACCTGGTGGTGTGTGATGCCAGTCCGTCAATTTTTGTGATTTGCCCCCACTAAATTGGGCATCTCTTAGACACAACTAGGGACGGTCCTTTCTGTGGTTCACAGCTTTCTCCACTGCCATGTTGTGCAGCATGCAGCACACGAGGAAGAGTTTACAGACCTTCACCGGTGCATATGGGAATGCGCCGCCGGTCTTGTGGAGGCACCGGAATCGGCTCTTCAGGAGGCCAAAGGTCCTCTCTATCACTCGCCTGGTGTGCCCATGGGCGTTGTTGTACCGGTGATCGGCAGCCGTTCTGGGGTTGCGGAGAGGCGTGATCAGCCATGGCATGTTGGGATAGCCAGAGTCCCCTACATGGAAACATCATGGACAGAAGTGGGTCAGGAGAAGCAGTAAGACAGAAAGATGACGCTAAATACAGGAGTAACAGAGTATACCCACCAACAAGACATGCTCGTTCGTTGCGCAGCTACAGCATCATTTCAGGTACCCTGCTACGCCTCATGATGTAGGCATCGTGTGCTGATCCTGGAAAACGAGCACAGACATGGGAAATCACCATGTTAGCAAGACACACCACAAGAGCATTAATGGAGTGGTAATGTTTCCTGTTTCTATAGGCTACCTCCTGTGCCTGCGGTGGTACCAAAGCCACATGTGTCCCATCAATAGACCCAATGACATGGGGCATCCCTCCCAGGGCATAGAAGTCACCCTTGACACCTGTCAACTGCTCAGGAGTTGGGAAATGAATGAACTCATCCAGGTGAAGCAACATGGCCTCTAAAAAAATCATGCAGGACACGGCTGAACAGGGTCTGGGACATGCCACCAACATGAGCTATGGTCTCTTGAAACGTACCCGTGGCAAAGAAATGTAGGGCTGCCATCACCTTCATCTTGGGTGTCAGTGCAGTAGGATACCTGTGTAGCGGTTGGAGGTGTGGTGCCAGCCTTGCTGTCAAGTTCAGAATCAACCGTTGGGTGAAGCGGTAGCGGCGTATACAGTCACGTTCCCTCAGGGCAGCCAAGTCTGGCATTGGTCGGGGGAGAGGCGGAGCCCTGCAGTAATTTGGAAGGGACAACGAAGAGTGAGTACAGTACAACAACACTGTCAATGTACTGAGCACATGTTGAACAGCCAATACACATATGCTACATGCAGAGTCAGGTCTGTGCAATATATCCTGGACACGTATGCCAGGCAGGTGACACTCCTACCAAGAGCCAGCTACAAACGTGGATTCACAAGCTCAACATGACATGGCATGAAACTAGCTGTGGGCCAGTGTAAGTGAACAGGCAGACGCATTACAGGAGTGACAGACATCCACATGTGTACAGAATAAGGATGTTTATCATACAGACAGGTTGCGGAACACTAGAGGCACAGGTCACATGTCCCTGAAAAAAGGACAGACCACACACCTTGCCATGAAGGGGTACATGTCAAAACTGATCACACATACATTGATACTACGCAGATATGTCCTTGTCTCGCAAGTCCATGTTCGATGCATACATACACACATTACGTCTGATTTCACATGTGTCCTGGTGTGCATAATAGTGTGCCATGCCCATCCACACATGCACATGTTGGATGCAGCAACTCCAGATACATTTGACGGAACACCAACAGCAAGCTTATGGGAACACATGACACACACATGACATACTCACATAGTGCAACGCCGGTAGTCACATGTCAGGTGTCATTATCCGTGTACCTGGCATCAGGGGACAGTTGCGGGTGTTGGCGACTGTGCCATGCCAGTGACGCAGTGCTCAACAAGTCTGTACTACATGCACACATGTCAAAGGTGTGAAGGGGATGTGTGGCATATAGTGCACCTTGACATATGACATGTGTACACAGCTCATCGCACATCTATTGGGTTCAAACATGAGGAGATTTGTGCCACATCACAGCCTGACACACCTAGGCCCGAGACATGTAGGACTGCACTGACAATGACCTGATGTCCAGCCTCGGCCAAGTATGACAGCTCAATTCGTTTCTGTGTTCCGCCTGTCACCAGTGTAAGGTGTGAAACGGACCGTATACACGCTCTGAGGGCGTGTGTAGGGTCCTTATCACTATGGTTGTGTCGCCGTAGGCGTACGCCCTAGGGATATGGTCCGTACAGGCGTCTGTAGGGTCCGTACCACTATGGTTGTGTCGCCGTAGGCGTACGCCATAGGGATATGGTCCGTACGGGCGTCTGTAGGGTCCGTACCACTATGGTTGTGTCGCCGTAGGCGTACGCCCTAGGGATACGGTCCGTACAGGCGTCTGTAGGGTCCGTGCCACTATGGTTGTGTCGCCGTAGGCGTACGCCATAGGGATACGGTCCGTACACGCGTGTGTAGCGTCCGTACCACTATGGTTGTGTCGCCGTAGGCGTACGCCATAGGGATACGGTCCGTACACGCGTGTGTAGGGGCCGTATCACTATGGTTGTGTCGCCGTACGCGTACGCCATAGGGATACGATCCGTACACGCGTGTATAGGGGCCGTATCACTATGGTTGTGTCGCCGTACGCGTACGCCATAGGGATACAGTCCGTACACGCATGTGTAGGGGCCGTATCACTTTGGCGTACGCGTACGGCAACACAACCATAGTGATACGGCCCCTACACACGCGTGTACGGACCGTATCCCTATGGCGTACACGTACGGCGACACAGCCATAGTGATACAGCCCCTACACACGCGTGTACGGACCGTATCCCTATGGCGTACGCGTACGGCGACACAACCATAGTGATACGGCCCCTACACACGCATGTACGCACCGTATCCCTATGGCGTACGCGTACGGCGACACAACCATAGTGATACGGCCCCTACACTCGCGTGTACGGACCGTATCCCTATGGCGTACGCGTACGGCGACACAACCATAGTGATACGGCCCCTATACACGCGTGTACAGATCGTATCCCTATGGCGTACGCGTACGGCGACACAACCATAGTGATACGGCCCCTACACACGCGTGTACGGACCGTATCCCTATGGCGTACGCGTACGGCGACACAACCATAGTGATACGGCCCCTACACACGCGTGTACGGACCGTATCCCTATGGCGTACGCGTACGGCGACACAACCATGGTGATACGGACCCTACAGACACCTGTACGGACCGTATCACTGGAGTAGTGGTGCCCTAGGGGCGTGGAATGCTCCGTACCTGTGTGTGTGTATAGTGAAATTACATAGGGGACACATGAGGGACAATTATAAGGGCCTAAATGCATGCTGGTTGTCATGGAGACCCAGTTTCAAGTTCAAATTTTTTCATCAGGTGGCCAGCAGAAGTCGGTTGGAGACAATATACAAAGTTGCAAAGTGGTTGTTGACTTGACATCATGCTCATTTTTTAAAACATGCAAAGGCACCCACTGGGGTAGGTTTAAAGGGATTGGAGGAAATGTAGGATGCAAATGAGATTGACCAATCACTCTGTACTCCTGTAAATGAAACTGGCCAGCAAGGCAAATATAATTCAGCCAGGCCCCATGAGAGAGCACTTGCCTGCACAACCTTTCATTCCACACCACTGCTGCTGCTCGTGATTCCTCTGGCACCATGTCCAGGTCTGTGGAGAGGGCACAGCCATTCACCCAGGAGGAGAACCAGGCCCTGCTGGATGTGATCCTCCCACAGTACCCTTGCCTATATGGGAGACCAGGGGAGCAGGTGAGTGCTGACTCCATTAGCTTAGACTGTGCCCCTTTTTTGTGACTGTCACTTCTGGCATTGTGTCCAGGTGTGACAGACATGCAATGTTATTTGGAGTGGGTCCCAGGGGGGGAATGCCTCATGTCTCCCATGCAGAGCATGCTGTAGTGCATGTCTGCACTCCTCACTTGCATAGTGCTTACTGTGACAATCACTGCATGGTGAATGCCACATTCAGCCTGGCTAATCCTCTTGGGAATGTTGTTTCTACAGTCCTGATGTGATTCTGTGGTCCCCCCAGTGTGACAGGTGACTGTACCCACAGATGTGTGTGAGTTGAGTGTACCTGTGGTGAAAGTGTCCAAATGATGTGTTCGTCCCCTGGACATTGGCGTGTGTGTAAGTCCCCGGTCATGTGGGTGAGTGTCTATGTGGAGTGTTGCACCCCAGCTGCATGATGGATGCATATTCCCTACCCATCTGATGTGTGCAGGGAGCAGTGCTGTATGTCTGACGTGCTGAGCCTGCCCCACACCTGTGACACCCCCCAGTCTAGTGGCACATGTGCAGAGTGATGTTTGTACCCGCAGTTGCCAATGGCAGGTGATTGTCCTGTGCCTGTGTGTGTCTGTGTACCCTGCTGAGGTTGCGTCAGTGGCCTGGGGCATGTGACTGCTTTGAGGTGCTGTACATAATCGTGGTGTAGTTTGTGATGCACAGTGTGAGCCGGGATCAGTGATTGTGTTGCACCCCTCATTCCACCTGTGTACTTTCAATGCCACGTAGTGCATTTGGCCGTCCCCAGAGGATGATGTCCCTATGACAAAGGTGCAATGAGTTTGCTGCATACTACACCCTGTTCAAACCAGCCAAATTGTTCAAATGTGTGTCTCTGTGACATGGAGCAGGTGTATTGATGTTGTTTCACTTTGGCATCCTCACAGGTAGGCGTCTATGCCAAGGGGGAGATCTGGAAGCAAGCCGTCAGTGCCGTGAGGTCGGTGGAGGGTCAGAGGCGGCGCCTGGCCCAGGTGAGGAAACGCTGGCAGGATATCCGGTGCTGGACCAGGAGGATCGCCCGGGTCCTGCTGGGGGACTCACCAGAGAGCCATAAGAACCGTGGGCGCCAGCGTCTGACCCACCAGATGAAGCGTGTCCTGGCGGTGGTCTTCCCTGACTTGGATAGGCGCTTAGCGGAGAAGCAGCAGCAGGAAGGGGGTAGGTACATGTGTGTTTGTTGTGAGTCACCAGCTTTTGGAAGTGCGCAGTTGCATGGATACACTGCCAGGGTTCATATGTGCAGTACATATCCTGTTCCCCCAAGTCAACCGGTGCTGTTCTTCCTCCCTTCCCCTCCATGACATGTGGTCCCTGGTCTGTGTGTAGTCACTCTTGCACAAGGTTATCTAGGCTGCCAGTTAATCCAAGTGCCCAATGCTTGCAGCATCATGTGTGGGGGTGGTGTGTAACATGTGTTGGGTCCTTGCCTGTGCCCTGGCCAGTTCAGTCAATGTGGGGTCCATGTTAGTTGGCACTGATGCTGAGTCCCGACATAGGAGTGTGTCTGAAAAGTGTACTGCCTTACAGCATGCATGACTAATGTTGTGCCCTCACACATGATGTGCATGAGTGTGAGATATGCATAGTACAGGGACGTTTGCTTCTGTTGCAGTCATATCCATCCAGGACCATGGAGGAGTGTGGCCACTACAGTCCCCTGGGGCACCTTTTCCTAGGTATCATCTGTGTCATCCAACAATGTGGACATTCTCTGTGTCTTCAGCATAGGTTGGGCTCTGTGGCATTGTACCCTGGCCTCATTTGTATTTACGTTAAGTGTGCTACATGTGTCCACTGTACAGGGTGACCCAATTTGGCTTGTGCATACTCACAGTGGCCGGTGCCTGTGTGTTTTGGTACAACTATCTGATGATGGTTGTTTGTCAATTATATGTGTGGACAGGCGCACAAGGGTTAGTTCGTGTACATTCAGGATTCATTGAAGGGCATTTTAGTAATCCCCGAACAAGAGGTGTAAGTACTTCCTCTGTGTCACTCACATTGTCTCAGGTAGGTGGGGGTTTGTGCGGGCAAGGCCTACATGTCCAAACCGTATGTGTCCTTGCCAGGTCTGGACTGTGTGAGATGATTGTCTGAACACTCAACATGCAGTGACCCAGTCATGTTGGGCAGGGTTTAATGTATTTGCTAAGCAGCATGTGCCAAAAGTTAAAAGACATGGTTCCTGCTCATCCCTTTTTTGGCTACGGTGTTTGGTCCAGATGCAGTACTCGACTGTCCCCAGAGGCTAGCTCCTCTGTCTAATTTGATATAAAGTTCTTTGCTGTTGTGTCATGCTCTCCATTGTTTCTCAGTGGCATGGTGGGTCAACCAACTGTGTGGTGCAGGGCCTACATATGTGCGTAGTATTGTAGATGTTACTCATGTTACCTTTCATGCTTTGCACTGTGACCTATGTAGTTTTGAATCATGTGTCATATGTATACAGGTGTCTGATTATGTCCTGTCTCTTCACCTTGCCCACAGTATAGTCGGGGGATACCGAGGGAAACACTGGCATGGACCTTGAGGAGGGATCCAGCAGCGGTGCCACCAGTGCTGGCGAGTTTGGCTCAGCGAGTGGCACGGAGGCCGAGGGGGGTGAAGCGGAGGACCTGTCCAGTCCCACCACCGACTATGACGCTAACGGGTCCGAGGCTGAGCTCCCAGAGGGGGCGGATGCTGCTCCCAGAGCTGAAAGCAGCACTCCATCTGTCGCCGCCCCCTCCATTCCCATCACCGGCCTCCCACTTGCTCGGGTCCCTTCCCTCCGTGCTAGGCGCCAACAGGTCTCCTTCAGGCCAGGCACCGCACCCCCTGCCCCTGTCTCCCCTGCTGCCGTCAATGCTGAGTCTGTGGACATTCTGCGGCAGTTACAGGTTGGTCAGACATCGGTGCTTAATGTCCTCCATGGCCACACCAGACTGCTGACACAGATGGTGTCGTACATGGAGGGCATGTCAGCAGCGATGTCTGATCAACGGATGTTGCTGAAGTCCATAGACTCATCACTGACTGCAGCAGTGGATCTCCAGCAGCGCTCTGTCCCCCCCTACCCCTGCACCATCCACACTTCCCACTCCCATGCCTGTCCCACGCACACCCAGACGTCCCCATGCACGCACCCCACCAGACACAGGCAGCACACCACCAGGGAAGGCCAAGCGCACACCTCCTGTCACGCACACACAGGGGAAAGTAGGTACAGCCACTGGGTCGGGGGGCAAACGGCAGGCATGCAGCCACAGTGGGAGTCCGCAGTCCTCAAGACCCACTTCCTCCAAAACCACTCCCCTTAGCTCCCCTGCCCAACAGTCGGACAAGGAGTCCTTCATGGCCAGTCTGTCCCTCAGCCCCAGTGTGACAACACCCCGCAAGCGGTCGAGAGAGTCCCCGGGCAGGGGAGTTGAGTCCCCCCCATGTCCACACCCTCCCCCAGAAGCGCTACAACCCATCCCTCCGACCCCCCCCTCCTTGGGGCCTGTGGTTCATTCGGGTCCAGGGGAGACGCTGGGAGACCTTGCCACCGTATGCAGCGCCATCCTCACCACCACCTTTGGCGCTGCCCCACCCCCTGTGGTGGAGTCGTCCATCCCTGCACCCACAACACCTACCCTTGCCCCTCCTGTCCCTGCGGTGCCTGGTCCTTCCCCCCCCCCCCATGATACCCCCCTTCTGTGGATGAAATGGAACACTGAACTGTGCAGGCAAGCTAGGGGAGACACGTCCCTAAGTGTCCCCCGCCAGGACTTTTCACATGGCCTGGCCTATGGGCCATCTATATTCTGGACATTCATTTAGCAAATATTATTTTCTGCTGAATAAAGCATTTTGTTTTTCGTTTGCACGCTATTGCTTTTCTGGTATTGCTGTTGGTGCTGCTGCTCCCTGAGTTGGGGTGGTGATAATGTGTTGGGTGTCTGGGAAATGTTGTAGTGTGCTGCTCATGGGGTGGAACCCGGTATCTGTGTGCCATCACAAGGGCTCTGCAAATAATCCTTGGTCATGTGTGCTCTTCCTGTATGGTGATTTTGTCCCAAGGTGTGTTCCTTCCTCTGTGGACCCTGACATCTTCCCTGCAGGCTGTTTCCCAATTGTTGTGCTGAGCGGTGTCTACATATCCTGGGTGTTTGACGGATCCCTTCAACTTTGGCCATGCATGCTCAGCAATGTCTCCACCTGCATCATTTGTGGCATCCTTGGTGGTCACTGTACTAGTGTATGGAGTATATTGACATGACTTCATGTGGACATGTTCCCTTTTACGCCCTATGCATGTGTGTACTCCCAGCCTCGCACACATGTGTTACGTGTTCTGCAGGGTCTTTGGTCACCTGACTGACAATTGTGGGCATTGTATCTGTGGGTACTCCACCCTTTTCCTTCCATGGGAGGCAACAACTTGTTGGCTGCCCCAGCACCTGTACATTCCTATCAGTCCTGGAATGTGCGTGACAGTGTGTGTTCCCTTTGGGTCTCTTAGTTTAGTACGGTGGCACATGAGTATACAGTCTTGTTGCATTGTGTGTATTGTGCTGCCAGCACCAGGGGTGGGTATGCATGTGTCATTTGTCATCACACCCACATGTGGTTTGTCATGCAGTGGGGGATGGACATCCACCCTCATGGGAGTGGGACACTGCTGTCAGTGATGTGTTGGCATGCCACTCTCAACATTGTCTCACTTTGTGTATGCCTTCATGCACCCATGGTGTTTTGCTAATTGTAGGATGGTGTACACACCACCATGTCTCTGTCCACTGCTGGGGGGACTCTGCACCCACCCCTCCTATGTCTGGGCACTGCTGGGAGGACTCTGCACCCCCCTCCTATGTCTGGGCACTGCTGGGAGTGATAGGCACTCACCCCTCCTATGTCTGGGCCTTGCTGGGGGGACTCTGCACCCACCCCTCCCATGTCTGGGCACTGCTGGGAGTGATAGGCACCCACCCCTCCTATGTCTGGCCACTGCTGGGGGGACTCTGCACCCACCCCTCCTATGTCTGGGCACTGCTGGGAGTGATAGGCACCCACCCCTCCTATGTCTGGGCACTGCTGGGAGTGATAGGCACCCACCCCTCCTATGTCTGGGCACTGCTGGGGGGACTCTGCACACACCCCTCCTATGTCTGGGCACTGCTGGGGGGACTCTACACACACCTCCCTCTTATGTCTGGGCACTGCTGGGAGGACTCTGCACCAACCCCTCCTATGTCTGGGCACTGCCGGGAGTGATAGGCACCCACCCCTCCTATGTCTGGGCACTGCTGGGAGTGATAGGCACCCACCCCTCCTATGTCTGGGCACTGCTGGGAGGACTCTGCACCCACCCCTCCAATGTCTGAGCACTGCTGGGAGGACTCTGCACCCACCCCTCCTATGTCTGGGCACTGCTGGGAGTGATAGGCACCCACCCCTCCTATGTCTGGGCAATGCTAGGGGGACTCTGCACCCACCCCTCCTATGTCTGGGCACTGCTGGGAGTGATAGGCACCCACCCCTCCTATGTCTGGGCACTGCTGGGAGGACTCTGCACCCACCCCTCCTATGTATGGGCACTGCTGGGAGGACTCTGCACCCACCCCTCCTATGTCTGGGCACTGCTGGGAGTCCTCTGCACCCACCCCTCCTATGTCTGGGCACTGCTGGAAATGATAGGCACCCACCCCTCCTATGTCTGGGCACTGCTGGGGGGACTCTGCACCCACCCCTCCTATGTCTGAGCACTGCTGGGAGGACTCTGCACCCACCCTTCCTATGTCTGGGCACTGCTGGGAGTGATAGGCACCCACCCCTCCTATGTCTGGGCACTGCTGGGGGGACTCTGCACCCACCCCTCCTATGTCTGGGCACTGCTGGGGGGACTCTGCGCCCACTCCTCCTATGTCTGGGCACTGCTGGGAGTGATAGGCTCCCATCCCTCCTATGTCTGGGCACTGCTGGGAGGACTCTGCACCCACCCCTCCTATGTCTGGGCACTGCTGGGAGTCCTCTGCACTCACCCCTCCTATGTCTAGGCACTGCTGGGAGTGATAGGCACCCACCCCTCCTATGTCTGGGCACTGCTGGGGGGACTCTGCACCCACCCCTCCTATGACTGGGCACTGCTGGGAGGACTCAGCACCCACCCCTCCTATGTCTGGGCACTGCTGGGGAGACTCTGCACCCACCCCTCCTATGTCTGAGCACTGCTGGTAGGGCTCTGCACCCACCCCTCCTATGTCTGGGCACTGCTGGGAGTGATAGGCACCCACCCCTCCTATGTCTGGGCACTGCTGGGGGGACTCTGCACCCACCACTCCTCTGTCTGGGCACTGCTGGGAGGACTCTGCACCCACCCCTCCTATGTCTGGGCACTGCTGGGGGGACTCTGCACCCACCCCTCCTATGTCTGGGCATTGCTGGGAGTGATAGGCACCCACCCCTCCTATGTCTGGGCACTGCTGGGGCTGATGGCCACACACCCCTATGTGTCTGTCCACTAGCGTGGTACGAGCCGTACCCACATCCTACGGCCTGGGTATGGGCCCTACCCCTACGGCACCCCAACAATGGCAGGACGGCCCGTACCCATGCCTTTAGGAGTGGGTACGGCTCGTACCAAGCGTCCCCCTTCATCACCACTGTAATGGTGGTACGGGCCGTACCCATGCCTGTGGGACGTGGGTACGGGCCGTACCACCATTGTGGTGGTGACGTAGAGGTATGGCCCATACCCAGGCCTTTAGGACGTGGGTACGAGTCGTACCCCCATTGTTGGGGTGCCATAGGGGTACGTACCGTACCCATGCCTTTAGGACGTGGGTACGGCCCGTACCACGCGTACCCCTACATCACCACTGCAATGGTGGTAGGCGCCGTACCCACGCTCGGGGGGTCTGGGTACGGGCCATGCCACCATTGTGGCGGTGACGTAGGGGTACGCGTGGTACGGGCCGTACCCACGCTCTTCAGGCGTGGGTACGGTTCGTACCCTTACGTCACGCCAACAATGGCGGTACAGCCCGTACCCATGCCTTTGGGACGTGGGTACGGGCCGTACCGCCATTGTTGGGGTGCCATAGGGGTACGGCCCATACCCACGCCTTAGGAGCGTGGGTACGGGTCGTACCACGCCCACCCCTATGTCACCCCAACAATGGCGGTACGGCCCCTACCCACAAGTCTCATGGGAGTTGTAACGTACTTCTCCCTAGAGTGCAGGGTAGGATTAGACACGGATGTTGAAGTTGACCTGGGGGATGGTCTGTCTTGCCTTGTGGTGGATTGAACTGTGGATCTTGTGCATAATGCAGAGTGTGCTGAAGCCTGATGTACAGATGCTGGTGATCAGCATAGCACATGTGAGCAAGCATTCCATGATGCACACCGGCTCGTGTGCGTGGACACTGTGTGCCTGTGCAGGGCCCTTGCGGGTGGGACACAAGCAGTTGACCCAGCTGTAGGGGGACAATCCGCAGATGAACAGCTCAGTCGTGTAGAAGTCCAGCATCAGGTGGCCAACGTGCAGCCATCTGCCAATGGATACCATGCATTATTCAATATGAGAACTGGCAAGGACTGCGTCTTTGGGGAGGGTGAGGAGCACCTGCCTGTCAATGGGACACCAGATGATGATGAGATGCAGTGCGCATGTCATGGTGTAGAGGGGGATCCTGGACACATTGTAGACTGACACAACCATAGTGATACGGCCCCTACACACGCGTGTACGGACCGTATCCCTATGGCGTACGCCTACGGCGACACAACCATAGTGGTACGGACCCTACACACGCGTGTACAGACCGTATCCCTATGGCGTACGCCTACAGCGACACAACCATCGTGGTACGGAGCCTCAACACGCGTGTACGGACCGTATCACCATGGCGTACGCCTACGGCAACACTACCATAGTGGTACGGACCCTACACACGTGTGTATGGACCGTATCACTATGGCGTACGCCTACGGCAACATTACCATAGTGGTACGGACCCTACACACGTGTGTACGGACCGTATCCCTATGGCGTACGCCTACGGCGACACAACCATGGTGGTACGGACCCTTCACACGCGTGTACGGACCGTATCCCTATGGCGTACGCCTACGGCAACACTACCATAGTGATAAGGACCCTACACACGCCCTCAGAGCGTGTGTACGGTTCGTTTCACACCTTACACTGGTGACAGGCGGCACACAGAAAGGAATTGAGCTGTCATACTTGGCCGAGGCTGGACATCAAGTCATTGTCAGTGCAGTAATACATGTATCGGGCCTAGGTGTGTCAGGCTGTGATGTGACATAAATCTCCTCATGTTTGAACCCAGCGACACAACCATGGTGATACGGACCCTACAGACGCCTGTACGGACCGTATCACTGGAGTAGTGGTGCCCTAGGGGCGTGGAACGCTCCGTACCTGTGTGTGTATAGTGAAATTACATAGGGGCACATGAGGGACAATTATAAGGGCCTAAATGCATGCTGGTTGTCATGGACACCCAGTTTCAAGTTCACATTTTTTCATCAGGTGGCCAGCAGAAGTCTGTTGGAGACAATATGCAAAGTTGCAAAGTGGTTGTTGACTTGACATTATGCTCATTTTTTAAAACATGCAAAGGCACCCACTGGGGTAGGTTTAAAGGGATTGGAGGAAACGTAAGATGCAAATGAGATTGACCAATCACTCTGTACTCCTGTAAATGAAACTGGCCAGCAAGGCAAATATAAGGCAGCCAGGCCCCATGAGAGAGCACTTGCCTGCACAACCTTTCATTCCACACCACTGCTGCTGCTCGTGATTCCTCTGGCACCCTGTCCAGGTCTGTGGAGAGGGCACAGCCATTCACCCAGGAGGAGAACCAGGCCCTGCTGGATGTGATCCTCCCACAGTACCCTTGTCTGTATGGGAGACAAGGGGAGCAGGTGAGTGCTGACTCCATTAGCTTAGACTGTGCCCCTTTTTGTGACTGTCACTTGTGGCATTGTGTCCAGGTGTGACAGACATGCAATGTTCTTTGGAGTGGATCCCGGGGGGGGGGGGAATTGTAGACTGACATGCTGAGACATGATACCTGTGCCATGTGTCCCACAACGACACCATACTACATGCAGAGGCCTGGAGTACCACTCACATGGCCATGTTGGGGTACAGAGCCAGTGGGGAGTAGGAGGGACATGACCTGGTTGGTGTGACAGGGCCTGGAAGGCGTGCCAGCGCTGTGTAGGCAGTTGGAGTTGCACATTCATTATGCAAAGGTGTTGGGGGGGCGATGAGTGCATGCCTGAGTGCATGCAACAGATGTATTGGATGGACATTGCTTGGTGGGTGGCCTCAACATCGTGGTGTAGCATGATGTGGCACATGCAAGGACATGAGGCACGTGCAATGTGCACGTAGCATGTGCAGACGGTCCAGCCTTTCCCACCGCAACTGTGTCACACACAAGCAGATTACACCAAAATGAATGGGTGGAGGGAGGACGGGGGGTGCGTCTTAGAGGCGTGTGTGTGAGGGCAAATATAGAAACTCTGTGTGCCCTTGCTGCAGGGCCTGCAGCAGCAGGCGCCATGTCCTGAAAACCATGCCACAAGTTGCACACTAACACAAGCATGTCAGAAAGGACTACTGCAAAAGGTGTATGAGAAGGGAGGAGTGTCTGGTTCAACATGGCACACACACAGACAATGGATGCACATGCAGCAAAGTGGCCGTTGTGGGGACTGAGATGCCAAAATACCTACACAGCCATGTACATCATGCACAATACATATCATAATCCCTGACAAACAGCTTGCATCTTGCTACTCTACACATAGACTCATATGCACAATCTGTGACAACTATGCCAGACATGCCGCATGCACTGTGGCAAGAGACCTGCATTGACAGAGATGAGGCACCTTGGAGGCTGAGGGACACCTTTATTAGTCATGTGTGCCGGAAGGCAAATGCATCTATATTAACAGATGCACAGATCATGTGGATGAACATGTGGAACCTACACTGGCACCCCCCTTTGCACCACAGATGCAGGAAACCCATAGAACTGGCACACAAGTGATGGGTTTGAGGCAAACACCCCGTGCTGCTCACGGAGAGGCTGCAATTCACCATTGAGCCACTAATGGGGATGTCCCACAATATGTCAACCCGGTGCATCCCGTATGTTTCCAAGGGCAGTGTTACACACTTTGATGCCTTCATCACAATCCACAATCACATTACAGATGACTGTCACCAAGTGTGACTATCAATTCAGGTGAATCCAGCTCCATGTCATGTGACCCATGGTGACTCTACATGTATGCTAAGTAACCAAACATGAACAGGAGCAGTGCACACACATTCCAAACAAATAGCACACCCAAAAAGCCGTGGTGCATCCCTTACCCTAAGGTGATTTTTCGACATGTCCGTGCATGTTACGCTGATTCAGCACACGTTGCAGTATTCATGAGGAATAGCAGGAGCACAACAATGCCACCAGCAGACAGCATGCGCAAATACCTGGGGATGAGAGACACACAAGTAGTGAGCCAAAAGAAGCACATCTGCATGCATGGGCATGTACTCGACACGTATAAGGTTGTCAACATGCTAGGTGAAAATAGTGTCTCAGGTAAGACATACTGTTATTACACCATCACTCGAGTGACACATCCAAACACACCTCTGACTCACTTGCCATACATGCAGATGGACCCACACATTGCAACACATGCCACACAAGGCTCAATGCGTGCACACTCAGACACTGCAACTCACCACTAAGCAAAGAAGTTGCGTATGAGCCGACTCCGGATGTCCTCTTCCTCCTCCTCCTCAACATCACTTGCCTCGTCACCAAGCCCCTCGTCCTCCACGGGTGGATGTTCCTGCTCATCCGCATCCAGGATGAGTGGCACAGCTTTCTCCACTGCCATGTTGTGCAGCATGCAGCACACGAGGAAGATTTTACAGACCTTCACCGGTGCATATGGGAGTGCGCCGCCGGTCTTGTGGAGGCACCGGAAACGGCTCTTCAGGAGGCCAAAGGTCCTCTCTATCACTCGCCTGGTCTGCCCTTGGGCGTTGTTGTACCGGTGATCGGCAGCCGTTCTGGGGTTGCGGAGAGGCGTGATCAGCCATGGCATGTTGGGATAGCCAGAGTCCCCTACATGGAAACATCATGGACAGAAGTGGGTCAGGAGAAGCAGTAAGACAGAAAGATGACGCTAAATACAGGAGTAACAGAGTATACCCACCAACAAGACATGCTCGTTCGTTGCGCAGCTGCAGCATCATTTCAGGCACCCTGCTACGCCTCATGATGTAGGCATCGTGTGCTGATCCTGGAAAACGAGCACAGACATGGGAAATCACCATGTTGGCAAGACACACCACAAGGGCATTAATGGAGTGGTAATGTTTCCTGTTTCTATAGGCTTCCTCCTGTGCCTGTGGTGGTACCAAACCACATGTGTCCCATCAATAGACCCAATGACATTGGGCATCCCTCCCAGGGCATAGAAGTCACCCTTGACACCTGTCAACTGCTCAGGAGTTGGGAAATGAATGAACTCATCCAGGTGAAGCAACATGGCCTCTAAAAAACTCATGCAGGACACGGCTGAACATGGTCTGGGACATGCCACCAACATGAGCTATGGTCTCTTGAAACGTACCCGTGGCAAAAAAATGTAGGGCTGCCATCACCTTCATCTTGGGTGTCAGTGCAGTAGGATACCTGTGTAGCGGTTGGAGGTGTGGTGCCAGCCTTGCTGTCAAGTTCAGAATCAACCGTTGGGTGAAGCGGTAGCGGCGTATACAGTCACGTTCCCTCAGGGCAGCCAAGTCTAGGATTGGTCGGGGGAGAGGCAGAGCCCTGCAGTAATTTGGAAGGGACAACGAAGAGTGAGTACAGTACAACAACACTGTCAATGTACTGAGCACATGTTGAACGGCCAATACACATATGCTACATGCAGAGTCAGGTCTCTGCAATATATCCTGGACACGTATGCCAGGCAGGTGACACTCCTACCAAGAGCCAGCTACAAACGTGGATTCACAAGCTCAACATGACATGGCATGAAACTAGCTGTGGGCCAGTGTAAGTGAACAGGCAGACGCATTACAGGAGTGACAGACATCCACATGTGTGCAGAATAAGGATGTTTATCATACAGACAGGTTGCGGAACACTAGAGGCACAGGTCACATGTCCCTGAAAAAAGGACAGACCATACACCTTGCCATGAAGGGGTACATGTCAAAACTGATCACACATACATTGATACTACGCAGATATGTCCTTGTCTCGCAAGTCCATGTTCGATGCATACATACACACGTTACGTCTGATTCCACATGTGTCCTGGTGTGCATAATAGTGTGCCATGCCCATCCACGCACATGTTGGATGCAGCAACTGCAGATGCATTTGACGGAACACCAACAGCAAGCTTATGGGAACACATGACACACACATGACATACTCACATCGTGCAACGCCGGTAGTCACATGTCAGGTGTCATTATCCGTGTACCTGGCATCAGGGGACAGTTGCGGGTGTTGGCGACTGTGCCGTGCCAGTGGCGCAGTGCTCAACAAGTCTGTACTACATGCACACATGTCAAAGGTGTGAAGGGGGTGCGTGGCACATAGTGCACCTTGACACATGACATGTGTACACAGCTCATCGCACATCTATTGGGTTCAAACATGAGGAGATTTGTGCCACATCACAGCCTGACACACCTAGGCCCGAGACATGTAGGACTGCACTGACAATGACTTGATGTCCAGCCTCGGCTAAGTATGACAGCTCAATTTCTTTCTGTGTGCCGCCTGTCACCAGTGTAAGGTGTGAAACGCACCGTATACACACTCTGAGGGCGTGTGTAGGGTCCTTATCACTATGGTTGTGTCGCCATAGGCGTACGCCCTAGGGATACAGTCCGTACAGGCGTCTGTAGGGTCCGTACCACTATGGTTGTGTCGCCGTACGCGTACGCCATAGGGATACGGTCCGTACAGGCGCCTGTAGGGTCCGTACCACTATGGTTGTGTCGCCGTAGGCGTACGCCCTAGGGATACGGTCAGTACAGGCGTCTGTAGGGTCCGTACCACTATGGTTGTGTCGCCGTAGGCGTACGCCATAGGGATACGGTCTGTACACGCGTGTGTAGGGTCCGTACCACTATGGTAGTGTCGCCGTAGGCATACGCCATAGGGATACGGTCCGTACACGCGTGTGTAGGGTCCATACCACTATGGTAGTGTTGCCGTAGGCGTACGCCATAGGGATACGGTCTGTACAGGCGTCTGTAGGGTCCGTACCACTATGGTTGTGTCGCCGTAGGCGTACGCCATAGGGATACGGTCTGTACACGCGTGTGTAGGGTCCGTACCACTATGGTTGTGTCACCGTAGGCGTATGCCATAGGGATACGGTCCGTACAGGCGTCTGTAGGGTCTGTACCACTATGGTTGTGTCGCCGTAGGCGTACGCCATAGGGATACGGTCTGTACAGGCGTCAATAGGGTCCGAACCACTATATTTGTGTCGCCGTAGGCGTACGCCATAGTGAGACGGTCCGTACACGCGTGTGTAGGGGCCGTATCACTTTGGCGTACGCGTACGGCGACACAACCATAGTGATACGGCCCCTACACACGCGGGTACGGACCGTATCCCTACGGCGTACGCGTACGGCGACACAGCCATAGTGATATGGCCCCTACACACACGTGTATGGACCGTATCCCTATGGCATACGCGTACGGCGACACAACCATAGTGATACGGCCCCTACACACGCGTGTACGGACCGTATCCCTATGGCGTACACGTACGGCGACACAACCATAGTGATACGGCCCCTACACACGCGTGTACGGACCATATCCCTATGGCGTACGCGTACGGCGACACAACCATAGCGATACGGCCCCTACACACGCGTGTACGGACCGTATCCCTATGGCGTACGCGTACGGCGACACAACCATAGTGATACGGCCCCTACACACGCGTGTACGGAGCGTATCCCTATGGCATACGTTTACGGCGACACAACCATAGTGATACGGCCACTACACACGCCTGTACGGACCGTATCCCTATGGCGTACGCGTACGGCGACACAACCATGGTGATACGGACCATACAGACGCCTGTACGGACCGTATCACTGGAGTAGTAGTGCCCTAGGAGCGTGGAACGCTCCGTACCTGTGTGTGTATAGTGAAATTACATAGGGGCACATGAGGGACAATTATAAGGGCCTAAATGCATGCTAGTTGTCATGGAGACCCAGTTTCAAGTTCAAATTTTTTCATCAGGTGGCCAGCAGAAGTCGGTTGGAGACAATATGCAAAGTTGCAAAGTGGTTGTTGACTTGACATCATGCTCATTTTTTAAAACATGCAAAGGCACCCACTGGGGTAGGTTTAAAGGGATTGGAGGAAACGTAGGATGCAAATGAGCTTGACCAATCACTCTGTACTCCTGTAAATGAAACTGGCCAGCAAGGCAAATATAAGGCAGCCAGGCCCCATGAGAGAGCACTTGCCTGCACAACCTTACATTCCACACCACTGCTGCTGCTCGTGATTCCTCTGGCACCATGTCCAGGTCTGTGGAGAGGGCACAGCCATTCACCCAGGTGGAGAACCAGGCCCTGCTGAATGTGATCCTCCCACAGTACCCTTGCCTGTATGGGAGACCAGGGGAGCAGGTGAGTGCTGACTCCATTAGCTTAGACTGTGCCCCTTTTTTGTGACTGTCACTTCTGGCATTGTGTCCAGGTGTGACAGACATGCAATGTCCTTTGGAGTGGGTCCCAGGGGGGAAAATGCCTCAAGTCTCCCATGCAGAGCATGCTGTAGTGCATGTCTGCACTCCTCACTTGCATAGTGCTTACTGTGACAATCACTGCATGGTGCATGCCACATTCAGCCTGGCTAATCCTCTTGGGAATGTTGTTTCTACAGTCCTGATGTGATTCTGTGGTCCCCCCAGTGTGACAGGTGACTGTACCCACAGATGTGTGTGAGTTGAGTGTACCTGTGGTGAGAGTGTCCAAATGATGTGTTCGTCCCCTGGACATTGGTGTGTGTGTAAGTCCCCTGTCATGTGGGTGAGTGTCTATGTGGAGAGTTGCACCCCAGCTGCATGATGTATGCATATACCCTACCCATCTGATGTGTGCAGGGAGCAGTGCTGTATGTCTGACGTGCTGAGCATGCCCCACACCTGTGACACCCCCCAGTCTAGTGGCACACCCGCAATTGCCAATGGCAGGTGATTGTCCTGTGCCTGTGTGTGTCTGTGTACCCTGCTGAGCTTGCGTCACTGGCCTGGGATATGTGACTGCTTTGAGGTGCTGTACATAATCGTGGTGTAGCTTGTGATGCACAGTGTGAGCCGGGATCAGTGATTGTGTTGCACCCCTCATTCCACCTGTGTACTTTCAATGCCACGTAGTGCATTTGGCCGTCCCCAGAGGATGATGTCCCTATGACAAAGGTGCAATGAGTTTGCTGCATACTATGCCCTGTTCAAACCAGCCAAATTGTTCAAATGTGTGTCTCTGTGACATGGAGAAGGTGTATTGATGTTGTCTCACTTTGGCATCCTCACAGGTAGGCGTCTATGCCAAGGGGGAGATCTGGAAGCAAGCCGTCAGTGCCGTGAGGTCGGTGGAGGGTCGGAGGCGGCGCCTGGCCCAGGTGAGGAAACGCTGGCAGGATATCCGGTGCTGGACCAGGAGGATCGCCCGGGTCCTGCTGGGGGACTCACCAGAGAGCCAAAAGAACCATGGGCGCCGGCGTCTGTCCCACCAGATGAAGCGTGTCCTGGCGGTGGTCTTCCCTGACTTGGATAGGCGCTTAGCGGAGAAGCAGCAGCAGGTAGGGGGTAGGTACATGTGTGTTTGTTGTGTGTCACCAGCTTTTGGAAGTGCGCAGTTGCATGGATACACTGCCAGGGTTCATATGTGCAGTACATATCCTGTTCCCCCAAGTCAACCGGTGCTGTTCTTCCTCCCTTCCCCTACTTGACATGTGGTCCCTGGTCTGTGTGTAGTCACTCTTGCACAAGGTTATCTAGGCTGCCAGTTAATCCAAGTGCCCAATGCTTGCAGCATCATGTGTGGGGGTGGTGTGTAACATGTGTTGGGTCCTTGCCTGTGCCCTGGCCAGTTCAGTCAATGTGGGGTCCATGTTAGTTGGCACTGATGCTGAGTCCCGACATAGGAGTGTGTCTGAAAAGTGTACTGCCTTACAGCATGCATGACCAATGTTGTGCCCTCACACATGATGTGCATGAATGTGAGATATGCATAGTACAGGGACGTTTGCTTCTGTTACAGTCATATCCATCCCGGACCATGGAGGAGTGTGGCCACTACAGTCCCCTGGGGCACCTTTTCCTAGGTATCATGTGTGTCATCCAACAATGTGGACATTCTCTGTGTCTTCAGCATAGGTTGGGCTCTGTGGCATTGTACCCTGGCCTCATTTGTATTTACGTTAAGTGTGCTACATGTGTCCACTGTACAGGGTGACCCAATTTGGCTTGTGCATACTCACAGTGGCCGGTGCCTGTGTGTTTTGGTACAACTATCTGATGATGGTTGTTTGTCAATTATATGTGTGGACAGGCGCACGAGGGTTAGTTTGTGTACATTCACGATTCATTGAAGGGCATTTTAGTAATCCCCGAATAAGAGTTGTAAGTACTTCCTCTGTGTCACTCACATTGTCTCAGGTAGGTGGGGGTTTGTGAGGGCAAGGCCTACATGTCCAAACCGTATGTGTCCTTGCCAGGTCTGGACTGTGTGAGATGATTGTCTGAACACTCAACATGCAGTGACCCAGTCATGTTGGGCAGGGTTTAATGTATTTGCTAAGCAGCATGTGCCAAAAGTTAAAAGACATGGTTCCTGCTCATCTCTTTTTTGGCTACGGTGTGTGGTCCAGATGCAGTACTCGACTGTCCCCAGAGGCTAGCTCCTCTGTCTAATTTGATATAAAGTTCTTTGCTGTTGTGTCATGATCTCCATTGTTTCTCAGTGGCATGGTGGGTCAACCAACTGTGTGGTGCAGGGCCTACATATGTGCGTAGTATTGTAGATGTTACTCATGTTACCTTTCATGCTTTGCACTGTGACCTATGTAGTTTTGAATCATGTGTCATATGTATACAGGTGTCTGATAATGTCCTGTCTCTTCACCTTGCCCACAGTATCGTCGGGGGAAACCGAGGGAGACACTGGCACGGACCTTGAGGAGGGGTTCAGCAGCGGTGCCACCAGTGCCGGCGAGTCTGGCTCAGCGAGTGGCACGGAGGCCGAGGGGGGTGAAGCGGAGGACCTGTCCAGTCCCACCACCGACTATGACGCTGACGGGTCCGAGGCTGAGCTCCCAGAGGGGGCGGATGCTGCTCCCAGAGCTGAAAGCAGCACTCCATCTGTCGCCGCCCCTCCATTCCCATCACCGGCCTCCCACTTGCTCGGGTCCCTTCCCTCCGTGCTAGGCGCCAACAGGTCTCCTTCGGGCCAGGCACCGCACCCCCTGCCCCTGTCTCCCCTGCTGCCGTCAATGCCGAGTCTGTGGACATTCTGTGGCAGTTGAAGGTTGGTCAGACATCGGTGCTTAATGTCCTCCATGGCCACACCAGACTGCTGACACAGATGGTGTCGTACATGGTGGGCATGTCAGCAGCGATGTCTGATCAACGGATGTTGCTGAAGTCCATAGACTCGTCACTGACTGCAGCAGTGGATCTCCAGCAGCGCTCTGTCCCCCCCTACCCCTGCACCATCCACACTTCCCACTCCCATGCCTGTCCCACGCACACCCAGACGTCCCCATGCACGCGCCCCACCAGACACAGGCAGCACACCACCAGGGAAGGCCAAGCGCACACCTCCTGTCACGCACACACAGGGGGAAGTAGGCACAGCCACTGGGTCGGGGGGCAAACGGCAGGCATGCAGCCACAGTGGGAGTCCGCAGTCCTCAAGACCCACTTCCTCCAAAACCACTTCCCTTAGCTCCCCTGCCCAACAGTCGGACAAGGAGTCCTTCATGGCCAGTCTGTCCCTCAGCCCCAGTGTGACACCACCCCGCAAGCGGTCGAGAGAGTCCCCGGGCAGAGGAGTTGAGTCCCCCCCCGTCCACACCCTCCCCCAGTAGCGCTGCAACCCTCCGACCCCCCCCCCCCCTTGGGGCCTGTGGTTCATTCGGGTGCAGGGGAGACGCTGGGAGACCTTGCCACCGTATGCAGCGCCATCCTCACTACCAACTTTGGCGCTGCCCCACCCCCTGTGGTGGAGTCGTCCGTCCCTGCACCCACAACACCTACCCTTGCCCCTCCTGTCCCTGCGGTGCCTGGTCCTTCCCCCCCCATGATGGCCCCCTTCTGTGGATGAAATGGAACACTGAACTGTGCAGGCAAGCTAGGGGAGACACGTCCCTAAGTGTCCCTCACCAGGACTTTTCACATGGCCTGGCCTATGGGCCATCTATATTCTGGACATTCATTTAGCAAATATTATTTTCTGCTGAATAAAGCATTTTGTTTTTCGTTTGCACGCTATTGCTTTTCTGGTATTGCTGTTGGTGCAGCTGCTCCCTGAGTTGGGGTGGTGATAATGTGTTGGGTGTCTGGGAAATGTTGTAGTGTGCTGCTCATGGGGTGGACCCTGGTATCTGTGTGCCATCACAAGGGCTCTGCAAATAATCCTTGGTCATGTGTGCTCTTCCTGTATGGTGATTTTGTCCCAAGGTGTGTTCCTTCCTCTGTGGACCATGACATCTTCCCTGCAGGCTGTTTCCCAATTGTTGTGCTGAGCGGTGTCTACATATCCTGGGTGTGTGACGGATCCCTTCAACTTTGGCCATGTATGCTCAGCAATGTCTCCACCTGCATCATTTGTGGCATCCTTGGTGGTCACTGTACTAGTGTATGGAGTATATTGACATGACTTCATGTGGACATGTTCCCTTTTACGCCCTATGCATGTGTGTACTCCCAGCCTCGCACACGTGTTACGTGTTCTGCAGGGTCTTTGGTCACCTGACTGACAATTGTGGGCATTGTATCTGTGGGTACTCCACCCTTTTCCTTCCATGGGAGGCAACAACTTGTTGGCTGCCCCAGCACCTGTACATTCCTATCAGTCCTGGAATGTGCGTGACAGTGTGTGTTCCCTTTGGGTCTCTTAGTTTAGTAGGGTGGCACATGAGTATACAGTCTTGTTGCATGCTCTCATTGTGTGTATTGCGCTGCCAGCACCAGGGGTTGGCATGCATGTGTCATTTGTCATCACACCCACATGTGGTGTGTCATGCAGTGGGGGATGGACATCCACCCTCATGGGAGTGGGACACTGCTGTCAGTGATGTGTTGGCATGCCACTCTCAACATTGTCTCACTTTGTGTATGCCTTCATGCACCCATGGTGTTTTGCTAATTGTAGGATGGTGTACACACCACCATGTCTCTGTCCACTGCTGGGGGGACTCTGCACCCACCCCTCCTATGTCTGGGCACTGCTGAGAGGACTCTGCACCCACCCCTCCTATGTCTGGGCACTGCTGGGAGTGATAGGCACCCACCCCTCCTATGTCTGGGCCTTGCTGGGGGGACTCTGCAGCCACCCCTCCTATGTCTGGGCACTGCTGTGAGTGATAGGCACCCACCCCTCCTATGTCTGGCCACTGCTGGGGGGACTCTGCACCCACCCCTCCTATGTCTGGGCACTGCTGGGAGTGATAGGCACCCACCCCTCCTATGTCTGGGCACTGCTGGGATTGATAGGCACCCACCCCTCCTATGTCTGGCCACTGCTGGGGGGACTCTGCACCCACCCCTCCTATGTCTGAGCACTGCTGGGAGGACTCTGCACCCACCCCTCCTATGTCTGGGCACTGCTGGGAGTGATAGGCACCCACCCCTCCTATGTCTGGGCACTGCTGGGGGGACTCTGCACCCACCCCTCCTATGTCTGGGCACTGCTGGGGGGACTCTGCACCCACCCCTACTATGTCTGGGCACTGCTGGGAGTGATAGGCACCCACCCCTCCTATGTCTGGGCACTGCTGGGGGGACTCTGCACCCACCCCTCCTATGTCTGGGCACTGCTGGGAGGACTCTGCACCCACCCCTCCTATGTCTGGGCACTGCTGGGGGGACTCTGCACCCACCTCTCCTATGTCTGAGCACTGCTGGTAGGACTCTGCACCCACCCCTCCTATGTCTGGGCACTGCTGGGAGTGATAGGCACCCACCCCTCCTATGTCTGGGCACTGCTGGGGGGACTCTGCACCCACCCCTCTTATGTCTGGGCACTGCTGGGGGGACTCTGCACCCACCCCTCCTATGTCTGGGCACTGCTGGGAGTGATAGGCACCCACCCCTCCTATGTCTGGGCACTGCTGGGAGGACTCTGCACCCACCCCTCCTATGTCTGGGCACTGCTGGGGGGACTCTGCACCCACCCCTCATATGTCGGGGCACTGCTGGGAGTGATAGGCACCCACCCCTCCTATGTCTGGGCACTGCTGGGAGTCCTCTGCACCCATCCCTCCTATGTCTAGGCACTGCTGGGATTGATAGGCATCCACCCCTCCTATGTCTGGGCACTGCTGGGAGGACTCTGCACCCACCCCTCCTATGTCTGGGCACTGCTGGGAGGACTCTGCACCCACCCCTCCTATGTCTGGGCACTGCTGGGGGGACTCTGCACCCACCCCTCCTATGTCTGGGCACTGCTGGGGGGACTCTGCACCCACCCCTCCTATGTCTGAGCACTGCTGGGAGGACTCTGCACCCACCCCTCCTATGTCTGGGCACTGCTAGGAGTGATAGGCACCCACCCCTCCTATGTCTGGGCACTGCTGGGGGGACTCTGCACCCACCCCTCCTATGTCTGGGCACTGCTGGGGGGACTCTGCACCCACCCCTCCTATGTCTGGGCACTGCTGGGAGTGATAGGCACCCACCCATCCTATGTCTGGGCACTGCTGGGAGGACTCTGCATCCACCCCTCCTATGTCTGGGCACTGCTGGGGGGACTCTGCACCCACCCCTCCTATGTCTGAGCACTGCTGGGAGTGATAGGCACCCACCCCTCCTATGTCTGGGCACTGCTGGGGGGACTCTGCACCCACCCCTCCTATATCTGGGCACTGCTGGGAGGACTCTGCACCCACCCCTCCTATGTCTGGGCACTGCTGGGGGGACTCTGCACCCACCCCTCCTATGACTGAGCACTGCTGGTAGGACTCTGCACCCACCCCTCCTATGTCTGGGCACTGCTGGGAGTGATAGGCACCCACCCTTCCTATGTCTGGGCACTGCTGGGGGGACTCTGCACCCACCCCTCCTATGTCTGGGCACTGCTGGGGGGACTCTGCACCCACCCTTCCTATGTCTGGGCACTGCTGGGAGTGATAGGCACCCACCCCTCTTATGTCTGGGCACTGCTGGGAGGACTCTGCACCCACCCCTCATATGTCTGGGCACTGCTGGGAGGACTCTGCACCCACCCCTCCTATGTCTGGGCACTGCTGGGGGGACTCTGCACCCACCCCTCCTATGTCTGGGCACTGCTGGGGGGACTCTGCACCCACCCCTCCTATGTCTGAGCACTGCTGTGAGGACTCTGAACCCACCCCTCCTATGTCTGGGCCCTGCTGGGGGGACTCTGCACCCACCCCTCCTATGTCTGGGCACTGCTGGGGGGACTCTGCACCCACCCCTCCTATATCTGAGCACTGCTGGGAGGACTCTGCACCCACCCCTCCTATGTCTGGGCACTGCTGGGAGTGATAGGCACCCACCCCTCCTATGTCTGGGCACTGCTGGGAGGACTCTGCACCCACCCCTCCTATGTCTGGGCACTGCTGGAAGGACTCTGCACCCACCCCTCCTATGTCTGGGCACTGCTGGGGGGACTCTGCACCCACCTCTCCTATGTCTGGGCACTGCTGGGGGGACTCTGCACCCACCCCTCCTATATCTGAGCACTGCTGGGAGGACTCTGCACCCACCCCTCCTATGTCTGGGCACTGCTGGGAGGACTCTGCACCCACCCCTCCTATGTCTGGGCACTGCTGGGGGGACTCTGCACCCACCCCTCCTATGTCTGGGCACTGCTGGGAGTGATAGGCACCCACCCCTCCTATGTCTGGGCACTGCTGGGAGGACTCTGCACCCACCCCTCCTCTGTCTGGGCACTGCTGGGAGGACTCTGCACCCACCCCTCCTATGTCTGGGCACTGCTGGGGGGACACTGCACCCACCCCTCCTATGTCTGGGCATTGCTGGGAGTGATAGGCACCCACCCCTCCTATGTCTGGGCACTGCTGGGAGGACTCTGCACCCACCCCTCCTATGTCTAGGCACTGCTGGGAGTGATAGGCACCCATCCCTCCTATGTCTGGGCACTGCTGGGGGGACTCTGCACCCACCCCTCCTATGTCTGGGCACTGCTGGGGCTGATGGCCACACACCCCTATGTGTCTGTCCACTGGCGTGGTACGAGTTGTACCCACGTCCTACGGCCTGGGTATGGGCCCTACCCCTACGGCACCCCAACAATGGCGGGACTGCCCGTACCCATGCCTTTAGGACGTGGGTACGGCTCGTACCAAGCGTACCCCTACATCACCACTGCAATGGTGGTACGGGCCGTACCCATGCCTGTGGGACGTGGGTACGGGCCGTACCACCATTTTGGCAGTGACGTAGAGGTACGGCCCATACCCAGGCCTTTAGGACGTGGGTACGAGTCGTACCCCCATTGTTGGGGTGCCGTAGGGGTACGTACGGTACCCATGCCTTTAGGACGTGGGTACGGCCCGTACCACGCGTACCCCTACATCACCACTGCAATGGTGGTACGGGCCGTACCCACGCTCGGGGGGCTAGGGTACGGGCCGTGCCACCATTGTGGCGGTGACGTAGGGGTACGCATGGTACGGGCCGTACCCATGCTCTTCAGGCGTGGGTACGGTTCGTACCCTTACGTCACCCCAACAATGGCGGTACGGACCGTACCCATGCCTTTGGGATGTGGGTACGGGCCGTACCGCCATTGTTGGGGTGCCGTAGGGGTACGGCCCGTACCCACGCCTTAGGAGCGTGGGTACGGGTCGTACCACGCCCACCCCTACGTCACCCCAACAGTGGCGGTACGGCCGTACCCATGTGGGTACGGGCCGTACCGCCATTGTTGGGGTGACGTAGGGGTGGGCGTGGTACGACCCGTATCCACGCTCGTAAGGCGTGGGTACGGTGCGTACCACAATTGTTGTGATGCCGGTTCACGTCCATGTTGACTTCCGTTGTGGCGGACGCAGGCCTTGGTGGAGACGCCCCCACCCCCGAAGTGACCAGGCCCTGGGGGTCAGGTATGTACAGGGCATGTGTGATTTTGGACTTGGGTGGGGCTTATTTTTCCTGCCCCTGCCCCCCCTTTGCCCCTGGGTGTTGTTCTGACCTTCTGCGGCGTCTGCGTCGGTTCCTGTACACCAGGTGGACTGCTATGAGCGCCGGGATGACACGTAGGTATTGTATTCACTTCAGAATTGCAGCGCTCGGCACCACCGGCAAAATAAGACACTCTTCATCGTCATGAGACCGCCATTTTAAGGACAGGCACTTTACATAATAAAGTCACCAGGTATTTGGAAACTGTCCCTCCATGAAGCGCTTCACATGGAACTCTCGCGCTGCACCAACAATGATTGCCCATGCGCTCAGCCTTCCCAGCACTTCACATCCGCAGTCGAAATTCCGATCCCCGCATAACATTCACCACCGCCATGTTAGGGTCAGGCCTCGTGCAGAAAAAACACTGCAAAGTTTTATAGCTCGGCTGTACTGGTATAAATACCTTGACGGAAGGTGTGTCCGGTCAAATCCTTAAGAATCGGTTGTTGGAAAGAACAATCCGGGTCTCAATTTGGTTCGTAAAGTCAAAGCTCGCGATCTGCCATTTTGTTACTTTGCCGATCCACACTTGGCTAAATATCGACTATAATTGTGCTTGAACCAGCACACTATGGACAACATTGGAGGCACCCACAGGAGCAGCGCACCATCAGCGATCGAATCCTGGTGCTCCGGTGTGCCGAATCTTTCTGTGGGGGATCAACGATGCTCCAGCGGCTCCAAAGCGGTGGCAGCCCCTCTCCGCTCGGCGCGCGCTCGCACTTTTTTTCTCTCTCTTAGCATTGGCAAAGTCAGCTGCGTGTTTACTTTCACATTGCGCTTTCACTTAAAAGTGAAAGCGCGATGTGAAAGTAAACACGTCGCTGCCCCACGCTTGTTTATGTTGTTCTCGATTTAATAGTCCTCTGTTCTATTGTCTTTAGTGGTTTCTGAATACGGACCTCTCACAGTTCACCATGGTCCGTCTCAGGCAGGAGTGGGTTAGAACATAAAAATCATTATATTTTGTATACCACAGTTCCAAAGTTCTTAGGGCATGAAATTATATTGGAGTAAAATCCATCGGGTAAACTTTAACCCAGAGTCAGTTGTGGAAAGTAACGTACTGTTGCTCTCGAGCGCCCGATGTGTGTTCTACATTTTCTTGACTTGTGCTATGAATTTTCCCGGAGTGTGCTTAAAATTCACTCAACATATGCTCTATATTTATGCAGCGTGTGTTCTGAATTTAGTCCGCGTGTGCTACTTATTACTCAACGTCTTCCCAAAGTTCTCTCCTTCTGTTCGCCTATGCTCTGAATTTCCTCAAGCTGTGCATTTCTGTGCAACCTCTGAATTTCTTGAGCTTCTCCTGTGCAGCCATTATAGTTCTATTTTTAAGTTTTTCCTCGCCCCATTGGCGAACTCAAGTGACCATTTTCAGCCCTTCGACTCGCAGGTCGGCGGAAGCAGAGCTATTGGTGCCTTCCCCCGGCATTGGCAAACCCGGTTAAATGGGGGCCTCCTACTGAGTGCCTTGCCTATACCTGCTTTTCCCACAATGCACCTTGTTGAGGCACTTCAAATGGGCTCAAGGAGGCTCTTTTAAGAGGAGGAGCGGGTGCTCTCCAGAAGAGATGGCACTTCACTTTAATACTCTACATTTCTAGAAGTGCCCAGGACTAAATAATTAATGAGACTTCTTGAATTAAAGGAAATGCATTCAATTTCTTTTAAAGAGTTTTATATGGCGCAAACTCGACCCGAAGATGTCAGAGCGCTTTACATGAGCACCAGTTTTATTACAGATGGACAGATTCATTTTTGCTAGGCACGGGGAGATTCATTGATTTGCCCAGAATCAGAGGATGCTGAGCCGAGGCTCGAACCCGGTTCCCCAGCTTTAAGGTCGACTGCTCGAGCCATAAGGCTATATTCGCTGCCCCTGTAGATCATATCTGTGTGTGGTGTCGCGACACCTGGCTATAGTGAGCAAGTCATGACAGAAGTAAAAAACGTAGCTTTTTTAATATAATTTTGCTATCATTGTCGTATCCAAAAAGCAACTATTATCCAAGTCAGTGGTAATCATGTTATTCGGGCTAGAGTCTCTCTCTCTCTCTCTCTCTCTCTCTCTCTCTCTCCCTCTCTCTCTCTCCCTCCCTCCCTCCCTCCCTCCCTCCCTCCCTCTCCCTCCCCTACCCCCTCCCTCCGCTCTCCCTCTCCCTGCCCCTCTCTCCCCCTCCCTCCCCCTCCCTCTCCCTGTCTCTCTCTCTCTCCTTCTCTCTCTCTCCCCGTCTCTCTCTCTCTCTCCCTGTCTCTCTCCCTGTCTCCCTCCCTGTCTCTCTCCCTGTCTCTCTCTCTCTCCCTGTCTCTCTCCCTCCCTCTCCCTCTGTCTCCCTCCCTCTCTCTCTCTCTCTGTCTCCATCCCTCCCTCTGTCTCTCTCTCTCCATCTCCCTCCCTCTCCCTCTCTCTCTCTCTCCGTCTCCCTCCCTCTCCCTCTCTCTCTCTCCGTCTCCCTCCCTCTCCCTCCGTCTCCCTCCCTCCCTCTGTCTCCCTCCCTCCGTCTCTGTCTCTCTCTCTGTCTCCCTCCCTCTATCTCTCCCTGTCTCTCTCCCTCCCTCTGTCTCCCTCCCTCCATCTCCGCCTCCCTATCTCTGTCTCTCTCTGTCTCCCTTCCTCTCCCTCCCTCTGCCTCCCTCTCCCTCCTTCCCTGTCTCCCCCAGACTGCGCCTCTCTGTCTCCCTCTCTCACCCTCTCAACCTCTGTCTCCCTCCCTCTCCCTCTGTCTTCCTCTCCCTTCCTCCATCACCCTCTGTCATCTCACCCACTGTATGTGTGTCAGCCCTCGGCCCGGGCTGAGACAGCTTCCCAGCGCGCACACACAGCTGCACCCTGAGTACTTCACAGGTCTTTAAAAGATTATTTACATGTTAATAAAGCTTTGTTGTATTTCACCTCTTAGGCCCCTGCATCTCCACTTTGACAATCACTGGAATCCCCCGGCCCCCACAGAGCAGAGTCTCAGAGTCTGGGCTGCTGCACCCAGCAGTGTTTGCAAATTCTTTTTTTTTTTTTTTACAAGACAGCCAGGTAGGATGTCTGCAAGGTCCGCGGGCCGCCAAGGAAGGCTTGCCGGGCCGTACTATGAGTAACTGTGGCTAGACGGATCCACACTGGTTGAACAGACCCACTGGAAATGGGGCCTGTGACATAAATCTACGCAGCAGATACATGAACCCACTGGGACACCTACCAGCTTCAAGCAGGCAGGCTTCGACATGCAGTTCGGTTATCTGATTCGTCTTTGGGTGCGCGAATGATGATAAAAGCTATTTATTTACATGTAGCACAGAAGTGCCGTCTGCAGAACTGATGGCTTAAATTACGTCTCGTGTCTCTAACGGCTCCATTACATTTGATGAGCAGTTCCAGTCAAAATCCAGTATTCGTGGGAATAATCTTCCTTTTTCGTAAAACCAAAACTGGCAATTAGAGATGGCTCCTGACAGTAACAGCCAGCTCCTGGTAACAGAGCGCATGATCCCAGAGGCACCCTGCTTCCCGCCGACTGGGAGACCAACTGCAGCTCACGTGAGGCGCTCTGCGAGCAAGGAGTGGTACACACCTGCACTGACAATGGCTGCTCGGAGCTGCGGACAGTCCGCGCTAGCCATCCTTGCTGTAATCTTGACGTGTGATCAGAAATAGCCTCTCAAGCCCTTGTACCCAGGCTGAAGAGGTAAAAAGGTTTGCATTTATATAGCGCTTGCTACCCCTGTTGAGGTGTTAATGTGCTTTTTCGGCGAGTAGCACGCTACTCCGAAACCCATAAAGGATTAGTGGCGAATTAGTATAGTGAAATAGGACATTTATTTGAGTAGTGGACATTTTAGTCTGTTATTTGGATTGAAAAAGTGTAGTGGAGGGATAGAAGGGAAGGATTTTGAATTTTTTGTTGTTTTGTTGTTGCTATACCCTTCATTACGAGTGGTTATTCCCCCAGTAATAAGGACTAACATTCAGATCTTGCTGCTTACTGCACCTAAATGCCATCTTCTGCTTTTCTCCTGATAGATATCAGTAGATTTGGCCTGAAAGCATTTATCAAGGGAACATGATTCTCATTCCAAAACTCATAAGTCCAATAAGTGTGGTTCCAGGAGTTACCGCACATAGCAGAATTTAATGAAAACTCGTAAGGAAGGTAAAGACAAACTTACCTTGGAAAATTTTTCAGACAGCATAAAATTGAAATTTCTCAACTTTAGCAGCATAAAACAGGATTTCAAAAATTCTAACTTCATGTAGAGGTGATATGGGGTATGCAGTCCTTTCGTGTTGTAATTGTTCACGCAGCTCTCTGATGGATGTCGCATGTAGTTTTTCTGAGTCCCCAGATAAATCAAGCAGTGTGTGTGTTCTCCTTTGTACTGCCGGTCACTGGTGTATTCAACTGTGTAGCTTTGGACCGTGTCATGTATGTGCATGTAACTTGCATGATCGAGGTAACTATTAGCAGCGATTACTACGCGTCTCTCGGACCTCTTTCAAGTGCTTGCCGTCCTTTTTCCCCAGCACCCCTCCCCCCAGGGGCGGCAATCTGAGGGATAGCCCCGGGCGCCACAAGCTCTTGCTACGCCTCTGTACCCAGCATTGCCCACTGACAGCAGTGTGGCTTTGAGTCCCGCCTCGCTGTCTCAAGGCCGCTTTTTGTTTTGCTATCTCTACCTCATGGACCTGGGACAAGACCCGCCCTTGCTGTCTCAACTGTCTAGTGAGAGGCCGGGCCTCACCGAATGAAGGAGAGGTGCTGGGCCTAGCCAGCCGTGTGGGCTGTTTGCTGTGGCCAGTTTTACTGCCTCAAATAGAGTAGTCCTACTTTGGCTTTATGGCCAGATATTAGTTTCCCAGATGTCTTTGTTACCAGGTCCAGTCTCCTGCAGGTAAACTCGGCGCTGAACCCATCGTCTCCAGGTTTGATAAACAGTGGCAGGTTCCATGTACCAATGCTTGTGTGGGGTGGAGCGTGTTGGGGAGGACGCGAAGGAGGTGCCCCTTTTGATACTGACCTCTGCCTTAGGGTCCGAACACCTGCTACAATACCCTGGATTGCAGGCGCTATTTTCTGCTATCGCAGCAGGGTTCGCCTCTTCAAATGTTGGTGTCCTTCTTGGCTTCAACAATTCAAATCCTGTTGCCCTGCCCAACTAGTACCATCCCAGTGCCACTGTCTCAGGCCCTCATCTTAGGCCATGCATCACCATCTCGAGGAAGAAGGCGACCTGGCGCCAAGCCCAGCCAACCCAAGCAGATGTTTCAGATGCTGTATATCCGCTGGTTAACCTCGAAAGATGGCATGGGGGCTTCCTGAGTGACGGCTGTCTGTCCTGGAGTGTTCCATATGAGCACGTTCCGCTAATCATGGATGTTCACAAACTGCAGTGGGCTTGCGTGTTCTCGAAAATAAGAACACATTCTAAATAAGAACACATTCTTTGAAGCACAGCCTAGTACACACTGTACTCGTCAGTCCCCAGATGTGTTTTCTCTTTACAGAAAGAGCTGTTTCTAAATTGGAACATTCAGTGCGCACTGTCTTGGATTTGTCTCATCTCAGGTCCTACCTGGTGAGACGTACTGGGCTGCCGGGATGTGCTGGAGAAAGTGGGCACGCAGAAGACTGGCCTGGCTGCTCCAGCAAACCTCAGCTGTTGAAGGCAATAGTGAATGACTTACATCACCTAAACTGTGATAGTCATTCAGTGCACTTAAACCATGCAATCACCTCTGGCTTCAGGTACACACTTGTGTGCGCGAGCCAGTGCATGGTACCTCGGAGACAGCAGGGTCGAGAGAGACCGAGGAGGGAGGTAATGCCACAGGGCACGGATGAAATGTGATCTGTTTCCGGAGGTGGACTCCTCGATGGTCAGATCAGAAGCCATTTCAGCAGGTCGCTGATTTTTATTCGCTACTAGGGAGCACTTTTGTTTTGGTACCCAGGCCTATATTCTGTCTTAGTACGACCCTGAGCCTGCCATGTACTTGCTGTTCCTCACACTCTAAATGATACGTAGAGTTGTTGTGTGTGTGTGTTTCATACTCGTAAAAAGGTGCAGAAATGCCTGGGCCTGATTTTTTTGTGTGTGCAGTTTATATAGCGCAAACAGGCATGTGGTGTCAGATTTAGTCTGCTTCCCAGGGGTGGCATAATACATGCTTCAGCCCCTGGTAGGCCTGTAAAGTACCTATGCCCTTGGTACCTAAGGTACCATATACTAGGGGCTCATAAGGCACCACAGTATCCAATCACTAGTGCATCTAATATGCACTCCAAGTCGTTTAGAGAGAACAGAGAGACTGGGGCCCTGATTAGCAGGGACCCAGCCAGACTATAGCCAGAAACCAGTATATACATCAGAAAAAAAGTGGGGGCAACATAAGTGCAGATCCTTCTCTCCTACATTGCCTAAGTGCTTCATGCTTCCTCATTTAAACACAGAATGGTTTTGTCACCCACGGTGCTCCCAGTTGTTCGCCTCTCTAGGGGTGATTAAAGCTGCTGCGGCTTGCGTTGCTGAATGGCTTGCCCGTGAAGTTGCCTCTCTGCTAAGCTGCTATTCTAAGCATAAAAGGTAAACAGAAGGCAATTTTAAGAACTGCGTTGAGCTACAGGCCTCGAGCCACAGGCCCGAGGCAGAGGCTGCCGAAGAAAGACAGAAATGTGGCAGGGTGGTGCCTCTGCTTGTGCGCGCGCTCCATGCACACTGCGGTGGTGAGTTTCAGATCCTTGTTAAACAAAAACAAAAAACTTCAAAAGTCCGGGAAGTGTTTATAATGTTGCCTCTTCCCTAGTTGTGTTGGTAGTTTGGGGGCTCTGGTTACTAATACAGGAGTTGGTGAGGGAGGTGGGGTGGTAGCAGTAATGGAACAAAAAGAAAAGTGGGGGTGAAAGGTTAATGAAAAGATTTTTTAAAGGGCGGAAGCCAGAATGGAAAGAATGCCGCCGACCGCGGCCCCAGCAGGGGGCCACTACAGCGGTCGGTGCCCTAGTGCCGCCGGGGCACCGGTCACCCCTCCCCACCCCCTCCCAAGGGGAGGGGGCGGAGACGCCGACCCGTGTCCCCCTCTCCTCGTGCTGGCTGGATATGACGCACAAGCGCGTCACTTCCTGGCCCCTGTGGGGAAGGGGAGGCTATTTAGCCTTCCCCCACCCTCCTGGCGACCTCTTTGTCGCCCACCACGCCGCATCGCCGCATCTAGGTCGTCGCTTCGTCGTCGTGCTTCTTTATTAACGGTGAGTCTTGCTGCACCCACTCTGCCCCGGCCCTGTCCCTGGGCAGTACCAGGTCGACGGGTCCCTGTGGCACGATTGCCACGGGCGGAGGGGGCGCAAGATACATGCTTGTGCGGCGGCCAGAGAGGGTGGCAAAGTTGAGCAGGGGGGAGCTCGAAACGCACTCGGCAGCCACCGTTAAACACGGTGCTCATGCACAGTGCTCCGAGTACCGGTGGGTCGAGCTCGCGTTGTGACGCTGGGCGATTCATTTAATCTCCCGTGCCTGACCATATAAGTAAATACGGTGATCATGCACAGCGCCCCAATACCTTCGGGCGAGCTCGCGCTGTGATTCCGGGTAAAGCACTTAACCTCCCATGCCCGGAATTGATGTAAAAACGGTGCGTTGGGCGAATCACTTAATCTCCCCGTGCCTGAACATATACGTAAATACGGTGCTCAGGCACAGCGCCCCAAGACCTTTGGGCGAGTTTGCGCTGGGATCCGGGGCAAAGCATTTAATCTCCCTGTGGCCGGATTTGATGTAAATACAGTGCCCACGCACAGCGGTCCGGTTACCTTCGGGTCGTGATCGTGCAGTGACTCTGGGCGAATCACTTAATCTCCCCGTGCCCGGACAGGTACGTGAATATGGTGCTCATGCACAGCGCTACAATGCCGGTGGGCGAGTTCGTGCGGTGACGCCGGGCAAATCATTTAATCTTCCCGTGCCCGAATGCAGATGTAAATACGGGGCTCATGTACTGCACTACAAGGCCTTTGGGTCGAGCTCGCGCTGGGAACCGGGTCAAATCACTTAGTCTCCCGCGTGGGTATGTAGTTACGGTGCTCGGTACAGCGCCCCAAGTCCTTCGGGCGAGTTCGCGCAGGGGCTCTGGGCAAATCCTTTAATCGCCCCTTGCCCGAATGCGTATGTAAGTACGGGGATCAGGTATAGCGCTCCATGGCCTTCGGGTCGAGTTCACGCTGTGACCCAGGCCAAATCAGTTAGTCTCCCAGTGTCCGCGAGTGTATGTAGATGCGGCGCTCAGCCACAGCGCTCCAATGCCTTCGTATCGAGTTCACGCTGTGGCCCGGGGCAAACCACTCAGTCTCCCCGGGCCTGAGTGGGTATATAGCTGCGGTGCCCAGGTACAGCGCTCCAAATCCTTTGGCTCAAATTTGCGCGGTGACCCTGGACAAATCACTTAGTCGCCCCCGTGCCCTAATATGGACGTAGAAACGGTGCTCATGCACAGCGCTCCAGTACCTTCGGGTCGAGTTCGCGCGGTGACTCTGTGCTAGCCTGAGTCCGCGTGACATAAAAGATAAGCCCTTTAGTTTAGTTTAGTTTTATCCATTTATAGATCGCTTGGTTACACCAGACGGTGTGTCCCAGCGCTAAGACATCTGAGAGGTAGCTGTTCTAGGGGGCGAGGTGTAGGGCTTAAGACTAAGGGAATTCTGTCCTTCTGTACAGCCAGGTTTTTAGGTGTTTGCGGAAATCTCTTTCAGATGTCTCTGCTCTTAAGTACATTGGCAGAGTGTTCCAAGTTTTCGCCGCCCTATATCTGAAAGAGCGAGCTCCTAGTCTGGCCTTGTATATCCTTGGTACTATAACCAAGGCCTTACCTAAAGACCGCAGGTTCCGGCCCGGAGTATATTCTGTTAGGAGAGACTGAAGGTATTTTGGGCTGGTCTTCCTGAGGATGCGGTGGCCGTAACATAAAGTCTTAAAAATGATCCTCTCTTCCACTGGCAACCAGTGTAGTTTTTTTAGGGCGTTCCTTGAGTTCGCTCTTCTTGGAAGACCGAGTACAAGTCGAGCGGCAGCATTCTGTACCCGCTGTAATTTGGCTAATCCCTCTTTGGTAGTGCCTAGATAGAGGATATTGCCATAGTCCAGTTGGGAGGTTATAGTTGCATGGACAATAGTTTTTCTGGCACTAGAAGGCATAAGATCTAGGATCTTGCGTAGAATTTTTATAGTTCCATAGCATTTGCCTGCTACCCTGTAGATCTGGTTGATGAAGTTCAGTTCAGAGTCAAAATAGATTCCTAAATTTTTAACTTCTGTTTTTGGGTTGGGAAGTTGTCCTAAGGAATCTGGCCACCAGGCAGAGGACCAAATGGTTGGTGACCTGCCCACAACCATTACCTCTGTTTTATTACCATTTAACTTGAGGCAGTGGTTGGACATCCAAGTCGCTACTTCTGATAGGCAATTGGAAAAGCGGGAGGATGCTAGATCATCTTTTTGTGATAATAGAACAATTAGTTGTGTATCATCCGCGTATGAAACAATCGATACATTATGTTGTTCTACATGTTCCGCTAAGGGACTTACGTATAGGTTAAAAAGGGTAGGGCTCAATATAGAGCCTTGGGGAACTCCCTGAGTAAGAGGCATACTTTTGGATAGGTAAGGTGTTTGAGCCACTCTGAAACTGCGTCCCGAGAGAAAAGACACCAGCCAGTTTAAGGCTTCATTCCTCACGCCACAAGATTGTAGCCTATGTAGGAGCAGCTGATGTGATACGGTGTCAAAAGCCGCACTGAGGTCAAGAAGGATTAGTGCGGCCGTATCACCTTCATCGGCATGTATCCTCAGTGCTTCAGTGGCGTACAGTAGTGCTGATTCAGTTGAATGGGCACTTCTGAAACCTGACTGTGAGGAATGCAGCAGATCGTGCTTATTTATGTGATCAGTTAGTTGTCTGTTAGCTATTTTCTCCGCGATCTTTGCTACAAAAGGCAGTAGCGAGATCGGGCGAAGGTTTTCTAGTACGACATTTTTAATTTGAGTATTCTTTTTCAATGGTTTAACAATAGCCTGTTTCCATTTTACAGGGACCATGCCTTCCTGGAAGGAGCGAGAGATAATATCCAGGACGTGCGGCATAATAGGGTTTGCTCCTTCCATGATTATATGTGGTCTTGCACTGTCTACGGGGGAGCCGGATTTAATTCCTCTGGCTATATCAGTGAGTACCTCTAGACTATTAATGGTAAATTTGTCCAGTGTCCCTTCTATGAGAGGAGTTTTTCCAGAGTTACTAGCGTTGGTGCCTAATCTGGCTTCTATCGGGAAGGATTCGTAGATGTTCTTTACTTTAACGGCAAAGAACTCAGCTATCATGTCGCAGCTTTCCCTGGAGGAAGGTTGTTCATTCGTCTCTTTATGTGATTTGAGTGACTTCAGTCCACTGGGCAGATGGCAGATCACGCTCTTCCCAGCTCGGAGGCCGGCAGCGGTGGCAGTCAGGCCACACCCCCCGTGGCCGGGTCTCGTGTGTCACATGCAATCGATTGATTAAAGTAGGCCGCGTTAGGCGCGAGTTTCCCCATTCATCCGGCCCCCAGCGAGGAACAGTGCAGACCGGGGGCACGAGCTAGAAAGCGCGACCGTGGTGCGGGAAACCAGGGCTTAAGCCTCGAGGTTGCGTCCTGGGATATGGGGGGGGGGGGGGATTGCTTAATATCCCGCGCTTGAATATGTAATGTTCACTTTGCCACTGGATTCAAGCAAGCCTGGCTGAAGACGGCTGAAATGCCAGAAACCGGTCCTAGGAAGCTTGTTTCCGGTCCAGGGAAGACATGGCTTGGCAGTTCGGGCTGGACTGTTCCAATGAGGCACAGGGTCAGACTGATTTGCATATGGCCATGTCTGAACTGGGGTGGCAGAGTGGCCTAAAGAACGGTGATGGATTAAACCCAGATCAGTTGACTGGGGGTGAGTGCTTGCAATGTTCAACACTTCGTCCATCATTTCCTTTGGTTTTTGCTATGTAAATACGGTCCCCAGGTACAGCCGGCGATGTTATGAAGGAAACCCAGGCTAGAGCCTCGAGGGCGCGTCCTGTGATTCTGGGCTAATCGCTTATTCCTCCCTGGGCCTGAATAGGGAGGTTAAACGGGGTACAGGACTCAGGGCATGGACTGCCCACACCTGGTTTCCCGTTTGTAGTTTATTAATGATGCCAAGGCGGATGCCTAGGGGCACGTGCAAGCCGCGGCTAGACAATTACGGGGGAGGGAAGGGATCCCCCCCCCCCTCCTGTGCGTGTTGTCCTTGGTCTCACAATGGTTTGTTGTTACAGCAGCGTTGCTCGTCGGATTAGAGTTGGACGAGGACAACAGAGGGACCAGTGAACGACAACCGGACGGCACGTCCATTGCATTTCTCCCTGTATTCAGCGTGTAAGTACGGGCCAGTGGGGGGGGTCGGAGTAGATCTCCAGGTCTAGGGAGCAGGGCGACGAGAGCACCAGGGTAGGAGTATGGCACTAAATGATGTCTTTTCTCTCTTTCCAGATTGGAAGTGCTCACCCCGAATAAGATGGATAGTCAGGGATCCCCATCGCTGTTTACAATGGGGTCCCAAGTCGAGGAGACCCAGGCAGGCACCTCCGAGGACGCTCGTATTGCTGCTTTTCTAGACTTGGCCAGGACCAAGGGATTGGCTTGGGCCACCGAACTGTTGCGAACCAGCGACCCCGCTGACTCTGGCATTGCCAGTGAAGTCCCGCCCGCCGAACGGGAGCACAGCGAGGAAGCTGGCCCCTCTAGGTCCAAGAGGATACGTCGCCCCACAGTCAAGGATTTTCCGGCGGAGCAACCGCCGGCGAGGGGCAGAGCCGCTGCTTCCCCCTGGGCCGCACACCCCCTCCAGGCCCCCCTGGCATTGTGCGCCGGACCGTTTACTACACCTCCCAGCTGCCCTAACCAGGTTGCATTTGCAACATCAGAAGACCTCGGTAAGCTCTCGGACACTTTGAGGAGCTGGGAGAGCTGAGAATAGGGCTTGCAAGAGCCTCGTTAAGCGTGCCACTACCTTCGGTTCGAGCTCGTGCTATATAAATATGCGTCCGGGGCCACTACAAGTCGCGCGGTTGGGGAGAAAACAGGGCAACTTGTGTGCACCTGCGGTTTCGAGGCCTCCTGTCTTTGAAAGACAAAGCGCCGGCACGCCAGGTGCTTTTAGCTGGGGCAGTTACGGTGCCTAGTCCAGAAAAAGGACACCGCACGGGTGGCGGCCCAGGCATAATCCACGGTCGCCAATTGAGTTGTTTGCTAGAGCAAAGGTAGGACATGGTTGAGCGCAGAAAGAGAGTCTCCTCTTATTTGACGTTTCTGGCGGTCCCAGCATTCGGGTAGGTAGTCTCCACCACTATGCCCACAGTGTGGTCACTTGCACATCACTGCGGGGGCACTGGAGGGCGAGGTCGACCACGCTTTACATGTCATGTCCCCCTCCCCCATGCCCACGTGGGGCAGGTTGAAATTAGGACAGGCGCCCTGTTGTATGTGTTTAGTAGGGTGAAGTCCCAAAGGTTACTAAAGCATATGCGCCACTTTCACCTTTCCAAATGTTATGTTATGTTATGTTACTTGGCATTTATAAAAGCGCGTGGCTACTCCCAGGAGTGTCCCGGCGCTGACAAGGAAACCCGTAAAAACAGAACCCTCAGAAAGTCAGACACCCCAGACACCAATCATCAGAACAACAGCGTTTTTAACTTGTGACAAAACTGCAAGAGATCATTTTCCCCATGCAACTCAGTGGGTAAATTATTCCAGAGTGCTGACACACATACCTGGAAAGACCGACCTCCCATCCGAGTGCGATAGAACCTAGGGGTCGATAGCAAACGAGAGGATGAGGACCTTAGATTACGGGCGGGGACATTGTGCACGCATCTGGCACTTAGATAGGAGGGGCCGATGTCATGGAAGGCCTTGAAGGCAAGTACTAATGCTTTAAAAGCTACCCTTTTACGTACAGGGAGCCAATGGAGTGATCTAAGCAGAGGGGACGTGTGCGTACGGTGATCAGCTAGAAAAATAGCTCGAGCAGCAGCATTCTGGGTCACCTGCAGCCGATTAAACAAATATTCCGGAAGACCTAGATAAAGAACATTTACTTTATCTAGCCGAGAAAGTATCAAGGCTTGTACGACTATCTTCCTGTGGGACATAGAAAGCAGAGGTAAAAAATTACGCAACATCCTAAGTAGTCCGAAACAAGTGCCAACCACAGATTGAACCTGGGCGACCATGGAAAGATTACTGTCCAGTTTAACTCCCAAGTTCTTTACCGTCGTGGCCAGGACGGTTGGAGGTGACATATCCGATGGCCACCAATCACGCCAATCATCATCTGGTAAGCAACCGAAGAAAATAATTTCTGATTTTTCAGAATTACATCGAAGGTGGTTAATATTGAACCAGTTAAACACCACCGAGAGGCACAATCTAATCATCTTCCCGTCCAATACTTCCCCTTTGGCACATGTGAACAGTAGTTGCGTATCGTCCGCGTAAGAGACGATTTTAACGCCAAAAGATTCAACCAACTGTGTCAGGGGAGCAACATACACATTAAACAATGTGGGGCTCAGGATAGAACCCTGGGGAACTCCCACATTCATAGATTGGATGGGGGCCTCAAAAGGAGGGGACCAAACAGCTTGCTGGCGATTGGTAAGGTAGGACCGAAACCATTGTAAAGCATTGCCTCCGATACCGCACCTCCAAAGACGATCGAGAAGAAAGCCATGGGGAACGGTATCGAAGGCTGCAGATAAATCCAGCAATACCAAATCTTGGGAGGGGCCACCCCTCCCATCCGTGGACCACCAGTCCACTTGCTTACTCACGCCCCCCCCGAAAGAGGTGGGCGGAGCGTATTATGGCAGCCCCCGGTTGCTCAGACCCACAACCGCCCGTAGGACTAACGGGGCGCCGTAGTTCTTCCAGGGGACAACGCTAAGACATCCCTGGGTATCCTGGCTTAGCACCACGATGTGCTGCTGCATGAAGTACCCCTTGGTATCTGCAGACTCTGGATCGCCCTGTAACTCCTCCTGCAACACAAAATAACATGTTAGAAAAACCTAACCCCTCCTCACACCTTGTACCTCCGGCTGCCGGGTAAGCGGAGGGGCGGGCAAGGCGAGACGGCGAGGGACAAGAGGGCAAAGGATGGGCGGGGATAGCCTAAATACTCCTGTCCCCTCCCCCCTCCCCGGAAATGGGACGGCCGGACGTCTTCCCTGGCCGTGGCCCAGGGACTAGACCGGCGACTCCAGTGCCTTCCTGTGGCACTAAGGCTGCCGCCCTTTTAGGGGGGCTGCTGCGCAACCCCCCCGGGCAGCCTTGCATAGTGCCAATATCGGCAACTGTAGTCACATAACACACATAATACATCAATAAACCACACAACACTTTTGTAAGTGGAGAAATATTGCTGCAGGTTTATTAGCATAACCAATATGCAAACATGGTGGGTTATCTTACGGGCAATCCCAGGGCAGGCCTAGCCCTATGCCGCCTGCCCGTCTGATAAGCCTAAATTACACCGTGGCAGTCGCCAATTGGTGCATACCAAATCTTGGGAGGGGCCACCCCTTCCATCCGTGGACCACCAGTCCACTTGCTTACTCACGCCCCCACCGAAAGAGGTGGGCGGAGCGTATTATGGCAGCCCCCGGTTGCTCAGACCCACAACCGCCCGTAGGACTAACGGGGCGACGTAGTTCTTCCAGGGGACAACGCTAAGACATCCCTGGGTATCCTGGCTTAGCACCACGCTGTGCAGCTGCATGAAGTACCCCTTGGTATCTGCAGACTCTGGATCGCCCTGTAACTCCTCCACAGCCTTGGGAGTGGCCACCGTCACTACCAGGGCCCCCCACCAAGGTAGACCTTTTTACTTACAACATGCTGATTACCGGGCTTCTCCCAGGTCCAGACAAAACAAGTCTTAGCCCAACAGGACCGGCGGCCAGCATGCACCATCAGGACAGGTGCCCCCATCCTTTCTAAACTTCCCGTGCATTTTTGACTGAAATGACCTGAAACCTATAACTAGGCGTTGGTCCAATGTTACCTTTGCATGGCTGCAGAACAATACCTTTGACAAGACACTCCTGACAGGCAGTGCCAATGCGGGAGGAGGTAAGAGTTGACAAGCCCGCCTTACTTCCTCTTTTACTCAGTTGTCTGAGTCTAGCACAAGTTGGAGTATGTCCATCGCATTCCGTCAGTCACCACCCAATGTGAAGCCTTGCCCTCCCAAACTTCTGCTAGTATACCAGGGAGAGACAGGACAGAGTGACCTCAGAGGAGAACCAACGTGTAAAATACCTCTCTATTTTGAATACTGGGAATGCCAATTGTTCTCCTGCTACTTTGTAGCCCAAATGTGTTACCCAGGGGTTTCCCCCAATCATATGGACCATATCGCCCTCGTTGGATGACCACTTCCACAACCTGCATAGCTGCCAGCCAAGGCTAAAGGGCGGGAGAAATTACACGGTATCGTTACTCAAATCAATGGTACTTGTTTAAAACGAACTCAGGGACGGGGTACTAAGTGAACCTACCAGGATCTGCACCTGAACCAGAGGTTGGACCCAAGCCCCTCTAAGTTCTGCCGCTCGACCTGCCTGTTAACATGAATCCCAGGGCAAACCACAGGCATCTAACCCATGCTTGCCATTTTTTTTTTGTTTAAAATATTTTTATTGCAGGAATCCGTAAATCGTTACATAACCGGCCAACATTATATATCACGCCCGATCAATGAGACGCAACCCTCCGTTCCCCCACCGTAAGTTACTTACACAGCCATTCAGCCCACAACCCTAGGGTCGGGCGGCGAAATTCAATGGGGGCTCAGGAGGATGTCGAAGCTGGCCCGGAGAACCCGCTGTCCGTCATCTGCTTTTCCAAACAAACCCATAAACCCAAAATAACACCCCACTCTTAAAACACCCCAAACCCAGGTAAACCCTCCCCCTCCCCCCGCCATCAGCGCGCGGCACCAACCGCCACAGGATCTCCAAAAGGACCCACGGGGAAAGCAATAGATCTGAAAAGTGCAATCGTCTATCGGGACTCAGGGCGAGCCTCTTCCTCAAGCTCAGAGTCGCTGGGGGCGCCATAATCCCTAAGGGCCTGCACCAACATCTCCCATTCCAGCGCTGCCTCCTGTGCCTTCTCATTACGCTGCCTCCAAGCTAGCTGGTATCTGAGCGTACTCTCCCCCGCCGCCCACTTCAAAAATTCGCTGCGCCACCGGCTTCCCGTCGGACCAGCTCGTGCCTTCCAGTTCCTGGTCACCTCCCGTTTAGCAAGGAGTAGCCCCAGATCAATGAACTTGCTAGAAATTTTATTTTTGGGGGTATGAGGGAACCAGTGCAGGAGACCCACCGCCGCGTCAAGCGATAAAGATCTCCCCGTCGTCTCCTCCAGGGTCTTCCCCACTTCCTCCCAATAGGATGACAATCCCGGGCAGGCCCACAGCATATGGAGGAGGTCCGCCTCCTGGGCCGGGCACCTGGGGCATTCCGCCGAAGTCGTACCAAAATATCGCCTGATTTTCACCGGGGTCAAATAGGCTCTATGGAGCACGTAGTAGTGGACCAATTGAAAGCGGGCGTGGCGTGTGCCCTTCCAGGCCCTCCGCACTAGCTGGGCCCAGGTCGTCTCCGGGATCTCCCTACCAATGTCCTCCTCCCAGCGGTTTCTCAAAGTGGTGAGGGGAGCCATCCCCTCATTGATCAGTCTGCCGTAAAGGCAAGTGACCGCCTTCACCGTGCCCGCAGACATCATCACGTATTGGCATACTGGGGATAAAGGAGGTTCCTCCTGCCCGCGTCTCCAGTGCGCCTGGATCGCTCGAACAAGGGCCGAGTGCAGCAAAAAGTCACCGCGGGGAATCCCGAAGCGCTCGATGAGCTCCTGGAAGGGCAAGAGCGACCCGTCCTCGTATAGATCCCCGATTAGCTGCAAACCGGCGTCCTACCAGGTCGCCAGCCGCGACCAATCACCCCCATGGGGCAGAGCCGTTAGCATCCCCAGCGGTATTTCGGGCGCGTACGGTGTTCGCAGGTGGCCCCGGGCGTGAGCTCGGTTCCAGCACAGGCGGATAGTCCGCTCCTCCATTGACAAGTCCTGCAAGGCCAACCGTTGTCTCATCGCTATGAAGGAGAGAACATGCCTGGCCATGCCCGTTCCCCTCTTTTCTTCGGGGCCCCGGAACTCCCGGGCGATCTCCTGGGTGAAGGCCTGGAGCTGCGCCGCTAAATAATACTTTTCGAAGTCCGGCACCGCAAGCCCACCCTCCTCCTTCGGCCTCAGTAGGGTCTTGAGGGCCACCCGCCGGCGGCCCGAACCCCAAAGGAATCCGACAATCATGGATCGTAAAAGTCGGAACGTGGTCGGTGGGACCCAGATCGGTAGTGTCCGGAAATAATATAGCAACCGGGGGAGCGCCACCATTTTAAGCAAAGCAATCCTCCCAGCCACCGAGAGCGGTAGCGTGGCCCAAAAGCCCATACTGCCTCGAAGTGCTCGAATGCCCCGGGCAATGTTCCCATCCAGGAGGCCAGAAGGTTCATGATAGACATACACCCCTAGATACTTAAAGCAGTCGGGTTCCCATCTAATCTCCCTACTCAGAGTAGGGGTAGGGGTGCCCCTGCGGACCGGGAAAAGACAGGTCTTAGTCCAATTCACTCGGAGGCCCGAGACCTCCCCAAACTCCGTGAGCGCCGTCGCAGCCCCATGTAGGGCATCTAGCGGGTCTTCTAGGAAGAGCAACAGGTCGTCTGCATACAGTGAGATGTAATGCGGGCCCGAAGGAGTCCACAGGCCCGTGTAATGGGCTCCCGACCGGAGATGCAGCGCAAGAGGTTCCACCGCCAGCGCAAAGAGCAGTGGGGATAACGAGCATCCCTGCCTCGTGCCTCGTTCCACCGGATATTGTGAGGAAATCAGCGGTCCCGCCCGAACCCTGGCTGACGCCGAGGCATACAGAACCCTGGTCCACCTGATGAAGCCCTCCCCGAGGCCGAACCTCCGCAACACAGTACAAAGGTAGTCCCATTCCAGGCTATCAAAAGCCTTCTCTAAATCCACTGAGAGGACAACCGGGCACGGGGCGTCCACAAGCGGTTCCCCTAGCAAGCGGAACAACCGGCGAATATTCATGGTCGTGTTACGCCTGGGGATAAAGCCAGCCTGGTCCTCATGTACCAAGGAGCTCATGTGGCCGAGCAGCCTCGAGGCCAGGATGCTGCTCAGTATTTTATAATCCACCGTCAGCATCGATAAGGGACGGTACGACCCCGGATCGGAGGAATCCCTTCCAGGCTTGAGGAGCGGGACCACCAATGCCTCACACATCGAGCCTGGGAGACGCCCAAGCCTCTTCGCCTCCCTGTATACTACCAACAATCTAGGGGCTAGGAGATCGGCATAGGCCGCATAGAACTCCACAGGAAGACCGTCCAGGCCCGGGGTCTTATTTCTCGCCATCTTTTTGATGGCGCTACGGATCTCTCCCAATTCTATGTCGGACCCCAAGGCTTTCGCCACGTCCCGCTCCATTGTTCGGATCTCTAAAGGCCGCAAATAGTTAGCGAGCAGGTCAGGGTCTCGGACCGAGCGACTGCGGTATAAGCGCTCGTAATATTGCCGGTAGCAGCTCAGAATCGCAGGCTGGGTGTACACCTGGGTTCCGTCTGCCCTGCGCATGGACGTCGTCAGTGAGGACTGCCGCGTAGGGTTGGCCAGCCATGCCAACAGCGCGCTCGACCTATCCCCCTCTGCGATGGACCGAACCGTATAGGCCTTATAGTCAAAACAGCGGAGCCGTTCGACCTCCGCCGCCACCGCCTCCTTTGCCTCCGCCGTGCGCGCCTGCAATTCGGGGCGCCCGGGGCGGCGTAACTCCAACTCGCGGAGTTTTCGATCCGCTGCCTCTAGGTCGGCGAGGATACTTCGCCTCACGCCGACCTGTTTAGAAATGCAGTACCCCCTCACCACCACCTTAAAAGCGTCCCACTCTAGCGCTCTCGAGCTCGCGGTGCCACGGTTGGACGCAAAGTACTCTGAAATCGTATCACCTAGGTCCGCCTTGAAGACACTGTCCTCAAGGATCTCGGGCCGTAATTTCCAGGTGGGCACCGCCGGCACCCCGGGAAACCAGCCAAGGTCCAACAGGAGGGGGTTATGGTCAGAAATGGTCCTGGTCAAATATTCAGACCGGACCGCTGCTGAAACCAGTTCGGGCGAGCCAAGAAATCCGTCCAGTCGAACGTACAATTCATGGAGGCTCGAGAAGTAGGAGTAATCCCTGGTTGTGGGGTGTTGCGCCCTCCAAATATCCGTTAGACCCCAGTGAGTCTGCCAGTCCCGACGATCCCTAGCCAAGCGACGAACCGGCGAATCGGGGAGGGGTGGATGCGAGCGGTCAATATCTACATCCACTACTGAGTTGAAATCTCCACCGAGCAGGAGGGGTCCGGAGAGGCAATGGGCCAACGAGCCCGATAACCTGGAAAGGAAGGCAGTCTGATCTACATTAGGAGCATACACACAGCAAACGTTTAGGTCTCTCCCTCCCAAAGTCCCCGAAATAGCCACATAACGCCCCTCTGGATCTATCACTGTGTTCGTGACCTGGAAGGGAACCCCAGCCCTAACCCAGATCAGCGCCCCTCTGGCATACGCAGAGTACGAAGTGCAAAAGACCTGCCCCCTCCACCTACGCTGTAAGGCCGCCCCTTCCGCCTTGTTCAGATGAGTCTCCTGCAGCAGCGCCATTTGTATTCCCCTACGCACTAAGTAAGCGTGGACCTTGTGGCGCCTGGACATAGTGTGAAGCCCCCGTACGTTCCAAGTAACACATTTCAGATTAGCTACCTCAGCCATTGTCCCATATTGTTCTCGCAAAGTCTCCCCATCCGGGTCCCAACAATAACAGGACATCGATCCTCACAGCACTGATGGCGGCCATTTTCCCCAACCATAACTTAACAACCCAAATATGAATCAACTCCCCATCCACCCTCCCCAGAACAGGACCCAAATAGCACCATCTAGTTCCCATCCAAACCATATTCTCCAACTATACCCTACTAATCCTGCAGTCGCCACCGCAGGAAGGCCTTAAGGGCCAGGTGCAGGCCGGGCGGAGGCAGTGGGCCCTCGACGCTCAGGCCACCAGGACTAACCGAAGCCCAAAACAGTGTCACAAATAAACCCCCTCGGGGCAAATCCAGGGCACCCCACCCTCCCTACCCCGGTAGTCAGCATCTCTGATCGACACCCGCCACCCCCTCGCCGGGCCCCCACCCAAAGTGAAGAAGCTCACCCCGTTACCCCTGTCCATCCAGAAGGTCCTCCGCCGATTGCGGTGTGATCACCGGCGTATGGTCACTGTCAGGCACGGATTCCTCGGAGTCCGTTGGACCCTCCTCGTCCTCAGGGACCGCTTCCTCCGCAATGGCAGCGTCCCGTGAACCAGACAGCACTGATAACACCTCTAGTACTCCCTTCCGCTCCGTCGATGTCTCTACAGTTGAGGGACCCCCCGAGCGGCCACGGCGACCCCGAATCCTCCTGGATCTCCGTCTCTGCTCCGGCTCCGCCACCTGTCGAGGCGAAGAGCCGGATCCACCTTTCCCCGCTCTATATAGTTCAAGCCAGTGACAAACGTCCTCTGGGGTATCGAAGAACTGAGTTTTGTCATCGACAATTATGCGGAGCCTCGCAGGATAGAAGAGCGAGTATTGGATACCCTCGCTCCGGAGCTCGCGCTTGACCGCCAGGAAGGAAAACCGTCTGCGTTGAGTTTCATAGGTGTAATCCGGGAAGATGTTCACCTGGCTGTTCGCCACTTTAAATGGCCCATTATGTCTGGCGACATTGAGGATGAAGTCTCTGTCCCTGAAGTGCAATAATCGCGCCACCACCGGTCGTGGGGCACGTCCCTGCTGCGGTGGCCTCGCCGGGACCCGATGGGCCCGCTCCAGGGTGTAGAAGGAGGATAGACCCTCCGGGGCCACCGTGTCTCGGAGCCAGGCCTCCAGATATGCCACCATGTCGCCATCCTCAATCTTTTCTGGCAGGCCCACCACGCGGATGTTGTTCCTCCTGTTACGGCCTTCCGCGTCCTCCGCCCTCTGCTCCAGGACCGTAATCCGGGATAAGGCATCCTTCATATCCGCGGCCAAGGTCCGCTGTGCCGGCTCCAAGGTTTTCACCGAGCCCTCCACTTCCTTGACCCGGTCCGAAAGTTTGCTGTGGTCCGCTCTAAGGAGACCCAGGCTCGTCGCTACCTGGGCAATGTCCTGCTGGAGGGCCGAGCGCGTGGTCGCTATTGCCTCTAGGACTCGGTCAAATTGCTGCTGCAGTGGTGCACCGCCGGCATCCTCGGGGCCCCCGCGTTCCTCCTTGTCCTGGGTCTCCGAGTCCGAGACAGCTGGGGCAGTCCCCTTGGCTCCTCTAGGTTTCCCCATGTCGCCGGCCGCTCTCCGTGCAGGTCTCGGTGCGGGCGCCTCCGAGTTCAGGCCCCGGCTATGACTCCCTCGGGTGCTAGGCCTCAGGTCGAATGCCGGAAATCCCCGTCTCCAGGGCCCGTTGGATCGTCTCAACCTTGGCTCACGCCACCAACACGGCGTCCGGGGGCACCGAGGAGGAGGCGGAGACAGCCGTCGCCAGGTCGGGCAGGCCCGCACGGCCGACAGAGTCCCGGAGTGGATGTCACCAGCTCCACCGGACGATTCGCGGCCCCAAAAGGTTGCGCCTCCCATGGAAGTGGGTCGGCCAGGAGAAAGTGGCCAAGTGCGGTGTAGGGAGTGGGGCCACCGACGGGGCCTCCTGCCGTCCCCACGTGGGATCCGCTAGGGTGTGGGCCTCCGTTCATCCGAGTGCAATCCCCGTTAAAAGAGACCGCTCTGACCGATGTCCAGCTCCGACCCCCACCGGGAGCCGGCAGAGCAGGGGATGCACCGCCGCCAACGACGTTCCTCCAGTCTAATGGATCTGGCCAGGGGGACAAAGAAGTCCGGGCGCCATGTTGGGTCGCACTGCGTGGTACCCCGGACTGCGATTTTCGCCGGGTCACCGCTCGTGCCGATCACGCCAGGGGCCCCGGCAGGTTTCCGTCGGGCCGGTCCGCAAAATGCGGGGGCTGGGGTGCCCCGCAGCCGCCGAATTACAGGATAATCACGGGCTCAGTCCCGGAGCCGAGCTCTCAGGCGACCATCACCATCGGCGCCCAAGCCACGCCCCCTAACCCATGCTTGCCATGCTGAGCTAAAACACCTCTGGGAGGCAAAACACAGGCTAACCACCAAAATGCATTCTGAATGTTCGCTGACAACTGCTAAGGGAAACGCGCATAACTGAAGCAACTGGTGCCATGCCATCAAATATCAATTCCCCCTTCTAAGACTGCAAAATGTGCTCTTGTGGTTGACCGGATTAGTGCTCCCTCCCATCCATATGATTATGGCGCCGCTGCAGATGCTAATGATGGGATAACGAGCACCGCTAAACAGACAGGGAGTGATCCTGAGAAAGAAAAGGTTGGACCGCAACCATCACCATACCCCGCCTGTAATCAGTAAGGTTTACTTTACCATCTGCAGTAGTGCAGCCACAATTTGCCGCCATCCAACATGTGCAGTATCCTGTTCTGGGCAGCCCCCTACATTCTTCCACTGAGCATCTCTGCCTGATGTAAGTGACCTAGGTACAATGTCTCCCTGCCTGGCAGTCTGCCAGTGAAAAATACATCCCCTACACCATGAGTACCCTACCTGCCTTTGCGATTACGCTAAATTCTTGCCTGGCCTTCCTACCTTCCCAGAAGATCCTGCAAACTTTGCTGTATTCGGTCGATTGACCTGACCAAACATCAAACCCACCAGTTTGGGCCACATAACCTGCCCCCCAGACTCTGCTGCAACAACCAATAAGCAGGATATGACAGAAGGGAAGGGGCTCCCGGTAGTACTTTAAAGTTTCCTACTGCCCAACCAGATGTGCCTCTCGGAAGGCTACCACAATCGCTTTGGATTTAAGCTTCACTCAGCACAACCCTTTCATCCTGGACCTACCTCCAACATGATGTGTAATTGAGCGCGCTGAACCTTAGGGGTCAGCATCCCATCTGACCAACAGTGGTGGGACCACTCCTGTCTATTCTAGTACTCGTCATCCCTGTTAACCTGGCATTGCCTGATGTTTGCCTAGGTACATGGTCCCCTTGCATGGCGGCCTGCCAGCGAGACAAATATCTAATACAAGACGAGTACCACTCCCTGCCTTCTCTAGAATCCTGCCTGGCATTCCTGAATGCCCAGATATACCAAGCGATGACGGCTCTCCTCATTCAATTGACCCAACCACAGGAGCTTGTTGACACCCCCCCGCATAAAACCAAGGTGACCAACAGGGAGATTACAGTCAGGCTAACCCCAATCTGCCGAAGAAGGACCCACCACACGGCTGTGCCCCAATAACAACCATCCCGCAGCAAACCGACACTATGGATGACAACAGGAGTCTCACACTCTACACCCGCGGAAAACACCACAAGTAACTGCTCGTCTACGATCGAATAAATAACAACGGACATCCTTTCCGCATCTGACGCGAACGCCGGTTCAGAAGCGAACTGGGACCCCAAGCCCTCTAGCATCGGTGCAGACCTTGGCCCTTATGGTGTGTGTGATCTTTGCCCACTTTAGTGTGAGCCTGGCCCCGCGATGCATACTTTCTTCAAGACGATAAGCACACGTAAACCACCCTAGCTGCACCTTGCCGCTGGGTCATCCTACCCTATGGAACCCTTCTAAACGACCCGGGAACATTGACTCACCCTCAACACCCAAGCTTAAATCTTTGCTTAGCCTAGGTGCTGAAGGCGATGAGTACACCTTCCCCCTGTTCCCGGACACAGCGGTGAAGAGACCCCGGAGACCCCGGAGAACCCGGCTAGTATGAAAGACACCAACAGAGCCGAGGAAGCCCTGCACAAGCTGCAAGTATTGATTAAGAGTTAAAACTGGTCTGCCGGGCTCTCCAGCTAGCTCAGGCAATGACTATGGCATGCAGCCCGGCCACCAGCACACCGTACATTTGCTAGGTGTCCCGCTCGATGAAAGGCCTGAACGATCACCATTGATAGCGTTAATCTAACGCGCATTGAGAATTACATCTCAGTTATACAAATGTAAATGTGTGTGAACACAAAGGTGTAGAAACGTTAAACATGAGCGCCAGTTGCATGCCATACTGAGCACATGTCGCTGCATCACTATATTTACTACAAATAGCACCACCTACAACAAGGCCAACTATTGACTAACCAGCTGAGACCAGCAAAATCGAATAAAGCACAGGGTCACAGTGCGCGTGCCCGACTTGGAAAGCAGCAGCCATAATGGAGCCGGACTGGCGATGGGCACCTAGCGCTGGCGATGACGCCGACCACCTTCTAGCCGGCTGCCGCTAAGAGCCCCCTCCTTGCCTGGGGGACCCTGAATCACCGCCTACCTTACACCACAAAGATCCAGGCGGGCTGTGCGTTACTGCACACCGGAAAGAACGTACACTGCGGCTTCGTTGCCGGGTTGAAACGGTTACCAGCCCCTCCCCCTGCAGTCCATAATTAAAGCAGGATAACCGTAGCAAGCTGGAAATGAGCAAAAACAAGGAGTCTGGGTGACGCGAAAGCAACGTATTCGTGCATGTTCGATTCTGTCGCGCGGACACGGGCACCAAGCTCATAACGACAGATAAAACCAATTAAACGAAGAGCCCACCTCTTTGCTGACACTAAATTATGTCAAAATTCCCCTAAGACGGGTGCTGACACAAGCAGATTAAACCTCCCTCCTCACCTGTGAGGACCGCACAGCCAATCCACTCCCGCTGTACTGACCAGAGTACGCGGATGACAATCTCAGCAAGGCACCCTGACCATTTATGTACGCACACCCCATCACATTAATCTGAGATCGGCCGTAAATGATAGAACAACAACAACACCAATATTCCAGTCGAATTCCCCGCCGACTGTGACGAGAAACGCACGCGGCTTGCCAATGGACAAAGCACGCCTCAAGTAATTCCAAAACCGCGAAGAATAACCGGGTGCAGGGCAGGAACGTTATGCCCCTGCTGCTCATGCTCAATATTTGTGAAGGGAACACAACATTAAGTACCATGTTCCAACCGGGTGGGTAACTGTGCCAAAACACCCAAGGCTTCCCCCCGGACAGAGCACCTAACTATTCCCGGAACCGTGCGGCACGCCACTGCATACACGGGCCATCTAGCTGGTCCTGATAGGAGTCAGTGGGCGCCCCAACAATGCACCGCCAGCCGAGCGCATACCCGCTCCCATGGCCCAGCAAGCTGCACTGCGCAATGTCCTTGGAAACTACATGCACTGCAGGCTGACATTGCCCCCCAAACTTTACTATGCACAGCGCGGAAAGCGACAGCTGTGTCTTGTGCTGCTCCCCTGCGTAACAAAGCCCCCTCGTAGTCAAAGCCCCCTTAATCACAGTACAATCAAGCCTCAACCGTCGGTCCCTTGGCGCACAGAGCTACAACACGGCGTCTCTGAATTGCGACCTTCCGTGCGACTGGAGACACGCCATGTGGGCAAATTCCCCAAAGAATGTACCCCCCAGGCGTCAGGTTTTCCACTGTATTTTGCTGCCGTACACCGTTATCTCCGACACACGCGCTACGGCGACCGGTGTTATCAGCACAAGGAGAAAACTCACTTGGATATAAAACTGTGACCATATTTGTACTCCGATGATTGCAGTAGGCTTACATGTGTCCGCTTTTTGTGAGTGCAAACTGAACCTGGACCTGGCAGATGCCAGGGGCTCCATAGACCTCCTCCCATCTGCCAGCTCACGGTCATGGGGGATAAAAGACCGTGTCGCATAGAATGACAGAATCTAGAACTCCGTCGTAAAACCCAATAGACCATAGTCGGCAAACTGACAGGGAGCCCCGCTGTCCCTGAGCACCGCGTTTACACTGCAAATTCAGACGCGGGGATATTTAAGTGATTTGCCCAGAGTACCAGGAGGTGGACGCGATCGCGAGGCTCGATCCCTGGTATCCTGCACCTAAGACTGCAGCTAGCTTGGGAGCACTGCACAACCCTGGTGCTCCACCCCCCCCCACTGTAGTGCCTAGCCCCTCCACCCCGGGAGCCTGGCGACTAAGAGGTGCAGAGGAGGCGCAGCCCCGCAGCCCACAGCATGCGGACCTGTCGGCGCCGGGCATCCCTACTGAAAAGATTACTTTTACCAGGCTCCACAGAGCAGGGGCGAACAACGTGGCGGTGTAAGTAGCGCGAACTCGACCCAGAGGATTGAAGCGCTGGCCTGAGACCGTATTAGCATTATATATTCAGTCACGGGGATGTAAGTGATTTGCCCAGAATCACCAGGAGTGGACACGACCCCGAGGCTCCATCCCTGGTTAACCAGCGCAAGGTCGCTGTACCTGCAAGCCGCTGGGCCTGGGGTAGGGGGATGACCCTGGGGCAACCGAAGCTACCAAGTATTAAGCAGCTGTTGCAACACTGCCCCTAGCCAGCAGGCTCGTGGTAACTTAAATTTTTTTTTTTAGGTACCATTTAACTGGCAACTGTGACCCTCCTCCCTTATACACAGCACCAAGGAGAAAGTCTGCCCAGGCCCCCACAATGCCGAGACGCTGTCCCCACAGTCCGCCGCGTCTTGGCCCGAGTGGATGGGGGCCAATACCTGCGCACCGCACACCATAAGCAGGACTCAGAGGGGTAGGGAAGTCACGAGACCCAAGTGTCAGTAAGGCTTGGGAAAAGAATGTAGCGCTAACTTGGCCCGAATTCCAACAGGTATCAGAGAGCAATACATAGCACCAGTTACGTTGCATGAGGACACTCAGTAGTTTTTAAGTGATTTGCCCAGGATCCCCGGAGGATTAGCGTCGTTACCGAGGCTCGAACCCAGCTCCCCCAGGTCCGAGGTCGAGCGCCCTGACCGATAGGCCAACTCCTCTCCCCAAGATGGTGCGCATACCCGCCTGGACTGATGAAGCCACAGTGACACAACGAGGCGAAGCCTGCTGTGAAAAAAATAAAAAAGAATGCAACTTAACGCACTGCATGAACATTAACCACCATGGGACGCTTCGAATTGTAACCGCATGACACAATCACATGAAAAACAGCGTACAAAGAGCGTAAAGACACCCCGTCCGGGGAAGGCGCGCTGCACAAAGTGAAAAGCAAGGCATAATGTCCGGTGATTGCTAAGTCCCCAGGATTTGAACACAGAGCCCGTGTAATAAGAGACAGAGACCGTACATGCAAAACGCAGCAACATAGGATACAATGTCACTGGGAGTGTGACTTGCCCAGAATCAGAGGATGATGATGGCGTTGCCGAGACTCGAACTCGGTCCACCAGGGGGAGGACAATCGCCCTAGCCGTTAGGCTGAATCCACTCCCAAGACTGGCAGGATGCGAACCCTTGTCCCGCGAGAAACCTTCACCACAATGGGAAACATAGGCAGGTGATAGGCTGTATGGAAGCAAAACCTGCAAAGGCTTGCCATCCAAGCATGCGGTACCAACACCGAGCCAGATCGCCGATAATACGGACGCAAGCTTCTGTGTGTGCAGGGAACGAGGTGTAGCCCGACACTCGACGGATCCGGTTCCGATGAGGGAACAGAACGCTGGGAGATGCCGCCATTGCCCCACGAACACCATACGAGAGAGAGGACAGAGGCAGCAAAAGAGAAGGGCATGTGGGAGGGCAAGCCAGCTCACCACAATCCACAGGACACGAGCCGAGGAGTCGGTGCCCAGCCCCCGCTCCAAGCAGTACAGCCACCCACGGGGGAACCAACAAGACGCCCAGCATAGGCAGGCAGCTACATTCTGGCTGCAACAAATAAAGGGCAATGAGTGGGTCACACATGAGTGAAGGCACCGTACGAAATCGACACGCAGCTGAGACTCGAACCGGGAGGTCCAACACCCGATCGGCAGTTCCGACACCGAAAGTAAAAAGGGAAAAAAACCACTCAATGAGCATGGCCCAGCGCAAGTACCACTGAAGAAATACTGCGCACACCAAAGGCGCCCAAACCGCATCAGCCTCTACATGCAGGAAAACAAAAACGCGCCTGATCGCTCAAGCGTAGGAGCGTTAAAAGCACCGCATGTAGGCGGAGAACACCACCAACTCAGCACCGCCGCACCCCAGGGAGCAGCGGTGCAGAAGCATTTAAAGATGCCGGGCAAAGTGGACAGGCAGCCGTCCCGTTGCTCAGTGCGGGAACGACGTCAAACAAAACCGCTGCCCCAATTCAAGCATATAGTAATACAAATTAGGAGGGGAGCGGCGGCTGTAAGCAAACGGGGACGCTGGAGCAGACCCCGGAAAAACAGCATATCATGCATACCGAGACCGAATAAACGATTACCGTCCTCATTCGGGCGAGACGGCGAGGGACAAGCCCGCTCCCCCCCCCCGCCAATGGTGTTCCGACCACAGGACCCCGTAACCTGATGCTGCCCAGGGACAAGGCCGGGGCGGGGGAAGGAGGCAGGCAAACTCTCCGCGACAAGCGGACGTTCTGGGCGCGCGGACGATCGTGCGAGGCGACCGATCAAGGCGAGACGGCAAGGGACAAGAGGGTGAAGGATGGGCGGGGACAGCCTAAATACCCCTGTCCCCTCCCCCCGCCCCGGAAATGGGTCGGCCGGATGTCTTTCCTGGCCATGGCCCAGGGACGAGACCGGCGACTCCAGTGCCTTCCTGTGGCACTAAGGCGGCTGCCCTTTTAGGGGGGCTGCTGCGCAACCCCCCCGGGCAGCCTTGCAGATGCAATCCTGGTGGGCGGGGCCAAAAGGAGACAGGGTGGTTGGTAACCAGAAGGGACTAAAAACCCTCCTGGACAATCAGAACACCCGGTTTTGCATAATTGTTGATGCAAAACGACGCGCACCAATGCAAAACACGGGCGGAGCTGGGACACGGCTTCTTGGAATCTTCACGATTCCAAGAAGCCCTTGTAGGACGAGCAGCGCATGCGCTGCTTACGTCACGAGACCTAAGCAAAGCCGAGTGATAACAAAAAAAGTGCATAGCGGCTATTTAGGAGCCACTGTGTCCCGCCGCTAGTAAAAGATGCAATCCTGGTGGGCGGGGCCAAAAGGAGACCGGGAGGCAACCAGGAGGGACTAAAAACCCTCCTGGACAATCAGAACACCCAGTTTGCATAATTGGTGATGCAAAACGACGTGCACCAATGCAAAACACGGGCGGAGCTGGGACACGGCTTCTTGGAATCTTCTCAATTCCAAGAAGCCCTCGTAGGACGAGCAGCGCATGCGCTGCTTACGTCACGAGACCTTAAAATGAAAGAGGGAAATAATAGAATTTATTGATGTAATAGCAATGTTGTGTTTAGAGGAGTTATGACAATTTTTGGGACCCGTGCTACTGCACCTGCTGCACCATTCAAATTATGACCCTGTTGTCTGCAAGGTAACAGCACTTCTGGTTGCCTGTTTAGGAATAAACTGAAGCAATATTTGGTGTTTAGTGTGAATATTGCAATATTTGGTGTTCAGAGTGGTTCTTAGAGCTTTGGGCCCTGGTGTCACTGCACCTGCTGCACCATTGAAATCATGACGACACTCGTGCCTGCAAAGGAAACTGTACTTGTAGTAGTTAAATATAGCAATATCTGGTGTTTAGCGTGGTCCCTAGACCTTTTGGCCCTGGTACCACTGCAAACTCAAGGAGATGATGGATGGAGCACTGAAACATTTTAGACACTCACCCCCAGTCACAGATCTGGGTTGAATCCATCATCGTTCTTCAGCTCACTTCGCCGCCCCAGTTCAATCAATCAATCAATCAATGTATTTGTAAAGCGCGCTACTTACCCTTGAGGGTCTCAAGGCGCTGAGGGGAGGGGGGGGGGCGCTACTGCTCGAAAGCCAGGTCTTGAGGAGTCTTCTGAAGGCGAGTAGGTCCTGGGTCTGCCGTAGGTGGGCAGGGAGGGTGTTCCAGGTCTTGGCGGCGAGGTAGGAGAAGGATCTGCCGCCGGAGGTCGTTCGTTGGATGCGGGGGACAGCGGCGAGGGCGAGGCTGGCGGAGCGGAGCTGGCGGGTGGGGGTGTAGAAGCTGAGTCTGCTGTTAAGGTAGGGTGGTCCGGCGTTGTGGAGTGCTTTGTGTGCGTAGGTGAGGAGCTTGAAGGTGATCCTCTTATTGACGGGGAGCCAGTGTAGGTCTCTCAGGTGGGGGGTGATGTGGCTGCGGCGGGGGATGTTGAGGATCAGTCTGGCGGAGGTGTTTTGGATGCGTTGTAGTCGTCGTAGGTGTTTGGCTGGGATTCCTGCGTAGAGTGCGTTGCCGTAGTTCAGTCTGCTGCTTACGAGGGCCTGTGTCACCGTTCTTCTTGTTTCGATCGGGATCCACTTGTAGATCCTGCGTAGCATGCAGAGGGTGTTGTAGCAGGAGGAGGGGACGGCATTGACCTGTTTGGACATGGAGAGGGAGGAGTCGAGGATGAATCCTAGGTTCCGCGCATGGTCCGTTGGTGTCGGTGCTGTTCCCAGTGTGGTCGGCCACCAGGAGTCGTCCCAGGCTGAGGGGGTGGGTCCGAGGATGAGGATCTCCGTCTTGTCCGAATTCAGCTTCAGATGGCTGCTCCTCATCCAGTCTGCGACGGCCTTCATTCCCTCGTGGAGGTTGGTTTTGGAGGTGTGTGGGTCCTTTGTGAGGGAAAGGATGAACTGGGTGTCGTCGGCGTAGGAGATGATGTTGAGGTCATGATGACGGGCCACTTGTGCGACGGGGTCCATGTAGACGTTAAACAGCATCGGGCTGAGGGATGAGCCCTAGGGGACGCCGCAGATGATGTCGGTGGTTTCGGATCGGAAGGGTGGGAGGCGGACGCTCTGGGTTCTATCGGAGAGGAAGGACGTGGTCCAGTCAAGGGCCTTCTCTTGGATTCCGGCTTCTTGGAGGCGTGTCTTTAGGTTGCGATGGCAGACCGTGTCGAAGGCGGCTGGTAGGTCCAAGAGGATGAGGGCTGTTGTTTCGCCATTGTCTAGTTGGCGCCTGATGTCGTCTGTGGCGGCGATGAGGGCTGTCTCAGTGCTGTGGTTCCGTCTGAATCCGGACTGGGACGGGTCCAAGATGTTGTTTCCAGGTTTCCGGGAATGTCGCTGTTTCGAAGGAGATGTTGATGATCTTCCGTAGTTGGGGTGCGATGACTGCGTCTGCTTTGTTGAATACGTGGTGTGGGCACGGGTCTGACTGGGATCCTGAGTGGATGGAGTTCATGACCTTGCGTGTCTCGTCGTCGTTGACGTTGGACCAGGAGGTCAGGCGGTTGGTGCTGGTGGTGTTCGCAGGGGAGGTGTAGTCTGGTGTAGTCGGGGCGGTCGTGGTGTTGAATCTGTCGTGGATGTCAGCGATCTTGCGGTGGAAGAAGGTGGCTAGTGAGTCGCATAGTTCCTGTGAGGGCGGGATGTCATTGGCGTTGGCGCTGGGGTTGGAGAGGTCCTTTACGATGCTGAAGAGTTCTTTGCTGTCGTGTGCGTTGTTATCCAGGCAGTCTTGAAGGAGGACCTCTTGGCTAATCTGATGAGGTGGTGATGTCTGCGGGTGGCGTCCTTGTGGGCTGCGTGGTTGTCTGGTGTGCGTTCGTGGAGCCATTTCTTTTCCAGTTTCCGGCATGCACGTTTGGAGGTCTGGAGCTCGTTGGTGAACCAGGTGTCTCTCTTGCTGGCATGGTTGTTGGAGGGTTTCTTGAGCGGGGCGAGGGTGTTGATGCAGTCGTCTATCCACTGTTTGAGGTTGCGGGCTGCGGCGTCTGGGTTGGTGGGGTCGGTGGGTGGGTTCTGGGCGAGGGTGGTGATCATCCGGTCTTCGGTGACTTTGCTCCAGCAGGAACGAGGCAGCTGTTGGGTGCGGTGGTGCGTGGTTGGTTTCTTGAAGTTGAAATGGATGCAGCGGTGGTCAGTCCAGTGGAGTTCGGTGGTGTGGTCGAAGGCGACGTGGGTGCTTGTGGAGAAGACGGGGTCCAGCGTGTGGCCGGCGGCATGCGTGGGTGTGGTGACGAGTTGTCTGAGGCCGAGGTTGGCGAGGTTATCTATCAGGGTGACGGAGTTGGCGTTGTTGTTCTCGAGGTGGAAGTTCAGGTCCCCGAGGAGGATGTAGTCCATAGAGGTGAGGGTGAGGGTGCTGGCGAGGTCGGCGATGGAGTCGCTGAACTGAGCCCGGGGTCTGGGGGATCTGTAGACGAGTGTTCCTCTGAGGGTGGTGTTGGGGTCGGTGTGGATCCGGAAGTGCAGGTGTTCGGCGGTGTTGAGGGCGTCGTCTTGCTGGGTGGCGACCTTGAGGGTGGACTTGTGGACGATGGCTATTCCTCCTCCGATTCCGTTGGTGCGATCCCTGCGGGTGATCTTGTAGCAGTCCAGGATGGCTATGGCGATGTCGGGCACTGAGGAGTCGTTCCACCAGGTCTCGGTCAGGAAGGCTACATCTGGGGCGGAGGTGTCGAGCAGATCCCAGAGCTCGATGGCGTGTTTGCGTGCGGAGCAGGTGCTGAGGAGTATGCAGCGTAGGTGGTTGGGTCCTGTCCTTGGAGGTTTGGTGGCTCTGTTGCAGGTGAAGCTGCAAGTGCGGCAGGAGAAAGGTCCGTTGGTCCGTTTCGGGGTGGCCTGGAAGCAGGTGTGGTTTCGGCCAGCGTTGAGTGCATGGAGAGTGCTGGCATCGTAGCGGAGTCTGGTGTCCTGGCGTTCATGGAGTCCAGGGGTTCTCGCGTTGGGCGTGGTACAGAGGCGTGCCTTCGGTGCGGGAGGAGCAGCTGGGAGGCGTGAACAGCGAGTGGGCAGGGGGCGGGGCCGCGGGGTTGCAGCGGCAGGGAACAGTGGTACAGAAGGCAAGTGGGCACAACAGCAAGAGGGGAAAGAACGAGTGTAATACAGCAGGAAAACGGGGCACAGAAGTGAAAGGGGCACAACAAGGGGGGAGAGACGAGTGGCACAAAACAGAAGCGGGGCCTAAGAGGAGCAGTGGCACAGAGGCAAAAGGCAAAAGTACGGTGCTTACTGGCGGAAGCGGCAGCAGGAGCACACAGTCGGCGCTGCGCGGAGGGGGAGCAACCTACCAGAAGGTCAGGGGTCACTCGTTCAGACACAGCTAAATGCAAATTAGTCTTGACCCTGTGCCTCATGGGAACAGTCCAGTCCAAACTGCCAAGCCGTGTCTTCCCTGTGCCGGAAACAAGCATCCTGGGACCGGGTTCGGGGTAACACCCCTCATCAGCCAGGCTAGCTTGAGTCCAGTGGCAAAGTGAGCAAGGGTCCCACGTCTGGGCATACCCTGCCAACTTAGGGCGAACAAAGAAAACACAAGGAGATGATGGACGGAGCACTGAAAAGTTTCAGAAACTCACCCCCAGTCACAGATCTGGATTGAATCCATCTGCCACTGAACCTGCTTCACCATTCAAGTCAAGCCCCTTTGAACTGCAAGATAACTTCAATTGTGACTGCCTGTTTAGCAGTAATATATAGCAATATTAGGTGTTTAATGGGGTGCCTGGAGCTTTTGGTCCTGGTGCTACTGCACCTGCTGCACCATTCAAATCATAACCCTAGTGCCTGAAGGATAAGTGCAATTGTGACTGCCTGTTTAGTTGTAAAATATAGCAATAATCTGTGTTTAATTAGGCGCCTGGAGCTTTTGGCCCCGGTGCCACTGCACCTGCTGCACTATTGAAATCATGACCCTATCGATTGCTAGATAACTGCAATTGTGACTGCCTGCTTAGTTGTAAAATATACCAATTTTAGATGTTTAAAGGAGTTCTGATAACTTTTGGGTCCAGTGCCACTTAACCAGCTGCACCATTCAAATAATTATTCAGTTGTCTGCAAGATAAATGCACTTGCAACTGCCTGGTTTAGTAGTGAAAGCAATACTCTGTGTTTAGTGGAGTTATGACAATTTTTGGCCCCAGTTCCACTGCACCTGCTGCACCATTTAAATCAACCCCTTTCAACTGCAAGGTAACTGCAATTGTGACTGCCTGTTTAGTAGTAAAATATAGTAATATTATATCTTTAGAGGAGTTCTGACAACTTTTGGGCCCGGTGCTACTGCACCTGCTGCACCATTCAAACCATGACCATGTTGTCTGCAAGGTAACTGCACTTGTGGCTGCCTGTTTAGTAGTGAAATATAGCATAGCTCTTGTATATTAACTCTATTTTTAACGTGCAATGTTTATTACAACATTTAAAATTTGATCATAATGACCAAATAGATTACGTTAAAAAAATCAATCTGAGAATGCCTACAAAGTGCAAAGAAAAGTCATGAGGCATGAATAGGAAATGCCACAAACGTTCTAAGGCTCAAGCATCTGCTTTACACAACTAGGTAACAAAAAGCAAGCATTCCAGCATACTGTTAGAATCTGTCTGCCTTTTCCGTGGGAAGAGATCTTATCTTGACAGTGAATTGGGCTTAAACAGTGTGAACAGCTTTTGTAGAAGTATCATAAATGTGTGCCGCCAGGGGAAGTTAATAAAAAAAAAATATCAAATACAAGAGATGTGTAGGCGAAACTGAAAAAGGAAGATCATCCTGGAGTCCTTCTGAAGTCATCTGATGACTTCAGCTGGGCTATCCCTGTAATTATCTGAGGAAGTTATCCCAAACCATCCTGAAGTATTTGTATAGGGAGAAATATTTAAATGAGATGACTCTAGAGTCAGCACAGAAACAACTCTAGGATTGCTTCCTGATTATTTCATTGGAAAACATGTGAAGATCTTCTACCAATACAGGATGATCCCATGATGATTTCAGGGTTAGGCTGTGTTACTCCAGGATGGGTTGCTGAATACTTCTGTGGAAAACACGTGGTGATAATTTACTACTGTGGGATGATCCCATGATGATTTCAGGATTAGGTTGTATTATTCCAGGATGATCCGGAGTATTTCAGGATGGGGCTGTATTATCACAAAACAATCTTGTGATGACTTCAGAATGAGGCTGTATTACTCAAGGACGATCCCAAGATATCTTTAGAATAGACTGTACTAATCAATGCTGACTTCATGATGGGGATGTATTGCCCCAAGATGGGTTCTGGCTATATTACTGCATGGCAATTTCAATATGGTGGTGTATTATTCTTGGATGATCTCAAATAGAAATGGGTAAACATAGTTAGCCATACACAGCAATTTAGGAAATCCGCCATTTTATTAGTTCGTTGGCTGAGCAGATTACTACTACAAAACCAAGCATTGGCAAAGCCAACAGGTCTTGCCTTTTCAACCAAATGGCTTGCCAATGTGGTGAGAAGTTGGCCTGGTATATGCTGTCCACTAATTAAAGTGGGCACCTTGTACCGTCCAAACAACCCTTATTGATGATTAGGTTAAAGACAACCTTTCTTGAAAGCTTTCCTACTGGTAGCTATGGAGAGAAGCCTTCAGGCTAAGTCTTGAAGGAATGTAAAGCAGCTTCGTTTACTAGATTATAACCTCCTGAATGACCAAATGAAAGGAGAACCACACAAGGTATATATAAGACATATGTATTAATTTCTAAACACTTTCTACTAACCTCTTTATGAGATTAGAGAGCAAGATACACAATATTACAGTACTAGAACAACAGTAAATAGCACAATATACAATGGGCCCCAGGGGGAAACCAAACCATATATTAAGAAAGTGGTATAAGAACCACGACTTGACTAGACACAGTGCCTAGAGCACGTAGAATCTCTGGGACCCCAAGGAACCACCCAAGGTAGTGACACAAGGGGCCCACGGGGGACGCGTGCAGTGTGAGAACACAGCTGCGAGCTCCGTCCAACCCTATGGGAAAGTTGCGGTTGGAATTTTAAAAATTAAGGACACTTAGGAGAGGACTTGGAGCAAACCTTTGGAGACTTAGAAGGTTCTAAGGCCAGCACCCATGTGAGCACCAGAGTACTCGTGTTATCTAACCCTTGGAAGCCGGGTGCATAGGTGTCAAATGGTGTTGGGAATCTTCGTCGTTTTCAATGGAGAGTTGGTGCAAAGTGCTGCTGCCGTGAAGAGGAAAAGTGTCCGGTGTGATCCAAGCCTGGATCGGAGATGTGAAGAACCTGAAAGCAAAGGGGACAGAGTCTGTGTCACTTCAGGGTGTCCAGGGGCACGTTAGACCAATGCCCACCAATGTCGGGTGTTTCAGGTGCGAAGAGGTAAAGCTTAACTACACTGCCACGGGGAGCAGGAGACATCGACGATGACCACAGTCCACAGGCGAGCTGTCCCGCGAAGGATGTCGAGTGCTGGGGGGGTCGGTGTCCAGATTGAAGACCAACAAGCCTTGGCAACGGCAATCCACGCGGTGAGAGTAAAACGGCTTCGATGTGGACCAGCAAGGTCCTGTGGACTCCCCAAGCAATGGAGAGTCTGGGCACATCTGGAGCAACCAAGTGAGCCCGTTGAAAGTTAAAGTACCCTCCTTAGGGACCCAAAAGTCGATGGACAAGGGATTGCGAAGAGACCTCGAGAGGAATCACTAAATACCAACACACGGGACACTTGAGGAGTGTAGGCCAGTAATCTTCAGTGGAATCACTGCCCGGGGTCTGGACTGCAAGTAGCCCAAAGCTCAGCCTCAGGGATCACCAAAAAGCATATGCTGCTGCAAATGTGCACGGTGTCCAGGGGTTCGGGTTGCACGGTCCCCACGAGGGCTTTGGATCTCAGGTTTGCTGAGAGCACGGATCGGCCTCGGAGAAGCTTGGGAACCCACCTCCTGTGTTGCAATTTCTTCAGAGTCCTTCAGGAGCTGCGTAGTTGCAAACCGGACAGATGTGTCTTTGGTGCCTGCCTTGCAGGGGAGTGACTCCTTTACTCCAAGGGAGATTCTTCTGACATCAAACGTCTTGTGGATAGTTGAAGTACTGGGATTCTGTAGCAGAGATTTGTCCAGGTAAATCTAAAGTCCTGTAGCCAGGGGTTCCTACTTTTTATACCCAAGGAAGGGGTGGGACAAACTCTGGGGACCCACTTATGGGAGGGTCAGTACAGAGGGGTGGCTACACCCATGTCCTTTGTCCAGTTTCGCACCAGAGCAGGGGCTTGTAGCCCCTGCAACCGGTTTGAGCTGGACTATGTACAAGGTATACTATGAAAACAATTCATATAGGTGAAATTATATAATCTAGAGGCACATTCAACAAGGCAAAAAATCAGAGAATGGCGGCCACCGAAGATTCGTTAAATTGCAAACATCAATTAATTTTTACGCTGAGTATTATTCATAGAATGAAATACTTATACAGAGGCATAATATGCAGCATATAATATTGAAGTGGTTATTTTCAAGGGGAGAAAGAGAGGTGTGAAAGTAAGTGCTCATGTGTAGAATAGAAAATTAAGATGAAGATCATCAAAGGGCATGTAAAAACAATTCAAATATGCTATGGCAACTGGGATCCGGCATGAATTCCTGACAGAGCCGGTACCCCTACAATAATTGGGCCTACCCCTGTACTCAATTTCAATTTTCGTTAAAAATGTTACAATTCGTGTCACAGTGCGACTTCATCCGTGGCCGGGATATGAGGGGAGTAGATGTTGGGTGTAGGCCCACTGGGGGGATGTCGACGTTTCGACCCTAATGCAAAAGGGTAAGTAGACTCCTCTGCTGCGGGTCTTCCTCAGGATAGGAAAAGGGGGACCAGAATGGAGGTCGGGAATAATTCACCCCACAGTGCCGCTGAGTTGGAGTGGCGTGAGACCATATGCTGCAGTGAGGACATTCAATTGTATTGCTGGATCATGTCAAAACCAGAGACGTGCCGCATCCGTCGGCGTCTCTGAAGCTCCAACTCAGCGGCACTGTGGGGGGAATTATCCCCGACCCTGATGAATCCACAGGAGTTTGATGAATTTTGAATCATTCGCAGCACAACCCTGAAGTAATCTCAGGAGTGCTTCTCACCACGACCTTCGTTCTGGTCCCCCTTTCCCTGTCCTGAGGAAGACCCACAGCAGAGGAGTTTACTTACCCTTTTGCATTAGGTTCGAAACGTTGACATTCCCCCAGTGGACCTACACCCAACATCTACTCCCCTCATATCCCGGCCACAGATGAAGTCGCACTGTGACACGAATTGTAAAATATTTAACAAAAATTTAAATTGAGTACAGGGGTAGGCCCGATTATTGTAGGGGTACTGGCTCCGTCTGGAATTCATGCCGGATCCCAGTTGCCATAACATATGATCTTCATCTTCATTTTCTATTCTACACATGAGCACTTACTTTCACACCTCTCTTTCTCCCCTTAAAAATAACCGTGTCAATATTACATGCTGCACATTATGCCACTGTATATGTATTTCATTCTATGAATAATACTCAGCGTAAAAACAAATTGATGTTTGCAATTTAACGAATCTTCGGTGGCCGCCAATCTATCATTTTATGCCGTGTTAAATGTGCCTCTAGATTATATAATTTCGCCTAAGTGAATTGTTTTCATAGTATACTCTCTTACAGATACAAGTTGAGTTTAGTTAGGATTGTCTAGGACCAATTGTTTTCTTTAACGATCGATACCCAGGTCCTTTGACACTTTACTGGGTTACCCAATTTATTATAATGGACTATGCACAGGGACACCAAATGTGCCCCCAGTGCAGACATTAAAGCACTCTTGGAGTGCACCCACCCAGCCCCAATACACTAAAGCCATTCTGGGAGGTGGTCACACCTCCCTGTGACAGGAAACCTATTGTCCAGCCGTCCCCTGCCGGAGTTTCTTCCAGCAGCAGGAGGGCAGACCTTCGGCTGGCAGCATCCATTTTGTGATGCCAGGGACTGTGAAGCTGGTACCGGGTGTACCGGTGCTATCATGGTTCTCCCTCTAGTAGGGTGGAATCCTACCTCCCACACCAGTTACTGGTGTGGAGGTATGATTCCAAGGTGTTTGACACCAAACACGACATGTTTCCATGCAGCCATTCCAAAGTTAGCATTTACCGCGAAGTTATAATGCACTTAAGAGTATATGGTTTGGCTGCATCACAAACAACCCCGGAATAAAGGTTCCAAAGGCTGCAGAGGGGCTCTGCTCATGCATGGACATCCTCTCACATAAAACCCAGCACCCTGCATTCAGGATTGATAAGGCCTGCCATAGGGGTGACTGATAGGTTTATATGTGCAGTGATATGGATAGATATAGTGAACCTATATCTACGTAAGGGGGGCATACACCACCTTACACAGGCTGCTGTAGCATACCTGTTGTGTCATTTTGAATGGTCTCCCAGGGGTGGCATAATACATGCTGCAGCCCCTGAGAGGCCTATGGGGTACCTATACCCTAGGTACATAGTATACCATATAATAGGGACATATAAGGGTACCCCAGAATCCAATCTGTGGTGTACCTAAAGTACATGCAATCAATTTAGAGAGGAAACAGCTAGGCTGAGGTCCTGGATAGCAGGATCCCAGCCAGTCTGAAGTCGAAAAACAGTTAAGCATCAGCAAAAAGTGGGGGTAACTATAAGAAGCAGATCCTACTCTCCTACACAATCCCCCCCAACGTAAGGACATTAAACTAACCTTGACCAGTTGAGTCTTCATGTTTTAAGTGGAAATATCTGGAGAGTCCATCTGCATTGGCATGGTTACTCCCAGGTCTATGTTCCACTGTATAGTCCATCCCCTGTAGGGAAATGGACCACCTCAAAAGTTTGGAGTTTTCACCCTTCATCTTCTTTAGCCACAAGAGGGGCGTATGGTCTGTCTGAACAATAAAGTGAGTGCCAAACAAGTATGGCCTCAGCTTCTTCAGAGCCTAAACCACAGCAAAGGCCTCCCTCTCAATAGCTGACCAACATTTCTCTCTGGGGGTCAGTCTTCTGCTAATAAAAGCTACTGGCTGATCCTGACCCTCATCATTCAATTGTGATAACGCAGCCCCTAACCCCAACTCAAATGCATCTGTTTGAACAATGAATTCTTTGGAGTAGTTAGGACTTTGCAGAATGGGAGCCGTGCACATGGCCTGCTTCAGGTCATCATATGCCTTTTGACAGCTGACTGTCCACTGAACTTTCTTTGGCATTTTCTGAGAAGGTAAGTCATTCAAAGGGGTCACTATGGATCCATAACCTTTGACAAATCTTCTATAGTACCCAGTCAGACCCAAGAAAGCTCTGACCTGAGTCTGGGTGGTTGGAGCAACCAAGTCCATGATGGTCTGGATTTTACTCTGCAATGGTTGAACCTGGCCTCCACCCACAAGGTGGCCCAGGTACACAACCTGACTCTGCCCTATCTGGCACTTAGTGGTCTTTATAGTTAGGCCTGCTTTTTGTAGGGCCTCCAAAACATTTCTTAGGTGGACCAGGTGATCCTCCCAGGTGGAGCTAAAGACTGCAATATCATCTAGATATGCTGCACTATAGGCTTCCAGGCTGTCTTTGGCTTTGCATCATCAGCTAGTCTGATCTGCCAGTAGCCAGCTGTTAGGTCAAATGTGCTCAGAAACTTGGCTGAGGCCAAAGTGTCTATAAACTCATCTGTCCTAGGGATTGGAAGGGCATCAGTCCTAGTGACTGCATTGAGACCTCTGGAGTCTACACAAAAACGCATCTCTCTCTTGCCATCTTTGGTGTGAGGTTTAGGCACTAAGACTACTGGACTAGCCCAAGGGCTATCTGAGGGTTCAATAACGTCAAATTCCAACATCTTCTGGACTTCAGTCCTGATACAGTCCCTAACATGATCAGGTTGCCTGTAAATCTTATTTTTAACAGGCAGACTCTCCCCAGTGTCCACTTCATGAATGCAGCAGGTAGTCTGACTTGGAGTCAGTGAAAACATATGTCTAAACTGATTGAGAACTTTTCTGCAATCAGTTTGTTTGCGGACAGTGAGGCTGCCTGCCAAGGCTACACCATCTACTGAACCGTCATCAGGGTTCTGTGAGAGCAGGTCAGGGAGTGGATCACTCTCTTCTTCCTGTCCCTCATCAGTAGCCATGAGCAAGCCCATGTCAGCCCTGTCAACATATGGTTTGAACCTATTGACATGGAGCACCTTGTGGGGGCTCCTGGGAGTTCCAAGGTCCACCAGGTAGGTAACCTCTCCCTTATGCTCAATTATGGTATGGGAGCCACTCCACTTATCTTGGAGGGCTGCTGGGGCCACAGGCTCCAACACCCATACTTTCTGCCCTGGCTGCTAAACAGTCTGCACAGCCTTTTGGTCATGCCAGACCTTTTGTAATTCCTGGCTAGCCTCAAGGTTTTTATTTGCCTTCTTCATGAATTCAGCCATCCTGGAGTGGAGACCAAGTACATAGTCCATAATATCCTGTTTAGGGGGTTTGAGAGGTAACTCCCATCCCTCCTTCACTAGACACAATGGACCCCTAACTGGATGTCCAAACAGAAGCTCAAATGGGCTGTAACCAACCCTCTTGTGTGGAACTTCTCTGTAGGCAAAGAGAAGGCAGGGCAAAAGTATGTCCGATCTGCGCCTACGCTTTTCTGGGAGACCTTTAATCATGCCCTTGAGGATTTGGTTGAACCTTTCAACTAACCCATTGCATTGTGGGCGATAAGGGGTGATGAATTTGTGGTTCACTCCACACTCCTTCCACATAGCAGTCAAGTAACTAGACATGAAGTTTGCATTTCTGTCTGATACTACTTCCTTAGGGAAACCCACTCTGGAAAAGATTCCTAGTAGGGCTCTTGCCACCACAGGTGCTGTGGTGGTCCTAAGGGGAATAGCTTCTGGATACCTAGTGGCATGGTCCACCACCACCAGTATAAATCTGTGCCCAGATGCTGTTTGAGGATCCATGGGACCAACTATATCAATCCCAACCCTCTCAAATGGAACCCCCACCACAGGTAGTGGTATCAGGGGGGCATTTGTGGTACCACCTGCCTTACCACTGGCTTGACAGGTGACACAGGAGCAACAAAACCCCTTGATGTCTTCAGACATGTGAGGCCAATGAAAGGGTTGGACAATTCTGTCCCAAGTCTTGTTTTGGCCTAGGTGACCTGCTAAGGGAATATCATGGGCTAGTGTTAACAGGAAGCTCCTAAACTTCAGGGGTATAACCAACCTTCTGGTAGCTCCAGGCTTGGGGTCTCTACACTCTGAGTAAATGAGTCCATCATCCCAATAGATCCTATGGGTTCCACTAACATTCCCAGCAGCCTCATCATCAGCTTGCTTTCTGAGGGGTTCAAGAGAAGGGTAGCTCAGCTGCTCCTGGCTCAGATCTGCCCTGGAAGGGCCCCCTGTCCCCAAGAACTCAACCTGATCAGGTTTAAGCTCATCTGGGACAGTTCCTTCTTCACTGCCTTATCCCCACTGCTACTTTTCTCGGAAGGCGCCTGGTCCATTTTTCCAGGATCCAGGGCCTGTTCAGTGTTAGACATTTTTGCTTGTGACCTGGTCATAGCAAACACATCTGCAGGGATTCCCAACATTTCTGCATGAGTCCTGAGATCCATTTCAGCCCAAGCTGAAGTTTCTAAATCATTGCCAAGCAAGCATTCAACAGGGAGGTCTGCACTTACCACAACCTTCTTAGGACCAGTTACCCCACCCCAGGTGAAATTAACAATTGCCAAGGAATGGTCTGTCCTGACATTGCTAGCATTGGTCACTTGGTACATCTCATCAAGTATGATTTGCTCAGGAGCCACAAGATCTTTTGTCACCATTGTGACACTTGCTCCTGTGTCCCTGAATGCCAAGGCCTCTTTTCCATTTATCAAAGGCTGCTGTCTGTATTTGCCCAGATTACTGGGACTGACAAATAAGGAGGCCATATTCATGCCTCCATCACAGATCAGTACAGCCTGAGTAGGATCTCTGACTAGGCCATAGTCCATCTCAGATCCCAGGATTAACCCTACTACACCCGTATTCTGAGAACCACCACTTGGAGCTGAACTAGGGAGAACAGTTGCCTTAGGGGCAATGGTGGCTGGAGTGGAGTCCTTGGACTTGGTACAATCACTTGTCCAATGGGTTTTCTCTTTACAGATTTTACACCATGGTTTCCTTTGGCCTTTTCCTTTCTTGGATTGGGACTCCCCACCAGATGCAGGTTTTTGGGGCCCTTGAGAAGACTTCTGGTCTTTACCCTTTTCCCCACCCTTATCAGAGTTCTTAGAATCCTGCTTCTTGGAGTCACCACCTTGGTTCTGAACCTTCTACCTCACCCTGGTTCTGACCCATTTGTCTGCCTTCTGGTCCAATTCTTGGGGAGAGGTCAGATCAGAGTCCACCAGGTACTGATGCAACAACTGATTTTGACAATTATTAAGGATCTGCTCCCTCATAATTAAATTGTACAATCCTTTAAAATCACACACTTTACTGCCAAGTAACCAGACTTCCAGAGCCTTAGCTGCACAATCTACAAAGTCAACCCAGTCTTGAGTCTGTGCCTTTTGGGTGTCTCTGAACTTAATCCTGTATTGTTCAGTGGTTAAGCCAAACCCATCAATCAGAGCACTCTTCAAGACTTTGTAATTATCAGCATCCTCGTCTCTAACAGTGAGGAGCTTGTCTCTACCTTTGTCTGCAAAGGAGAGCCACAAGATTGCTACCACTGCTCCTGAGGGACCCTCTGTACCTTACAGACCCTCTCCAGTGCAGTTATTCATTTGTTGATGTCATCCCCACTCTGGTAGGGAGGGACAATCTTGTTCAGGTTCCTATGGTCATGAGTATGTTCTCTAAATCTAGGGACACTGTTGCTGCCACCATGGGGCTCTAGCCCCAATCTTTGAGAAGCTTTCTGAAGCTCCAGGGATTCCCTATCTAGAGCCACGTGCTCTCTTTTGAGTCTGAGCTTAGCTCTCTCAAAGTCAAGCAGTTGGCACTTCCTCTCATAAGAGGACTCCCTTGATCTTCTTAGTAAACTTTTAACCCTTCCAGGTGGGGTAAAGAGAGGAACCCTAGGGTCTTCTTCCCCACCTTCAGGAAGAATTGGATTGTCCAGGTTAGAATCATCTTGATCCTCCTGGTCAGCATCAGAGTCTAGGTCCTGGATGTTTTCACTTCCTTGCCTTTCCTCTTCTGCTGCCCCCCAGCCTGCCTGCCTCATCAGATCCTGGGGTCTTTCTGAGGTCATCTAAAAGTAGGGCCTCTATGAGGAGTTGGGTTCTAGGGTTTTTCCCTGTCTTCAATTTTCTTGATGCACACATATTTCTCAATTCCTGAAATGAGAGGTGGTCATACTTATTCAGCAAGGAGACACTGGCTTCTGCTCTTGAAGACATACTAGTGCTGTGAGGTGTTGCAGCTACCTAACCTAGTGGGAACTACTAAACACCCTTTAGTTGGAGAAAGGGTGTGCTAGACCCTTGGCTTACCCAACTCTAAGTTCAGTAGAATTCTAGACTTGATTTATATGTACCTATTGTGGTTTTCAGTTAGTCATTCAATGAGATTTTCTGGTAAAGCAATAGCAAGCTTGAATGCCAAACGCTGCACACCAATGTGAGAAGTTGGCCTGGTATATGCTGTCCACTAATTAAAGTGGGCACCTTGTACCAGTCCAAACAACCCTTATTGATGATTAGGTCAAAGACAACCTTTATTGAAAGCTATCCAAGTGGTAGCTATGGAGAGCAGCCTTCAGGCTAAGTCTTGAAGGAATGTAAAGCAGCTTGGTTTACCAGAATATAACCTCCTGAATGACCAAATGAAAGGAGAACCACACAAGGTATATATAAAATAAATGTATTTATTTCTAAATACTCTCTACTAACCTCTTTATGAGATTAGAGAACAAGATACACAATATTACAGTACTAGAACGACAGTATACAATGGGCCCCAGGGGGAGACCAAACCATATATTAAGAAAGTGGTATAAGAACCACAACTTGAGTAGACACAGTGCCTAGAGCACGTAGAATCTCTGGGACCCCATGAACCACCCAAGGTAGTGACACAAGGGACCCACGGGGGACGCGTGCAGTGTGAGAACACAGCTGCGAGCTTCGTACAATTCTATGGGAAAGCCACAGTTGGAATTGTAAAGATTAAGGACACTTAGGAGAGGACTTGGAGCAAACCCTTGGAGACTTAGAAGGTTCTAAGGCCAACACCCATGTGAGCACCGGAGTACTCGTGTTACCTAACCCAGGGAAGCCGGGTGCATAGGTGTCAAATGGTGTCGGGAATCTTCGTCATTTTCAATGGTGAGTTGCTGCAAAGTGCTGCTGCCGTGAAGAGGAAAAGTGTCCGTTGTGATCCAAGCCTGGATCGGAGATGTGAAGAACCTGAAAGCAGAGGGGACAGAGTCTGGGTCACTTCAGGGTGACCAGGGGCACGGTAGATCAATGCCCACCAATGTCAGGTGTTTCAGGTGCGAAGAGGTGAAGCTTGACTCCACTGCCACAGGGACCAGGAGACATCGACGACCACCACAGTCCGCAGGCGAGCTGTCCCATGAAGGATGTCGAGTGCTGGGGGGTCGGTGTCCGGATTGAAGACCAACAAGCCTTGGCAACGGCAACCCACGCGGTGAGAGTAAAACGGCTTCGGTGTGGACCAGCAAGGTCCTGTGGACTCCCCATGCAATGGAGAGTCAGGGCACATCTGGAGCAACCAGGTAAGCCCATTGAAAGTTAAAGTACCCTTCTCAGGGACCCACAAGTCGACAGGCAAGGGATCGCGAAGGGACCTCGAGAGGAATCACTAAATACCAGCCCATGGGACACTCGAGTGTAGGCCAGTAATCTTCGGTGGAATCACTGCTCGGGGTCTGGACTACAAGTAGCCCGAAGCACAGCCTCAGGGATCACCAAAAAGCATATGCTGCTGCAAATGTGCACGGTTCCAGGGGTTCGGGTTGCACGGTCCCCACGAGGACTTTGGATCTCAGGTTTGCTGAGAGCACGGATCGGCTTCAGGGATGCTTGGAAACCCACCTCCTGTGTTGCAAAGTCTTCGGAGTCCTTCAGGAGCTGCGTAGTTGCAAACCGGACAGATCCGTCTTTGGTGCCTGCCTTGCAGGGGAGTAACTCCTTTACTCCAAGGGAGATTCTTCGGTCATCAAACGTCGTGTAGATGGTTGAAGTTCTGGGATTCTGTAGCAGAGTTTCGTCCAGGTAAATCTAAAGTCCTGTAGCCAGGGGTTCCTACTTTATACCCAAGGAAGGACTAACTCTGGGGACCCACCTATGGGAGGGTCAGGACAGAGGGGTGGCTACACCCATGTCCTTTGTCCAGTTTCGCACCAGAGCAGGGGCTAGTAGCCCCTGCAACCGGTTTGAGGTGGACTATGCACTGGGGACACCAAAGGTGCCCCAGTGCAGACATCAAAGCACTCTTGGAGTGCACCCACCCAGCCCCAATACACTAAAGCCTGTCTGGGAGGTGGTCACACCTCCCTGTGACAGGAAACCTATTGTCCGGCCGTCTCCTGCCAGAGTTTCGTCCAGCAGCAGGAGGGCACGAGCTGACAGCATCCATTTTGTGATGCCAGGGTCTGTGAAGCTGGTACCAGGTGTACCGGTGCTGTCATGTTTCTCCCTCTAGTAGGGTGGAATCATACCTCCCACACCAGTTACTGGTGTGGGGGTATGATTCCAAGGTGTTTGACACCAAACACGACATGTTTCCATGCAGCCATTCCAAAGTTAGCATTTACCACGAGGTTATAATGCACTTAAGAGTATATGGTTTGGCTGCATCACAAACAACCCCCGGAATAAAGGTTCCGAAGGCTGCAGAGGGGCTCTGCTTATTCATGGGCACCCTCTCACTTAAAACCCAGCACCCTGCCTTCAGGATTGATAAGGCCTGCCATGTGGTGACTGATAGATTGATATGTGCAGTGATATGGATAGATATAGTGAACCTATATCTAAGTAAGGCGTACATACACCACCTTGCACAGGCTGCTGTATCAGACCTGTTGTGTCATTTTGAATGGTCTTCCAGGTGTGGCATAATACATGCTACAGCCCCTGAGAGATGTCTGGGGTACCTATGCCCTAGGTACATAGTATACCATATACTAGGGACTTATAAGGGTACCCCAGAATCCAATCTGTGGTGTACCTAAAGTACATGCAATCAATTTAGAGAGGAAGGAGCTAGGCTGGGATCCTGGATAGCAGGATCCCAGCCAGACTAAAGTCGAAAAACAGTGAAGCATCAGCAAAAAGTGGAGGTCACTATAAGAAGCAGATCCTACTCTCCTACAAATGTTTTTTTTGCTGATAGTCTGCAATATCTGCAAATAAAAAATATTGTCTAAAAGAGTGCGATGATGAGCACACCAATGCCATGTGTGCCAGAAGAACTGGCTTGGCAGTTCGACCTGGACTGTTCCCATTAGGCACAGGGTCAAGAAGGATTTGCATATGACTGGGTCTGAACTGGGGTGGCAAAGTGAGCTAAAGAACGATGATGGATTCAACCCAGATCTGGAGGTGAGTGTCTGAAAAGTTTTGGTACTCCGTCCATCATCTTCTTGTCTTAGCTTTGTTCGCCCTAAGTTGGCAGGGTATGCCCAGACGTGGGTCCCTTGCTCACTTTGCCACTGGGTTCAAGCTAGCCTGGCTGATGAGGGGTGTTACCCTGAAAACCTGTCCCAGGATGCTTGTTTCTTGTCCAGGGAATACCTGGCTTGGCACTTCGGTCTGGACTGTTCCAATGAGGCACACGGGACTGATTTGCATGTGGCTGGGTCTGAACTGGGTGGCGAGGTGAGCTAAAGAACGATGATGGATTCAACCCAAATCTCTGACGGGGGGAGTGTCTGAAAAGTTTCAGTGCTCCGTCCATCATCTCCTTGTGTTTGCTTTGCTTGCCCTAAGTTGGCAGGGTATGCCAAGACGTGGGTCCCTTGCTCACTTTGCCACTGGATTCAAGCTAGACTGGCTGATGAGGGGCATTACCCCAAAATTAGTCCCAGGATGCTTGTTTCCAGTCCAGGGAAGACCTGGGTTGGCAGTTTGGTCTGGACTGTTCCATGAGGCACAGGGTCAATACTGATTTGCGTATGGCTAGGTCAGAAATGGAGTGGCGAAGTGAGCTAAAGAACGATGATGGATTCAACCCAGATCTGTGACTGGGGGTGAGTGTCTGAAAAGCTTTAGTGCTCCATCCATCATCTCCTTGTGTTTGCTATGTGTACACATCATGGCACTATGGTGGCAAACAAGGATAATGTACGTGTGATTGCATCTTCATGAATGCACACTAATATGGCATGAAAGGGCCGCCGTTTTAATTATTGTTTTATTTACAGTTCCAAGATGGGTACTCCACTTGGAGGGTAAGTAAAAACAAAATAAATAATGTAAAGATTTTAAAAGGCGCACAAAAAACTATTGAAAACAGAGAGGACCAGCCAGGAAATGAGAGCTGCTAGGCCAGCCAAAAAATAAAATAAAAATATTTGTAAAGGACTGTGATGAGAGGGGAGCAACAGAGGAGCAGGTGGTAGGAGAAGTAAATATTTGGGGTTCAACTGGTAGTGGGAACGGTAGCAAAAGAGGAGCTTGAGGCACTGGAAAAAATAAACAGCAAAAATAACAAGCATTGCCAAAGCCAATAGGTCTAGCCTGTGCGAGAGCTATTGGCTTTGGCAATGTATTTTAGCCATTATGTACACCAGTGTGGCTGCTGTTCAGCATGGCTAAAAGTTAGAGGTGTGCGGTAGATTGGGGTCGAGTGGAATGGGGTAGATTGGATTAGATTGGAGCAGAGTGGGGTAGATTTAAGTGGAGGGCAGTGGATTGGGGTGGAGTGGGGTAGACTGGAATGGGGTTGATTAAGTTAGATTGGAGTGGAGTGGGGTATATTGGAATAGAGTGGGGTAGATTGGAGTGGAGTGGGGTACATTTGAGTCTAGTAGATTGGATTGGGGTAGAGTAGAGTAGGATAGATTGGGTTAGAGTAGGGTCGATTGGTTTGAGTGGGTTAGACTGGGTTTGAGTGAAGTGGGGTGGATTGGGGTGGGGTAGATTGGTTGAGATTGAAGTGGGGTAGATTAGGGTAGATTGAATTGGAATCGGGTGAAGTGGATTGGAGTGCAGTAGATGGGTAGATTGAAGCAGAGTGGGGTAGATTGGGGTAGAGTGGGGTAGATTGGCTTAGATTGAGTGGACGGGGTAGAGTGGATTGGGGTGGATTAGAGTGTAGTGAAGTAGACTGGGTTAGAGTGGGGTAAATTGAAGTGGGGTAGACTGGTGTAATATCCATTAGTGTAGAGTGTTGCTAAGTATAGTGGCGTAGAGTGCAGTAGTGTAGAGTGCAGAGTAGATTAGCTTAGCGTACAGTGGATTGGCGTAGAGTTGAGTGTTACGGAGTAGAGTGCATTGGCGTACAGTGTATTCTCATAGAGTGCAGAGTGGTGTAGAGTGGAGTGGTGTGGTGTGGAGTTGTGCAGAGTAGGTCGGCCTAGACTGGAGTAGTGCAGAGTGGGCTAGAGTGTAGTGGAGTAGAGTGCTGTGGTGCAAAATGTGATAGCATGGTATGGAATAAAGTGGAATAGAGTGCAGTGGAGCGGTTTGGCGTAGAGTGGAGTAAGAATGGTATGGTAGTATACTGACATTACAGACACCACATTTTCGACTGCGCACAAGCGATAATGTGTGAAAATGGCATCACCTGGTGTATTGATCATATTAAAGTATTTGTTTCCAATACACTTCAGAATTAACAAAAAATGTCCTTAATTTGTGCTTTCATTTCCATGTTGTGTGCTAGTGCAAAAAACCTTTACCACCCCCAGTATCCAGCAAGTTTGTCTCATAATTGCTCTCAATTTGAAGTCAGAGAAAAATAAATACACACTATGCTCCCTTGGAGGACAGAGCTCTGTCTTTGAACACACAGCAAATGTGACAAGATATGAACAAAATGTGAAGTCCTGTTTACAGAAAGCGAGCTCTCATGGAAAATACAGTAAACAGAAGGGACCAAGACAGTTGTACAGCCTAAAACAAAAAGCCAGCAAATAAAAAGCCAGAAAGTGTGAAAAACCAAAAAGCCAATGGTATGCAATGGGTCGAATGTATTCCCAAGGAAGCTTTCAGAATGCCCACAAGAAGTCTTTTCACAACCAGGCACCTACGCTTCCTGGTAGGCTTTGGCCGGAAAAAGAAAACACATAAATAATAGTTTTGGGAGAGGTCTACAAAAAACAGCAAATTCCTTGTCTGAAGACAAGAAAACTCTCACTATTTTACATGTGCACAGAAAACAGTAGAGGAAACTGGAAATGGCGTACCTGGATTGGAATTTACTTCAGCTTGCCGCTGAAAATGTACCCACCCCTACCTGTAAGGACTGCAGTATATGTTCCTGTTATTCCAAGATAATTCTATGTTTACTCCTTTACAACTTTTCTGTGATTGCCACTTTTACTTCTACAACTTAATTACACTGGTGTGTTAAGCTTTGCACTAAGCAGAGAGCTGCTAATAACATTATCATACCCCTTTTAATTCTGCTGCACCCATAATTTTTATTTTGATCATTGTCATTCCAATCAAGTAATTTTGTTGACTGTAGATGTAAAGCAGTGACTGTGAGTAAAGAGGTTACTACCATCAGTGCAGGATCGGTCTTATGTGAGACACTGTGCATGTATGAGACTGCTCAAGAAGAATGTTGTGGTTGTGTGTCTGTAAGTAATCATTTAAGTCGCCAAATGGGTGCTGCAGTTCAGTCATAATGTGAATGAAGGCTGCTATAACAGACTGGAAAATGGCAGTGGTGTGTGACTGGTCTTGTTGTGAACTGTATACGTAGCTGATTTAGCGCAGTTTGGGCAAATGATGCAAGTGGCCATGAATATTGTGAGTGGGATATGTGATGTGAAAAAAAGTTTGAGCGGCTGGGTCACGTTGAGAGGCAGAATAGAGTTTTGCATATTTGTGGGTGAGACGTGACTGAATGGCTCATGGTACTGATTGCATGGGTGAGTGACTTAAAATGGCCGTGATGGATGATGGTGTGAGCACGTTGGACAGTGAGCGGCTGCAGCTCATTGCTTGTGTAAGTAAAAGGTTGGATTCTGGCTATGGTTCTAGGAGGTTTCGTGAATGGTCAAGGGATACAAATGCCAGAGTAAGGAGGTGAGTGGTGAAGTTAGTGGTTGAGGTGAGAGGCAGTTGTCAGGAAAAGTTATCGTGTTTGTGCGATAGTGTGAGTGGTTAATGCTGAACGTAAGTACTGTTGCAACTGCCTGAAGGCAAGTGAATGCAGTAAGTGGTGCTGCCAGTGTGTAGCATAGTTGTGTTCTGAAAGGATGACTGGTATTGCATGTGGCTGAATGTGTGTTGTGATGTGTCTGGGAACAGGTGATGGAGGCAAGTGATATTGCATCTTGTGTGTTTATTGTCTCAACTGGTGTAATGGAATGAGGGAAGTCAATGGTTTAAATAATTAGTTCTGTGAGTGAGTTATCAGTTTTTGCTGATGTTGCTGTGTAGTACTGCAAGTGGCTGAATGGTACTTTGTGAGGCTGCTATGGTGAATAAGTGAGATGCATGATTAGTGTTGTGATGCAGTTATATGAGTGGTATTAAAAGTGAGCAGAAGGTATTAGGTATTATGTGGACAGATGAGCTTTGTTGCACAAGGCTAAGTGTGAAGCTTGGGGGGGGGGGTGAATCCCTGGAACAGGTGGTTGTGTGAATGGGTTATAATGAAATGGTGTTGAGGAGGATGTAGCCTAACAGCTAGGGCGGTCGATCTCTAATCTGGGGAACCAGGTTCGAGTCTCGGCAATGACGCTCAACATCCTGTGATTCTGGGCAAATCACTGCCTACAAAAAATGAATGTTTCATAGTGTAACGCGACTGGTGCTCATGTAAAGCGCCCTGATACCTATTACCTTCGGGTCAAGTTCGCGCTATATAAAACTATGAAAAAAATAAAAGTGAATCACTTAAGAAAGTAGCTTTGCAAGCAGCAGGTGTGAGTGTGGGGATAATTGATTCTGCCTAGTGCTGCATGTAGTGGAAATGTGGTCTGTGAGCAAAAAGATGGCATGGCAATTGGGTTCTGAATTGTACTGAGTGGTGAATAGTAAATGTTGTGGGAGTTGTGATGAGTAGATACTAAGTCTATGTAGGCGGTATCACCAATTAAGTGTTGAGCATGACCAGTGTCATGAGTGAACAAATGTTGATCTAGTGGTGTGTGCACACAAAGTAGTTCCCTTAAAAGCTAAAGACTAATATGGCACTGTGTGCTTTTTTAAACAATAAATGTTTTGCTTTCTGACAATTATTGTTTAAGATTCATATGGGCCTGGCAAGCTCTCTAACCACGTTTTGCAAAAAAAACAAGATAAAACAAAACGAGTAACAAAGTCAAAAGACCGGCGATTAGCACCAGGCCATTTGGTTTTACCATTACTCGTTTCGGCAGGTGAGTCCCGAACAAACAGTTCTGGTGTTGGCAGTACAAACAAAATTTAGAAGTTACCCCACAGCGCGTAACTATCAATATACTAATGGACTAGGCCTGGATTACAATGTGAAAACATGTTCTAAGGTGGAGGAATAGGTAAAAAGAGTGTTGAAGAAGGAAGGCAGCAGACAGGTGAGAAACATGTAAGATATGTGCAAGAAAGAAAAATATAAACGAGAGGGTGATGAAGGAAGAGAGGTCTGAAGGCAAAGATAGATACAGTAGACCAAGAATATGAAGAGAGCTGGGTAAAGCAGGCATTTAGGGTGTAAGATTATTGTGGAACATGATGACAATGAAAAGTGTAAATAGGAGAAAGGTGAGGCCATCCATTTTAATTTTCCAATCTATTACAGGGGCCCAAACAAGTTTCCCTAGCCTTCCACTCTTTCTTTTCATAGAGGCTCTTTTCCAAGTTGTACATAGCTAAGAGTCGTGATAACCATTGTTGAAATGTGGGGGGGTTAGGGTCCACCTATGCAGATGACAAACAGATTCTAGCCATAGCCATGGCAAGAAATAAAAATTCCCGGTGGGGGAGCAATGTTCCGTTTCTAGCCACACCTAAAACCATCAACTTAGCAGATAATTTTATTTGGATCCTCAGAGTTTGCCCTCTATAGCTCTCCCAAGAGGTTCCAAGGCAGGGCAAGAGGCAAATATGTGGACTATGTCTGCCTCGTCGCTTTGGCAACGGGGACAGAGAATACCCTCAGTCCCGCTCCATTGAGCTATTTTAGCTGGGGTGTAATAAAGCGAAAAAACTGTTTTAAAATGTTGTGCTTGGAGGCTCTTAAAATGGTGTAGCCAAGCTTAAGCGATGCCCTAAACTCGCCCCCTTCAATGTTCAGCTTCCGCTGCCATTTCTCAGAGTATTTTTCTAAATCATCGCTCTGTAGTTGACTCAGCTCTCCATAAATCTGGGCGATAGTACATCCATCAGGGTTTTGTACCCCTTCCATAACTGAATCTCTAGAGAAAGCTCTCGTTCTCCCCTTCTTCCTTACGATAGCGGACCGAATCTGGAGGAATTAAAAAAAAAACTGCGATCAAGGTTAAAAAGGATTTGGGCTTTCTCAAATGAGATTATACCGTCTGAGTCAAAGAGGTCTCCAATTGTTTTCACCCCTAAAGCATCCCACTGCCGCATAATTCCATCATGAAAGATCTGGGGTAGAGACGGATTCCAGAATAGAGTAGTCTAATAATTCATTATTCCTAACCCCAGCTTTTTCCTGACGCCAGTCCAGACCGCTACTGCAGTATCGAGGGTCTTGATTTACATTTTTTTGTAATAGCTGGCTTCACTGAACCTCAAAAGCCAGTTAGGGGCTTCTCTTTCTAGGAGTAATTCATATACATCCAGAGTAGCGTCATCCCTCCACTGGTCAGTGACATTTACGCCCAATAACCCTCGGATATCTTGAATCACCGTGGCCCAATAATATGTTTTTACATCAGGTACTGCCCAACCCCCTCTCTCCCTGGATTTAGACATATATCTAAGTGCTCTTCGCGTCTTCCCTTGAGCCCAAATGAATCGGTTAATCATTCTCTCCATTTCCTTAAACCAATGATTTTCAAATTTCAGGGGTATCGTCCTCAATAGATATAACATTTTCAGCAGAAATATCATTTTAATGATGTTACATCTTCCCACAATCGAAAGATGCAAATTATTCAGCCTATCAAAGTCTCTCTTGGATTTTTGAATCACGGGGACAAGGTTCTTTTCAACAACCTTACTTAATTCTTATGTAATAATAACCCCGAGATAGGTGGCGTATTCAATCAATCAATCAATCAGTGGTTTATAGAGCGCGCTACTCAGCCGTGAGGGTCGCAAGGCGCTGGGAGGGGGGGAAGAAGCTCCAGGGCAGTCGAAGAGCCAGGTCTTGAGGTTGTTTCTGAACGTGTGGAGAGTAGGGGAGTGTCTGATGTAGACCGGGAGCTCGTTCCAGGATTTGGCCGCTATGTAGGAGAAAGCTCTCCCGCCGGTTCTGTTTCTGCAGATGCGGGGGACCTCTGCCAGGGCGAGGTCAGCGGAGCGGAGGTTCCTCTTGGGTGCGTGGAAACAAACTCGGTCGTTGAGGTATTTGGGTCCGATGTCATCTTCAGTCACTCTTGGATCCGATATAGAGATCCTATCATTGACTACAATTTGGGTTTTTCCACGATTAAGTCGATAACCAGAGACCACCCCAGAGCATTCCACCTCATGCTCTATTTTTTTTAAAGCAGAGATGAATTTGTGACAGTTATTGCCAGGTCATCGGCATATCCCAAAATCTTAGTTTAGTTTCGAATAGGGAGGATACCCTTAATTGCCTCAATTCTCCTAATCAAAGGGTCGATATAAAAAGCGAATAGGAGGGCAGAACTGGGACACCCCTGCCTCGTCCCTCGCGTAATATCAGTTGAGTCGCTGTGCCCCCCCATCAATTGGAGTCGAATCTTAGGATTCCTGTATAGTATTTGAATGGCTTTGATACACCCCTTTCCTACCCAGAGTTCTCAAGTACAGCCCAAAGATAGCCCCACGAGACCCTATTGAACGCTTTCTCTGCGTCCAAGAGGTTAATCGCCATAGGATCTCGCATGACAGAGGTACCGTCAAACAGAGTACAGACTCTGCGGATATGTTCGGCCGTGCCTCTGCCAGGGATAATCCCGTGCTGGCGGGGCGAGATCACCTTCCCAATCATGGTGCTAAAGCGATTTGCTGGGATTTTTGCATCACTGTTCATTAGGTTGATTGGTCTATGAGAACCATGTTCATCAGGCGGCTTTCCTTTCTTTAAGAAAATGATCATGCTAGCTCCTGCCCATGATTCTGGAGGTGTTTCCCCACTCTGTGCCTGGTGCATTACAAAACTTAAGTCTTCTCCCAAAGTTGAAAAAAAAAACCTTATAAAATTCTAGTGGGATTTGGTCTGGCCTACAGACCTGAAGGCAGTCCCTTTACGGCTCTCTGAATTTCTTCATCTGAGAATCTATCCTCCAAAGCCCTTGAGTCTTCTGCTGAAAATGTCTCAGCAGTGAGCAAAGCTAAATATTCTTTTACATTCTTGGGTTCACTGAGCGTATTCTCCCTATATAGATTTTCATAATAACTATTTTTAATCTCTAAGATGTCTCCCCCGGTGGCTTTTTGTCTAGTCCTTACAGCTTACATGTGCCCAACTTGCTCACTAAATTCATAGCAAGATTGTCTCCAAGCCAAAAAGTTCCCTGCTGCTCTTGCTGCCATGATTTCCCTTGCTACAGCCTTAGCTAGCACTAATTTCTGGAGTTTCTTGTCTGTATTTGAGCCAGTGACAATAGCCCTAACCAGTTCTTCTTCCATGTCCATGATTGTTCTATGTATGGTCATAATCTCTTGCTTTGCTTTTTTATTCCGGTTCAGAGAGTAGCTCAAGGTTTCCCCCTGATACCAGCCTTGAGAGCATCCCATACTACCCCATATCCAGCACTTCCCCTATTGATCTCTAGAAATTCCTCAAGCCATTTGTTCATATGTTGAACATAGTTCAAGTCCTGCAGCAAGGCGCGTTCAAAGGTCCAACTGCGTTCCGATACCCCCCCATCACAACTTTGAACTTCTAGGACCAAAGGATTATGGTCGGAAATCACTTGAGGGAATTTCTTGATGATACAAATGGGGAGGAGAGAGGATGAAACCAAGAAGTAATCTAGCCGCGCTACAGCTCTGTGCAGTGCCGAATAGTATGGGCTGCCTGCCTCCTGTGGTTTCAGTTGCGCCCAAGCATCTATAAGCCCATTATCCTCCATCGTCTGAATTAGGGCCATGTGGTCTTTTTTTTTCCAGCCTGTATATTTACTTGGATTCCCCTTCCACAATCCTTCTGTGCCATTTATATTAAGATCTCCACATACAATGATCGGTAATGGCCACTTAGCCAATTCTGAGTTTGGAAAATTGAATATATTGGGGGTCATCCCCCGTTGACCCATAGATTGAACATAACGTAAAATTAGATCCCTGTTCTTGACATTCAACAATTACCCATCGACCATACCATCAGTTAGATGGGATTTAAACACAATACCCCTCTTCTAAGCTAGTATTGCTACCCCCCGCAACCTAGTCTCTTGTGTGGTGTGTGCTATCAATTGAAATCCCAACTGTTCTAGGAGAATCTTTTGCGACCCCTCAATATGCGTCTCCTGTATGCAAACTATATCGGCGTGTAGTGTCTTAAGGTGTTCCTTCACTATCCTACGTTTGGCAGCATCGTTCAACCCGCAAATATTAATTGTTGCTATACGCATGATGTATATGTAATACCACCTGTCCCCATTTCCTACTCTTCCTTTTTCTGTCACTTGCTTCCCCATACTACCTTCCTCAGAAGATGGTGTTTTTTTCATTTCCCCCCTCCCCAATCCCCCTCCAGATAAGCCTCAGCTTATCCCCACTCTGCCCTCCCTGTCCTCGTGACCCCCCTGTCCTCCTCCTCCCACCTACTGAAGTACTGGGTATTTTAGACCCAGCGGTGCAGGGGCACACACCCTTTGACTTCTGGGTTCACCCTGTTCCAGACCTACAGAAACACAGAGTCTTCTGGGTGAAGTCAAAGATTCGTTTATTGGCTGCAGACCAATTACAGGTATCCTAGAAGTACAACAGTGTGTATGTTCTCAGGAGACTGCTGAAAATCATAGGAATGGACTTCATCTTAAATACCCTTTTTCTTGCCTCAAGCATACATTCCTAGGTTTATGATATGGCCATTACAAGTATACATTACAAACGAAAAAGCAGAGTCATGATGACCATCCCACATTCCAGTTCGGCCAGCCCACAATGATTTACACAGTAAGGTTCAGATCCCACATCGGATGTCAATAGACCCCCCAATAAACATGAGCATCTCCTGTTTTGGGAAACAAGTCATAAAGCAGGAACAAGCAGGTGTGAAAGAGATTAGCCGGAGGATTGTGTAGAATGAAAGGGTTTTATGATGGGTCAAGCCCTGATGCTAATCACAGGTGGACGGAGGAAGGGGAGCTCGTGAGACCGGTTTGACCTGGGGCAGCAGAGCCAGCTGCCCAGGTCACAGAGAAGTCAGAGGAGAAGCCCATGTACTGTGAGGCCCGTATTTACTCCATTATAGCCTATGTGAGGGCAATGACAAGATGGCCACTGCTTCCAAAATGGAACCCGCGTAGTGAAGCAGAATAACGTGTACACAGTGCATTCATAGCTAGAACGATATATAAAGCACTTGTACATACCGCATTTACCATTTGCGGTTTGCTAATACCAAGATAGACAGGGGTAGGGCCCTGTTCCCTACGCGGTCCCAGAGATTAAAGTACGACAGACCCTCCTTTTGCCCTTACATAGGCAATCACTATACTCATCTTAATCCGAGTCCAGGTCAATGTTCACAAAGTCATGGAGATGTTGCTGTAGCATCATCCTATTACTTAGTTCGTCCCTCGATACAGGTTTCCTTACACATAAGGTAGCACAGAGGCCACATATCGCAGGAGCACACTGTATGCACAGACAGAACAGGAAAAGAATGGCTAAGATCATTCCAATGACCATCAGAACTTTCCAACCCCAGGCGGATATCAATTCCCAGAACCACCCCACCAGTGACCAATCTCCTTTATCCACGTGTATGGATTCAGATATTTTATGGAGTTTGGAGATGGCTTGATACACTGTTGGAGCATTATCTGGTATGAAAATGCAGCAACTGGATTGGATGACCTTGCATACCCCACCGCGGTCTGCAAGAATAACGTCTAGAACCATGCGGTTCTGCAAAGTCATAAGGCGATCCGCTTGGAGCTCAGCCGTCAGATTACCAAGGGCACCAGCCGTTACATTGACAGTGGATTCAACCACACGAGTCAGCTGTCTTAGGTTCCTACTATTGACCATAGGTCCCCAAAACGGCAGGAAACCCAAGAAGAAGTCTCCCGCTTCCTGACCCGCAGTGTCTTCCTTACTAATCACGCCTCTCACAACTCTGGTCTTGTGATAGTCAGAGGCAGCAGTAAATGTCGGCGGTAGCAAGTTCGCAATATAACATGTGCCCGAGAAATCAGGGGGCAGCCATCTATATGCTCGGTCATTACAGATGAAATATGTGCCCTTGGCAGCCAAAAACGCAGGGGAAAACTGTGACGGGAAAGTGTACGTTTCAGTACAGTCACTTCTTCCCAGTTGAGCTCTAGGATTCTGACCATTACCCTGTAAGCAGAACCGACCCATGTGGGGTACGACCCAGATTGGAGATGAGATTTTTCGCTGTCTTTCACCCAGACTAATACTATACCCCGTCGCGTTCCATCCTACATAAGGTCTCAACTCTTCTTTGGGAATGGATGAGTATGCATCGATATCCCTACTCATATCGGCAACTCCTTTCATCAAAGCCTTATTATTGGTGATAGGTCTGATGGAACGCGGTTGGCGAGGGGAGTACGTATCTAGAGCATAGAGAAACATGGTCTGGAATGCCCATGACGATCCATTGTAACTATACGGCAGCACCAGGTAGGGAATACCCTTGTTAATGGTATGTGGCATTAACCCGCACACCCAGCAATTAGTCGTATTCATTACCAATTGGTGCTGGTGCAAGAGCTGGATAAACGAGTTATTTACAAACTCTGATCGTCTGGTCTGTTCGTGCTCAGGCAAAGGGTGAAAAGAGTGAGAGGAGGCAGTAGAAAGAGGTATAGGCTGTTCAGTGGGTGCAATGGGTGCAATGGGCTTTTGAGCGGAGAAAAACACAAATCCTACGATAAACATTGTGATACTACACAGTGTAAAAAGGCACAAAAATACAAAACATTTACTTTTTACAATTCTACACATCCTTGCGTTAAAGTTCATTTCCTCAATCGGTCTCTCCATCTTAAAAAACTCCATCCTCTACTCGGGCCGCTCGCGGCGGATGAGTGTCTTCTGCTAAAGGGCACGCCTGTCAGTCCAGGGAAACGCCCTAGACCAACCAGAACCGTTGACCTAACGTCTTCAGCCTGTACCCCAAAGTCTTGGCACCGCGACCCTGCGGCAGAACCCGGATGGTGGTTCGAAAAACAAAAATCAAGAAAGTCCTTCAGATGGGAGAGCAAAAATGTCAAAAAGGAAATAGTAAGGAAATCTTTATTTGTCCATGGGCCTTGGTCTCAAATTATAGCGGAGACGGCCAGGTGCTGTTTGGTCTTGAAACAAAAGTTCAGGCTCAGTGGTGTCCAGTCGATTTGATGGTGGCACAGCTTCTTGCAGAATATTGTCACTCTCTTGGTCTGAAACTGTGTCTTTTAGGCGTGCGTCACTGAATGGTACAAAACGAGGCACAGTGTCTGTCTCAGAGTCGACGATACCCTCCTTGACCCACTGGTCATATGGCAGAGGCAAAGGGACTACTTTGCAGTGGGTACCATGGATCCAGTGCTTCTTCCCTTTTACTCGCACCGCTGATCTTGTCGACAGGAGCACAAGGTGAGGGCCGATCCAGCGAGGCTCGTCGTTGCTCTTACGCTGGAAATTTCGGACCAGGACCCACGAGCCAGGGTTGATAGGGTGTCCAGGAGGTTCAGAAGCTTGGGGAAGAGTATCATGTATCTGTTGGTGCAAAACACGCAGTTTAACAGTCAAATCATACAGGTAATCGAGTAGTACTGGATGCTCAATCTCACTAAACTTCGTAGGCCTCGGTACACCCCATACGTTGGCCGGGCGGCCAAAGACGACCTCGTAAGGGCTAAGTCCCACTCGTGAGTGTATGGTCATTCTGGTGGACAGGAGTGCTAAAGGCAGAGCGTCAGGCCATTTAAGACCGGTGCTCGCCTGAATTTTGGCCAGCTTGAGCTTTAAGGCTCCATTGTAGCGTTCTACTAATCCAGCTGATTTGGGGTGATTTGCAGCATGGAACTTCTGCTTTATCCCTAGCCCTTCACATACATTCTTCATCACTTTACCCACAAACTCACTTCCATTATCACACCACACCATTCTTGGCATTCCAAACCTAGGGAAAAATTCCTTTACAAGGGCTTTGGCTGTGGATAGGGCAGTGTTATCTTTCAGAGGATAAGCCTCTATCCATTTTGAGAAAGCACAAACAACCACCAGTACATATTTCAGGTTGTTGCATCTTTCCATGTGAATAAAGTCCAGCTGCAAAACTTCGAATGGACATGATGGGGGTGCAAAGTGACCAGCTGGAGTTGGGGTTCCCCTACCAGGGTTGTACTTCAAGCATACCATGCAATTCTTGACCACATTCTCTGCACACTTGGGAATCCCAGCATTCTGCCATACTGGAGCCAACAACTTGCATATACCTTTCGTACTGATATGTGCCATTCCATGTGCCATAGTAACCACTGGAAGCACATATGCATCAGGCAACAACCATCGCTTATGTTCTGTCAGATCAATCCAACAACCATTCTCATCCAACTTACCCATACTTTCTCTCCACTTGCTTAACTCTTCCTCTGTGGCTTCGGCTTGAAGCGACTTCACACTCTCTATTGTGTTCTCACACATTCCCACATCATTAACCCATCTTGCGGGGCCTGCAACATACATTCTAGTCTTCACATTCTGTGCTGTTTCTTTCGCGGTCTCATCAGCAAACGCATTCCCACGTCCAACATCATCTGTGACTTTCCTGTGCGCACTGCATTTCATGATCGCAACTTGCAACGGTAGGGTCAGTGACTCAAGGAGATCATTCACCAACTTGCCATTCTGAATTTTAGCTCCATGCGACGTCAGGAACCCGCGCTCCTTCCACAGTCGCCCAAAATTATGAGCCACGCCAAAGGCGTACTGGCTGTCTGTGTATATATTTACTCTCATTCCTTCAGATAACACGCACGCTCTCGTGAGGGCGATTAATTCCGCTGCTTGGGCCGAATTATGTGGCACTCGTGCAGTTTCCACGACCGTGTGTAAAGTCGTGATAGCATATGCAGCAGTCGTGTCACCATTAGGGAGTTTGAAACATGAACCATCCACCCATAAAGTGCCATCACACTCAGTCAGGGGAGTATCTTTTAGATCTACTCTCCCTTTCGTCTCTTCTTCTGTTCTGAACAGACAGTCATGTTGCTCAATCTCATCTGAGTCTGCTGGAATTGGCAACAATGTAGCTGGATTCAGCGTATTGCATCTCTTTATGTGTATGTGATTTGCTAACAGTGTAAGCTCATAACCTGATAATCGCGCACTAGTCAAGTGTTGTGTCTTGGTCCTATTTAATAATGTGTCTACTGCGTGTGGAACCATAACAATCAATGTATTGTCCATTACCAAACCAGCAGATTGTCGGATAGACATTGCTGCAGCAGCTGTCGCTCTCAGACAGCTTGGCAATGCCCTCGCTACAGGGTCCAAGGTTGATGAAAAATATGCGCATGGGCGCGGTCTGTCGCCAAAAGGCTGTGTTAAAACTGACAACGCACATCCATCTTTCTCGTGAACATACAATGTAAAAGGTTTGCTGTAGTCAGGAGTGCCCAACACAGGTGCTGAACATAATGCATTACGCAATTCCACAAAACTTTTCTGGCACTCTTCAGACCATGGGATAGGATTCGGTGTGTCTTTGCATGTTAAGGCTACTAAAGGTTTTGCCAACAAAGAAAAACTAGGGATCCAATGCCTACAGTATGAAGTGATGCCCAAGAAAGCACGCACTTCTCTCTGTGTTCTTGGCACACTCAACTGTGCAATGGCTTGAATTCTTTCTGGGGTCAGTTTCCTTCCCTCCTTCGATAAGAGATGACCTAAGTAGATCACTTCTTGTCGACAATATTGCAGCTTAGAGAGAGACACCTTGTGATGGAAAGCGGATAAATGTCGCAACAGTGACAATGTGGCTTCTTTACAGATCTTTTCAGTATCCGCGGCAATTAGTAAATCGTCCACGTACTGAATCAGGATAGCGCCACTAGGTAAAACAAGTGCATCAAGCTGCGCTTTCAAAGCTTGACTGTATATTGATGGACTTTCACAGTAGCCCTGGGGAGCGCGTTTGAAGCGGAAGCTTCGGCCTCCCAGACTAAAGCCAAAAATGTCTCTGCTCTCTTCTGCAATTGGGATGCTAAAGAAAGCATTCTTTAAATCGATCACTGAAAACCATGCAGCAGAGGCTGGAATCATCGTTAACAAGGCAGTTATATCAGGGACAACCGGAAACTGTGGCACAACAATCTTATTAACCTCTTGTTCTGCTTGGGTTTTCGGATCAGATAGAACCCGCTCAGCAGAGCCTCTCTAACCCAAACCAGAACGTTACCCCCTCCCTAGGGCCTATTCACACCTAAATAACCACATATATGTACCACCTAAGGACAGGGAATTCCTACTATATATACCAAGACCTACAAGTCACAGCCTCGCGGTCCCAAACGGACCCAGGACTTCCTGCCCAGACGGCAGCCACAGACTTCCTGCCCAGACGGCAGTCACAGCCTCGCGGTCCCAAATGGACCCAGGACTTCCTGCCCAGACGGCAGCCACAGCCTCGCGGTCCCAAATGGACCCAGGACTTCCTGCCCAGACGGCAGCCACAGCCTCGCGGTCCCAAACGGACCCAGGACTTCCTGCCCAGACGGCAGCCACAGCCTCGCGGTCCCAAATGGACCCAGGACTTCCTGCCCAGACGGCAGCCACAGCCTCGCGGTCCCAAACGGACCCAGGAGTTCCTGCCCAGACGGCAGCCTTAGACAAGTCACAGCCTCGCGGTCCCAAACGGACCCAGGACTTCCTGCCCAGACGGCAGCCACAGACTTCCTGCCCAGACGGCAGTCACAGCCTCGCGGTCCCAAACGGACCCAGGACTTCCTGCCCAGACGGCAGCCTTAACACGAGTTCATCCTATAATTACCACGACATAATCAGTGTTACTATATATCAGACCACACAAAGACAGCTAGTTGAGCACAACTTGTTCCCCAGTTCGAAGGGCTCCTTTCTCCCTTATTCAGTTACCACCTACCTGATCAGGATTAACATCTGTCCATGTCAAGTCACAGCTGACTAGAAGAATAGGTTACCCTCTTACACAAGAACACGTAGCACATATTGCTTGACTACTTTATTTAGTTATTACATACACACTCACGGAACATAATACATATCACATATCCTGCAAAGAAAAGTGAAAGATTGAGTTGTACACTCTAATAGTAAGGGGTTGACATCACCTTGGTCGTATGTAGCCTGCACTCAATGGTCATCTAGGTTCCCTTCTCGTCTGCGCCTCGGCTTCGCCTGGAAGTCACACCTCCGCAATCACGGGTTTACTCCCGTCTCCCTCTCCGAGTCACTGGGACCTCTTCCTCATCGGCTACTCTCTTCTCTTTGGAATATCTATTTCTCGTTTTTTCTCCACCTCCAAGTTTGTCATCTGTCTTCCCTGGAATAAGTAGCAGCTTTACTACTAACGGCCAGGTGCCGCCCATGGACTAGAAGCAAGTGCCAGTATCTGCCTCAAACTTTCACTAATATAGATGTGCATTTCCTCATGGAAAATTCCAGCCCGTAACCTGCCGCCCACCAAATTCTTGTACCTCCCCGTGCCAAGGACACGTTCCCAGCCGGCCAGCCTGATGTAGTGTCTTCGGCATGAAGAAAAATACAATCCTTCGATAAGGGCCGGCCTGAACCGGTTCTCTCCAAGCGAATAACACCTCCTAACTAAAACACTGCCTATGACCTAGAAACATCCCAAGCTGCCAGAGCAGGAGGAAAGATGGAGTCTCTCCCGTTTAAGGCCTACCAGGCCTGAATTCAGCACGGCTCCATGAAATACCCTCACTACAGAACAGATTACCCCTAATGCTAACGAATCTATCCCCTAGGATGTATATGCAAACCCTGATCTATGGGGAAGAACACAGGATCATGTCGAAGTGCCTAATAAATAGGCTCTATACACTACTCTAACCCTTAGACTTGAATGGGAAGAGACTGAAGTCACCTAAATCACCCTTCAACACAATAGGACCGGAAAAATCGAGCAGTACACCTCTCTAAGATCAATCACAAATCTGTAAACAGGTGGCTGTGAAGGGTCCGTTCGTTTTAAGACAGGTAAAATCGGACTATTGCAAACGTTGCCTCTTGTCTCTTCAATCACACCCTTATTAATTAAGTCGCTGACAATGTCTAACAATGCTTTCTGGCCTTCATTAGAGATCTTGTACTGGGGAATACGTGGCAGTCTGACATTAGCCTTTAAAGTCACCACATATGGCGGTATCTCCAAGAGGCCCACATCATTGGGACCAGTAGCCCAAAGGGCATCCGGAAGGGATGATAATTCAGGTGGCATTGTATTTTTAGACAAATACATTGGGGAAATCACTTTCTTGCCTAATGTAAGTTGTACTCCTGAAGGAGAACAATACAATGTAGCGTGCAATCTTTTCAACAAATCTAATCCCAGTAAATTCTCACCACAACCTGTTGTTAGGATCAGGGGTGCTTTCAGCTCGCAAGGTCCAACAGAAAGTGACATGGGACTAGAAATCGGGTTCCTAACCGGGGCGCCAGAAAAACCTACTGAAACATTTATATCGCCAGACAAAGGTGCGCCAGGGAGTTTTGAATGCATGATTGAACTCTTTGCAGCACCAGTGTCTAGCAGAAAAGGCTCCGTTACATTTGCTGTAGTTACCTCAACATACGGTCCACTCTGATCCACTGGCACTGAAACAACTCCCTCTCTCTGTCTATGGCTGTCCTAGTAATCATTACTTTCTGCATCACCATCCTCTGCATAATAATCATTATTATAATACTGGGCCGTATTACTAGTCGCGTTAGCTTGCTGATCAAAGCTATTGATGGTATTTTGAGGCGGCAGAGGACGCGCGTTCTGGGGAGCATTTCCACGCCCTCTGCCTCTAGGAGCTTGCTGACCACCCCTACCTCTTGCGCCATACGCATTACCGTTCCGCTGCATTAATTTAGGGCAACTATATTTATAATGACCTTCCTCTTTGCAGTATGAACATTGGTTGGGACCTACAGGGACACGTGGTTGATAATACCCGTTCATTTGCTGATTGTTCTGAAACTGTTGGGGTTGGTGATAGACACCTTGGGGTTGTCTATAATTATTCTGACCTCCACGTGGCGGATAGGCCTGCTGTAAAAGGACCTTTGTCTTTAATTCCTTCGTTTTCTTTTCTGTTCTATCTTTCTCGTCTTTATCTCTGTTTTCATAATACTGTGCAGTAGCCAGTATTTGCGCTGAAGAAGAAACAGCCCAAGAACTTTCTGAATCTTTTAACTTTTTACACAGGTCAGGAAGTAGATTCTGCACAAACTTATCCACAAACAACCGTTGGCCACCCTCAGTACTCATATCTTGCCCACTGTGATCAATAAACGTTTCTTCAAACCTAGTAAAGAAGTCTGACACTGTCTCATCTTTCTTCTGCTTACATGCAGATAGCTTGTCCCAATTTACGCGCATCGCAGGCATTATTGTCTTCATATACGTGATGATTCTACCAGGCAGTTCAGCTACTAAAGGTTCTGGTTTCGCGCCACCAGTTTGTCTAGCATCAGCAGCAATAATGTTAGCCCATGTATCCCCTAGTTCTGCATCGTGATCTACATTACGAATTGACCCCCATAGAGGCTGTGGAACAACATTACCAAACAACATGTCTATGTCGGCCAGATTCATAACGCATGACCCTGCCGTCTGTGACAACTCTTTATAATAACCTGCTGGGTTTTTACGGGGATCAGGTAAGGACTGCTTAAGTGCTAACACCTCAGAGCGCTTCCATGGAACATGCACCCAAACACGCTGGAAATGCGCTGGCACAGCGGCGATACCGGCGTTAGCATCAGCTGCAACTGCTTCCTTCCATACCGGGGGAACTTCTCTCATGGGGTATTGTCGCGCTTTTACCTTTTTCCCCACAAGGACATCTTGTTCAAACAATGACTGTTGACAATCATCATTCCTGAAGGACAATACAACCGCAACTGCTTTATCTACTTCGCGGTCTACAATTATACCAGTTCCAAAATCAAACCTCACTCTACACAATTCCTGCGGGCTCGGATTTTTACCACTATCCTCCAATTCTTCACAGAGAATTTCGCACATTTTCTCAAACACATATCTCTGTTTTGGGGCATCCCATTGATGGAAAACGTTGACAACTGATTCCACATCATACAGTGAAGGGAAAACAATCCATCTACGCGCCATGTTATCTATTACCTTTTTCTCATCGGGGTTAGGCAATTGACTGCGCAGTTGCTTACGCTGTAAACCAGGAGTCGCACCAGATGACTCAAAGAGAGGAGACATTAATGTAGTAACCACATTAGCTAAGCGCTGTCGCGCTGAAGGAGAAGCTGAGGCGAAAACAGGGGGATAAACAGAGGGGAGAAAAGAGGATGTAGAAACAGGTACTGGAGTGGTGCAAGGAAGAGTGTCAGAAGAGGCAGCTGCTGTATTAGGCAAAGTCGCAGGAAGTGCGGGGGCAGTTGGAAGCACAACTGGCGGCCCTTGAGAGGGCTGCGCTACATGGATAAGAGCCGGCTGCAAAGCAGCTGGCGGTTGCGGCAAGGCTTGCAGTATATTCACTGGAGGTGGCATATTCACAAGCTGGGGAGGTGCCGTGGCATTTTGAGCATACGGGGGTGGCGAACTCAACAAATGTGACATCAGGGGATCTTTCTCCTTTTCTTCTAACTCATTCTGCTTAGAATGTGGTAAAGCTGGGTAACATTTGTCAATCCCTAACTTGCGCTGCCTGTGCAATTGCTCACTCATCTGCTCCTCCTCATTGTCTTTAAATTGTACAGCTGCTTGCATTACTGTCATACCTCTCTCTCTTTTATTCTTTTTCGCTAGCTTAATTTCCTTCTGTTTGGCTTCCTTTCGCCATAAGCGGAAAGAGTCAAACATCGCCGGCCGGGCTTTCTTCTTAAACAATTTAATTTCCAAATTATCTAAAATATCGGTATCAAAACTACCATTTTGGGGCCATTTTAAAACACCGTCTTTCCTAGTGTAGTGGATCCATACTTCGTTATATGCAATGGGGCCTACGCCATGTTTTACATAGAGCTCATAAGATGGAGTTCCAACCGGAGGAACCGGACATGATTCCTCTAGCTGGAAATCTTTTCCACAACCCAAACAGAATAATCTACCAAATATTCTAGAACCAGGCATCTTTGCTCACTAGTCTAGATCCAAACGTCCAAGGATTATCGATTACGATAGTCTCGTGAATACACGAATCCTCTGGCTTTGGCGTTTGCAAACTCCAAATTACCAAATTACCAAATCAAACGATCCCGAAGGATACCAAACAAATGGGAGACGCTCCACTTATACTTAACTGAATATTGCTGATCGATGGCGTCACCAGAAGACTCTCTCGATTGTTTCGCTCTCTCAAACTCGTCAAGGGTCCAAAACAGGTCGATTAATCAGGGCAGCAGTCCTTCGTAGCCGTCGGGACGCGGAGAACCTCGCAGAAAAGACTTTCGGACCACGTCGACATGCAGGGGTCGATGAAGTGGCGGCCTTCCTCCGGAATTTCCACACGAAGCTCCTCACGAACCTCTGGCTTGGACTGGTACCGCTGAAATCGTCCCGAGTTGGGCGCCAAACTGAAGTACTGGGTATTTTAGACCCAGCGGTGCAGGGGCACACACCCTATGACTTCTGGGTTCACCCTGTTCCAGACCTACAGAAACACAGAGTCTTCTGGGTGAAGTCAAAGATTTGTTTATTGGCTGCAGACCAATTACAGGTATCCTAGAAGTACAACAGCGTGTATGTTCTCAGGAGACTGCTGAAAATCATAGGAATGGACTTCATCTTAAATACCCTTTTTCTTGCCTCAAGCATGCATTCCTAGGTTTATGATATGGCCATTACAAGTATACATTACAAACGAAAAAGCAGAGTCATGATGACCATCCCACATTCCAGTTCGGCCAGCCCACAATGATTTACACAGTAAGGTTCAGATCCCACATCGGATGTCAATAGACCCCCCAATAAACATGAGCATCTCCTGTTTTGGGAAACAAGTCATAAAGCAGGAACAAGCAGGTGTGAAAGAGATTAGCCGGAGGATTGTGTAGAATGAAAGGGTTTTATGATGGGTCAAGCCCTGATGCTAATCACAGGTGGACGGAGGAAGGGGAGCTCGTGAGACCGGTTTGACCTGGGGCAGCAGAGCCAGCTGCCCAGGTCACAGAGAAGTCAGAGGAGAAGCCCATGTACTGTGAGGCCCGTATTTACTCCATTATAGCCTATGTGAGGGCAATGACAAGATGGCCACTGCTTCCAAAATGGAACCCGCGTAGTGAAGCAGAATAACGTGTACACAGTGCATTCATAGCTAGAACGATATATAAAGCACTTGTACATACCGCATTTACCATTTGCGGTTTGCTAATACCAAGATAGACAGGGGTAGGGCCCTGTTCCCTACGCGGTCCCAGAGATTAAAGTACGACACTACAATGTGAGAAAAGTAGACCTAAGGTCTCTGTGATGGAGCCTGAGTGTCGGCCGCCCTTGTTGCCAGCCTCCTAGATGTTTTACTGGGTTTTTTCCCCACCCTTTTTAATTTCATTACCCTCCAGTGATCCTCTCATCAGTGATACGTGCATACTAGTTTTTCTTCCACAGAATACACCACCAGAGTACTGGGCTATTCTAATAATAATAAGGTGAAATAAATAAAATGTCAATTGTTTCCCCCACCTTACTTGACTCTAACTACCCTAACGAGCATCATTATGTTTTTAGTTTCTCAGTATAATCTTTGACTTGAATCTCTGAGGTAAAGACTCTTGTAATGTTCTTGTGGATAATCTTTACTCGGGCCGGATTCATCAAGTATACGCTTGTGCTCCCAAGGCTTGACAGGGCTGGATCAGTTCTCTTAATCTCCATCGTCGTTCCACGGTAACATGGCAAAAATCCGGTTTCGCGAAGAAGGACTGGTTCTCATAAGTCCATCTAGCATTCGGGCGGGCCTTAGCATATACTTCCTCTCGGAGCAGAAAATTCCCAAAGTAAATTAGTATTGCCCTTGGCATTGCAGTTCCTTCTCTGCCAGGTTGTAAAGGTTTTCTCAGGGTCATAGGAAAGCGGTGAACCCGCTGTATCTCTACCTCCCAATTCCAGTGCTGGAGTTCTGGAAAGGCTCCCTTCATCACTCTCAGTATATAGGCCCGCAGATCATCCCCTTCTATTCCTTCTCCAACCATGTATCCGAAGGTTATTGCACCTTTGCCTATTTTCAAAATCTTCCATTTTCCATTGAAGATCCGTGAACTGTGTCGCATAAGTTTCCGCCTGCGCCTGAGTTCTGACCAGGCCAACTTCAAGGGTACTTGTGCGCTCTTCAACGTGCGTCAGTCTTGAGTTTATATCAGTGCAAGCCTTAGCCATTTTCCACACCGCGCCCTGGAGTTTCTTTGTTGCCAATCTGTTTTTCTTTCTATCCATTCGGGTCTCTTCCTGCAGTTGCTTTATAGATTCATAAATCATTTTCAAAGAAGGTGCAGCGTCTTCCTCCTACCCTGAGAGATCTGTATAAACACTCCTAGTAACCAAGTAGTCCCATTTTAGGTTAGGGTCTACATTAGATCTGATGTTGTCTTCTACGTCTCTTTCCAATGTATAAGATTCTCTTTGTTTCTTCAGGGAACTCTTTTTCCTAACAACCGTACCCTTCTTTAGGGTACTGAGACTAGAGCTGGAGAACTGCACATTACTGCTATCTTCAACCTCAGAGGAGCTAGCTTCGGAACCATCAGTCACCGAATAAAATGTGTCCCCCAAATCCAGAGTATCCTCCAACCCCTTACAACCTGTTGCCTCTTCGACTAACATGCTAGTGTCCAATTGGTCTGCAATGCCCGCTGGCCCTTCCTGTGCCATGGAGGAGTGGGTTACCTTGACAGGATTATCTCCCCAAATTGAGGCTGACAGAGACAAGATGGCGCCTGTCTGACGGCCGTGCTGGTCGCCCCTTGCTGCCGGGAATGTCTTAAGGGACATAAGGACTTTTTACCACCCCTAAGAAAAACATTTTCAACCCCCTCCATGATAAGATGATAATTTATTTATTGTTCAGTTAGTTAAAACCGTAACAATATTACATACACTATTTAGAAAAAGAGAAAATTGCATAAAAGTTACATTATTCTAAAAATCGTCATAAAATATAAAGTATTCTTCATGTTTTATCATTGCTCTGCTTTAGCTTTCAGTTCTTGTTTATGAATACGTTAAAACGTAATCAATTTGCAGTCCATTTGGGGGAGTCGGTAGAATCCAGTCCTCTTTTAATAGCTGTTCTACACGATTTTATGCCTCTATCCAAGAACGCTCTCCGTAATAATGTAATTCATGCTGGTTGCGGTATCTTACAGTGGCATACAAGATGAACCAAATCTTCCTTTTTTATAACCACAATGCCAGCAATTTTCGTTTTCCGTATGCATCCAATGTGGGGCGTCCGCAAGAGTAGGGAACTGTCCAAACCGCAATGTTACTAATTTCCTTTTTGCATAGCTAGAGAAAGTGGAATCCAAATAGGCCGCTTGTTTCAGTGTTTTATAAGTATTAATCACTGTCCAAGAATGAGTTCTTTTAGAAAAAATGCCTTTATCAACCAGCAACGAGTGGAACTTTGCAGCCTTATTTAATGTTAATTTAAATGTTTGGTAGGACATATGTTTATTCCAGAGATCAGTAGTGCAGGTAACCTTTAGCGCATGTTCCAAAAATGTATAGGCTGGCGAGTGTTTATCCTGTTCCATTTCCTTCCATTATGATTCATTAAGGTTATTTTCCAATACATCTTGTTTTATCTGATACCATACTTTTATGTATGTGTAGAGTCTGCCCAGTGCTTCGTTCAGTAGCCCGAACTCTAAGCGCATCTGTGCTGGTGAGGCAGTCTTCGGGAGCTGAAGAACCTTTTTATAAATACTTGTTATTAATTTGTTTAGTGTTTCTGAATCCTTCCCATGCATTGCAGCACTGGCATATGATAGTGTTGGCAGTGCTTTAGCAGAAATAGTCGTCTGTAATGGTCTTAATGAAGGTCCATCCAGTTTCTTTGCAAGTGCTTTAAAGGCAAATGTTAGGGCCCCTGCTCTCTGCGTCATATATTTATTCTGGTCTCGAAATGATAATTTATCGTCAACATAAAATCCCAAATATTTGTAGCATGATACATTCTCTAGCAGATTACCTTTCAGTCTAATGTTGTGATTCGAGGCCGTTCGATTTGTAAAAAGCATAGATTTGGTTTTTGAAAGATTTAGTTCCAGTTTATTTACAGACAGAAATTCAGAGAGTTCATTTAGTAGTCTTGTCAAGCCTACCTTAGTCAAGCTTAAAAGAACAATATCATCTGCGTAAGCAAGATGCGACAATTGTAGTTTGCCCAACTTCGGTGAATGTGAATTAATTCAGTCAAGCTTTCTCGAAAGGTCTGAGATGAATAAATTAAATAGGTGCGGAGCCAGTACACACCCCTGTTTCAGTCCCGTGTTGGTATACACTTTTCTGGATATTCTAGCACCATTTCTAAGCTTCATGCGTGCCCAGGTATCTGTATAAAACAGGAGTAGACCCCTTAATATTCTCTCCGGTATATTCCAGGATTTTAAATTAGACCACACGAGTTTCCGGTCTACGCTGTCAAAGGCAGCTTTTAAGTCTATGTAACAAAGGTGAAGATCCTGTTTTCTGCTTTTGCATCTTTCAGCAGTCATTGAAATGGACAGGATATTTGTGATAGTTCCAATGCCCTTTCTAAATCCTGTTTGATTTTTTGGTATTAAGTTACATACTCTTGACCAGTCAGCTAGATCTTTAAGGATTAATGAGGCAAAATATTTTGCTTCAACGGCCTGTAGGGCGATTAGCCTATACGTTTTTGGACTGGATCTGTTGTCGCCTTTTTAGGTAGGGGTAATGATTGATCCCTGCCAACTTGCTGGGACCTGATTATTAATTTCTACGTCAGTATAAAGTTTCTCTAAGACCGAGCTCCAATACTCCGAATCATGTTTAAAAGTAGCTTGCGGCATGCTGTTAGGGCCAGGAGCTCTGTCACTTTTGCCTTTCTTTATTATGTTTGTTATTTCTTCTGTTGTGTAAATCAATTGTTTTGTCTGTGACATCAATTCATTCTCGATAGTCCACATTACAGTCGGCAATTGGCAAGTGTCCACGTCTTGGAGTTGTTTTTCTTTAAATTTATCCCTGAGGAAATTAACCCATTCCTGCTCTTGTATGTACGATGTTAAGGCGTTTCGAGGTCTCGACAGGTTGTTTATTGTCTGCCAAAATGTATTTAAATTTGAGTGTCTTACATTGTAGATTAGTTTAGACCAGAAACTCTCGGCTTTCACTTTTTAAAATTCCCATATTCTCTTTTTGAATTGTTTTCTCAGTTGTTGAAATGTTTTCTCAGCATAACCCTTGGATTTGTCTAATTGCAGATTCCTTTGTGCTTTTCTTAGTTCTCTCTTTAGCATTTGCAGATCATTTGGTCGATTTTTTGTCTGTTCGTATGTTTTAACCCTAATTTCTGGGTCTTTCATTATTTCTGCTAATTTATTTAAAAATTTCGACCAAGCTTGTATTTTGTTCGTGGGTTCTGTTGTATGTTCTGCCAGGAGACCCTTTATTGTTAAAAACAAATTTGTTTTGTTTGTGTTTGTCCATTTCAGACGTTTTATATTAATTGAGGTAATTTAGCCCTATGGGGCATAAGTAAGATGATATCTTGGTGTGTTTAAGTTAAAGATGATGTGCTGCATTGAGTGATCACTCAAGGTGGTGTACCCTAGGTAGAAGCAAGCTAATGTTGGCAACAAAGGAAGAGTTATAAGTGTAAAATCTAACATTGAATGCGCCCTTGGACCGTAATACGTTGCGTCCATTCTTCCGTTAAGGACCCGCATACCTTGAAATTTAAGATCTGTTACTAGTTGCTGACCAATGCGGTCCACACGATACATCTCAGCGTGATGTTGCTGTGGAACACACCCAAATGAGTTATCTGCTGTTAGAATTTCATCTTCATCTGGCGTAAATATTAAATTGGAATTAAAATCTCCTGTCACTATTAGATTCCAGGTCAGCTCACTACAACGTAGTCTTGATATTGTTTTAATTAGAAGGGCATTTTTCCCCTTTTTTATTTGAGCCTTCGGTTGTGTGTAGTAATTCATTAGTAGCATTGTTTTACCTGTACTTGAGTGTTGTTCTGTGAATTGTACAATTTGTATACTGGGTTCCGGAGATTTCAACTGTTCCATTGTTATTTTTATAGCTGTCGATACATAAACTATCAATCCTCCTACTGCCCGACCATAATGCTTGCATTTTTCTGCAGCTACTGTATGGTGTGTATAACCCACTAACGGAATCTCTTCCTGTGACCAAGTTTCCTGCAGGGCTATTATATCGCAATCTGCCCCCTCCTTAAGTGGAAGGCCTTCGTCAAGTAATTGCCTGGCTCCAGCTATGTTCCAAGATAGCATGTGTATTGCCTTTGTTTCAGAGGTGGTAACCATAGCTCTCTTATGCCAGACACTACATTTGTTGTTCAATTTACTGGGTAGCCAGTTCCATTGATCTTGATTTTGTTCAGTATCCCCATGTGTTCCTTTTACTGACCCATCTGGAGTCTGAGCTATATCACCCCTGCCCTTTGCATTATGTAGAATTGAATATACCTGTGCAGATAGTGCCTTATGATTTGTTATCCTTTTCGAGTCCTGCTTTTCAATTTCTTTCAGTGAGAAAGGATAGCGAGGTCTTACCGATGCTTTTAATTGAATTCCCCAGGCGGAAAATTAACCTGAACTTCTTATTATTAACTGTGCTAACTCCGGTGTCTGCCATGTAGTTAATGTTCGTTCTTTTATTGTGTTGTTTTCTCCTGGAAGAAATTGGACCGATACAAGATCTAACGATTGTATGTATTTTAGTTCCTGAATTTCAGCCATGAGTTTCATGATATTGCCTCTATTTAAGATATCACAATTTCCTTGCGTTTCATATTCTGGGGTCCATATTAGCTGGTGAGCTACCTGGGCACTAGTTGTCATTCCCTTTCTTATATCTTTGTCCTCCATTCTCTTAATCTGAGATTTGACTTGGTTGGGAATGCAGATGCTTAGTTGGCCGTAAGAGGGACATTGCTGCTTGGTTTGTATAGGGTTTTGAGGTAGTGATGGAGTACATTGAGCAGCCTCAACCCCCTCCATGACTCACCGGCTGGAGGTGAACGACTCCGACACCCTTCGGTTTCTCGAAAGACTTCTGACGCTGGTGTTGGCAGCCGTCCGGGAGACGCGGAGAGCGCTCCGATCGATAGCTGCTAAGGAGTTGCTGAGCGGTGGGGCTGGAGAGACAGGAGTGCCCGCAAGGGTCGAGTGGCTCACGGCACGAAGGAGCACCAAGGGAGCGGAGGAAGTGAGGATGCCTCCTAAACCCAGCCGGGTGACACGCGTGAAGGCTCCCGAAGCGCAGGCGAGTGTAGAGCCAAACGCTAGTACCATGGCATTTCGTACCAAGGGGGCCAAACCGGTGGGCTCCGCGAACTCTAACAACAGGATCTCAGCAAAGGGAAAACAGATCCAGGATGACCCAAATAAAGGTGAGAGCCAGGAGGCTTTAAAATAATCTGAATCAAATGACAGTAATATGGGGGTTAAGGGAAAGAAAGTTGGCCCAAATGATCCCATGGTACACCACAGCATCACAGATTTTTTTACCACGACCCCCCAAGGCGATGATAATGACACATTACCCGCATTATCTAACTGCAAGGAAAAATTTAATAAACAAGGTGATACAGACAATGCCAGGGAGCAGCTGAGTTCTTCACACACGGGGGAGGCCTCCTGTAGCAAACTTCCAGCTGGCAATGAGTCAATCCAAACGGAAGAGCTCCATGGCGAGACTGCCATTACCATTGAAAGCCCTGAGGATGCCGACAATCACAGACCTCCTTTGTCCTCTGAATCTGGGCAGACAGCCTCAATTTGGGGAGATTATCCTGTCAAGGTAACCCAAAGCTCTGTTTTTGGTATAAAAGCAGGGCCTTCGTGGTCATAGCATTGAAAATACAAGATTTGAAAAAAATATTGTCTACGGTTGCTCGTGGAAGGCAATTTCTATGGACTGGAATCTAGAGAATGCTAAAGTAATTCTGGTATTTTGCTAACCTCTGCTCGTCGTTTACTATCAAGAAAGGTAAATAGAGGCAGTTGCCAGAAAAATATTAAAAGAAAGTCCCTCAGCAGAAAGCAATTCTGGTATTTTACTGGCATCTGCTGGTCATTTTCAACAAGACAGTTAAATAGAGGCAGTTGAACAGAAAAAAAAGTCCCTAAGCGGAAGCAGACAAGTCCTAGGGCTGATCTCCAGAGCCCACAAAGTACATACACATATAAGTATATACAAGAGGTCTCAAATGCTCGACCTTAAAAGGACCCTGGACAATAGAGAATCACTGTGGTTTTGGGGTGGTGAAATAGTTATCAAGGGAGTTCCAGATAGATGTATTGCATTTAATCCATGGGGAGGTTTGTAATGAGATCTTCTCTGCCCCTCTCAGAAAGGAGATCCAGTTTAGCAAAGGACGGAAGGAGGTAGCAGCTGTGTTCTTCCAGTTAGTTAGAATAGATTTGCAGGCAGCCGTAAGAAGGATATCAATTAGTAGACTGTCATTGCGGGATCTGATGTTCGGATCTAAAAATCCCTTGAGTAGTGATAAAAAAGATCGCTCCAGATGGACCCAGCAGATAGAGTGAATAAAGTTAAACACTGAATCCTAAAATGGGCTGACCGCTCTACAGTAAAATAGAAGGTGAAGGAGATCTCCCACAGGGTCATTACAGTTCCAGCAACTTGAAGTCTCTCTTAGGGAGAGTTTGTGGAGGCGTGCCAGGGTCCAGAAGGTCCTGTGTAATGACCAGAATTGTGTCTGTGCAAGGGAGGGGGATATTGTATATAAGACCACTGACCTCCAAATCTGATGCCAAGATTGTGACGTAATCGTTTTGTTAGGATCCCAGCTAATTTGGAGTCTAGGGGATGTGGTGGAGGACTTCAGTTGTATAAGATGGTAGAGCTTGGAGGCCTGGTGGATGGATTTATTAAAGGATAGGATGATCCTGATGAGGGAAGGGTCGTTGTTAGAAAGCCAAAACTGTGATTTTCTATTGTCCACCCCCTATACTCTTATACACCTTTCCCCTATCGCATGGGTACAAATATGAGAGATATTTAAAACTGATACCAACACCTTTCAAAACCCTGGGCTAAACCCTTGGACTGAATGGAGCATATGATCTGGAATGCACCTGCACTTATACACGCAAAGATCTCCTTGGACTTTACACACTGATACATGTGTTTTATCTCTACCTACTAGTGTCCCTCCTTTCCCCTTTTCATCTTACTCAATTTACTTTACTTCTATCACTTATTTTAACTCCATAAAACACATCTTTGGGCTTATCGAATCTTCTTATGTTGTTTTCCTCTTATTTATCATCTATTACTTAGATTTTGCTCTGTTATCTAGACCCTCAGGTCTCGATCAACCCTCCAGGACTCTACGCATTTGAACTGTATATCTTAAACTGGACCATTGTACTCTCTGATTGTCCTTTTCTTTCTGATCATTTGTTTATGAAAAATTGCTCGATAAAATTCACCTGAAATAAAAACATGCATTTGCAATGCAATAGGTCTCGCCTTTGCGAGACTTTGAGCTACTGGCATTGTAAATCACAAACCTTTTATCTATGTGTTGGTTTTGAAAACATATAAATAAAAGGCATCGTCATTTACAATGCCAATAGCTTAAAAGTTCGCAAATGCAAGACCTATTGCATTGCAAATGCTTGTTTATGGTGTAAATGGATGCTCTAGGAAGCCAGGGCTCGTCCCCACATGGATTAAGGCACACCCAGCCCTGAGTATCAAGGTCTCTCCTTCTCACGGAGTGGCATCGCTAGTAAACCCTTCTGGGCCAAGAGACTTTTCTAAGAATCTAGACTTCTCTTCTTGTGCAGTGCAGGCGGTGTCTAGGGATAGCCTTTTTTTGGGAATACAGTAATTTCTAAGAATCAATGCGTCCTCCTACCAGTAACTGAGTCCGCCCCCATCCTACCAGCATTAAGGCACACCCACCTCTGTGCGATGACGGAGTGTGGACGACCTCTCCGGGCAAAGGCCCTGCGGAACAAGGCATTATAAAATATATATATTTAAAGCCTGGCAGCCATTACAGACACACTTCAGATTGCTGTTAACCAGCACTGGTATACGGAAACGATTAAACGTACACTGCGACTGTCCAGCCGATATAGCGCTTTATGTAAGGTAGTGCCTTATTCTCGGATCTCTAAATTGCCAGATTTGTTTGTGACACAAAGATAAAGTGATTGCTCAGGGTCAAACGGTGCTAGTGAATGATCAGGGTCACACGGTGCTCCAAAATTAGGTTTACTCTCTCTAAGCCTTGATTTAAAAAACATCTCCAGATCTCCGACAGACGCAACCTCGAACCCCAACTTGAATGCACCTCAGTATTCTTTCTGTTCACTACACAGCCCCCGTCCCCTCAGTGATAATATTAACAAGCAACACGCTATTACAATGTCCGCTAGTGCATTTACTGCGTTTGTGGGATACACTTGTCTAGGTAAACAACTCCAGGAAGCCGAGCCTGTTTACTACTCACATTTTATGGCTGCATCGCGTGATCCCAAATCCGGTGCGGTGGTGGCGGCCCATAGATTCCAGATGCGCCTAGAGTCGATTCGAGACATAATGTCAGCTACGTGAGAAGGCAATCGAGTAACAGTTCAAAGGTCTATAATCCAAGCAGTCGGACAATGTCTTGACCGGCTCCCAGTGGCTTGGCGAGGCCTTGGAGTGCCCAAAAAAGTGCGCACAGAGTAATTAAAACACACACGTTTAACGCCGCGATCTCCGACAGACACAGTCTCCAACCCCAACTTGAATGCACCTCAGTATTCTTTCTCTTCACTACACAGCTCCTGTCACCTTGATGATAACATTAACAAGCAAACCGCTATTGCAATGCCCACTGGTGCATTTACTGCGTTTGTCGGATACACTTGTCTAGGTAAACAACTCCAGGAAGCTGTGCCTGTTTACTACTCACATTTTATGGCTGCATCGCGTGATCCCAAATCCGGTGCGGTGGGGGCGGCTAGAGTCGATTCGATACATAATGTGAGCTACGTGAGAAGGCAATCGAGTTACAGTTCAAAGCCCCATAATCCAAGCGGTTGGAAAATGTCTTCACCGGAGAAGGCAATAGAGTAACAGTTCGAAGCCCCATAATCCAAGCGGTCGGACAATGTCTTCACCGGCTCCCAGTGGTTTGGCGAGGCCTTGGAGTGCCCAAAAAAGTGTGCACAGAGTAATTAAAACACACAGGTGTAACACCGCGAGTCAAAGATCCTAGTCCCAATGGGCGGAGCCTAAAGAGGACAGGGTGGCAACCAGGAGGGACTAAAAACCCTCCGGTCCAATCAACGAACTCTGTTCGGCATAATGAATGACGAAAAATGACGCATGCCAATCAAAATTACGTGCAGAGCAGAGACACGATTTCTGGAACTGTATTGATTCCAAGAAGCTCTCACATGGCAAGGGTAGCGCATGCGCGCTGCTAACGCCAGGCGAGGCCTAAAAAAGGACCCTGTTCTAGTAAAAATATGGTCATATTCCTGTCCGACCCGATGGACAGGAAAAACAGCACAAAGAGTGAGGACAACAATATAGGTGTGAGCACCTGATGGGGAGGGTATGTGATGGCAGAGATCACTAGATGGAATAGTGCATGGTTGGATAGCACCTGATTGGGACGTAAAGGGTAGAGACCACAGGTTTTTATTTTTTGGGGTATTTTGCTGCAATTTTATATAGTGCAAATTCGACACAAAGGTATTAGAGCGCTTTACATTACACAAGAGCACGTTTATTTTTTTTTATTTTTAGGCAGGGGAAGATTATGTGATTTGCCCAGAACCATAGGATGTTGAACCAATGCCAAACCTCTTACCTGGCTCATTAGTTCCAAAGTTGCAAGCTCTGACTGTTACGTCCCATCCTCTTGAGAGCAGTTCACATGAGAGACCCATGGGATAGTATTGGCATGGGAGAGATCACATAATGTGAAGGCTGAACGGCTCCAAAATTAGAGCAACTTATGTTATGCCAGAAGTACAAATGAGGTAGAGCACAGAGTAGGAGCAATGTCGTATTGGATTGCTTTGGCTGCACAGGATACAGGACGGACGTGCAGTTTATGCGAAGAAGCAGATTGGGGGAGAGCATGGGGTGGGGAAACACAGAGCGCTGGATGGAGCAATGAATGAATGTGTCCTTGTGTAACGAAACTGGTGCTATGTAAGGCGCTCTGATACCCAATATCTTCGGGTTTAGTTTGCGCTATATAAAACTCAACAAAAAAAAAATGTAAGGTTTGGTAGAGCCCAGAGCCCAGGATAGGAGAGAGCACGATGGAGCAAAATAATAGAGCACAGAATTTGATATAGCAGAGAATGGATGAACACAGTATAGAAACAAGTTGACGATAGGCAGTGTTTGGTTAGGTTCTGTTGAAATTAGGATATGATCGGTAATTAAAGGTTGTTCAAGATTTTTATGCATTCATATTTTTGTGCATCATTATTTTCTTTGTTCAAAAGTCTTTTTATTCAGCATTATGAGTATACACACATATGAGGTGCAGTGGGATATACAGAACCAAGAAACGAATCTGTCAGCTAGTGGAGGTTCAGTTGCATAAGGCTCCAGGTCTGCTACAGTCCCCCTGTGCTCTTAAATGCTGAGAACCATTTTATACCTAATGTTTAGATCCTGAGGGGGACCACTTAAGTAACAAGAAAAACCATCAAAGACCCCAAAACAGGATCCCTCGTCCCATCCCTCCCCCCCAACCCAGGTGGTGATGAAGAAAACCGCAAAGGAGGAAAAAGGCGGCGCGTAGATGAAGTGAGTATGTGCTCTTACTGGTGCGGGGTCAAAGCTGTGCGTGAGGTAGCGAGCGATGTAGGCAGTTTGTGACGGGGGGATGAGAGCTGGAAGAGGTCCATGGATCTCAAGGAGGAGAGCAAACCGCCGAGGGTAAGCTGTTAGAAGGTAGAATACCAATGGGCCCCACTTAGGGTCATCCCGGAAGTTGTCCGCCAGGCGCTCCATAGAGAAGATTCTCCATAGCCGTGCATACCAAAGCGAGATCTCCGGTGCAGCCTTCTTTTTCCAGGCAAATGCTATCGTAAGTTTCGCCGCCCCTAAGCATGCCCACAAAATAGATTTATCGGCTTTCGTTTGGTGCTCCAGAGCGGGATGCCTAAGGCCAAGCAATATCACCTCCACGGAAGTCGGAATGGGGTATCCCAGGATATCTTTAATATGAGAGAGGATTTCCTCCCAAAAGGGCCGAATGCCCGGGCAATCCCACCAGATATGGTGGAAGTCTCCCTGTAACCCATAGCCCCGCCAGCAGAGATCTGAGGTGTCAAGAAAGATTCTTTTGAGTTTGGTGGGGTAAAAGTACCAGTCCAGTAGTGTCTTGTAGTGCGCTTTCCGTAACGCTATTGAGTGGTTATGTTTGGGAATGTCGCCCCACAAATGTTTCCATTCGTCATCGGTGACCACCCGACCCAGCACCTGCTCCCAGAAGGACGTATAGCGCGCTTGGGGTGTATGTAAAGTGGTAAGTAGTAGGTAATACAAGGAGGAAATCGCCCCCTTCATGCTTCCTGCCTTGAGAACCAATCGTTCCATAGCCGTAAGTTCCCTGGTAGCCGCATCCCTAACGTGAGGGAGGGTAGCCCAGTGCTTAAGTTGTAGGTAGTGATAATGTTCCTTGTGTGAAATCAGGAATTCCCGTTTGCAGATGTCAAATGTTCGCACTTCGAAATTGTGGAATAGATCTGACAGTTTCAGACAGCCGCACTCCCGCCAACTATCAAAGGGTCCCTCTTTCATTGCTGGGGGAAAGGCCGGATTAAAATGGATGTGGGTGTAAGGAGAGGGGAAAGTGGTCCAACCCTCCCATTTCGTGACCTGATCCCATACAGTGAGTGTAGTGCAAGTGGGTGTGCTAAGATATGCATTCGCTGGTCTATCGGATTTCGGTTTCCATAGGACATCCCAGATGGTGCGACCCACAATGGCCCGATCCATGTGCAGCCAATGTTTTTCCGATTCCCTCACCGTCCATTCTAGTATTACCCTCAGTTGAGCTGCTTGATAATAAAGTTGAAAATCGGGGAGAGCAACACCTCCATTCTTCCTGGGGCAACGCAGGACCTGAAAGGGAAGGCGTGCTCTCCCTCCCTGCCAGATAATGTGCAACATTATTAATGACGCAAATGTATTTTCACACTCAATTACACATATATACACAGATTTAGTACTATTGCTTTTGAAACAAATTTTCTATGATGTGTATAAATGCAGTTGTTATTTATGTGTTAACTAGGCTTCAGTTTAGCTTAAAACACCATATTTTCCGAGATGGAAGTCAACCCTGTCACTCATGTCTTCACCCCCATCCCCCTGCCCCACCATCCACACCCCTCCTCACACAACCTGCAGCACACAGTCAGCCTGAGATGTACTGTTTAACTCCACTGTTATTGTTATGCTGCTTTTGATGAACTTTCTCTTGCTCAGTCACAAACTGCAACATTAGCCTCAAGGTGCTTCTGCTGATTCACTGTGTCCTATTCATTCATATAACACTCTGTTGTTCACGTAACTAGTTTTGTTCTAGCATATTCATGCAATATTTATTCATCTACTGGGTTAGTGGTTAGATGTTAAGGCAATATGACGTTTAGTGTGCTCTGATTTTCGGAGAAATGAAACATCTGTTCACCACAGTGATTCTGCAGTTTCTGTAACTTCATATGCAAAAATAGTGTATAAAACCCATCGATTTTGAGGGTGAGCAAGAAGACTTTCCTGGTCAAATAGGGATGCTGTCCGTTACCCTCCAGATTTTGCTGCCCACTTGGGATTAAGAATAATATCTCATTTTGCATTTCTCTGGATTACCTTTTTCATTGAGAGCCCTCATTGCATTTATTCTTTTTAAGTTCAAAAGATCTTTATTGGAGGAATAGAGGTGTCAAAAACATGAGGAAAGAAGGCTAAAATATCACAGCAGTATATTAGATAAAATAAACATATCTGTAAAAATACACATAAAATTGAGAAATAACAAATGATTGAGGCTATATGACAAAAGCAATACTGGAAACAATATGCAATAAAAAATGAGTTACAAAAAATACAAAGGAACAAAAAGGTCTATCAGGGAGGCTTGAAAACCTCTTGTTGAGAGGGAGGCAAATGAGAAGAGCGCTTAGCACAAAAATCGAGGTACAAAGTCACAGGTAGCCAAAGATCATGTCGTTTTTTAGCCAGATTAAGGGGATAAATAAAAACAGTATCTAACCTGTGGTTATGGCATACGTTGTACCACCATGCTCTGAAAGAGATACTAGCAAAATGTTTCCAATTTACAGTAATTTGTTGGAATGCGACAGCTAACAACAGGTCAACAATCTGAGCATTAAAATCAACATCGGCCCAGCAGGAAGAGAGGCTTCCTAGAAAAACATTAACAAGGGAGAAGGGAAATGCAGTGTGAAATATGGCATTAATCTGATCCCAAACTTGTGTCCAAAAGTTGTACACGGCAGTACATGAGAAAAGCATATGAAAAAGAGTAGCCTTGGGCGCCGAGCAGGACCAACAATGGTCAGGGATTAGAGGAAACTTCTTATTGAGCATATGGGGTGAAAAAAGAAGTCTGTTATAGATAAAAAAAGGGTTTGCGTGAGGGAGGCAGCCCTGGAAGATTTGCGGAGTTTGGTCCACACCTTATCCCATAGAGAAGTGGGCCAAAAGACATCAAAGTCAGATTCCCATTGTTCCTCTACCTTGGATTTTGGCCTGGGGGTGAGAGTCTTGTGAAATGAGTGGTAAATAAAGGAGGCAGTATTGTGAGTACGGAGCAGGGAATGAAGGCGCAGAGTAGAGTTGGAGGAAACTGGTTGGGCGGGAGAGTTAGAGAGTTGAGTATAGGTGGACATGACTGCCCTCTTGAGCAGGAGATATTTACGGGCAAAGAAGGAGGGGAGATGGAAATTACGGCAAAGAACGGAGAAAGGTAGAAAATCAGGGCCAGAGAAAAGGTGGGAAACCCAGATCAATCCTTTTTGTCTCCAAGATTTCCAGTAAAAGGGCTTATGATTAATGAGGATGCTATTATTGTGCCAAATGGTGGTATTGAGAAATTCAGCTACAGAAGAAGGAGGGCTTGGGGAAGTGGAAAGAAGAAGCTTGGCATTGAACTTGTGGATGGGAGTGAGAGTGAGCTGGGGTTTACGAGAAAATGAGAGATATTCAGCGAAAGTAAAGGGTGATAAAGAGAGACGCTCAATAACAAGCCATAGAGGTGGAGATTCAGCAGGATCTCGTAACCAAAGGGAAGCTTGCCGTAGAAGGAAAGCTTTGTGATAAGAGGGAAAATCTGGAAAATTTACCCCACCTTCTGGTTTGGGGAATTGTAGTCTGAGCAAGGACATACGGGCTCTTTTACCAGGCCAGAGGAAAGAAGAAAGGATAGTGTTGATTTTCCTAAAAAATTTAGCTGGAATAGGAACTGGTATATTAGAAATAGTGTAAAGAACTATTGGAGAGAGCATCATTTTAATCGTGTCAAGGCGACCCCACCAGGAAAGGTAAAGCGGGTGCCACCTGGAAGTGAGGTCAGACAATCTCTGAGTACACTTGCTAAGGCATAGCGAGACAGTATCTGAAAGGGAAGGGGTAACGTGCAGACCAAGATATTTGATATGTGAGGAACTCCAAGTGAAATTGGACGTAGCAAAATCAGGTTTGAAGGTAAATTTTGTGAGGGGTAAGATTTCACACTTGTCGTTATTGAGCTTATACCCGGAAATTTGGGAGTACTCGTGAACTTCAGTAAGGAATGCAGGAATGGAGATGACAGGGTTGGAAATAAAAAGAAGGATGTCATCTGCATAGGCAGCAAGTTTAATGCTTGTCTGAGAAAAATGGAAACCGTGTATATTAGGATTTTGGCGGAGCTTTGAGAGGAAGGGTTCTAAGGCCAAATTGAAGAGGAAAGGGGAAAGTGGACAACCCTGACGGACTCCTCTACCCAAATTTTAAAAAGGAGAGATTAGGCCATTAGCACAGACCGCCGCTCTAGGATTAGAGTAAAGGAAAGAATCAAAAGAAATAAAATTAGGACCAAACCCAAACCATCTGAGGGCGGAAAAAAGAAAAGTCCATTCTACCCTGTCAAACGCTTTTTCTGCGTCCAAGGCAATTGCTGCTAAAGAGTCTTGGAATCGTGAAGATTTAGACAGGACATTAAACAAAAGTCTAGTGTTATCCGTGATGAAACGACCCTTAACAAATCCAGACTGCTCGGGGCCTACTAATTCAGGAAGAAAGGGGTCTAATCTTATGGCGAGGGATTTAGCATAGATTTTGTAATCAATGTTAACTAAAGAGATTGGTCTATAATTCTTGCAAAATTGGGTATCTTTTCCTTCTTTGGGTATTATGCATATGTGGGCGTCAGAAAAAGTGCCAGAGGAGGTGCCGCTAAGGGTAAAAGAATCAATGAGAGAATGTAATCTGGGTAGAAGTAATTTAGAGAATTGCAAATAAAATTCAACTGTGAATCCATCCGGACCCGGGGCTTTGTCTTTCTTAAGTGTCTGAAGTGCAGTGTGTAGTTCGAGATTAGAGATGGGTGTTTCAAGAATAGATAAATCAACAGGGAAATTGGGGGGAGCCTAAATGCTGGAGAAGAAAGTAGCGAGGGATTGGGGAGTAGGATGAGTTTCAGAAGAGTAAAGCGTAGCATAGAAGCGTGACAATTCTTCTAGAATATCAGCATCTGTGCACCTTAAAACAAGATTAGCATCAAAAACAGACTCAATATTCAGTTTATGTTGCTTAACTTTTAAATAATTGGCTAAAATCTTCCCCGCTTTGTTCTTACCCCCATAAAATTTCGAACTAGATTTCAACAGATATAACGAAGCATCATCAGTGGATTGTTTATTAAATTGCATCTTTGCTTCAATGAGAGCAGTCAAACTTTCCTGCGAGTGGGAGGTATAAAAAGAGTGCTCCAATTGTTTGATTGTAAGGAGAAGATCATTAGTACGGTTGCGGGCAGATTTACGTTTTTTGGCCACAAAATCAATGATGAAACCTCTGGCTGCAGCTTTGTAAGTGTCCCAAATAACATGCTTGGGGAGATTGGGCGTGTCATTAATGGCAAAAAACTCTGTGGTGAATTCAACAAAGGAGGTTGTGAACTTGGGGTCAAGAAGGAGAGCATTATTAAAGCGCCATCGCTTTGGCCCAGTAGATTTGGGCAAGACGTCAATATTAACCAAAACGGGGGCATGATCAGAAAACAAAATGGGGCCAATATCGGCATGAGTGAGGGACTGAGAGATGTGATGGGAAAGAAAAATGTAATCAATGCGGGACTGCGATTGGTGGGATGGGGAATAAAAGGTAAACTCCCTAGTTGTAGGATTGCATAAACGCCAGGCATCAACAAGTTTGTGTTGGGATACTGCTTGAACAAACAATTTGTGCGATTTATTGGGGATATAAGATGCTTTGGAATGCCTGTCTAAAAAAGGGTCATGAGGTAAATTACAATCTCCTGCCATAATAAAATTATCATCAATGTACTCAGAAATACGGGACGCCATTGTGCGCCAAAAGGCCGGGTCACCACCAGTAGGTGCATAAATGTTGGAAAGGGAGATGGGAGTGCCTTTCGAGGAAAGTTTGACATACAACCATCTGCCCTCGGGATCTGATTCAGAAGATAAGAGAGAGTAAGAGAGAGATTTACGAACTAGAACAGCCACACCATTTCTTTTGCCATCCCCAGGAGCAGAGAAAACATCACCAACCCAACCCCTCCTGAGTTTAGCAGCTTCAACATCAGACAAATGTGTTTCTTGCAAAAAGGCGATGTCTACATTCAGCTTGGCAAGATGAGAGAAAATGTTTTGCCTCTTAATGGGAGAGTGAAGACCTTTAACATTCCAGGATACAATACGTATTGACATTAAAGATTATTAAAGGAATAATGCAAAGAGAGAATAAAGCATTGACAAAAAGCCTCGCGAAAAATATAGAACATAGGAGAGAGAGAGAGCAAAAAGGAATAGAGAACAAATAGGATGGATAGGAGCAAGAAGAGTGAGAGAAAATTAAGAGAAGCCAAAAAGATAGGGGAGAACCAAGATGTTATTAAAATCAGTGAAATGATAGAATAAAGTCCAAAGATAATAATAATAAGAGTGTAATAAAAGAGAAAAAGGAGCATGTACAATAAGACTAATAAAGAAGTATGTTGAGAGAGAAAACAACCAAAGAGAAAAGAGAATGGGTGTAAGTCAAAGGAGAGATGAAGTAATAAGGAAATAAAATGTAGAGTGAGAAAGAAGCATGATTGAGGGAGCCAATAAAAGGTAAGAAAAAACAAGGAAAGAGAGAAAGAAGAGGAAAAAGGTTGTGGAAAAGGTATTGACACCATTAAAACTGAGAACATGAAGGGAAAAATCAAGGTCAATAGAAATAGAACAAAAATAAACATATAATAAAGGATATGAGGGATACTTACGAGGGGTGGGTTAGGGGAGGTACGGTCAGGAACAGGAATATGTAGAGACGCACGTGGATATGAGGGGAGGGAGGTAAGGCCAACTGGAGAAGGCAGGACACTCGGGGTCAGTGAGGCGTCCAACCAGAGGGAACAGGGCGGAACGTGGAACATTGAACTACAAGGGGAGAAAAATAACAGGGTTAGACAACGGCAAATGGCAGAAACAAAAGACACACATTGGATAGGGCAAACCTAGAGATTATGACATAAATAGCAAACATTTCAGTGAAAAATATAAACTCAGCAAGAGAACAATTGAGTAAGAGAAATCAATGTTCAACTGAAGCTGGAGCAGCATAATACAGCATCAATAAGAGTCACGGTGGGAGAGAAGAAGAAGGCCCAGAAAGCTCCATGGCATGCTGACTGCAAGAGTTCAGGAAACTCCGAAGTCGCGTAGGATCCTCATATGTCGTAGTTTTATTATTGTAGGTTACTTTGAATAAACAAGGGTGGAAGAGACCATATCGAGCGCCAAGTGAGCGAAGGTCAGGTCTCATATCCAAGAAAGCCTTGCGTCGATTTGCGGTAGCTCTGGCATAATCTTGCGCAAAAAACAAGGTGGAACCCGACCATGTAAGACGAGGAGAGGCTCTGGCCGCTGAGAGAACTTTCAGCAGATCTGTGTATTCCAGGAAATACATTATTACACCTCTGGGTTTCACTGGCGCAGATAAAGAGGAGGAAACACGACCCATCCTGTGGGCACGCTGGATGTTGAGCGATATGTCTTCGGGCAGGTGTAAAAGCTTGGGAAGGAATGACTTAAAAAAATTGACAGGATCACTCCTCTCGCATCCTTTCACCAGGCCATAAAGGCGAAGGTTGTTGCGCCTATTTCGATTTTCCAAGTCCTCCACCTGCTTCTGGAGAGAGGAAACCTGCGCATGCAAATGGGTGGTTTTGGCGGCAGATTCTTGAAGAGAAGAGACATCACGCTCCACTGACGACACTCTTTCATCCATTGAAGTCCAATTGTCAGTAAGGACCTGCAGCTTAGCGTTGGTTTCTTCCATAAAAGGGCGCAAGGCTCGTATCTCTTCAAGGACTAACTCCATCGAGATGGTCGTAGAGGATTTGGGAGGTGAAGGTGGATCTTTTTTCAACCTCTTAGACATCGTTTTTGCTGAGGGCTGTGAAGAGGCTTCTACGTGCGACGTCATCTCATCGACAGACAGAGCCTGGGAGGCTTCAAAACGGGCCAGTTCTGTGAAAAGCTTGGAATTCTTAATATAATTGCGTCTATGGGCCTTAGTGGAACAATCAGCCATCGACACGCCTATGAAGCGCAAATATACCAGGAACAACTCAAAAACTGAAAACGAAACAGGCACTTTACGCAGTCCAAGGAACTTGAAAAATAACAGAGAGGCAGTTAAAAAGGGTTGGCAAAAAAAAAATATGCTAGGCCAGAGAGAGCAAAAATGCCAAGAGCCATGAAAAGCAGAAAGAAGTCTCAAAATGGCTGCCGGGTTTGAAGAGAACCAGAAACGTCCATTGATTCAGGAAAGAGCCATGAAAATAAAAAGAAAGTCACCTGAAAGTGCTTGGTTGAAACTGCTGTATCGCCTGCACTGCCGTGAATAACACCAACATAGTTAAAATTCCAGGAATTCAATGCGCACTGGACGCATTGCTGAAGAGATCCCGGTCATTGAAGAAACAAAATGGCGGTCGCGGCCGTTTCAGAGCTGCGACCGGGACAAAAAGGACAGCAACGCTTAAAGAAATGCCGTCACGGCGGCAAAAGTAAGCTCAGGGCATGCTCGCCGTCCTTATACACCAGAGGCTCCCCTTCGGTGTGCGCGAGTGATGCACGAAACCGCCAGCTAATCCCCGGTCTGACGGAGCGCTACTCCGGCGCCGCCATTCCCCTCGGGCGCTTAGCCACGCCCCCATTGCATTTATTCTTTACTGCTTTACTTTTGAATTTTGTAATAAAACCCTTTAACTTTTTAGTGATCTAGAAGAGTTGAGTGGAATGGTGTAGAGTGTTGTGGATTTTCGTGGAGGGAGTAGAGTGGCGTGGATGGAGTAGAGTGGAGTACAGTGGAAGGGCGTAGAGTGGAGTGGAGTAGAGTTGAGAGGCTCAGTGAGGAGTAGAGTGTCGTAGAATGCAGTGGCATAGAGTGTCATGGAGTGGTGTAGAGCAGAGTAGAGTGACGTAGATTGTGTTGCATAGTGTGGAGTAGAGTGTTGCAGAGTAGAGTGGCGTAGAGCGTAGTAGATTGGATTGGAGTGGCATAGAGTGGAGTAGAGTGGTGAAGAGATGAGTCGCGTAGAGTGGAGTGGCATAGAGTGTGGTCGATTGGTGTAAAGTGGAGTAGAGTGGGGTAGTGTGTTATAGAATAGGGTGGAGTAAGGTATGATGGAGTGGCATAGAAGGAGATGCATAAAGCATCGTAGAGTGGAGTTGTGTTGTAGAGTGGAGTAGAGTGTTGTGGAGTGGAATAGATTGGAGTAGAGTGTCATGGAGTGGAGTAGAGTTTAATGGAGTAGAACTTCATAGAGTGGAGTATCGTAGATTGGAGTGCCGTAGAGTGGAGTGTTGAAGAGTGGCCTAGAGTAAAGTAGCGTAAAGAATAGATTGGCGTAGAGTGCAGTGACATAGAGTGCATTGGTTCTAAGTAAAGCATTGTAGAGTGCATTGGCATAGAGTGAAGTGACCGAGAGTTGAGTGGCGTAGAGTGCAACGGCGTATAATAGAGTAGTAGAGAGTAGATTGCAGTGGAGTGAAGTAGATTGTTTCAGAGTTTAGTGCAGTGGCCTAGAGTGAAGTGGTGCAGGGTAGAGTGGAGCGGTGCAGAGCAGAATGACATAAAGTGCATTTGGCATAGAGTGCAGTGGAGTAGAGTGGTGCAGAGTAGAGTGCAGTGGTGTAGAGTAGAGAGGTGCGGAGAGCAGTGTCCTAGAGTTCAGTGGTGCAGAGTCGAATAGAGTGGTGTACAGTGCAGTGACATAGAGCACAATGGTGTAGAGTGCAGTGGTGTAGAGTAGAGTGCAATGGCATAAAGTGCAGTGGCATGGAGTGGAGTTTAGTGCAGTGGCCTAGAGTGAAGTGGTGCAGGGTAGAGTGGAGCGGTGCAGAGCAGAATGACATAAAGTGCATTTGGCATAGAGTGCAGTGGAGTAGAGTGGTGCAGAGTAGAGTGCAGTGGTGTAGAGTAGAGAGGTGCGGAGAGCAGTGTCCTAGAGTACAGTGGTGCAGAGTAGAATAGAGTAATGTACAGTGCAGTGACATAGAGCACAATGGTGTAGAGTGCAGTGGTGTAGAGTGTTGCGGAGTAGATAATAGTGGTGTAGACTGCAGTGGTCCAGGGTAGTTGGTGTAGAGTGCATTGGCTTTAAGTGAAGAGGTGTTAAGTTAATTGGCGTAGAGTGCAGTCGTGCAGAGTAGAGTGCAATGGCATAAAGTGCAGTGGCATGGAGTGGAGTAGAGTGCAGTGTTATGTTATGTTAAAAATACTTTTAGAGCGCACGTTCACCAACAGTTTCTTGGCGCTTGAGCAGAGACGAGTTAAAACAATCACAGTGAGGAACAGTCAATTAATTGTAGGCCAGGGTAAAGAGCCATGTTTTGAGAGATTTCCTACATTTTGAGTAAGGAGAGGTAAGGCGCAGTTCGGGTGGGAGGGAGTTCCAGAACTGTGGGGCTAAGGTCGAAAATCTTAGACCATGTTTTTTCCTTTTAAAAGGGCAGGGGGTCAAGAGGTTCATGTAGGAGGAGCGAAGCTCTCGAGAGGGGACATAGTGCTGAATTTTGGTGGCAATAAAAACTGGTCCATGGGATGAAAGGGCTTGATATAGCCAAGTTTAAAGAGACAGTGTTGAGTGACAGGGAGCCAGTGGAGGCTTTTAAGCGCGGTTTAACGTGGTGGGATTTAGGCTGGCCATAGACAAGCCTGGCTGCTTGGTTCTGTATTAGTTGTAGGCGGCGGGATTGGTAGGCCGGAATGCCGGAGTACAAGGAGTTAGCGTAATCGATGCGAGATATGACAAGGGCAAGGATCACTTGGATGAGCGCCTCCGTGGAGAGAAATCTGCTAAATTTACGAATTCTTCTTAAATGGGAGAAACAAGCGGAGACCACAGAATTTCTCTGAGCCTTCATGGTAAGATCACTGCTGATTATGATCCCAAGCCTCTTAACCGAGCTAACTGGAGAGGGGGGACATCCTAGTGATTTGGGCCAGAAGTTGGAGTTCCAAGGGTTGGCAGGGGCCCCAGTGAGGACTAGCTCGGTTTTATCAGGATTGAGCTTGAGCTGATTTAAGTTCATCCAGTTACTGATAAAGTTCATACTGGATTGAAAGTTTTCCATTGAGGAGGGAGAAGAGTCGATGGTGAAGACTAGCTGGAGGTCGTCGGCATAGTTAAAGGTGACGACTTCTCTCCTGTGGAGGGCAAGGATCAGGGGAAAGATGTACAGGATGAAAAGGAGAGGGGAAAAAGAGGAGCCCTGCGGGACTCCACAGGACAGTCTTCTCTTCTCCGAGGTGAAGTTAGCAAGGCGAACTGCTTGATAGCGATCTCTGAGGAAAGAGGAGATCCACTTCAGAGGGAGCCCCCGGATCCCGGCACTATCGACCCGGTCGACCAGTAGATCGTGGTCGACGGTGTCGAAAGCCGCCGACAGATCCAGGAGCACGAGGGCCTGCGAGAGGTTGTGGTCTGCCCCCTTCCTAAGTTCATCGAGGACTGCCAGGACAATAGACTCTGTTGAGTGTTCGGGTCTGAAGCCCGCTTGATGTGAGTCAAGGTAGTGGGTGTGCTCAACAAAGGTGCTCAAGCACTTGGTGACATGGGCCTCCAGGATTTTACCAAGGAAAGGTAATAGAGATATAGGACGGAAGTTGCTTAGTGTTAGGGGGTCAGAGCCTGTGTTTTTTTAGGATAGGCACAACTTCTGCGCTCTTGAAGAGGTTGGGGACAATACCCTCCGTGAGAGATTTGTTAAGGAGCAATAGGGGGGGTTCGGGAAAGTGAAGGAAGGCTTCCCAAATGATGTGAAGGGGACAGCTGTCCGTAGGGGAGCCGGAACGAACCTGAGTAAGAAGGGAGAAAAAGATCTCCTGAGTGATAGGTGATATTTGGTCTCGGCGATGGGGATTCTGATAGGAGCAGTCAGGATCTGGAAGTAGGGTGACCTTGGGAATGCTAGCTTTGATGATATTGATTTTATCAGTAAAGTAAGAGTTAAGGGAGTCGCATAGGAACTGAGAGGGGATGGGTTTAGCGGTGACACGGTCAGGTTTGACGAGTTCGTCCACAATGGAGAAAATGTCTTTAGCTTTGTTCGTGGAAGCGAGGATTTTTGAAGAGAAGTATTCAGATTTGGCTATGAGGTTGGCATTTTTATAGTCTTTCAGAGCCATAGTGAAAGTTGCCTTTTTCAGAGGGCAGTAATCTAGTCTCCACTTGCGTTCAAGTTGGCGTAGGGCTAGTTTTTTTCCCTTCAGGTCAATGGTAAACCAACGTTGAGCGTCGTGGGACCTCATGTTTCTGGTCTTTTTCAAGGGGGCTAGTCTGTCCCTAGCCAAGGTTAGCCAGGCATTGATGTTTTCCGCTTGGATGTGAGGGGAGACCGTGCGGCCAGTGAGCATGAGGTTATGGAGCATAGGGGAGGCTAGAGTGGCACAATGTGCCATGGAGCCGATCCGGCACCAGTTTCTGACCATGGCGGTGTCAGAGGAAGGGGCTATGGTAGGGGGGGTAAAAGGAATAGAGAAGGAAATAGAGTGGTGGTCGGACCAAGTGCAAGGGAGAATTTGGAGGTCGGCTACCCCAAGATTGGATGTCCAAACCTGATCAAGGGTGTGTCCTTTAATATGTGTAGCCACCTTGATGTGCTGGGAGTAGTTCATACCTGTTAATAGTTCGGTGAATTCAGCCGAGCATGTGCTTTCCCGCACATCATGGGGCCAATAGTTAAAGTCGCCGATGATCAACACTCTGGCGTGATTTATGACCAACTCCGCTATCAAGTTACCGAATGACTGCGAGAATGTGGGCATATGGAAAGGGGACCTATAGAAGAGTGCACAGATAAAAGGGTAGAAGTTGGAGTCGAACTTAAGAAGAAGACTATCAACAAAGGGTATGGTCAATGTAGTTAGGGAGGTGAATTTGTGTGACTGCGATATTATGGCAGCAACTCCGCCCCCTGCTTTCTTCTCCAGCCTGTTGGACTGGAGAATGTAGTAGTTGTCAGGGATAGCTGCCAAGATGTCAGGGCTGGAGTCGTCTGTGAGCCAGGTTTCTGACAGAAGAAGTAGGTCAGGTTTGATGGTATCTAAGAGATAGAAGATCTCTAATTGATGTTTGACCATCGAGCGAGTGTTAAGGTAGTAGATGGACAGTTTGTCTAGTCCTGAGCAGGTAAGGGGGTTCGAAGTTTTAAATTTCATGTTAAAGCCCTTAGGAGGAGTTGTTGGCTTTTGTACGGGTGGGTTGATGGGTAATTTAGTGGCAGGGTCCTTATATGACAGAATCCCCAGTTTGTCTAGGGTGTTAGTGGTGCCAGAGTCAATGGCCCATAAACCCTGGAGGGAATATAGCTCTGATGCCGAATAGCAGGTGGTGCGGGCATAGTGTGTGGCCCCTGGCCCCGGTCGGCCGCGGACAGGTGCACATGGGCTTACTTTAGGCGCGCCTTCGGTACGCCGGCGGCGCACCCGCTGCGCGCGTCCGCTGCGCGACGGGGGAGACATGTGGCAGTGAAAATCAAAGTAAGCACAGTATTTACAATAATAAAAACGGTAAAGTGCAAATGAGCAGTTTAAAAAGGAAGTACAAGCGGTGTGCAGATAATTAATGCTGGGCCTCTCACCAAGACTTAATTAATTATTTAGCCGCTGTGATTCTCAGCTTGCGTCCGCTGCGCGACGGGGGAGACATGTGGCAGATATAGGCTGAGAGCGCGGCGCTGATCGCGGTGCTCCGCCCCCAACAGCCACAGGAAACAGACTATCTCCCTGCCTGCAGTGTCGTAAAGTAGATAGGTTCAGAGTAGAGTGATGTGGCATAGAGTGGAGTGTTACGGGGTAGAGAGTAGTGGCACAGAGTGCAGTGGTGTAGAGTAACTTGTTTCAGAGTAGAGTGAAGTGGCATAGAGTGGAGTGATGCAGAGTAGATTACAGGGACACAGTGTGGAGTGGTGCAGAGTAGAGCGGAGTATTCAAGGTGTGGTAGTGTACTGCCATTACAGACAACACATCTTCAATTGAAAGGACCATTACATTTGCTTGGACGTACAGTTTCCATTATAAAAATACACAGCGTACAAACGATAATGTGTGGAAATGTCACCACCTAGTGAATTGATTTGCTTTGATTGCAATAAAATATTTGTTTCCACATACTTCAGAATTACCCAAAAATGTGCTTCATTTGTGCTTTTCTATTTCTAATATATTCTGAAATATCTGCACAATTAATTTACAGACATTCAAATGTTGTTGTGTGCTTGAAAACAAAATAGCATGTACAGCCATCCTCGAGCAGATCTGCAGTAGCCAACTTGATTGTCCCATAAATCTACTCACTTTGAAGTTAGAGAAAGAAAAGTCAACCAAGAGAGGGAATGGCGGCTGGCTAAGTTTGACACTGACACACACTCACACTCTCATAGATGAAGAAAAACCACCAATTTTTTTTTCTTCAAAGCGGACAATGACCAAATACAAACAAGCATTGGCATAGCCAATATTTCTCCCCTTTAGGACCTTATAAGTGTTTAGCCATGCAACAGTTGATGTTGTTGCACTAAGGATATTGTGCTGCATAACTAAATACTTATAAGGTCCCAAAAGCGAGACCTATTGGCTATGCCAATGCTTGTATAACTGGTCAGGACGCCTCTCTTCGGCGGGGCGCTGAAAGAACTAAATGTGCGCCTTGTGAGAAAGGCAGCAGACAGTTTTATTAAAAAACAGGCATTAATGCTCGCTCTGCGGAATAAAACAAGCGATGTTCAGGCAGTAACGATGGCTTCGGGTGAATGCATCTTCTGCAATAACACCAATAATTTACAAGGCATAAAAACGTCACATGGAAATGGTTAAACATAAGAATGGTTGCAGACTAACTGAAGAGGAGAGTGCAAAAAAGTTACAAGGCGGCTCAAAGGCACTAGATTGTTACTAAGTCTGTCAGTCCGCACGAGTATTATCAGTCTACCCAGCAAGGATGCTATGTGCCAGGACAGCATAACTTAGTTAAATGACACAGGTGGACCTGTAGCCATTTTTTAAAAGTAAGTACTTGCACCTGAATCACGGCGCGAGCAGCGGATGTCTAGAGGAAGGACACTAACCAAACATAACAATTAATCTGTGTTTGCTCCGTGCGCCCCAGAAAGAAAAGGAAGCGACGCATGGCAAGAGCTGCCAAAATTACAAAGTAGCAAATAAGAGCGACAATGGTGTCAAAGAATGGCAAGAAATGAGTGGGTTCCAAGCTCATTACTGAACCCGAGTCTTGCAAGCAAGAGTGCCTGCTCACGCAGGCTCGACCTAAAAATTGCACCTAAAGTGTGTGCTTGCTTTTAGTGACACTAAACTGTTGTGCACTGTGCCACCTTACTATTCTGAAGCACTTTTCACAAGTCACCATTACTTATTTTGACCTCACTAAGCAGTTTACGTGAAGGTGAAACCATTACAAACCCAGTCTCCCAAGAACAGTTAACAAGCAGAGCTAAATTTTGAGGCGTTGGTCGAATAAAACCCACACAAAACATAACGGGCCTAATATAAAATAATCTGTAACCAATGTGCAACTACATAAATAACAAACCAGAATTTACAAAGCCAATATCTCTGCTTTGCGTAGTAAGTTGCTGTTTAGCTAACAATGCCTTTCTTAAAGCCCACAGACCATTTAATTCTAGCGCCATCATTCTGACTCGTAACCAGCGGCCCAGGCTGCCCACTGACTTGGAAGCTTTTCTTAAGAGGCATCAGGAAAGTTTCTGTTGCAGGGGAAGAGAAGATGGAGAGAAAAGACAAACAAAAATGAAAGAAAAGACGAAGAACAGGAAAGAAAATAAAAGTGAGCAGGCGCACGTCTGCGAAAGTGATTGCAGGGACGCGCTCTGTGGTGGGGGGGGGGGCAGAGCGAGGTGCTTGGGAGAGCGCTGTAAGGCTTTATGAGCCATGACGGCCAGACGGAGGAAAGACAGATGGCGGCTGCGCGCGTGCACGCGCTCGTGAACGCAAGCTTGAGACCAGGAAAAGCCTCTGGTAGCACTTTAAAAATCCACTAACTAAATGTCTCTCAGGACAGCGCATGCGCTGGGTCAGGCGAGACCTAAAAAGGGTCATCTTGAGCGCTAGAACACCAGTTAATAATCAATTCCCTTGCAATCAGTCTTATGTTCTTTATTGGTAAGCCAAACGGTCTGTGTATGTTTGTAATTGCCACCAAACACTAGCAAACAGGCATTTTGTCTCTGGACATTTGTATTCCATTAAACTTCTCAGGGATTGAACAGTAATTAATATAAAATTCAGTCTTATTGTATAATGATAAATGCGATTCCTCCAACAAAGGCCCTGTGGCTGAAACAATAGTATGTTCTGAAGTACAATTTGTTAAAAGAATGTAAGAACTGGAAATGCCCATAAAGGTATATGGGTAAATGAGCATTCCAAATAAGTAACCAAATTAACCAATTGGAAAGTAAAGTGTACTGTCGTATTTATTGTGATAAAATAATTATATGATGTTGCACACCATAAACACTTGGCACCCACAAAATGAGTCATGAAAGAATAAAGTGAATACATAAGGAAAATGTTTATTTCCTTATTGTAGTGCTCAAGATTATCTTTTTTTGTAAAAGAAAAGTAAACACCAAGCTTCATGGAAGACAGAGCCTGATATTTGATCTCTGTCTTTGAATGCACAACAAATGTGGCAAGATTCAAAGACCTGTTTACAACAATCGAGCACTGATGCAAGAATACAGGGTGTGGGCAACTGAAGGTACGAACTCAAGCTCGACCGCCTAAAACAAATAGAGCCAGCAATTAGAAAGCAAGCAAATGTGAGTTACAAACCAATAGCAAGCAGCAGGCAGAATGCCTTCCTAGGGAAGCTTTACGAATGTTCCCAAGATGTCGTTAGAAAACTAGATGGCTGTGTCTGGTAGGCTTGGACTACAAAATGTTTATTCATTGCTTGGACGATAAATTGCTATTGCAATGAAATCTTTCAAGTGACCAGCACATATGTTTGAAGTGCACAGATCTCTTCATTTAGATTTTTATGAACAATAAACACAGGCACTTAAAGAGACATTCCTTTCACAAATCTGATTTAAGTATTGTCCACTTATCCCTCTCCAGGTGAACTGGAGGTTTCTGCAATATGGTTTCTCTCAGGTCCCAAGTGCATCGCATTTTGCCAATCTACTATTCCCTAAACATAACTAGAGCGTGCAGAAGATGTTAAGACTGTACACGCAGAATGACTCGAGGGCTACATTCTTTGATCCCATTTCCCAATACAAGGTTGTATTTTGTTGCTAACACTTGTCTCTGGTCATCCACCGAGGCCCCTATGTGCAGATGGAATGAACATTTTCAAACCCATGTCTCTTCCGCTCAGAAGTGGTGCTCAGCAAGCATGGTCAGCACATTAACCTCTTCCTTACTCCTCTCTCTTTTAGGGTGTGTATAAGTGTGAGTGCAGGATATGGCATATCTGTTAGAGATTCTTTTCAATGAGCAGTGGTAAGCCTATGAATGGTAATGGCTAGGTATATTTTAAGAAAAAAGCAATAAATTGCAGGCAAGCAGAAAAGATTCAATATTATTTAGCCGTGAACAGCAACAGGAGAGATTAGGGGACACAGATTAACGAAGGGACCAGAAATAAGTCAGGGAAGAGGACCTAAGTATGAAGGAGATTAGAGCACCACATGAATGATAGAATAAACTGGGCGTGGTCCTGGCAAAGAATGCAGAGAGCACAATGGAAGAGAGGAAAGAATCCACTGTAGGGAGGCCAGTCCCTGGCAGCATTATTGTGCAGTGATTTCATTCTGAATCTCAAGGCTGGCACTGCCTGGTGGCAGCCTCTGTGAATTCATGTATTTGTTCTATTATATGTTCCATTGTCTTGTATCCGTGTTAGCCAAACCCCAGAGCAATTTTCCTTTCATAATTGCTGTAAGAGCATTGTACACTTATCTTCTTACTGCTCCATACACACAAGCATGGCTTCGTGTATATTCATAGGTGCCAAGTTTTCACATTGCATGTGTGCGCTATTACCATGGTTTAAGTGTGTTTATGTGTGACTTTCCATGCCTTTTGTGTAACACTTAGAGTGAAACTTAATTGTGATTAAAACCAAGCACAAAAATCCGTGCCTTAGGTTTCATATCAGAAAGTATCCCCATTGGCGCAAGATAAATCTCTAGAAGCAACTGCCACTTTTCGGTTCAGATGTACCGAGGCAGCGCTGCTCACTGGCAGCAGACTGTCATCGAATTTAAAGTTACCTTCGTCTGCAGAGAGCAGGCAACCTCCCACCATCCAGGGGCGTAGGAGACACTAGAATTCTGGGTAGACAGGGACAACCTTGTGGACCTTCCAGTGACCCTTTACAAATAACCCGCTGTGTGAGTGTGGTATCTGCTTCCAGCTTGCTGCTCAGCCAGTGGATGTGTGTAGAATGTTAGCATGAGTGAATGATGTCATAGAGTGTTGTATGCGTGGGTGAATGTCAGTTGAGTGTAGGGCTGAGCAGCAAGGAGGCTGCTCCGGTTGGGGTTCGTTCATTGTACCTTACTTCTTAGTTCTTTACTTCATTACTTCATTGCCTCGTCTCTTCCTGTACCTTGCCTAATAAACTACTTGAAGATACTACTTGGATCCGGTCATTCTTCCATTACAACAGTGAGAACGTACGCCCATTAAACAAATACAATCGCATTGTTTTGAAGTGAAATATTGAGAAAGGCAGGCATGTAGTCACAGTTTGCAAGTATGCTTTATTGTTATTTACATTCATATAGTAATGAGACCAAATGTTAAAAAACATGTATTTGAATCTTGCATCGTCATGCACCAAGCAAACAAAGGTCGCTGACTTCAGGTGGGGGCGTCATGTTTGCAAGTGCATTATGGTTTGAAAAGTACCTGCTGCTGCATTCCTGGTCTCCAGCAATTTTCAAGCAACAATTAAAATGTGAAGATAACTCGGTGATTAATTCTTTTTATTGAGCGAGATCAGAGGTTGTCTAGTGGAAGTTTTGACTCATGGTAAGGTAGCCACAGTGGGTTAATTTGCCTGCTGCAAAGAACGTGTACCACGTAGATTACAAAGTGCATGTAATGTAAATAGGTCAGTGGGTTACTGTTTTTTCTGAGAGATTCTTTTGTTACTTGCAGTTTCTAAGTTAAAATCCTAACATAGAGCAGTGAGCTATTAACCGTCATGAAAGAGCTGCATGAAAACTGGAAGGTATAGATTAGAGCGTTATGATTTTTCAGTCTTTCATTATCCTAATGTTGGAAAATGGGTTCATTTGGATAGAAATCAATTCTGATTATTAAAAAGAACCCCCAACCATAGTGTTATGTTTTAAATTCTGAGTTTGTGCTTGTCCAGTGTTGCAAAGTCATCCTGTGACCTGGGCTCCCCCCAACCTTTTGCTGACTGGTACTGGTGGTAAATGACTGTAACTGACCCTGGGCTCTGCCTAACCAGGTCCAGGGACAGCGCTATCCTGAAAAAAACACTTACAACTACACTGAAAACACCTACATACGTTAGGGTACACTATGGGCTAGGGTACCCCTATGATTGGCATGACCTCTCCTATAAGGCCCTAGTACATAATAGGGCATGGCAGTTTAGAGGCCAGAAGCCCTTAATGCACTTGCATGTGTGCACTGCTGAAGCCTGAGGTCAGTTTAAAAGCAGCACTGTGTTGTAGGACTGCTTTTAAAATGCAAATTGTGCCCAGACTCGACTTTTGTGTTTGGGGCACTTACAAATTGATAAACTACAATGTTGGGGCATGATAGGTATCCCCAGGGTTTCCCCTAGGTGTCGCAGGGGTAGGGGATCAGGTATCTATAAGGAGGACTGTTGGAAGGTGGAATCTGACTATATGGTTGCCCCCGCTTTTTTCCTGGTGTTTTGATGTTTTTTGACTAGTCTGGCTGGGATCCTGCTATCCAGGACCCCAGCCTATCTGCTTACTCCCTTAAATGACTTGGTGTGCATACTAGATGCACTAGTGATTGGATACTGTGGTGCCTTATGAGTCCCTAGTATATGGTACCTTAGGTACCAAGGGCATAGGTACTTCACAGGCCTACCAGGGGCTGAAGCATGTATTATGCCACCCCTGGGAAGTAGACTAAATCTGACACCACAGGCCTGCTACTGCAGCCTGAGTGAGGTAATGTTGGCACTCCTCACTGAGGTATAGGTTCCTATATCACACCATAAACCTATCAGTCACCCCTAAGGCAGGCCCTATCAATCCTGAGGGCAGGGTGCTTGGTTTACAATGTGAGGGAGTGCCTCTGCCTGAGCAGGGCCCCTCTGCAGCTGGCAGTCTATTCTCTGTGGCTGTTTGTGGATGCGGTTAAACCATATACTCTTAAGTGCATTATAACCTACCGGTAAATACTAACTTTGCAATGACTGCATCAAAACATGTAGTGTTTGGTGTCAAACAACTTGGAATCATACCCCCACACCAGTAACTGGTGTGGGATAATGATCCCACCCTTCTAGAGGGAACGACATGTACCTACTGTGGGAACACGGTAGAAATCTGAAAGAGCCCTGGCATCACAAAATGGATGCCACCAGCATAGACACTGGGCTGCCCTCCTGCTGCTGACTGAAACTCGCATTGGAGGAGGCCCAACAATAGGCATCCTGTCACAGGGAGGTGTCACCACCTTCCAGACAGGATTTAGTGTATTGGGGCTGGGTGGGTGCACTCTTAGAGTGCTTTGAAGTCCTGCACTGGGGGAGCAGTAGGCTCCTCTGTGCATATGCCAGCTCAAACCGGTTCAGGGGCTACCTGCCCCTGCTCTGGTGCGAAACTGGACAAAGGGAAGTGGGTGTAACCACCCACTCCTCTGACCCTCCCAGAGGAGTGGTCATAGAGCTAGTCCCTCCCTTCCATTTGGTATAAATTAGGGAACCCTTGCCATTGCAAGTTAGATATCCCTGAACGACGCTTTACAAGAAGAATCCTGGCCCTTCGACATTCCACTATCTTTGGAAGACAGAAGAATCTCCCTTGGAGTCAAGGAGTGACTACCCTGCTTGGCAGGCACCAAAAACTTGAATCAACGGTCGCAAACTTTCCCGCTCCCGCCGGAGTCCGAAGTCCCTGTAGCCCCAGAAGTGGATTTCCTGACTTCTTGACGGCCTTTGTGAGTCCCCTGTGAAGCTGAGGTGAGTGGACCCCATGAGTGACGAGGAACTGCAATACTCGGGCACCGTGCACTATTGTCGAGTGCAACCCCTTCATGACATTCTACGAACTTGTGCTTTGGACCATGTGTGGCCCAAGCCTCCAGCAGGATTTCCCTTGAAAATCAGAGGCCTACCTCATCCCGAGTGACTGTGGGCTCCTGTGAAGCGAATACTCACAAGGCATCTTTGCGATCCCTTGCCGGCTGGCTTGTGAGTCCCCTGAAGACTTCTTCATCAAACTAAAGGGCTCCCCTGGTTGTTCCAGGCCGGCCCTGACTTACCGTCACTGGGTGAGTCCCTCAGACCTTGCTGGTCTGCACCGCTGACTTTCTTTGATTTCCACAAGATTTGATGTTGCCAAGGCTTGTTGGCTCCAATCTGGTTGCCGACACCTCAGTAAGCTGCAGACTTTGTGGGACACTCCGAGTCCATCTCCTGGTTGTCGTCAACGCCTCCTGGACCTCGTGGGTGAAGAGTCAAAATACCCTTGATCACCTGAAATCACCCGACTTCCGTGGGCATCCCTCTTCCTGGCCCTGGGTCACTGGCAATTGACTGTGAACACTGTCCCTTCTGCTTTCAGGTCATCTTCATCTTGACTCCAGCCTTGGATTCTACCGGACACTTCTTCAGTCTTTACAAGCAGCAAAACTTCTTCGGCTTCCATAGAAAACGACAACGCGAACCGACACCAAAAGACACCTATGCACCCGGCTTCCCTGGGTGAGGTAACTCGTGCACTCCAGTGCTCCAGTGGGTGTTGGCTCTCGATCTACTTACCTTGTAAGTGACTTGCTTGTAGACTTCCTAGAAGTACCCTTAAACTTTAAAAATCTAACCGCGACTTGCTCCATTGAAATCAATAGGGAACCCGCGGCTGTGTTCTCACACTGCACGCGTCTTCCGTGGGTCCTTTACTTACCTGCCTTGGGTGGATGAGTGAAGCCCCAGCGATTCCACAGGCCCTAGGCCTTGTCTCTTTTAGTATATGGTCTGGTACGCCCCTAGGGCCCCAGCCATATCAGAGCTTAGTTTATTGTGAAACGTTGATTTGTGCATATGTTCCTGACTTATAATCTCATGAAGAGATTAGTAGAGTGTGTCTAGAAATAAATGCATATATATTTGATATATATACCTGTGTCTTGTCCTTTCATTTAGTAATTCAAGAGATTATAAGGTAAAACAAGCTGCTTTACATTCCTCGGAGACTGAGCCTGAAGGCTGCTCTCCACAGCTACCACTAGGATAGCTTTCTTTAAAAGGTTCTCTTAAACCTATCTACCATAAGAGTCGAATTAGACTGGTGCAAGGTGGCCACTATAACTAGTGACCAGCATATGCCAGGCCAACTTCTCACAAGGACCCTTATGAAATTAGTTTTATTTGCCCTGGGTTTAATGAAATTGCACATATCACTCCCCACATTGTTGTAAAAAGCTTCCCAAAATCCACTTTTATGCTAGGAGCACTGTGAAGTGAGGATCTTCAATATGTTGATATAATCGGAACATTTAAAGTCTTTCCTAGATGTTCCAGGGGTGGGGGGTCCTGTAGATATAAGCAGGGTCCCTATAAAACATGTTATATAGGCCCTGGTAGTGGAGAAATTGCCCAGTTAATTTTTCCATTTCAGATCCCCAGCCCATAGGTTAACATTGCAAGAGGTTATTAATTAATAACTGGAGAAAGGAAAGCCATAAAACTAGGATTAAAGGACTCAGTAGAATGGTAATGGTAAATGCAACAATATGGTATTGTTGAATTTATTCTAAAATGTGCAGACAAGAAGTTATATGATTTCCTTGTCAGTAAGCCAAATTTGAGCCCTCTAGTGCTCTGCCTTGATTGGTCAAAGATAAATTGATTAGCCTGGCTGTTTGAAGAGGTGATAAATGACCCCTGGGGTTAGGAAGCCTTTATGGGAGGAGAGGTTGCTGGGCATAGGAATGCCAGAACCAGGGGAGGGGTAGTAAATAATGCTCTTCAAGGGACGGAGGAGATAAGCTGGAGAAACCAGTTTCATTTACACCTCTCCCCTGCCCCACAGCCGGATGGGGGGATTAAGGAGGAATTCCCAGATGTAAGGGGAGTGAGTCTATGCAGATGAAGCCATCCTGTAGACTGGTTTAGTTAGTTCTGCTCCCTCTGCTGGAAATTGTGCTCTCTGGGAGAAAATAATGCCACACTTTAGAGGATGTGGTCATACCCTAGAGTGTTGCCCTACAACTTATTGGACAGGAGAGACCTCCTGCCTGACCCAGAGAACTTGGAATACGTATCTGAGAGGGACAGAGCCTCTCAGATGATGCAGCTTGAAACTTGAGAGAAGAAGGGTCTCTGAGGAGTTTGATCTGCACCAACCAGGCCCTGCACTCTGAAGATTGTGCCTGTTGTACAATCTGGAACTACAGCCCTGTGGACTATCGTGCTTCAAAAGTACTAAAAAGTGGACTTCCTGTTAGCTACGGCATAACAGAGCTCACATGTAGCATCACCACCAAGAATCTCCAGCCTGGAGAACTACCAGTGAATTTGTAAGTGTTTTGTCCAAGTGGATTGTGGGAACTGAAGACCCAAACTTTCAAGGACGATCTTGGAGATTCCAGACCCTTGGAGTAAGTTTTGGACACTTTGGGACCCTTGGGGAACTTTAGGAAGAAGTTCCAGAGGTTTGGAGAAGTTTGCAGCAACTTTGGAAAAAAGCTCCATAAGTGGACTGACTCTAATTGGCCAGCCAAGACAGTGACACTCAACTGCGAGCTGGCCTGCCGTCCAGTTTCCTCTCCCTGAAAAGCTCCAGAGGTCCGACTTCCAGAGTATGACCGGTGAAAACCCAAGCCGGCGTACCCTCACTGAATACGACATTGTGAAGTGCACAGAGGGACCCAGCTAGAAAAAGCTCTGTAAAAGTTTCTAATTCCGAATGTACAAAAGGTGACCGGGACCAACCGCAAGAGCCAAGCCGCCCACCTTCAAATGCGAGCCAGCCTGGATCCCTGGCTCGTCCCGCTGGAAAGCTCCGGAGGTTGGACTTCCATAGGTTTGACCGAGAGTTCGTCACAAGGAAAGCGGACAAACCCACACCGAATCCAGACTAGCTGAGAGCTTCAAGGGACTCTGGGAAAAAAAGCTCCAGAAGAGTTTCTAAGTCAGAAGGTAAAAACTTTGACCGAGACCTACCTAAAGGGGTAACCGCGCAGGACTCCATCGCGGTCGGCCTGAAACTTTGACTTAGAGCCGGTCTAGCGTGACCAGATGTCCCAATAGGCGCTATAGGTTTCTATTAACTATATAGTGCTAAATCTTTAAAAAGTCATATCTTTGAAGTTAAGCCGGCCTACATGCAGCCAAGCTACCAAGTGTTGACCATGGGAATAATTTTCTAAGACCGGTACTGAGCCATATATTGAGGTATTGGCCTTATTGCCGGGGACAGATATACATTAGCCCCTACTAATAACCCACTTTCCAACATCCAGACATAGCACTCAAACTATACTGTCTACAAGTTTGGATGACATGTGACTTCACCAACTTGTAGTCCTTGGTCTTATGTAACAATTCCTATAAACTGATTTACACATCTATGATTGATTGTCTCTGTGTAGTGTGTGTGATGTAAAGTGCTGACACCCTACACTGGTATGAGTGGCACTATATAACTAATTAAATGCATCTGAGAGAGTGGTTATGGAGACTTGAGCGGCACTATTAAAGGGTGGTAGCGAGGGAATCCGTGGTGGAGCTGGGTTGTGAATACCAAGGCTGTCTATTTGATTTCAGCTCCTGGCTCCTTCATCCACCAACATACTCTCCCTCCGCATTATCTCACTCTTGAAGCTTCTTTCTCATCTTTGCTTTCTCCCTTTTCAGTCTCTAAAAAAGAATGCAGTTGGGCCTCACCTGCAGCCACCAGCTTAAATTAAGCATCATTAGCTTGTAGCTCACAAAGGAAATGCCAGAGTGGCTAGTCTGACCCTTTCTGCATTTTATCTCCTTCCTAAAGAACAGATACACCATTTTCTCTCCTTTCTGCAAGACACAAGGACCCCAGCCTTCTCCCTTTCCTATGGCGTAGCACAGAAGCATTACATATAACAAAAATAAGGCCCACAGGGTCAATATCATTTTGGAGTCCCTACCCCCTTTCTACCCAAAACTATCTCCCAAGTAAATTGTTCTTACTAAGCCCAACTGATTCTGATGTTTATCCAAGCCCATTTTAATATATCTTCTCCTATCCTTGTTACTTCTGCTGGGGTACTTACATTACTATTTCCATCAGATTGAATGCTGCTTCAGAGCATCACCAGCTACCAGTCTCTTGTCTGTAATTGTCGGAGGGTTCCATTACTGAAGAATGCTTGCCAACTGCACTGTGTACAGCATCTGCTATTTCTCATTCATGCCTCTCCACACATACCCTCCCATGGTATGCAAGAATATAGAGCCTCCACAGGCATGACTTGTTGCTTGAACCCCGTGCCATCCTATTCACATTCAGCCGTGGCCCGTGCAGGTAAGAGCGATGGGGCCGGGTTGAGGGGAGGGATTTGACAGACGACCACGAGGGAAAATTAAATAAATAATTAATGTTCCATCATCATCGTCGTCTGTCGAAATCCATCCCCACCCAGCCCCACAGCCCCACGTCCTACCTGCACGGGCGCAGCTGTTCGCATTAACTGTATTTGTAAAGTGCACACGTAGTTGAAAGGCAACGGAGTGCTTTACATTGCCAAAGGCATAGATCCAACTAGAAAGTGAATCTGGGTGGGAGATCCTGGGTTCTGCAATGGGGAGTGGACTCTTTACTGTGTTGTGAAGTGGTGTTCTTTAAAGATATGCAACTTCAGCTACTTCCTAACTTGAAGCATACTTGGGGTGGTCCTAATGGATGCAGGGATGTAATTACAGATCCTGAGTGTGTGGACGGGGTAGGCCTGTTTCCTCGTTGCTTCATTGGTTCTTGTACGTCTTTTTCCCCCTGAATGAGGGTGTCTGAGTATGTCCCTGACTGGCCTGTTGATAATTTTGCATTGTTTGATAGGTGTGATCTGCATGACTGGTCAGTGATGTGTACAGAATTTACAAATGTCTGCTGAGTTTGTACCCCGATATCCAATCCAGAAGTATTCATACTGGCCCCACATCATTCTGGATTTTTGGCCCACTGTACTTTGCATGCCTGGATCAAACGGATCAAAAATTACTAAAACAATTTGACTTATGTTGCTGCGAAGTGTAGGGCCCTTTGCAAAGGTTGACTGGACACCTTTCTTACTGCTGCATTTGTATGTTACACAGGTGCTAATGAGGCAAACACTTTGCAGAGGCTGTTAGTATGGGTAAAAATGTCAAAATAATAAAGTATCATAAAATGTACTGCATCACCCTGCAGCCTTTTTTATGCTGCATAATTTTGTCAACACTGCAACATAATTTTGTTCTCCATTGCTGCATAACTCCAGTGGCGTGAAGGCCGGCAGCACATGTTAATAGTGCTTGTGCCTGAAGCAGAGACCATGAAGTTTGTGAACTTAGTTTGGTGTGCATGCAAATCCTACATTGCCAATCCCTGGTAAGTTTGCACTACAACTGCTGAAAAAGGCCAAAGGAGGTACCAATGGGTGAGGTGGACTGGCCTCAAGGGTCTTGTGACCTCAGTGACAGTCACTGTCGCTCTAGGGTGTGCTGCTTGGTAGGCCTGCCCACAAGACTGGAGGTGAACTTCAGTATGGATGGTGGTGGACAGGCCTTCAAGGTTAACCCACACTTCCCACCGTCGGGTCCACCTGCTGGTGTTAAGACACCAGGGCTTCTGATGTCTATCGGGGCCTTCTAAGGTGTATCATGGCTGTATTTTCCTTGGCCGTTGTTTGCACTTTCTGTGTGGCGCTGTGATTTGACTAGCTGGCAATGATCTAATTGTCTGCATTGTCTACACTGACTAATTAAAAGGACACTTCGGCTCCGATCAACTCCTCATACATTTAAAGGTGACGCATCAAATTGGAAGGTAATGCTTACATGCAACATGCAAACAGAACTATACTTGATTGATTTTGTATTCATTTAAATGAACGTGCACACAGACCATGCTGAGGGGCAGTCGAGACAGAATAACAAACAACTGTTTCTGGGCTGAGAGTAAGGTGAATCACCATGAGTATTGGGTCCTCGCATAATAAACATGCATTGATAAATGCAACCGGCCTCTATTTCTCCAAAAACACAAGCACAGGTGTGAAGATCTGAGTCTACTATATAATATAGCTGTGGGGCCTTACTGTGAAGTGCACTCACAGTAACCATCTTGCGTTCATTCAGTTTAATGTACTTAACCTTAGCTTAACCCTGGGTGCTGTGGCTGCAAGCAGTAAGGCTTGGCAAAGGAACCATTTAACAGCACCGAACAACAGAATAAGAAAATCACACACCAATAAAAAGACACAACAAAAATTTAAAGTGCATTTTTCATGAATTTATAGAGCCCGTGATCATTAAAATCCATTTGATGGTTCCGGAGATACCAATTTTAGAACTTTTTAATACTTTTAAATGCTATCACAAACAAGGACTGCCAAACGTAAACTATGAACATTTTTGAAAAGTTTGGAAAAGTTACTGCAAGTACTTTGGCTCGGCTTGGACGTACAAATCTAGCAGGGATAAGGTCTAGGAGGCCAGAAAGGATACTTTGGACCTGGTCACCAGAGCATTTTTCCAGCAAGTTCCCAACTGTACAGGACAACCACCATAGAAGTCGATGGAGTGGTCCTGATGGTGAGAGATGCAGGCAAAGATGCTCAAAAGGATACTCCAGCTGAGGTGCGGTTGACAGGGGTGTCTCCGTGGTGGTTTCTCGGTCCACGGGTGATGTGGGGCGACTTTGGCCATGAAGATTGGCATGCCTCTAAATCCTCCACGTTGAAGTAGTCGTATAGCTGATAATGCACTACTGATCATGTTGCACCGCGGTTGGATGCAAACTCTTTGGTGGGGGATGCTATCCCTTGTGACCGATGAATCCGAACATGGATAGCACTTCCAAGTCCACCGGACTCGGTGTAGGTTTGGCTATTTCAGATTTGTCCTTTGTTGTGCCTGGCGACTGGTAGCGGCAAAGCTTCTGATGTGGCTTCCACTTTGTCCGTTTCTTGCTGTCCTGGAACTGGTTCCAGGAGATCACCAAACTGATCCTTGGAGTCACTGGTCTTGGTGAAGATGGGAAATCAACTATTCCCAGGGTCATGAGCCACAGGCACAGTTCCAGTCTCATCGGCCCAAACCTGCAGCAGGTGCAGCCTTTTTCTGCACGGTTCAAAGGCAGAAGGGCAGTCCTTCTTCGGTCCTCTCTTCTTCTCCAATGTGAACTGAGGGGCAGGGTGCCAGGGGTGCTCTACTTTTCCCAGGAATGTGCCTCAAGGGGACCATGCGGTCACTACCCAATGGGCTACTGGGTCCTCTTCTCTCTAGTGGCGAAGTTCCTGTGTTATGTGGCATCTGGCTATCCCAGAGTGCCCCGTTCTTGTCCCTTTCAAGATGGCACGACTCTTCCTCAGTCATCAGGAGCAGGGTAGCCCAGCTTAGAGGTGTGGCTACCAGTGGGCTGTATGCGCAGGGGAAAACTGGTTTGGACACAGGCTTCCCTCCCTTAGCTTTGTCTCCTAATTGCAGGATCAAAAGGCATCCTACTCAGGGATGTTGTCACAAGCGACCCTTCAAAGGCGGCTTCACCTTTGAAGCCTGCCTTTTGGGCTAGCACTCGGAGTGGATATCCTGGGAGAGGAGGAGACACCTCGTTTTGTGGCAAATGCCTTTGTTACCAGGCCTGGAAAGTGTTCACATGTCTCTCCAGGCGGTCAGAAACTCTTCTATGTGTCAGTGCCTTTGTGAAAAGTTAAGCAACTTTCTAAAAGTTGCTTAACTTTAATAGTGAATTTAAATCTGGCCTGGACATAAGGTCGGGTTTAATGCCAAAATTAATTTGATACCTTACTTGACTTTATTAAGTGGTCCCATTCAGAAGTTAGCCGGACTGGGGCGCCAGCCGGTAACCCTGTGTTAGCCAATGGGGTTCCTAAACTTTCGACAGCAAAACAACTATTTGGAAGTGTTGCTGCTAAGACATATAGAAAATCATATGTCTTACTTAATGATATATAGCTCCCTTCCATAGCACTCCATAGGCCTTTCGTAGGGGAGTCTTATATGTATTCCTTAAGAAAAGTGGTGACTTTGCCATTAGGTGTAATGTCAAAGTTGAACTGGCAGTGTCTCACACTGTCCTGTCAGTCTGGGGTGGCAGGCTAGGTTTAATTTTGGCTCTGTCACATGCAGGGTAGCACAACCAGTGCTGCAGCCCTGGATGAACACACTGTCTTACATGCCTTGGGTACCTGGAGTACCATATACTAGGGACTTTTAAGTAAGTCAGTACTTACCAATTGAGTGTATCCAATTCAACATAATTTGGTATAGGGTTAGAACACTGGTACTGAGGTCTGGTTAGCAGGCCTCAGTGCACTCTCAGAGTCGAAACACCAGCAGCATCAATCCAAATATGTGGGGGTGAACATGCAAAAAGAGCCATTTCCTTACAACAGGATATTTGGCCAACATCAGGTGAAGACTGTGATTGTCCTGTTAAGAGCTGCTACAGCACTCTTTGTCATTCCAGCAGCGTTAACTGACAATTGAGGTGGAAGGAACAGAGTATTGCAGGAGGAGTGTCAAGCAGGAACTGGAGCATGCTTACCCCTACATACATACCTTCAGACACACAGCCATACTTCCGTATAATCTGACCTTTTCTTGCCATGAGTGTGCAAACGTCTTTTTCTTCAGCTACTGGCAGTGCAAGATATTTAGTCGGCCTTCGTTGAGAAAGGGCTTAATAGTCCTACAAGGCTCCTGGTCCAAGGTTTCTTTTTTCTCCTCCTTGCACAGGAAAAGGTTGATGTTTGCCTAAAGAATGGAGGCCCATAAGTCACTGACGTGGCTGCTATGTGCCTTCCTGCATCGTCTCATTCCAACTGACCAAGTATGCTTTTCTAAGCAGGATAGTCATGTCACGACTCCCCTAACAGATGTAGTACATTATAGAGATGTTGCTCATCAAAAGAGTTATAGATTCTTGTTAGGTGATACACATAAACTCCAAGTGGCATTCCGTATTATAGGGTTACTACCTTCCCCATGACCTGGCCATAGCAAGATTAACAGTTAGTGGAAGCTGACCTAAAGTAATGGAGTAAAGAATGTGAGAAGTTGGCCTAATGTATGATGTCACTAGTTCTAGTGTACACCTTATATCAGTCCAAATACCCTTATGGTGATTGGTTGTAAAGTCAACCTTATAGACCAGCTATCCTAGTGGTAGCATGGACAAGAGCAGTCTTAGGCTAAACTCTGAATGGCATGTGAAGCCAGCTGTGATACCATATATAATCCCTTGAATACCAAATGAAAGGACACCACAACAGATATATATATAAAATAAAGTGTATTTATTCTAGTCAAACCCTCAGCACTCTTTATGAGTTTAGAGGTAAGTACAACACAGTCTTATTTAAGCATACATTAAGTCGCACAGGTAAGTAATACAGTTAGGCCCTAGGGGCCACGCAAACCATATACTAAGTAAGTGGTATAAGGACCACTGTCACGGAAATAGAATAGGCCTAGGCCTAGGGAATCGCTGGGGCTACACTACACTAGCGTTAGTTAGGAAGTGGGAGGCCCACGGGATTCGTGTGCAGAGTGGAAACACTCACGCATAATGCGTAAGAGTCACTAGCAATAGTACAGTTTAGAAAACGATAGATTTAGGACACTTCCGGAGTAGCTAGGAAGTTGAGACTGGAAAACTAGACACTAGGATAGTCACTATCCTGATGAGCACCGGAGTACCCAAGTTACCTAGCCCACAGGCTGCGGGTGCATAGGGGTGAAGATGCGTCGGTTTTCGTCGTCGACTCCTATGGATGCCTGAAGAAAGATGCTGACAGGCAGTCAGTGAAGAGTGTCCGGTGGATCCCAAGGCTGGGATCAAGAAGAGAGGAGACCTGCAAGCAGAAGGGACAGAGTCAAGGTCACTAGCCAGTGACCACGTGGAACCAGGAAGGAACCAGGCGATGTCGTGAAGATTGCAGGTGAAGGTGAAGCTTGTCGCTGCAGCCAGGAGGACCAGGAAGCGTCGAGGACGACCAGGACCAGGAGGCGAGCTGTCCCACGAAGGCTCTTGCTGTCGGCGGCGTCGAAGTTGGACTAGGACTCACCAAGCCTTGGCAAGCGGAACCCACGAAGAACGGAGGACTTGCTTCTGGTGCAGACCAGGAAGGTCTGGGGTGCTTCTTCTTTGCAGAGAAGCGGGAGCCAGTCTGGAGGAGCCAAACCAGCGCAGAAGATTTCAGGGTGCGTCGTCACAAAGGCCACTAGCCAGCAGGCAAGCAACCGGACAGACGCGGCAAGCAGGAAAATGCAGAAGGGCCCCACGCAGGACTCGTTGAGTGTGGGGGGCTGATCTTCGGTGCAGATGGTGCTTGGGGTTGGGGCTTCTCAATCCCCGGTGCACAACTTCGAGGGTGCCTCAGAAGCTGCGCTTGAAGTTACTAGCCACTTTTCCCAGGTAGCCGGTCCCACGTCGCTCGTCGCCTCCACGGATCTCAGCTTTGCTGTGGATGTGGATCAGGGTCAGAGAAGTCTGGAAGTCAAGGCTCTGGTCGGGCTCTGCAGTCGGTTCCTCGTAGAATGTGGGCAAAGCAAAGGGTAGTCTTTTGATGGTGCCTGTTTGCACAGGGTAGCCACTCCTTGGCCACAAGGGAGATTCTTCAGTCTTCTTCTTTCGTCGAATGTCGAAGGTCCAGAGTTTCTGTTCAAGTTGCAGGTTCAGGATAATCTAAAGTCTTGAGGCCCAGCTCCCACTCTTATACTAATCTGGGGGGCTGGGATACCTGCTAGGTCACGCCTTATGGGTGGGACCTGGGAGGGGGTGGTTACACCCACTTCCCTTTGTCCAGTTTCGCGCCAGAGCTGGGGCTGGAGTGCCCCAGCGCCGGTTTGAACTGGACTATGCAAGGAACACCTTGTGTGCCCCAGGCATGTCTCATTCCTTTTAGCCCACCCTGCCCCAATACACTAAAGGCTGTCTGGGGAGGTGCTAGCACCTCCCCAAGCAGGAAACCTATTGTCCAGGCCTCCCTGGCTGGGATCACTCCCAGCTGCAGGAGGTCAGACTTGTGTCGTGGCAGCAGCATCCATTTTGTGATGCTGAGGCTTTGGTCAGAGGCTAACAGTGAAGTATGATTTTAACATGTCTTTCCCTCTAGAAGGGGGGAATAATATCCCCATGTCCAGAAATGGCATGGGGGTATTATTCCACAGTGTTAGACACCTTACATGACATGTTTCGATAAAGCCAAACCATAGTTACCATAACCGTCTAAGATTATAAGGCACTTTAAGAGTATATGGTAGGCTATATCATAGAACAGCTATAAGGACTTGGTTCCGAAAGCTGCAGACAGGCTCAGCTCATGCTAGAGCACCATCTCACATGTTACCAAGCACTCTGCCTCCAGGATTGTTAAGGCCTGCCATAGGAGTGACTGATAGGTACACATGTGTCTATATGTAAGTTAGGTATAGGAATACTACACCTAAGCAAGGGGTGATTACACGACCTTGCCCCAGCTGAGTGATCAGCCAGTTGTGTCAAAATGGAAGGCCAGGCCAGGGGTGGCATAATACATGCTGCAGCCCCTGGTAGGCCTAGGGTACACCTATGCCCTGGGTACCTAGGGTACACTGTACAGGGTCCAATAAGGTGATCCTTACCAATTGGTTATGTACCTAGGGTACATGGAGTCCATTTTAACGAGAGAGCAGACAGCCTGAGACCCTGAATGGCAGGATCTCAGGCCAACTAAGTCGAAAAACCAGCTAGACACTAGGCAAAAAGTTGGGGGTAACCATAGTCAGATATCCACCTTCCTACAAAGAACTTTTTAGATTCACTCTGCTGCGGACACTGTCTAATGGCTCCCCTGAGTACATCTGTGTAGTGTGTTATATCTGGGCCACACAATTCTCTCAGCTACTAAGGGTTGTGCGAATAGTGAATGATTGGAGACCCGCATTCAGGGTCCCCCGATATTTATGTAGCCCCCACACTTGTAGGGTGTTCTATAAGATGTAGTTGTAGTCAGAGCTTCTGTCTCCCAGTGCCTGAATATCCATCTGAGTTCCACCACTTCCTCCATCTTTGTTACTTTGAATGGGGCAGGCTTTAGCATCCAACCCAGCTCTGGAGCATGTAAATGACTACTCGGAGCACTGTAATTCATGTCTTTATTCTTTGGCATGCAACCGTTAACTGAATGCACTGCACCCAGACGAACCCAAATACCTCGCAACTGATTACGTAACATTGTTAGGAGTCTGTCTAGGACCACAAGGGCCCTTCTGCACACAATCACACAACATTACATTTCCCCCTTTGTTAAATTATAAATACGGACAACATATATACATTACGGTTTCTTGATGAGTCGTTGAGGTGGTTGCACCAGTCTTCCAGGTCGAGTCTTATAAGGTGAAGGAGTTGCATTGTCACCTGGCATCATAGATGTAGACTCTGCTGCTTGACTTGGTAGACCTGTATCACTCGAAGGCCTGGAAGCAATGAACATTGAGGAAGATGTTCGAAATGTGATGAGTTTCTCGTAATGGACTTTCTGGGACGTTGAACAGTCACCATATATTCTTTACTTGTCACGACTCTCAATGCTTCAATATTAAAACAGAGCTTCAGACTAGCATTTCTGTTTTTTTTGACTAGGACTTCTCTTTCCTTGAAAAACGTGTCCCAGGTGCATGTGCGCTTATCTGCATAGGCCTTTATCTTTCTTTTGCAATAAGTGTCCGTGATGCGTATATCATCAGTGTTTATTACTCGGCTTGTGGTCCATTATGGTAGCTTTGTCCCAGTGGTTCTCCCAAAGAGCAGGGTGGCAGGACTTTCACCTGTTGTAGAATGGAGAGTTGAACCATAGGCATGAAGGGCTGGACATAAAGCTGATTTGAGATCAATTTTTTTCTAGTGCAGCGCGCTGAACCGATTTCTTCAGGGTGCCCATGAATTGTTCATCAACACTGTTTGCCTGTGGCCAGAGAGTTGTGTTTTTCTGATGCTTGACATTCAAACAATTAAGAAAGTCTTTAAACTCTGCTATTGAAGAGTAGACCATTGTCAGATTTAAGAATGGCTGGAACACCCCACGCTGCAAAAATATTATCCATCCTCTCAATGACTGTGTCATGTGTGGTTGATAATAGATCTTCCACTAAGGGAAAACATGGGTACTCACCAATAACAACCATGAGATGATTTCTATTGTTTAAAAGTCCAAAAAAATCAACTGCAATTTTCGCTCATGCTTGTTAGGAAGGTCAGACATATTTAGCGGATGCTGAGTTGTCTTAGGAGAAAAGCAGTTACACAGGTGACATGCTTTTAATTCCTTCTTGACTCATTTATCAAGGCGAGGAAACCACACTTGGGGCCATATGTAGGAAGCCCAATACCGGTCGGTAACGGCCGATTTTCTGTAAATATCCCGTTACCGACTGGTATTCAGGCTTTTGGTATGTAGGGGGCACATTTCAGGATTCGGTAATTTACCGAATCGGTAAAATTACCGATTCGGTAATTTTACCGATTCGGTAAATACCGAATCCTGAAATGATATGTAGGGGGAGTGTGTGGTTGTTGTGGGGATTCGTTATTTACCACCAACTAAAAGTTGGTGGTAAATGACGAATAGCTGGAAAAAAGCATTTTTTTGCACTTTGAAGTGTGCAATGTGGCAGACATACATGCCCTTAGGGCATGTATGTGTGCCACATGTGCACACATGCAGGAACCAGGGGTGCAACAGGGTGTCACTGTGACACCCTACCACCCTTGATTGTGCTCCCCCCATTACCGAATCGGTATTTACCGATTCGGTAATGGTAACTGGCTTCCCATTGATTCCTATGGGCCTCCTGGCCCATAGGAATCAATGGGAAGCCAGTTACCATTACCGAATCGGTAAATACCGATTCTAAATTACCGACCCATTCCGAATCGGTAAATATTACCGATGGATTACCTACATATCATTTACCACTTCATAAATACCGAATCGGTAAAATTCGGTATTTATGAAGTGGTAAATGTTAGACTACCTACATATGGCCCATGGTCTCTAAGGGCTCTCTTGGTGGCTACAATGCCACAATATCCTTTGTGGGCCAGTTCAATGACTTGTTGTCTCAAGTTCTCAGATATTACAATTCTCAAACCTCTTAGTATGATACATTCCTGAGTAACAGAAAGTTCTTCCTGCACATTTTTAAACTTTTGATATTCAATGTCATCTTTGTGAGGTCGACTATGTTTTCTCCATGATTGTGTTGCAATTATATCCTTAAGTGTGAGCATGTCTCTGTGTCATGGTAGCAGCAAGGATCTGCTCAGTGGATAGAGCTGCAGGGGTGCTGGACTTTACTGTTACATTGATTTAAGCTTCAGTTTCCTTATGCTTTGCATTGTAATGCTGTAACGGCACTCTTGAGAAGTAATCTACGGAGTTTTGACCCTTCTACCTCTTATGCACAATAGTGCAATCATACTCATGCAATCGCAACCTTCACCTCTTAATGCAAGGGGTCGTCTTAAATTTTCGTATTTCTAAAAACAGTGATGAACATCTGGTGGTCAGTGACAAGGCCACAATGTGTCTCTCAGCATTTGGATGTCCATTGTGTAGAGCAACAATCGCGCCCAACCCCACTAGGGTTGCGTCTACTGCAATCTCAGTATGTAACTTTGGATCAAAGTAAGCCATTTCAGTTGCATTTTCAATTGCGTGTTTGATTTTCTTGAAACTTCAGGCACATTCAGAGAACCACTGGAAGTCTTCTTTTTCAAGTCTCTTACTATGGCTACTCACTATGGCAAAGTCACAAATGTATCTGGAGCAATAGCTGGCCATGCCTAAGAAGGATTGCAGCATGGAAACATCTTGCTGGGGACATGTGGAGGACAATGCTTGTACCTTTTCAGGGTCAGGAGTCCTTTCCCCTTCAGAGAAATTATGCCCAAAGAATTTGAGTTTGGTTTTGTGAAACTCACACTTTTATGCATTTAAAGTGAAACCTGCATCAGCGAGCAGACATCATACTTGTGTAAGAGCTTTGTCATGCTCCTTTTGTGTGGCCCCAAACACTAGTATATCATGACTGTAAATGAAAGCATGTGTCACAGGTTGAATTATTCGGCGAATGACATCCTGAAAGATTTCTGCAGCTGACGACACACCAAAGCTAAGTCTTTTGTATCTGAGCAAGCCAACAGTTCTCTTCCATCTCAAGTTGATATATCCTTTATTCAAATCAAGACGGGAGAAGATGTTGGCACCATTCCGCTGTGTAATCATGTCCACTAGGTGTGTACCTGGACATCTTTCGTTCTCAATTGCTTTGTTGGTGTAGGAAAGTAGGATCTGCTTTTATGGCTACCCCCTCTTATTGCTTGATGTAATGCTGTTTCTGACTAGTCTGTCTGGGATCCTGATAATCAAGACCCCAGTCTCTGTGCTTTCTCCCCTACATTTGTTTGGTAAGTACTTAGGTACATTCCAGATTGGACACTGGTGCAACCTTATCGGTCCCTAGTAGATGGTACTAAGGTACTCAGGGATAGGTACACAAGGACTCCCCCATGAGCTGAAGCCTGTATTATGCCACCCATGGGAGACCGATCAATTTGCAACTACAGGCCTGCCATTGCAGCCTGTGTAAGCAGGTGGTAGAACCACTTAGGACATATATAGGTTTCCCTATATCTGAGTTCACTGCACTTAAAACCTATGAGTCACACCTAAGGCAGGCCTTACAGTCCTGAAGGCAGGGTGCTGGGTTCTAAGTGTGAGGGTGCCCTTGCATGAGCAGGAAGTTCATTCTCCTCGGTTGTGAGACAGCCATATAACGTATAGAGGGGCACCGGGTCATTACGCGATGACCATCTCTAAACTAGCTGTAACGAACCCTGTCATGTTTGGTATGAAACATGTTAGAATGATACCCTCACACCATAAACGGAGTGGGAGGTATGATTCCATGCACCGTTTGGGAGGCCCTCGGTGCTCCCAGTACCAGTCTTCCAGACCCGAACAGCAAGCTAGGGCTGCTGCTGGCCAGAGACGTTTCTGCCCTCCTGCTGCTGAGCCAAGCTCGGGCAGGAGAAGGCAGAACAATAAGTATCCTGTCACAGGGAGGTGTGACCACCTCCCAGACAGGGTTTAGTGTATTGGGGCAGGGCGGGGGTGCTTGCCAGCACCACATAGTCTGCATGCAGGGCACACTTAGTGCCTTCGGCCTGTGGGTCCTCTTGAGAGTCATCTTTGAATTCTTTGGGCTCCCCTGATTGCTCAGGGCCCACCCTGACTCCCCTGCTTGCTTGTGGTGAGTCTTCTGGACCTTGCTGGTCCCGACATTGCACCTTCTTCAATTTCTGCGTTGCTTGCAGTTGCCGAGGATTGTTGGTGCTCCCGCCGGACACTGACCCCTCAACTCTCGACATCTGACATGGGACAGCTCGTATTTGGCTCCTGGTCTTCCACAGCGTCACCTGGTCCACACAGCTGCAGTTTCAACATCACCCTCAGCTCTCCTGCAACACTCAACATCAGTGGGCATTTGTCTTCCATGCCTCCTAGTCACTTCTGAGTGGCATAGACTCTGTCTCCTCTACTTGAAGGTTCTTCACATCTTGAATCCATCTTTGGGTTCCACCTGACACTTTCAGCTTCTCCAGCAGTGGCATCTTTCTGAGGTCCTCCATTCAGTTAAACAGTGGTTTCTAATGCCACTTCACACCTATGCACCCGGCTTCAATGGTGCAGGTATCCTGGTTCCTAAGGTATCCACAGGTGGGGTGGCTCTCCAACCTTCTCACTTCCACTGGGTTTCCTCAGGGTCCATTTGGAAGGGTCCTTCTCCTTTAAAATTGCAACCGCGATTCATCTATTGTAAATCTGTATTTGTAAAGCGCGAACTACTCACCCTTACGGGTCTCAAGGCGTTGGGGGCCGTTGTGGAAATTAAATTAGCTATTGCCCAGAGTCACATGGTGCTGAGCTGAGCTGCCGCCGGAGCTGGGGCTCGAACCGTGAGCCCTGTGCTCCGAAGTCAGCTGCCCTGGCCCCTGCACCACACCTCTCCACTATCTATTGACTTGCATTGATTCCGTGGTCGTGTTTCCACTCTGCACACAGCCTCTGTGGGGCTCCTGTTACTTACCTCGGGTGGTTCCTTGGGTCCCCGGCACTTCTACGTCTTCTGGGTATAGCCTAGACTCGAGTCGTGGTTCGCATACCACTAATTTAGTATATGGTTTGGTCAGCCCCTGGTGACCATTGTGTATTATATTCTTCTTGCCTGTTTCTATTAAAAAGTATTGTGTGCATTGTGTATATCTCTGGTTAGGAGATATCTTTATGTGTTAGTGAGTGTCCTATAATAAATACATATTTTTATAAACACACGGTGTGGTTCTTTTTCACTTAGGCTATACGTAAAAGATTATGTTCTGGTGAAACGCTGCTTTACACTTCTTCTGGACTAAGCCTGAAGGCTGCTCTCCACAGCTACCTCTTAGACAGCTTTCTAAGGTTGTCTAAGACCACTAAAATCACCATAAGGGTTGTCTAGATTGGTGCAAGCTGCCCACTTACATAAGTGTATACCGTATACCAAGCCAGCTTCTCACAGTTGGCCTGGCGCATATCAACACAAATGCATACTGCACCTCCACTGTCTTTTTGGCGCTATCACTATGGGTGAAACCCATGGTGTCGAACCAGTAGAGCGCTCAATAATGTCATGCTATAATAATGTTTCTAGTTCTTTCTCAGCGGCCTCCTGTAAATGAAAAGCAATCCAACGGTGTCGCTGAGCAACAGGGCAAATGTTTTTGTTAATGTGAAGTTGCACCTTCATGGTCTTTAGTTTCCCTAGTCCATCAAACAATGAAGGAAATTAAGTTACAATTTCAGAATGTGCATTGAGGTTGTAGTTGATGAATATTAGCCCCGTGTTAGTAGCAGTGCTGAAACTGAGTAGACAGGCACTCGACAAAGCCCCTTGGAGAACATGAATTGGTGCTTGTACTGTCTTTTTGTTAACCCTCAGGGTCGCTGCAAATGATCCTTGACTTTGCAAAGGCTTAGAAGCAGCCCATGTGTGCACCTTTGTTTTCAATGGCGTTAGCCGTGGTACTAGAGACAGTTTGTTATATTTCTTTGCTGGCATAATATTGATCGATGCACCACTGTCTATAATGAAAGTTGTAGGGCAGCCATTCACCTTTAGCATGATCTTGGGGCATCAGCTAAATGAGTTTGGTCGCTTCACATGGCGATCTCTCTTTGACTTGTGTTTTTCTTTGCAAGCAGCCAATCCTAAATGTGCATGTCTTTCTGCGGTGGACGTCACCATTGCACATCCATCTTCTTCACTGTCGCTTAATGATGATGATGCTGCTGAAAAGCCTTTGGAAGATTAATTTGAAGACAATCGACTCTGTTTAGTCTCTACTTGCCTCAATTGATGTTGCCGTTTGGTGTTGTGGGCGTGGCTAAAATGCTTCTAGATCATTCTGGAGCTCATTTTCTCTTCCCATCATGATGCACTTAGTTTCTCTTTCGCTTTGCAGATTATTATGAAATGGTTTCCTTTCCCACAGCTTTTGCCAGTGCGGCCCCACCTCTAAGGCGGTGGAGCGTTGCCCCACTGCTATTTAAGAAGTGCACAAAAGAAAAAGAAAATATAATAGAAGCTGCTTCTGCTGCGTTGTGATTGGCTAGGAGAGCCTCGAACCCTGAGTGCTTCCGGTGCTATAGCAGCACTGAAGAGGACAGAGGAGAGGTGGTGGTGGCAAAGGAGAAGGTAAGTTAATTTTTTTATTATTTTGTTCCTAATCCATTTCCACCCGCCCGCCTCACCACCCCTGTTCCAAGGCATCCACCACTGACTTTTGCATATATGTCCAATGGCGGGAAGTTTACCTTTGTATGGAAACAAGAATCCACTTCGGAAACACAATTTATTTTTCTCTGGAAACATCGTCTTTTGGGCCTCCACTTTGTGGTTTTGCTTACTTTTCATGATCAACGCTGATTCTTCTGGGTTGATCCAGCTTCCATACCAGCAGTCTCTCAATTTGCATGTGCCTCAGCTCTTACAATGAGTACCTTTTCTAGACTGAGTGTCTCTCTCTGCATGGGTCGACTGAACAAATCAGGGAGGCAATCATCAATGACTCTGAAAGCATAGTTTCTTCGTCATTGAATTCACTGAACTTGCTGTGCTTGATGAGGATATTAAGTCTTTCAACAAACTCAACCATCGTTTCACCAGCTTGCTGTCTTTCTCGATTGAAATTGTACCGTTCATAGTCAACATTCGGCATTGAATTCAACTTCGCTTCGAGCGTTCCTTGATATAACATTACAAGATCTCATCATCATGTGATATTTTCTTCATCACTCCTTTCACTCCATCACCTGCAAGGTTCTTTAAGTGCTTGATGATCTTTTTGTCATTTACTTTTTTCTAGAGCATATAAGAAGTCATCAAATATTTCAATCCATGAAATCCATCTGGCGCCAATATTCTGCTTTTTGGCAGTGTCAAATGGCGTTGTGGTTTTAGGAACATATCAACATCATACTGTATGTTGGGACTTACTAACGTTGACAGTATATGCTGTCCCAATGACTGTAGCTTCCCACTCTGACCTGCACCTTCTGTAAGCATCAGCCTTGTGCTCACATATGGGTCGTCGCACCCAGGCTGCTGTCGTTCAGCACTATCTTCTTTCTTGTCAATGAGTAACGTTTTTATCTCTAGCATATGCTTGTCACTACTCTCAAATTTGTGCATCGTACCTGGTTGTTGCCTTCTTTAGCGTTTATTTGCTCCTAGTCATCTCTGCCTCTAGCGCTTTCTTGCATCTGACTGTGGCTTGCTTGTGACAATTCTTTGCACCTGGTTTCCAATGCCTTTAGTGTTTCTGTTTTGTATGGACGATGGCTCTGTGTTATACTGTGGTGCGGTATCTCTTCTTTTGGCCTTACCAGCAGGTTTCTGCCGGTCATTCTGATGGTGCTCCTTTATAGTGCCTTCACCTTCTTCAAGGGCCTTGTAAAAGTTAGTGCGGCGCTTTGACTCTACATACGTCAACCGTAGCCTGCTTCTTGGGGTACACGTTGCACGCACAGACAGTTTTCTGGACCTTGACAAGCTCTCAAGGACAGCAGTCTTGTATCTTTGGGGCACAAATCCCCTACTCGTCGCCAGTTGTAGCATCCATCCCAGATCTGCAACACGCAAATGAATACGCCATACACGGAACTCTGTAATGCATATCTTTATTCTTTGGCATGCAACTGTTAACTGAATGCACTGAGTCATAGACTTTATTGACCACACCCTGACACACATAAATACCACTCAACTGATTAAATAACTTTGTAAGGAGTCCAACTAGGACCACAAAGAGTCCTATTGCACATAATTACATGACACTACACACAAAAGTGTCTGTCTTCACTTTATTTTGATTATGACAATTCCAGCAGACCAGCTAATGGCATGGCCGTTTCTACACAACTATACTAAGCATCTTCCCTCATTCAAGTTTCCCTCAGAAGCTGCAGGCCATTATCTTCCTTGTCATATCTTAACTAGATTTCAGAAATAGCCTTACCTATGACCTGCATTCTCCTCACAAGATTACAAAGACCACACCAAAGCTCCAAGTGCTTCCCTTGACCCTTATGGACTCTGCAATGCCAGCGGCCCCATCCACAGTGAAGTCCTCCTCTAAGTAAAGTGCCAAAGATACATGTTATGAAAATAGGTTTGAACCTGTGAAAACTCACAGTTTTTCACTTTCTACATATTTAAACTGCTGCTATTTAGCAAGTTTTCAAAATGGAATCTCACACACCATAATCTGTGTTTAAATGTGATTATGAACTGCAACTTGTAGTGCGTGTTTTTTATTTTAATGCCAACTACCTATGGATAGTTAGCATAAGGGATTCTGAGTAGATTGAAGGGGACATTCACAGAGTGTCTGTGCACTGTACATGCTGTGTGTGTGGATTATTATAAGCTTGTAGTGTATCTGTGGTGCTTTACTATGTGGGGACAGGAATCCATTTTGGAACCCGTGTGTGGATGGTACACAAGATGGAGAGATCCTGAATGGCAGGGATGTAGAGTGTAGACCATTCCTGGGGTTCTTTGAAGTGCAATAGGCCCTTAGGGAAGGAAGGCGCGCCCCTTTGAAATGCAGGGACAGCCCCTGCCACCTTCCTGGTTCATTCTTCTCACAGAGGTGTTACAGCAGATAGAGTTGTGCAGTCATTCAGAGGAAGACCTCTCTTTTATGTCATTGTTTTGGATTTCCTTGTGAGGGAACTCCCATATCCACCACATCTTCCTGCTGAATCTTGAGAGCCTGACCAGCTTGGCTTTAATTTACAAAATATCAAGAAATGCCTGAAACTAGCTACAGAGATGGATCTCTGGAATCTGCATTGTTTTTTAAACATTGTATTGTTTTTTATTTATTACAGTTATCTACCATTAGGAAACATATTTTCTATTTTACATAAGAAGTTACCCAGTCCTTGCTATCTATTGGACCTGCTACTGCCCCCTTGTTTCTCTGGGGCCTCATCCTGGCGCTTGTGTTGCAGGTATGTGGAAGGGGCTCAGCATGGTGCTTCCGCTGCAGCCAATGCATTTCTGGACTTGGAAACTCTGTAAACTATCACAGATCCCCTGAGCACGCACAGACTTTGCTATTACTGTAGATGTTTGGTTTCTTGGAACACATATGACCGACGTGGAGCGGATCCCCTTTTCAGGTCTCGCGCCTAGCGTTGCAGAGTGTAGCACTGCTCGCGCAGCGCGAGACCTCTTGTACGGGCTTCAGCAAGCTGACCACACGCTTGTGCGTGTGGTTTTGCTTTCGCGGCCCGCCATTGGCTTTAGCGTGCTTTTTAAAACAAAATAAGGCACGCAATTGGGCAAAGGCGGGCGCATGTCCCGCCTTTGCTCTGTCCATTCCCACCGGTGTCTAAAACGCACATCAGCGCGTCCTAGACACTGACAGGCTCCCTCGCCCCCGCTCCTCTGTGGTGAGTGCGCACCACTAGTTTCAATTTCCACCCTTGTTTTGTTTGTTAACACTTTCACTGCCATTAGTGCATACTTGTTTTCCTCTCGGTTTAAAAGCATGTGAATAACATTGCTTTTATAACTCCCAAAGCAGAGCGAACAGCGTCTGTGATTGTTGAACTTTTTTTTTAGCTGTGTCCGCCTTTGCCTCGCTACATGTATCGCATTTTTCTGCTTCCTTTCTGCATTGGAACTTTGATGGAAAGCGTCCAGCTGCACTGATTGCCCTTAATGCCTCTCTGGGGCGCATGCAGCCACACGACGTCCACAGGATATAGTCCCTCAGAGGCACGCGCTGCATAGAACTCGTGACTGGAGCCATTTACATGACAAAAGAGTGGCATCAAGCCAATGACGGTGTGCCGCTTGGATTTATTCCTCCCCTTAAAAGTGTGGGCGCTCTTGAAATGATGTATTTTAGTCTAGCTGTTTATTAAGCTCTGAGACGCGTCGCATTTTGTGGGGGAGGGCAAGAGTGGCTTCGACACTTCAGGTGCAGATGTCCCTATGCTGTGCAGGATGCTCAACGAAGCTTCTTAACTGCTTGTTATGCAGGCTGCTATATCCTGTTGGTAGGAGAGAGATTTCACGGCAAGAGTGCTTCACCTTTCAATGGGATAGTACCGGCACGTATCAGTGCAACCCCTATACCTTTACACTGAGCTCGCGCTCTCCGCCCTGCAGCTCAGCGGTGAAGTTTAATGTCAGCGAGAGCAGGCTACCTGGCTCCTGCTGCCGTCATGCTGGAATCCAGGGAGATAACTCGGCGGGTTGAGTGCCCGCTGCTGAGAAGTTTCCGGGACCGGTGAATCCACCCTTCTACCTTCTGTGGTCGATAACGTGATTACCATTAAGGAGGACAATAGTTCAGTTGTACATAATGCTTTTTTGGTCATATATAAGGTAACAAAAATGCTTCTGACACTTTTTTTATTATAATGTACCCTAAATGATTCCAGAGAAGGAAGTGACTTCATTTATGACTTAATAGCATTCCACAGTTCGGTGCCTCTAGCACTAAGCAATCCATTACCAGGTCCCTGGGATCCTGTTTTTGTTGGGATCAGATGCAGGAGCATGTTTCAAGCAGAGGTGTTTTTCTGGTTTTTGTTGCAGTTATTATATAGCGGTACTCAACCCAAAGGTATTGGAGTGCTTCACATGAGCACGATGTTGAGCCCATGCTCGAAGTCGCCAGCTCCAAAGTCGGCAACTCTGTTCATTACTGCAGATTTCACTTTTAATTTACAGAGCCTTGGAGCAGCAGAGCTGACCAACGTCTTACAAGCACTTTCACTTTTAATTTTGCAGCCTGCGCGGCTGTCCGGGCATAATAAAGTCTGTTTCAATAGTGCAATGCAAGAAATAAGAGGGAGATAAAAAAAAAAACACGAAAGAGAAGGGAACACACAGAGGATCTTTTAGCGGAAATTATTCTCTAACTTTGCAGAGCTGAAAACAAATCTTATCTCTACTGTAAAAAATAAGAATGAAAGATCGGCTTCATCTTCTTTAACTTCCCTCCTCTTGGGTCTGGCAGTGTCTGTTTTTCCTAGCAAGTTGGCCTGAAGACTGCAGTTCCATTAGGGTATATTTTTATATTTAAGAAATGAAAGAAGAGGCCTCTGTGGCCCCTGCCTTCTTGACAGACCTACCCAGCCCTGCTCTCCAGGGAAAATAGCTCCGTGACCCCTGTGACTCCGGGTGCATTTCCTTTTACAAAGCAGTCCTTGTCCACACATAGCATGAGTGGCAGGGAAAAGAAAACATGCTTCAAAATAGCCAGCCTATCTCGCATGTTAGTTTCCAGATGCGTTTATTTTATGTCATGCTCCCAAGTATAATTATGTAGCTAAGAAGCTTGTTCATTTTTTTTCATTAGTAACATTGTTTTTCTTACACTTCTGAGGTGCCGATTCCAATCGGGTAAAAAATTTTCCGTACGACTCGTATCCGTATATTTTTACGTACGAATCGTACAAGTCCCGTCCCACCGGTGAAGTACGATTCGTACGTGAAAAATACATACGAATCGCTTCGGGAAAAGGTCTATGAGACGTACCCGGACAGTTTTACATACAAATCGTAAAACTGAAGTCCGAGCGCACAAGTACGATCCGCACCGCCCTTCTGAATATACAAGCGTATGTAAAACGTCCCGTACGGAGCGAACTCTGTACCTCTCGTATCCCGGGTAAACTTGTGCCCGGGATACGAGTCGTACAGCCCCCCCCCTCCCCCCGCGTATGTCCGCACGTCCCCCCGTATGTCAGCACCGTACCCCCCGTATGTCAGCACCGTACCCCCATGTCCGCACCGTACCCCAGCACCGTACCCCAGCCCCGTACTTGGACGCACCGTACCCCAGCCCCGTACTTGGATGCACCGTACCCCAGCCCCGTACTTAGACGCACCATACCCCAGCACTGTACTTGGACGCACCGTACCCCAGCCCCGTACTTGGACGCACCGTACCCCAGCACCGTACCCCAGCCCCGTACTTGTACGCACTGTACCCTAGCACCGTACCCCAGCCCCGTTCTTGGACGCACCGTACCCCATCACCGTACACCAGCCCCGTACTTGGATGCACCGTACCCCAGCCCCGTACTTGGACGCACCGTACCCCAGCCCTGTACTTGGACGCACCGTCCCCCAGCAACGCGTATGTACGGACCTTACAACAACATTGCGTATGCGAGCACGGTACAACAACATCGCATATGGACGCACCTTACATACGCGAAAACGACTCGTACTGAACCAGGACACTGTAAAACAGCACAAGGAGGGTCATTTCGACTCGCACAACACCACAAGTACAGTACAAAAAACATCAAAATGACTGACCTGGCACATCCAAACAGGTAAACAGAGGCCCAAACTCACAACCAGCTCTTATAACACACCCACCAAAATTTCAAACTCAGGCTCACCCACAAATGGACCAATAAAAAGGGCCCACACACACAAACCATGAGCCTTTGCAACAGACTCACAGCAGCTACAGAGCACACCCCAACAACTGCACCCATACACCTTAACATATACACCTTCACACACACTCCTTCACACATACCCTCTCTTCACATTCCCACACACACCTTCACATTCACACCCACACACCCACAACCATCCACACCCTCATGCCCACAGACAAGAAGTTCACAAGGGAGGAGCAGGACATCCTTGTCAACGAAGTCATCAGAGTCGAGCCACAGCTCTTTGGAACATTGGTCAGACAGACCAGCATAGCCGAAAAATCACGCCTGTGGCAGAGGATCGTAGATAGGGTGAATGCTGTTGCGCCCATCAGAAGGACCAGGAATGAATGCCAAGCCAGGTGGTACGATCTGCGGAGGGCAGTCAAGCGCAAAATGAACGAGGACTACGCCCAGAGCAACATCACTGGAGGTGGGCTGCCCCGCAGACCGGTACATTACCATCCCTGGGAGGAGAAGGTGATGGCCCTGCTTCCGCCGGTGGGAGTACACGGAGTCGAAGGAGTTGCAGAGCCTGGTGAGTACACAAACAACTTAAGTAACATGGGAGTAATGGCATCCACACCCCAACTACACCAAATGCCCACAACTACCCTCACCGGACACCACCACACTCAAAAACAACGCTCATGCCACTAACATGTGTATGCCCCATCCACAAAGCAAGGCCATGCCATGTCCCAGGCTACACGAAGCACAAACCCAAGACTGGATATCCGGGATGCTGGGAGGGTGGGGCTCACAAAACACATTGTTCAACTCAGAATCAAACACCATTGCCCTCAGCCCATATGGCCCAGGTACATACCCATGCACCATGCTCAATGCACAGGGACTGGCAAAGTACTGACAAGGTAGCTGACACTTGGCCCTGCTGTAGGCAGCACAAGGCCCTCCTGTGACCACTGTAAACTCAAACACCAACACCAACACCAACACCACAAGCTCAGATATCTAGGACAGGAACTCGCACTCACTGTCATGGCAGCATGCACCATGAGGGGACAGATACATCACCTGGGAGACCCACTGCCAAATCACACTACACCCACCAGCAGGCCCTGTCACACACACCCCTTACACAAGCACACACCCCCGGGGCAGGCAATGGATTTACCCACTCTCACAATGGACATGTGACACAACAAGTTCAATCCATAGCCAAAGAAGCATCCAAGCCAAAAATCTACATGTCAAACACTCAGGAGAACATATAAATCTGTCCCCCGCAACATACCCATCCACAAGTGAACAGTGAGGGGAATGCTAGGCACATACAACTACCCGGAGGAACTGTGCCAACTTGAATATGTATGAAACATGGATGTTGCATGAAACAGCATTAACATTGTCTCTCTCTCACACACAGGGCAACGTCATGGATCTCCCCCCAACAATGGGGGGGAAGAATCACAGTCCCAGGCTCGGGAGGAACCTGATCCCACTGGCAGCGACACCTCTCAACACTCCGCGGATGACCCCAACCCACCTGGACCCTATGGTGTCCAAGCCCCTGCAGCACCTGCTTCAGGTACATCTGTGCCAACCACCACCCCCATTCCTGCCACATCCCAGGAGACACCCAGGAGCCCTGCCCGCACTGAACAACTGAGCCAGTCTGACCTGGAGGGACAAGGTTCGCCGGGCACCCAGGAGGAGGCAGACAACCCCACAACTGCCATCCCTCAGGGGTCCCGTAGACCTGATGTGCCCACAACGGCAGGCCAGGCTCGTGTGGTCAGGGGTGGTGGGAGTGGAGGACGGCGGAGGCGAGAACCTGACCAGCCAGCTGAAGGGACCGGTATGTCACACATACGAAACATCATGGACGCATACTGGCGTGACACTAGGGCCATCAGCCAGGTAGTGGAGACCCTCACAGAGATTAAGAACCAGCAGGCTGAGCAACACGCCAGTCAACAACAACACCAAGGACGGATGGAGGCAAGACTGGCTGAGCTCCTGGCGGTGCAAACGGACATAAGCCGTTCACTCCGTTGGATCGCCGACAACATGGGCAACCCTCCCTGTGCCACCAGGCGAAGACCACCACCAGCCACAGGGAGGGAGAAGGAGGAGGATTCGTCCGACGGAGCGTCCCAAACATCGTCAAGGCCTGCATCTGAGGGTCCCGCGAGGAAGGTGGTTCATCCACAGAAAAGACCGTGAGAGGCAGCAGACCATCCACATCTCCCAGGTCACCTGGCCTGGCACCTGGCCTTCATGCGCAACAGCAGCACCTCATTCACTGACATTCTCTGCCACATGGACTTGCTGGTCACAGTCTGACCAATGATGACAAACACTGTGTTCTGGACTCTGATGACTTCAAATGCAAAGGATCCCATCTCCCCATGTGAACTTTGGATTCTAGGCACACTGTATAGCACCTATTTTTTCCAACAATACACGCCCCCGACCGAGAATAAAACTAAATTTCTTTAATTAGATGTTGCAGTCATTTTGCATGAGTCCACAACATATGTGTGGGGAAATGTCAAACTATGCCTGAGTGTTGAACTAACTCCAGCCATCCATACCCTGGGATCTGAGTCCGGTACAGGACACACATGGGTCACAATGTATCATCCAATACAGACATGGAGAACAATACTCACCCGTGATGGCCTCAAGCTGCTGAGGGGGGGCTTGCAATACTGTGCGGACAGACCAATTTTGAAGAGTATCATTAAGGTGTAGAGGTCATGGCTCATGTGGAGTCCCAGGTATGTTTAGCCAGGTGGGAGAACCATGTCCTGCATGCTGGAGTTCGGTGGATGTGAAGAATGTTGGCCAGGGCAATGTTGGATGCACGGAGTTGGCCCAACGGGGTCTTGGATGACAGACGTCCAAGGTTGGTTTGGGGTCTGGGGTTGTGGACTGCCTCCTGAGTGTGGGTGAGGAGTGTGAACGTCATCCTGCAGCAGACAGTGATCCATTGCAGCTATCTCAGGTGGACGGTGATGTGGCTGGGGCGCGGGATGTTGAAGCTGAGGTGTGGAGATGCACCCTGGATGTGGACAAGTTTTCCGGGAGTTTGGCTGTACTTGCTCCATTGAGGGCGGGGCTGTAGTTGACACGGCTGGTGTCGTGGACCTGCGGGACAGTCTGTCTTGCCTTGGAGTGGATCTATCTGTGGGTCATGTGCATCATGCGGAGGGTGTTGCAGCATGAGGTACAGATGCTGGTGAGTTGCATGGCAATTGTGAGCGACGAGTCCATGATGCACACCATCTTGTGTGCGTGGCCACTGGGTGCTGGTGCAGTGCCCTGGCGGGTGGGACACATGGAGTTGACCCAGCTGTAAGGGGACAATCCTCAGATGATGACCTCAGTCCTGTACAAGTCCAGCCTCAGGTGGCTGATGCTCAGCCATTCATCAACGGACCTCTTGCCTTCTTGAAGGTTGGAACTGGCAATGGCTGTGTCTTTGGTGAGGGTGAGGAGCAGCTGGCTGTCAATGGCATACAAGATGATGATGAGGTTGTGTGCGCATGTGATGGTGGAGAGGGGGGGTCATGGACACATTGAAGATTGACACGCTGAGAGATGAGCCCTGGGCCATGTGCCAGATGACGCCACTGTACTACATGCTGAAGGCTTGAGTTCCACTCCCATGGCCTTGCTGATGAGCTACTTGGTGTTTTCATCCTGGTCCATCCCCTGGATACCAGTGTTGGAGATGTGTGATCTGACAGTGTGTGAGCACATCATGCATAATGCTGTGGAGAGGTCAAGGGGGGTGGCCTCACCATTGTTGAGCAGGGCAAAGTTGTCGGTGTTGGTGGTAATGATGACGGTTGCAGTGGGGTGATTACTGTGGAAGACGGTCTTGTGCAAGTTGCCTGGAGCTCTTTGCGTGGAGGAAGTGTGTCAGTTGCTCGTTGACTGTCTTCCTGATGACATCTGCTGGCTAGGGAAGCACGTTGAGGTTCCTTGAGAGCCAGCTTTCCTGCCGTCCATTGTCTAAGAAGGGCCTGGGTCACTGCATGCCTCTATCTACCATGGAATGTGGCTAACTCCAATGATACATACATGACGTGCTGGACGTGGGCTACAAGGATGGGGAATGATGTGGTTGAGATGTTGTGTGGGAAGGGTCCTGAAGAAGATCCCCAGGGGATGTTGCACATGAGCCGGGTGTTGTATCTGCTGATGATGGAAGTCCAAAACCTGAGGGTGGTTGGTCCCGCGTATAATAGTGCGTTCTGCCTCTGTGTGCCAAGGCTTGCGTGTATGTCCATGAGCTTGCAGTGGTAAAAAGTTGCAAGGGATTGGCTCAGCCTTGCAAGGGTGGGGTGTCTTTTGGATGGAGAGCTGATGTCAGTGCACTCACAATGCTGATGAGCTCCTTGATGTCGTGCGGTTTTTTGGCCTCGGCCCCATCTGAAGGATCTCCAATTGTCCTTGCTGATGATATGGTGATGGCTGTGTGTGCCGTTTTCCAGGGTTGTAAGGCCACTGATGGTTATTTGTGTTGCAAGCTGTGCACAAGAGTCCTGCTAGACATGTATGAGTCCAGTAGGTCTGCCTTGTCCCAGGTGGCTTAATTGTTGATGTGCATCACAGGAAAGTCCGTCTACGTGGCTAGATTGTTGGATCAGTTGCTGATCCAGTGTGTGAGGTTGCAGGGTGTGGCGGTGGTGTTGGTTCCAGTGTCCCACACAGCATGTCTGTGTTGACTTACATCAAGCATCTTTGGGGGATTGGTAGCGGGGTGTGTGGCAGTGTGTTGCCCGTCGGAGACGTGGATGCTAATGTGGATGGACCAATGATGGATGCTGGTGTTGTTCTCATCCAGCCAGAAGTTCCTGGCCCACAGCCACATGTATCCTGTGGATGTGAGGGCGTGCGTGACGATGGACGTGTTGATGGCTTTGCGGAATTGTGGATGTAGGCCTGGAGATCTGTAGATGAGTGTTACTCTGAGGGTTTGCAGGGGGTTTGTGCCAAACCGGATTTGTGACCCTGAGTGCGTACTTGGGAATAGATATCAATTCATCCTCCTGGATTGTTAGTGCCGTCCCTGCGGGTGCTCTTGTATCCGTCTGAGATGGCAATGAAGAAGTTGTGTGCTGAGGATGCTTTCATCCGGGTCACTGTCATGAAGGTGATGTGTGGGTCTGTTGTGTTGAGGAGGTAACAGAGTCCAATGGCGTGCTGGTGGACGGAGCCGGTGAGGAGTAGGAGGGACATGACCTGATTGGTGTGACAGGGCCTGGAAGGCGGGGCAGCGCTGTGTAGGCAGTTGGAGTTGCACACTCAGCATGCGAAGGTGTGGTGTGTGCGCTTAGGGTATGCCTGAGAGCAGGCGGTTGACTTTCGCTTGGACATTGCTTGGAGGGTGGCTGCAACATGAGACTGTTGTGTGATGTGGGTCACGCAAGGACATGAGGGTCATGCAATGTGCACGTTGCATGCGCTGACAGTCCTGCCTTTGGCACCGAGTGGCCGCAACAGTGGCACAGACAAGCTGATGCCAGCCTAATGAATGGGTGGAGGGAGGAAGGGAGGAGCATCTTGGAGGCATGTGGGTTGCAGAATCTGGGAACTTGGTGGGCCCTTGCCGCAGGGTGGCATGTACTGGAAACTAGACCGAAAGTAGCACACAAAGACAAGGATGTCAGAAAGGACAACTGCAACAGGCATATGTAAAGGAAGGAGTGTCAGGTTACTCATGGCTCACCCAGAGAAAATGGATGAACAATCACCAAAGATGACTGACACAGGATCAGGAAACAGAAGGCCGCGCTACGCACAGGAGACACACCCTCAGCAGGCGTTGACGGCCCGTTGGGGGAGCAACCTGCCCAAATACATACACAACCATGGACTTCATGCACAATAGAGATTATTAGCCATGAAGAACTGCATGCATGTTGCCGAACTACACATACACTCATATGCACAATCTTTGACAACTATGCCAGAGATGACGCATGCAAAGTGACAAGAGACCTGCATTGACAGAGATGAGGCACTTCGGAGGGCGAGGAACACCTTTATAACTCAAGCTCACACTAAGGGAAATGCATCAATATGAACAGACTCACAGGTCATTTGACTGAACATGTGGGACCTACGCTGGACACCCCCTTCACAACACGGATGTTGTAAATCCAAATGAACTGGCACACAAGTTAAGGGGATGAGCCAAACACCTCCTGCTGCACACGGAGAGGCTGCAATTCCCCATTGAGCCTGTCATGGGGATGTCCCACACTATGTCCACCCGTAGCATCCCGTATGTTTCAGAGGGAAGTTTTACACACATTGATGCCTTCATCAGAATCCAAAAACCATTACAGATGACTGTCACGAATGGTGACTGTCAATTCATGGGAGTCATGCTACATGTTATGTGCCCCATGGTGAGTCGAAATGTATGCATGGTAACACAACATGCACAGAAGCAGTCCCCACACATTCCAAACATGTACCACCCCCAAAATGCCTTGCTGCAATCCTTGCCCAAAATGACATTTCCCCATGTCCGTGCATGGAACGTTGATTCAGCACACGTTGCAATACTCATGAGGAATAGCAGGAGGACAACGATGACACGAGCAGACAACATGCGCAAGAACCTGGGAATGACAGACACACAAGAAGTCAGCTAAAAGATTTTTCTCCGCATACATGGTCATATACTAAACATGAACAATGTTCTCCCCATGCTAATTTAAAAGAAAGTGTCTCAGCTAAAATGTGTGGAATGACATCATCACTCGAGTGATACATCAGAACACACATCTAAGTCACTTAGCATACAGTTAGCTGGACACACACATTGCAACACATGCCACCCAAGGCTACAAGCGTGTACACTCAGACCCAGTGACTCACCGTTATGAGAAGAAGTTGCGTATGAGCTGACTCCGGATATCCTCCTCCTCCTCACTTGCCTCGTGACCAAGCCCTTCATCCTCCACGGGTGGATGCTCCTGCTCATCCTGCTCCAGGATGAGTGACACTGCCTTCTCCACTGACATGTTGTGCAGCATGCGGCACACGAGGAAGATTTTGCAGACCTTCGCCGGTGCATATGGGAGGGACCCGCCTGTCTTCTGAAGGCACCGGAATCGGCTCTTCAGGAGGCCAAACGTCCTCTCAATCACTCGCCTGGTCTGCCCGTGTGCATTGTTGTACCGGTGATCTGCAGCTGATCTTGGGTTGCGGAGAGGCGTCATCAGCCATGGCATGTTGGGATAGGCAGAGTCCCCTACATGGAAACATCATGTAAATAAGTGGGTCAGAAGATGCCGTAAGAACCAAAGATACCGCAACACACAGGACAAACAGAGTATACCCACCAACAAGACATGCTCGTTCGTTGTGCAGCCGCAGCATCATTTGTGGCACCCTGCTACGCCTCATGATGTAGGCATCGTGTGCTGGACCCTGAAAAACGTGCACAGACATGGGAAATCAGCATGTTAGCAAGACTCACCACAAGGGCATTTATAGAGTGGTAATGTTTATGGTTGCGATAGGCTACCTCCTGTGCCTGTGGTTGTATCAAAGCCACATGTGTCCCATCAATGGACCCAATGACATGGGGCATCCCTCCCAGGGCATAGAAATCACCCTTGACACCTGTCAACTCCTCAGGCGTCGGAAAATGGATGAATTCATCAAGGTGCTCCAACATGGCTGCCAAAACATCACGCAGGACACGGCTGAACATTGTCTGTGACATGCCACCAACATCAGCTATGGTGAATTGAAACGTACCTGTGGCAAAAAAATGTAGGGCTGCCATCACCTTCATCTTGGGGGTCAGCGCAGTAGGATACCTGTGTCGCGGTTGGAGGTGTGGTGCCACCTTGGCGGTCAAGTCCTCAATCAACTGTTGAGTGAATCTGTAACGTCGGATGCAGGCACGTTCCCTCATGGCACCCAAGTCTGGCATTGGTCGGGGGACAGGCGGTGCCCTGCAGAAAATTGTGATGAATGACGAAGATTGAGAGCATAACAACATCAATGTCAATGAACAGAGCACATGCTCAACTGCTACTACACATCTGATAAATACAGAGTGTGGTGTGTGCAATACATCCAGGACACGTATGCTAACTTGGTGATACTCCTACGAAAAGCCAGATACACCCGTTGATTGGCAAGTCTACATGACATGCGCTGAAACTAGCTGGGGGCCAGTCTGAGTGAACAGCCAGAGACATCACAGGAGTGACATACATCCACATAGCTGCATTTAAAGGATGTCATCTCATACAGACAGCTGACGGCAAGCTAGACGCACAGGTCACATGGAATGTCAAATGTACAGATCCAACACATTGCGATGAAGGGGTACACGTGAAAACAGAAAACACAGACATTGAGACGACGCAGATATGTCCTCATGTGAAAATATCATGTCCGATGCATACAGACCCTACTTACGTGGGAATCCACATGTGGCATGGTGTGCGTAGATGTGTGCCATGCCCATCTCCACACAGACACATGTTGGATGCAGCAACAGCAGATGTAGTTGACGGAACAGTAACAGCAAGCTCATGGGAACACATGACACACACATGACATAGTCACATCAGGGCTGATTGTGAAATGTCAGTTGTTAGTGTCCCTGTCCCTGGCATCAGGGGACAGTTGCGGGTGGTGGTGACTGTGCCATACCAGTGATGCTGTGCTTGACACGTTTGTACTACAGGCACACATGTGCAAAGTGTGAAGGGGAAGTGTGCCACATAGTGCCCCATCACACATGACATGTGTACACAGGTCATCACACATCTATTGTGCAACTACATGAGGAGACATGTGCAATATCACTGCCTGACACACCTAGGCCCTGCACATGAAAGTCTGCTATGACGATGACTTGATGTACAGCCTTGTGCGAGTCACAGACCTCCATTCCTTTCGTGTGCGCCTCCTATCACCAGTGTACGCATGTGAAACGCACCGTACACACGCTCTCAGAGCGTGTGTACGGTCCGTATCACTATTGTAGTGGTGCCGTAGGAGTACGCGTGGTACGGACCATACACACTTCGTTTGTACTGTCCATATCACTATAGTAGTGGTGCCGTAGGAGTACGTGTGTGTGTCCGTACCATACGTACTCCTACGGCACCACTACTATAGTGATACGGACCGTACACACGCTGAGAGCGTGTGTACGGCCCGTACCACGCGTACTCCTACGGCACCACTACTATAGTGATACGGACCGTACACACAACATGTGTACGGTCCGTAACACGCGTACTCCTACGGCACCACTACAATAGTGATATGGACCGTACACACGCTGAGAGCGTGTGTACGGCCCGTACCACGCGTACTCCTATGGCACCACTACTATAGTGTTACGGACCGTACACACGTCATGTGTACGGTCCATAACACTATAGTAGTGGTGCCGTAGGAGTATGCGTGGTACGGACCGTACACACACTCTCAGAGCGTGTGTACGTCCGTATCACTATAGTAGTGGTGCTGTAGGAGTACGCGTGGTAAGGGCCGTACACACGTCGTGTATACGGTCCGTATCACTATAGTAGTGGTGCCGTAGGAGTACGCGTGGTACGGACCGTACACACGCGCTCAGAGTGTGTGTTATGTTAATGTTAATGTTAGGGGGTACTTGTAAAGCGCAAACAATCATCCCAGATGGGATATCACGGCGCTATAGTTGCAGAATAGAGTGCATAGGTAGTGAGGGGGGAGTGCAAGATGATTAAGTTTTTAGTCGGGTTTAGGAAAGAGAAAAGTTTTTAGCTGCTTCCTAAAGGATAGGTAATTAGTTATTAATCTGAGGTTCACTGGCAGATTGTTCCAACTGTTAGCCGCCAGGTGGGAGAAGGCTCGCCCTCCCATCTTTGCGGTTTTAACGCGTTTGGTTCTGGCTCTAGCAGTAGTTTGGGAGCGTAGATTTCTGGATGGGATATAGAGTGTGACTTTGTTTTTTAGGATGCACGGGCCTGTATTATGTAGTATTTTATATGTTATGCAAAGTAGCTTGAAAATAGCTCTTTGTCTAATCGGCAGCCAATGCAGATCTCTCATGCAGCTCTTGGCTGAGTCGTACTTTCTTTTGTTACATATTGCCTTGGCTGCGGCATTTTGTACGGTTTGTAGTTTGGAGAAAAGATAGTCACTCATTCCAACAAACAGGGAGTTTCCGTAGTCCAACCTACCCATTAGTAGAGATTGGACCAGGATCTTTCTGCAGTCCAATGGTATCCATGAAAAGACTCTCCTCAGCATTTTCAATAATGCAAAGCCTTTACCACATATTGTGGATACGTGGGTTTTCATGCTTAAGGCGGTGTCCAATGACACCCCTAGATTCTTGGCAGTTGTAGTCGGGTCCGGGGGGGTGCCTAATGTTGTAGGCCACCAGCTGTTGTCCCATAGCTGAGAATGTCTGCCAAATAGCATTATTTCAGATTTGTCTGCATTAAGTTTGAGACAGTGACTATGCATCCAGGTGGCTAATTCAGTAAGGCAGTTGAGTAGTCTGTCTTTGGGGTCATTCTCCTCGTCCAGTGAGATCATCAGTTGGGTGTCGTCTGCATAAGAGCAGATCCCCACACCCCATTTTCGTCCTATTTTGGCCAGTGAGGACACAAATATGTTGAACAGAGTCGGGCTCAATGAAGCCCCTTGTGGGACCCCATACTTGATGTTCCGGGGAGGAGATAGGAAATCACCCATCTGTACTGATTGTGTCCTATCTTGGATGAAGGACTGTAGCCATCCTAGGGCTTTTTCCTGAATTCCCTTTGCTGCTAGGATTTCTAGTAGACGATTGTGGGGTACAGTATCGAAAGCCGCCGAGAGGTCCAAAAGTATCAGGGCGACTGTTTTCCCCTGATCTACCTTGGTTCTGATGTTGTCCATTACCGCTAGGAGGGTTGTCTCTGTACTGTTGTTTGTTCGGAACCCTGTTTGGGATATATCCAATAAATCATTGGTTTCTAGGAAGTTGGACAACTGTCTGTTAACTAATTTTTCAAGTACTTTAGATAAGTAGGGAAGTTGGGATATGGGCCGGTAGTTTGCAGGATTGTTAACATCAGTGCCCACTTTTTTTAATAGAGGGGTCACTATGGCATTCTTCCAGATTTTGGGGAATTCGGCGGAATTTAAAGAGGAGTTCAAAGCTTTTGTAACAGCCGGACATATTATCGGGGTTAGTTGTGAAAAAATGAAATGAGGACATGGATCTGAGGGAGAACCTGACTTTACCTCTAACATGACTTTGCTCACTTCTTCTTCTGAGAAGGGGCCGAAATTGAGACAGTTCGCCTGCATAGAGGGTGGTCCCTGAGGTTCTATGTGTTTCAACTCGGTGCTGGAAAATGAAGTGTAGATTGTATCTATTTTGTCGCAAAAATAATCGTTGATTTTATTGCAATTTTCTTGAGAAGGAGGGAGGTTTGTTGAAAGACTCGTGGGACTGCATAATTCTTTGACTATTTTAAAAAGTTCTTTCGTGGAGTTTTTGTTTTCTGTTATTCTGTGCGAGAAGTATTCCTTCTTTGCTTTCCTAATAGCTTTATTATAGAGTGTATGTTCTTTTTTGTAAATGGCTCTAGTTTCATCGGTTTTATTAAGTCTCCATTTATGTTCGTATAGTGTGCATTTTCTTTTCATTATCTTTAGTTCTTGTCCGTACCATTTCTCAGATCTAGTGGATCTGTTTTTGTGTTGGGATTGTGTGACAGAACAGTGATCTAGAGCCTTACCAATGTTAGTCTGGAGTAACTCTATTTTGTCATTCAGGTCGATGGTGGCTGTGTTTGTGTGTAAAAAATCTTGCTGAAATTTTTCAACCGAGAATCTTTTCCAGCTCTTGGTTTTAGATGATGTCCAGATTCGAGGTTTTGAGTTTTTGGAAAATAGTTTGAACGAAAACTCAATTAGAGAATGGTCTGTCCAGGTCATTGGTTTTATTGTGTTGATTTCAATAGTTTCTATGTTAGAAAAGATTAAGTCTAAAGTGTGTCCTGCTATATGTGTGGGCTTGTTGATTCTCTGAGTAAGCTGTAGAATTTCCATATCCTCTAGTAGTTGTTTAGATAGGGCATTGTTACCGTTATCATAATGTATGTTGAAGTCACCTATCAGCAGGAAGTTTTTATTTTTAAGACAGACTGGCATGATTTGTGCAAGGAGCTGAGCACAAAAATCCATCGTGCTGCCTGGGGGATTGTAAATTATAGCTCCTCCGAGTAGAATGTTGGTGTTTATGGACACCGAGAAGGCCATAGCTTCGTGACTGTTAGCCTGTGTGATTACCTCCTGTCTACAGGAGAGGGAATCTTTGAAAAGTGAGGCTACTCCTCCGCCTTTCTTCTCTGTCCGATTCAAATGAAGTATTTTATACTCGTTTGGGAGGGCAGTTGCAATATCGGGGGTGCTATGATGATCAAGCCACGTTTCTGTTATAAAGGCTAAATCAGGGTTGACTTCAGTCAAGATATCCCATATGTCCATCGCATGTCTGGGTAGTGATCTGGCATTGATATAAATGCATTTAAGGATAAGATTTGGGGTATTTATTGAGGTGGGCTCGAGCCAGCTGATACTCTCCCATCTACAATTAATGCAACAGAAAGGGCCTGAGGTATTTACCGGTCCCATTCGTGCACATCGTGCTGGGTTACTGATTGTTTTATTGTTGAGGCTTTTGAGCTCATCGCTGGAGTAATAAGTGCGGTAGTTCATTTTACCTTGGCAGGGGCTGCCCGTTTGTGCAGGGGGTATGGCCCCTGGTCCCGGCCCGTCGCGGACGGGCGCAGACGGGCTTGCCTTTGGCGCGCCTTCGGCGCGCCGGCGGCGCGCCCGCTGCGCGCGTCCGCTGCGCGTTGCGCTGGTCATCGTCTTTTAACTTGTTGTGCCCTAGTCTGATTGGAGGGTTGAACCGGAAGTGCCGGCCCCTTTTTGTTGCACGTGACTCCCTCCACACAATCCGAAGAATCTGTGGTGGACCGGGGAGCATGCGCTTCGGAAGGCGGTAAGAGTGCGGTACGAATGAATGTTTAGTTAAAATGTAGATTTTACTAAAATATACACAGTATAACACAATGTTTAAAAGAGTAAAACAATGTTTAAAATTTCATGTGAATCTTGCTGATAGCGACGTTGGGAGCCCTTTACCAGGCGCTCCGATCTAGCAATCTAACAAATGGTTTAGTGACACAGAGGGCCCTTTGCCAGGCGCTCCTCTAATGTAAACAGCAGGCACTCTCGTTCTCGCTCTCACCGTTCGCTTTGAGCGCGTCCGCTGCGCGTTGCGCTGGTCATCGTCTTTTAACTTGTTGTGCCCTAGTCTGATTGGAGGGTTGAAGCGGAAGTGCCGGACCCTTTTTGTTGCACGTGACTCCCTCCACACAATCCGAAGAATCGGTGGTGGACCGGGGAGTATGTGCTTCGGAAGGCGGTAAGAGTGCGGTACGAATGAATGTTTAGTTAAAATGTAGATTTTACTAAAATATACACAGTATAACACAATGTTTAAAAGAGTAAAACAATGTTTAAAATTTCATGTGAATCGGTCCGTATCACTATAGTAGTGGTGCCGTAGGAGTACGCGTGGTACGGGCCGTACACACACGTGTACTCCTACGGCACCACTACTATAGTGATACGGACCGTACACAGGCTCTCAGAGCGTGTGTACGGTCCGTATCACTATTGTAGTGGTGCCGTAGGAGTACGCGTGGTACGGGCCGTACACACGTCGTGTGTACGGTCCGTATCACTATAGTATTGGTGCCGTAGGAGTACGCGTGGTACGGACCGTACACACGCTCTAAGAGCGTGTGTACGGTCTGTATCACTATAGTAGTGGTGCCATAGGAGTACGCGTGGTACGGGCTGTACACACATGTGTACTCCTACGGCACCACTACTATAGTGATACGGACCGTACACAGGCTCTCAGAGCGTGTGTACGGTCCGTATCACTATTGTAGTGGTGCCGTACGTGTACGGGTACGTGTGAAATGCACCGTACATGTTTTTTTTAATCAAAAATTACATAGGGGACAAGTATTAGGCCCAAAATGCATGCTGGTTGTCATGGTTACAGAGATTTCAGTTGCAATGTGGCCATCATGTGGGCTTGAAAAGTCAGTTGGGCCAAAAATTACAATGTTGCAAAGTGGTGTTTGCCTTGCTATGATGCTCAAAATTTGAACCATGCAAATTCGTGTCATTGGTGTATGTTTAAAGGGATTGGAGGAAACGTAGGATGCCAATGAGTCTGACCAATCACTCTGTACTCCTGTAAATGAAAGACCCCAGCAAGACAGATATAAGTCAGCCAGAACCCATGAGAGGGCACTTGCCTGCACAACTTTCCTGTCGACCACACTGATGCTGTCTGTGCTTCCTCTGGCACCATGTCGCGGACTGTGGAGAGGGCCCAGCCATTCACACTTGAGGAGAATGAGGCCTTGCTGAATGTCCTCCTCCCACAATACCCCAGCCTGTATGGGAGACCAGGGGAGCAGGTGAGTGCTGACCCCACTACCTTTGACTGTGCACCTTTTTTGTAACTGTCACTGCTGGCATTGTGTCCAGGTGTGACAGACATGCAATGTGGTTTGAGTGGGTCCCAGGGGGGGAAAGGCTTATGTCTGTCATGCAGAGCATGAAGTAGTTCCTGCGTGCACTCTTCACTTGCATTGTGCTTACTGTGACATTCACTGCATAGTGCATGACACATTCAGCCTGGCAAATCCTTGGTGGCATTTTTTGGCTATTGTCCTGAGGTGATTCAGTGGTCCCCCCGGTGTGACAGGTGACTGTACCCACAGATGTGTATGAGTTGAGTGGAGCTGTGGTGAGAGTGTCCAAATGATGTGTACGCCCTCCTGGACATTGATGTGTGTGAAGGTTCCTTGTCATGTGGGTGAGTGACTATGTGAAGTGTTGCACCACAGCTGCATGGAGGAGGCAACAGCTCTACCCATCTGATGCGAGAAGTAAGCCGTGCTGTGTGTCTGACTTGCTGAGCTAGCCCAACACCTGTGACACCCCACAGGCAAGTGGCACATGTGGTCCCCCCGGTGTGACAGGTGACTGTACCCACAGATGTGTATGAGTTGAGTGGAGCTGTGGTGAGAGTGTCCAAATGATGTGTACGCCCTCCTGGACATTGATGTGTGTGAAGGTTCCTTGTCATGTGGGTGAGTGTCTATGTGAAGTGTTGCACCACAGCTGCATGGAGGAGGCAACAGCTCTACCCATCTGATGTGAGAAGTAAGCAGTGCTGTGTGTCTGACTTGCTGAGCTAGCCCAACACCTGTGACACCCCACAGGCAAGTGGCACATGTGCAGAGTGAGGTATGTATCCGCTGTTGCCAATGGCAGGTGATTGATCTGTGCCTGTGTGTGTCTGTGTACTCTGCTGAGGTTGCGTCAGTGGACTGGGGCATGTAACTGCTTTGAGGTGCTGTCCATCAGCCTGGTGTTGCATGTGATGCACAGTGTGTGCCATGATCAGGGAGTGTTTCGCACCCCTCCTGCCACCTGTATAGTTTCAATGCCATGTAGTGCATTGGGGCTCCCACAGAGGCCAATGTCTATATGAGTAAGATGCTATTCCTTGGCAGCATCCTACGCCCTGTTCAACATATCATCGATGTTCAAATGTGTGTCTCTGTGACATGGAGCAGGTGTAGTGATGTTGTCTCACTTTGTCATCCTCACAGGTAACTGCCTACGAGAAGGGGGGGATCTGGAAGCAGATCGTCAGGGCCGTGAGAGTGGCGGGGGGTCGCAGTCGGCGCCTAGCCCAAGTCAGAAAACAATGGCAGGACATCCGGTGCTGGACCCGGCGGATCGCCCGGGTCCAGCTGGGGCTCTCACCTCCACGCCCCCACGGCGGGCGCCGATGCCTGACCACCCACATGATGCGTGTCCTGGCGGTGGTCTTCCCTGACCTGGATAGGCAGTTACAGGAGGGACAGCAGCAAGGAGGGGGTAGGTACCTGTCTGTTTGTTGTGTTCTGGGTCCCCAGCTTTTGGAAGTGCTCTGTAGCCTGGATACACTGCCAGGGTTTATATGTGCAGTGCATATTCTGTTCCCCAAAGTCAACCGGTGCTCTTATTCGTCCCTTCCCCTGCTTGACATGGGTCCACTGGTCTGTGTGTAATCACAATTGCACATGGTCATCTAGCCTGCCAGTTGATCCAAGTGCACATTGCTTTCTGCATCATGTGGGAGGGTGGTCTGTGACATGTGTTGTTACCTTGCCTGTGCCCTGTCCTGTTCACTCTGTTGGGGGTACATATTTGTTGGCACTGATGATGAGTCTCAACATGGGAGTGTGAGGTTTCAAATGAACACACTTGCAACATGCATGACCAATGTTGTGGCCTCAGACATGATGTGCATGAGTGGGAGATATGCATAGTGCCAGGATGGTTGCTCATGTTACAGTCAGATCATTCCAGGAACAAGGAGCAGTGTGCCCACTACAGTACCCTGAGACACCCTTTCCTCGTAATCATGTGTGTCATCCAACACTGTGTCCATTCTCAGTGTGTTCAGCATATGTTTGCCTCTGTGGCATTGTTCCCTGGCCTCATTTGTATTTATCCAAAGTGTGCTACATGTGTCGACTGGACAGGGAGACCCCATTTGGCTTGTGCATACTCACACTGGGCAGTGCCTGTGTGTCTATTCACAAATATCTGTCGATGGTTGTTTGTCACAAATATGTGTTGGCAGCCTCACGAGGTGATGTGGAGTACATTTGGGGATTCTTGCTGCACATTTTTGTAAAGACTGATTAAGAGGTGTCACTTCTTGATCTGTCTCAATCACATTGTCTCAGGTATGGGGGATTTGTGCGGGCGAGGCCTACATGGCCAGACCTTATGTCTCCTTGCCAGGTCTGACCTGTGTGTGATAATTGGCTGGACAGAGACTCAACGTGCAGTGACCCAGTGATGTTGTGCAGGGTTTAATGTTTGTGCACTGCAGCATGTGTCAATTGTTTAAATACATGATTCCTGCTCATTCATTTTTTGCACCAGTGTGTGGTCAAGATGCTACGTAGTTTGGTCTTTGTGTGCTGACATCTGTGTGGACATTCTGGCTTGCCATGGGGGTGTCTCCTCAGTGCAGGTATGCCTTTTTACAACACAATAGCAGGCCCATTAGCTCATGCATTGTCCTGGGTTTGGACATGTGTGCCACTCCACATGACAGGCAGTGGGTCAGATGTGTTGGCAACTGTGTCATCAGGTAATGGATGGCCATGTGACAACTGACATAATTCAAAGTTGTTAGTCACAAGGTATTGTACCTTGGCACTCACAACACTTGTCAACAGGTCTTCATGTTTTCTATGCTTTAGTTTGATGTTTTGTTGTTAAGAACAATAATGTGCCTGCATGACAGATGTCTCCCAAGGAAGTGCACAACAAACCACCTTTACACTTTCAGGGAACACACTGGCACAATTTTAAAGAAGGCACTGTTCTAATGAGACTGTTTTTCAGATTATACATATACATGTTCCCCCAGTGTTGTGGAAATTGGGTAGGTCCTTGGTTGTTGGTGATACCAACTTACGAGTGTCAAGTCATCAAGCCCTCCATGGGCCCATGTATATGTACTTTCTGCAACAACATTTCTTTCTAACAGTGGCTTCTTTAAAGAAGGCTGCCAGCTTCTTCAATGACTGGGTAAATGTAGTTTTGTGTGCACCTCCTTGGGAGCCATCTGTTATGAAGGCACATGTGTGTTCTGTTCACAAAATGGCACATTCCCACATTCTGACCATGTCGATTGTGTCAAGTATTGTGATTCCCAAGGGACCAACTTTTTTTCATTTTGTGTTCCAAAGTACTTCCAGGTCTCTGAGTGTGGGGACACCTTTGGTATTGAGGTGTGTTACTTTGCCTTGGGTGCACCACTACTGTTTCTTTCAGGGTAAACAAGAGGTGGCATGACTTCATTGTATTGCTGTGCTCACCTGTTCCCAGACACTAGCTCCTCAGTGTTTTCTCATTCAAGTTTTGGGCTGGTGTGTCCTATTGTTCCTTGTGTCCAAGTGGCATGGTGGGTCTACCAACTGGGGAGTACAGGGCTTACATATGTGCGGAGTAATCTAGCTGTTACTCATGATGCATTGCCTGATATGCACTGTGACCTATTGTTTTTGTACTCATGTGTCAGATGTATACAGGTGACTGATGTTTTTCTGTATCTTCACCTTGCCCACAGCATCATCATTGGAAACCGAGGGAGACACCTGCACGGACCTGGATGAGGGACCCAGCACCAGTGCCACCAGTGCTGGCGAGTCTGCGGGAGCCAGTGGCACGGAGGGCGAGGGGAGTCAGTCAGAGGACCTGTCTGGTGGCGATTCCAACTACGATGCAGACGGGTCCGAGGCTGACCTCATCGAGGGGGCGGAGGCTGCTACAACAGCTGGCAGCAGCCCAACATCTGTCCTCGCCTCCTTCATTCCCATCACCGCCCTCCCAGTTGCTCCGGTCCCTTCTGTCCGTGCAGGGCACCACCATGTCTCCTTCGGGACAGGCACCGCACCCCCTGCCCCTGTCACCCCTGCTGCCCTCAGTGCAGAGTCTGTGGACATACTGCGGCAGTTGCAGGTTGGGCAGGCATCGGTGCTGACTGTCCTCCATGGCCACACCACACTGCTGACACAGATGGTGTCGTTCATGGAGGGCATGTCAGCATCGATGTCTGAACAACGCAGGTTTCTGCGGTCCATGGACTCTTCAGTGACGGCAGCAGTGAATCTCCTGCAGCGCTTCGTCCCCCCCACCCCAGCCCCATCCACACTTCCCTCTCCCATACTTGTCCCATGCACACCCAGACATTCCCAAGCACGCACCCCACCAGACACAGGCAGCACACCACCAAGTAACGGCAAGCGCACACCTCCTGTCACGCACACTCAGGGGGATGTAGGCACACCCACTGGGTCTGGGGCAAAAAGACATACACGCAGCCACAGTCTGAGTCCGCAGGCCTCACAACCCTGTCCCTCCAAAAGCACTCCCCTTGGCTCCCCTGCCAAACTGACACCCAAAGAGCTGCCTATCACCCCCACTGTGACACCACCCCGCAAGCGGGCGATGAAGTCCCCGGGCAGGGTAGTCAAGTCCCACCCCCTGTCCACCCCCTCCCCCACGAGCGCTGCACCCCATCCCTCGGCCACCCCCCCTCCGTTGGCCCTGGGGTTTCTTCCGGTGCATGGCTTACCCCGGACGCCCTGGCAGCAGTGTGCAGCGACATGCTCACATCCACCTTTGCAGCTGCCCCACCCCCTGTGGTGGAGATGTCCACCCCTGCACCCACCACACCTGCCCTTCTCCCTACTGTCCCTGCGGTGCCTGGTCCTTCCCCACATGATGCCCCCCCCCGGTCGACGAACCTGAGGGATCCAATGTGCAGGCAAGCTAGGGGAGACGTGTGCCCATGTGTCCCCCCAAGAACTTCTATTATGGACTGGCCATTGGCCTTTGTATATCGTGTAATTTCATTATTTGCTTTTAATGCTGAATAAAAGCATTTTATTTTTACTTTGCACACTATTGCATTTCAGGTATTGATGTTGGTGCTGAGGCTCCTGGAGTTGGTGTTGTGGTAATGTGTTATGGTTCTGAGAAATGTTCTACTCTGATGGTCATGAGGTGGACCATGGTATCTGCGTGCCATCACAAGGTCTCTGCAAAGAATCATTGGTAGTGTGTGTTATTTTGGTTTTGAGACATTGTCCGAAGGAGTGTTCCTTCCTCTGTGGCACCTGACATCTTCCCTGCAAAGAGTTGCACAATTGTTGTGCTGACCTGTGTCTACATTTCCTTTGTTGGTGACGGATCCCTTCAACTATGCCCATGCCTGCTCAGCAATGTCTCCGGCTGCATCGTCTGTGCCATCCTTGCTAGTCACTGTACTTGTGTATTAAGTATGTCGAAATGCCTTCATGGAGAAATTCTCCCTTTTCAGCACTATGCATGTGTGTACTCCCGGCCTAGCACACATATGGTACTTTTTCTGCAGGGTATTTGGGCACCTGACTCACAATTGTGGGCATTGTATCTGTGGGAACTCCACCCTAGTCCTTCCATGAGAGACAACATCTTGGTGGCTGGCCCAGCACCTGAACATTCCTATCAGTCCTGGGATGTGCGTGATAGTGTGTGTTCCCTTTGGCTCTCTTAGTTTAGTAGGCAGTGACATGACTATACAGTCTTGTGGCATGATCTCGGTGTGTGTATTGTGCTGCATTCGTCAGGGGTGGGTATGCATGTGTTATTTGTCCTCACACCCACATGTGGTGTGTCATGCAGTGGGGGAGTGACATCCATCCTCCTGGGAGTGGGACACTGCTGTCAGTGATGTGTTGTTATGGCACTATCATCATTGTCCAAAGTTAGGGATGTGTACATACACCCATGGAGTTGTAGTCATGTGATAATGATGTACACCCCCCCATGTCTCTGTCCACTGCTGGGAGTCCTCTGCACCCACCCCTCACATGTCTGCTCACTGCTGGGAGTGATATGCACCCACCCCTCATATTGCAGGCCACTGCTGGGAGTCATCTGCACCCACCCCTCACATGTCTGTCCACTGCTGGGAGTCCTGTGCACCCACCCCTCACATGTCTGTCCACTGCTGGGAGTGATATGCACCCACCCCATGTCTCTGTCCACTGCTGGGAGTCCTCTGCACCCACCCCCATGTCTCTGTCCACTGCTGGGAGTCCTGTGCACCCACCCCCATGTCTCTGTCCACTGCTGGGAGTCCTCTGCACCCACCCCTCACATGTCTGTCCACTGCTGGGAGTGATATGAACCCACCACTCATATTGCAGGCCACTGCTGGGAGTCCTCTGCACCCACCCCTCACATGTCTCTCCACTGCTGGGAGTGATATGCACCCACCCCCATGTCTCTGTCCACTGCTGGGAGTCCTGTGCACCCACCCCCATGTCTCTGTCCACTGCTGGAAGTCCTGTGCACCCACCCCCATGTCTCTGTCCACTGCTGGGAGTCCTGTGCACCCACCCCCATGTCTCTGTCCACTGCTGGGAGTCCTCTTCACCCACCCCTCACATGTCTGTCCACTGCTGGGAGTGATATGTACCTACCCCTCATATTGCAGGCCACTGCTGGGAGTCCTCTGCACCCACCCATCACATGTCTGTCCACTGCTGGGAGTGATATGCACCCACCCCTCATATTGCAGGCCACTGCTGGGAGTCCTCTGCACCCACCCCTCACATGTCTGTCCACTGCTGGGAGTGATATGCACCCACCCCTCATATTGCAGGCCACTGCTGGGAGTGATATGCACCGACCCCTCATATTGCAGGCCACTGCTGGGAGTCCTCTGCACCCACACCTCACATGTCTGTCCACTGCTGGGAGTGATATGCACCCACCCCCATGTCTCTGTCCACTGCTGGGAGTCCTGTGCACCCACCCCCATGTCTCTGTCCACTGCTGGGAGTCCTCTGCACCCACCCCTCACATGTCTCTCCACTGCTGGGAGTGATATGCACCCACCCCATGTCTCTGTCCACTGCTGGGAGTCCTGTGCATCCACCCCCATGTCTCTGTCCACTGCTGGGAGTCCTCTGCACCCACCCCTCACATGTCTCTCCACTGCTGGGAGTGATATGCACCCACCCCCATGTCTCTGTCCACTGCTGGGAATCCTATGCAGCCAACCCCCCTGGACCCAACAACCCCCTTGGTGCAGTACACTGCTGTCCTGGGCCTACACACACACCAATATAGAGGTAATATGCTGCACCAGGCCGTAGGCCAACATTCGTGTCGTGTGTACGCCTTGGATCCCAAATGTACTGGTGCCGTAGGGGTACGTGTGATACGGACCGTACACACACATTCATGGGGTGTGTACGGTCCGTACCACGCGTACCCCTACGGCCCAAATACAATGGTGATACGGCCCGTACCCACGCTATGTATGTGTGGGTGCGGTCCGTATCACTGTAGTAGTGGTGCCGTAGGAGTACGCGTGGTACGGCCCGTACACATGCCCTGAGAATGTGTGTACGGTCCGTTCCACGCGTACCCCTACGGCACCACTACAATGGTGATACGGACCGTACATACGCTCTGAGGGCGTGTGTACGGGCCGTACCACGCGTACCCCTACGGCACCACTACTATAGTGATACGGACCGTAAACATGCTCTGAGGGCGTGTGTACGGTCCATACCTCGCGTACCCCTACGGCACCACTACAATGGTGTTACGGACCGTACACACGCTCTGAGGGAGTGTGTACGATCCGTACCATGCGTACCCCTACGTCACCACTACAATGGTGGTACGGACCGCACACACGCTCTGAGGGCACGTGTACGGTCCGTACCACGCGTACCCCTACGGCACAACTACAATGGTGATACGGACCGTACACACGCACTGAGGGCGTGTGTATGGTCCTACCACGCGTACCCCCACGGCACCACTTATATAGTGCTACGGACCGTACCCACGCTATGTATGTGTGAGTACGGTGTGTATCACTATTGTAGTGTTGCCGTAGGGGTAAGCGTACATGTCCACTTCCGTTGTTGCGTGACGCAGGGATTGGTTGACACGCCCCCCGGAGTGACCAGACCCTTGAGGTAATGTATGTCCTCAATATTGTAGGCTTTAATTTGGGTATGGGGTATGTTTCCTGCCCCTCACCCCCCCTTGGCCCCTGGGTGTTGTTCTCACCTTCTGCGGCGTGTGCGTCGGGTTCGGTGCACCAGGTCGTAGGCTAAGAGGGCCGGGATAACACTTAGGATGGGGTCCATGGCTGTCCGTCGCGTAACGGGGCTCCGTTTTCGTGTCGGACTCAGTTTTCCGACTTTTTTTGGCTGCCGTAAAAAAAATAGCTGTGCGGAGTGACATAGCGACGAATCGTACTTGCTGGTCCATAAAACGCTGCCTGACTCCGTACGGACTTCGCGTACGCGCTGTCCAGGATCAGACTCGTAGGTATTTTTTTGCCGTACGGTGTTTTGTACGATTTGTACAGAAATGGTATTTCTGTACAAATCGTACTTGCTGGATTGTACAGTGGATTTCCCGGGTATGAATCGCATGGAGAATACGCTCCGTACGACAAATCGTACCCGGGTTTTACAGGATTGGAATCGGCACCTGAGTGTTAATAAAATACAGAGTCTGACTTCTAAAGGACTGGCATGTTGCCCCCTCTCTGAATGTTCTGCCACTTCTTCTCATGATTCATGGCTGCATCTTCATAAGCGTCGTATCATGAAGAGATATCACCATAAGTCATCCAATCACAAGGCTCCAGGGTGCCTGCTCAGCCTAATTAAATGTATTTTTAAGGGTACTTGTGTGAGAAAGAGCATAGCAACAGACACTGAAAACATTTATGAAGTCAAACTGCTTACATTATACAGAAAGCATTCAGAAATGAGACAATGCAATAAAAAGTCTTTGCTATGCTTTATATTTTAGTTGCAGATGTGGAGCTGCATCTCCCTGTGCCTTTCCATCACCAGCGGCAAATCACAGTCCATTGCAAATAAAAAAGCAAAAGTAAAAAACATTGTACCAACAGCTCTAACTTTAACAAATGCGAGACCTATTGCATTGCAAATGCTTGTTGTCTTTGGTGACACTCGGGAATGCTTCCTCTTCTTAGGTCTCGCCTGGCGTAAGACTGTGCAGACATGCGCAGTCTCGCTGGCGAGATTTAATGTTTTGGTTAGATTTCTCTAGTGGGCTTTAAGCCCCGCCCCTCCTTTCCATTGGCTGGCGTCACCATTTATGCTAAACGGTGGCCAGCCATTGGAAAGGAGCGTCTCGTGACATACACTTTTCGCTTTTAGAGCCGTCCCGTTGGACTGGCTGCCCCGACTTACTGCTGGCGTAAAAAGTTTTCTGATCTTTATGGGGCCAAACACATGGCCCCATAAAGATAAAAAACCAGTCATGCGAGTCAGTCCAACTGGGATGGCTCGCGAGCCAGTCCAACTGGGACGGCTCTAAAAGAGGAAAGAGAAAAACAACGTAATTGCGTTCGCTTGTTTTTTGTTGTCTTTTAGGTTAACGTAGCGGGCCTGCCAGTCACTGTGCGGTTCGGAAAGGCTGAAGTGACGCGATGCAGGCTGGGGGACGGAAGAGGGTATTGCTTATTAATTTGGTTTTCAGGTAGGCGCGAGATGTGAGAATCCACTAGCTACAACCGCTTCCTAAAACCAAGGCTAGCTTCTTCCACCATCAGGCTCGTTGTAAACCACCTTACTTCATGCGAAACCAAAGAGGTAAAACTCTACAACTTGTGCCCTAGCGTGTCGCGCTGCTACGGAAGCCAAAATGGCAGCCGCCTTCCTTGTTTCGCACCAACAGTGTCACCGCACTCAAAATAACGAGGATACATTTCTGGGGCATTCTGGGACAGTGGATACTGCAGGTCAGCGACCTGCAGTATCCACTGAGCAAGAGGTGAGGAAAGCAAGAGGTGAGGAAAGCACTGTGCAAGGCTGGATGGAGGGGGGCGTGGACAAAAACAAGCAGTGGTAGGCGGGGTAGGTTCGGATGAAGAGCATGGCCAGTGCGCAGGGGCAGAAATGGTAAGGGGGAACTACTGAAAGGTGGCAAAGTAAAATATATGTATGGGGGACTACTGCAAGGTGGTGCTGGAAAGTATATGTTCATTTTTGGTACAGCACACAATGCCAGCCTGCGACAGCCTCACAGCACCCAGGAGAGACAAGACAGACGAGAAAGAGCAGTCGGGACAGAAAGGAAAGTAGCCACTACAGGCAAAAGGTGGGGGACATTAAAGTAGGAGCAGACAATGCCCGCAGAGCGAGGGAAGTAGTAGGGAACAAGCATTGAAAATGCAACAGGTCTCGCCTTTTATTAAGTTAAAGCCATTTGCTTTGCTAATGGTATTATATAGCAAAGCAAATGGCTTTAACTTAATAAAAGGCGAGGCCTATTGCATTTTTAATGCTTGTTTTCCTCTAGTTGTGAGACAACATTACGTTTCTCGAACTCAAAGAAAAATTTGACTCCCGGCTGCATACACCCATCAGGAGCCCTGCTCCACTGCACAGTAGATGAGGGAGCACCACCAGAGCCACCTGGGCTGCAGACATCCCTCAGCAGTCCAGCATCAATAACCTAAGACCGAGTAGCACCAACAGAACCGCCTGGGCTGCAGACTTCCCTCAGCAGCCAGATCCACTAACCGCAGACAGAGGAGCACCACCAGAACCGCCTGGGCTGCAGACATACCTCAGTAGCCAGATCCACTAACCTCAGAAAGCGGAGCACCACCAGACCCGCCTGGACTGCAGGCATTCCTAAGAGGTCCACATTCACTAACCTCTGACAGAGGATCACCATCTGACCCGCCTGGGCTGCAGACATCCCTTAGCTGCAAGATCCACTAACCTTAGACAGATGAGCACCACCATAACCGCCTGGGTTGCAGACATCCCTCAGACAACCAGATTCACTAACCTATGACAGAGGAGCACCACCAGAATCACGTGGGCTACAGACATCCCTCAGCAGTCCACATTTAATAACCTTTGACCGAGGATCACCACCAGAACGTCTGGGCTGCAGACATCCCTCAGCAGTTTAGCATCCCTAACCTCTGACAGAGGAGCACCATCATAACCGCCTGGGCTGCAGACATCCCTCAGCGACCAGATTTACTAACCTATGACAGAGGAGAACCACCAAAACCGCCTGGGCTGCAGACATCCCTCAGCAGCCCACATTTACTAACCACAGACAGATTAGCACCACCAGACCTGCCTGGATTGCAGACATTCCTGAGAGGTCCACATTTGCTAACCTCTGACAGAGGATCACCACCAGAACCGTGTGGGCTGCAGACATCCTTCAGAGGTCCACACTCACTAACCTCAGACAGAGGAGCACCACCACAACCGCCTGGACTGCAGACATTCCTCAGAGGTCCACATTCACTAACCTCTATCAGAGGATCAACACCAGAACCGTCTGGGCTGTAGACATCCTTCAGAGGTCCACATTCACTAACCTTAGACAGCGGAGCACCACCAGATCTGCCTGGGCTGCAGACATCCATCAGAGGTCCACATTCACTAACATCAGACAGAGGATCACCACCAAAACCGCCTGGGCTGCAGACATCCCTCAGCAGTTTAGTATCACTAACCTCTGACAGAGGAGCACCACCAGAACTGCCTGGGCTTCAGACAACACTCAGGGGCCAGATCTACTAACCTCAGACAGAGGAGCACCACCAGAACCACCTGGGCTACAGACATCCCTCAGCAGTCCACATTTACTGACCTCTGACCGAGGATCACCACCAGAACTGCCTGGACTGCAGACGTTCCTCAAAGGTCCACATTCACTAACCTCAGACACAGGATCATCACTAAAATCCCCTGGGCTGCAGACATCCATCAGAGGTCCACATACACTAGCCTCAGGCAGAGGAGCACCACCAGAACAACCTGGGCTGCAGACATCCCTCAGCAGTTTAGTATCACTAACCTCAGACAGAGGAGCACCACCAGAACTGCCTGGGCTGCAGACATCCCTCAGCAGCCAGATCCACTAACCTAAGACAGAGGGGCAACACCAGAATCACCTGGGCTACAGACATCCCTCAGCGGCCAGATCCACTAACCGCAGACAGAGGAGCACCACCAGAACCGCCTGGACTGCAGACATCCCTCAGCGGTTCAGTGTCAATAACCTCAGACAGAGGAGAACCACCAGAACCGCCTAGGCTGCACACATCCCTCAGCGGACAGATTCACTAAACTATGAAAGAGGAGCACCACCAGAATCACCTGGGCTACAGACATCCCTCAGAAGTCCACATTTACTGACCTCTGACCGAGGATCACCACCAGAACTGCCTGGACTGCAACCGTTCCACAAAGGTCCACATTCACTAACCTCAGACAGAGGATCACCACTAAAACCCCCTGGACTGCAGACATCCCTCAGCAGTTCAGTGTCAATAACCTCAGACAGAGGAGCACCACCAGAACTGCCTGGGGTGCAGACATCCATCAGAAGCCACATTCACTAACCTCAGACAGAGGAGCACCACCAGAACCGCCAGGGCTGCCGACATCCCTCAGCAGCCCACATTTACTAACCGCAGACAGAGGAGCACCACCAGAACCGCCTGGGCTGCAGACATCCCTCAGCGGCCAGATCCACTAACCTCAGGCAGAGGAGCACCACCAGAACCGCATGGGCTACAGACAGCCCTCAGCGGCCAGACCCACTAACCTCAGGCAGAGGAGCACCACCAGAATCACCTGGGCTACAGACATCCCTCAGCAGTCCACATTTACTAACCTCTGACCGAGGATCACCACCAGAACTGCCTGGACTGCAGACATTCCTCAAAGGTCCACATTCACTAACCGCAGACAGAGGATCACCACTAAAACCCCCTGGACTGCAGACATCCCTCAGCAGTTCAGTGTCAATAACCTCAGACAGAGGAGCACCACCAGAACTGCCTGGGGTGCAGACATCCATCAGAAGCCACATTCACTAACCTCAGACAGAGGAGCACCACCAGAATCGCCAGGGCTGCCGACATCCCTCAGCAGCTCACATTTACTAACCGCAGACAGAGGAGCACCACCAGAACCGCCTGGGCTGCAGACATCCATCAGCGGCCAGATCCACTAACCTCAGGCAGAGGAGCACCACCAGAACCGCCTGGGCTATGGACATCCCTCAGCGGCCAGATCCACTAACCTCAGGCAGAGGAGCACCACCAGAATCACCTGGGCTACAGACATCCCTCAGAAGTCCACATTTACTAATCTCTGACAGAGGAGCACCACCAGAATCGCCTGGGCTGCAGACATCCATCAGAGGTCCACATTCACTAACCTCTGAGAGAGGAGCACCATCAGAACCGTCTCGGTTGCAGACATCCCTCAGCGGTCCAGATCCACTAACCTCTGACAGCAGAGCACCACCAGAACCACTTTGGCTCCAGACGCACATCAGAATTCCAGATCCTCCACCACACTGCTGACTAGTAGTTATATTCAAGGAGCTGCCTCCTAGAGGATCAGGAGGGGCTCTTGGAAGCAGCTGGTGTGCTTATCTGCTTCTGTTCGTGGGGTGCAGTAGGATAGCTCTGGTCCAGTTTGGGATAATACCTCTTCTTGGGGAGGTGTTCAGGGTTACCTTGCATTTTCTGAGGCTCTCGGTCTCCTGGTATCTCCGCTAATACTACCTTATAGTGCACATGCTTTGGATCACGGACATCTTTTACTGCTCGTAAGGAGGGGTCTTTTGCCTTCAATGTGTTCTTGTAAGGTGTACGTTTTCGATTTGTCTCCTACAGTGATGGAAGGTGGGACTGTGAGCAAAAATCCAATTTTCCAATGTATTGCCCAATTTGAAGAACAATCAGTGAGGTAAGTGACGTAGTACTGAATGGATTGGGTACAATAAAGGTTTGCCAAATAGGGGAAACGGGTACACACTCAATCACTGAACTACTGAAGGGATGCTGCGGCGAGGAAGAGCCCAGGCTTTTTCACTGTTTACTATCCCTTTGGTAGGGGCAGATAAGCAAGGTAAGCTGTCTATAATTTACTCAGGGTGTACTCTGAAGCATACATTTGGTGGCACTGCACACAATGCAAATGCACATTAACGTAATATAAGGAATTTGCAGTGCTTGGATTGTAGAACAATGATGGCACTGTTGGGGAGGCTCACACTGCTTAGATTGCAGAGCACTGATGTACTGGTGGGGGAGTCTCACACTGCTTGGGTTGCAGATCACTGATGTACTGGTGGGGGAGGCTCACACTGCTTAGATTGCAGAGCACTGATGTACTGGTGGGGGAGTCTCACACTGCTTGGGTTGCAGATCACTGATGTACTGGTGGGGGAGGCTCACACTGCTTGGGTTGCAGATCACTGATGTACTGGTGGGGGAGGCTCACACTGCTTGGCTGCAGAGCACTGGTGTACTGGTGGGGGAGGCTCACGCTGCTTAGGTTGCAGAGCACTGATGTACTGTTGAGGAACCCTCACACTGCTTGGGTTGCAGAGCACTGATGTACTGTTGGGGAACCCTCACACTGCTTGGTTTGCAGAGCACTGATGTACTGCTGGGGGAGGCTCACACTGCTGGGGTTGCAGAGCACTGACGTACTGTTGAGGGAGGCTCGCACTGCTGGAGTTGCGGAGCACTGACATACTGTTGAGGGAGGCTCGCACTGCTGGGGTTGCAGAGCACTGACGTACTGTAGAGGGAGGCTCGCACTGCTTGGGTTGCAGAGCACTGACGTACTGGTGGGGGAGCCTCACACTGCTGGGGTTGCAGAGCACTGACGTACTGTAGAGGGAGGCTCGCACTGCTGGAGTTGCGGAGCACTGACATACTGTTGAGGGAGGCTCGCACTGCTGGGGTTGCAGAGCACTGACGTACTGTAGAGGGAGGCTCGCACTGCTTGGGTTGAAGAGCACTGACGTACTGGTGGGAGAGCCTCACACTGCTGGGGTTATAGACCACTGATGGGAGAGGCTCACACTGCTGGGGTTGCAGAGCACTGACATACTGTTGAGGGAGGCTCGCACTGCTGGGGTTGCAGAGCACTGACGTACTGTAGAGGGAGGCTCGCACTGCTTGGGTTGCAGTGCACTGACGTACTGGTGGGGGAGCCTCACACTGCTGGGGTTGCAGAGCACTGACGTACTGTTGAGGGAGGCTCGCACTGCTGGAGTTGCGGAGCACTGACATACTGTTGAGGGAGGCTCGCACTGCTGGGGTTGCAGAGCACTGACGTACTGGTGGGGGAGCCTCACACTGCTGGGGTTGCAGAGCACTGACGTACTGTTGAGGGAGGCTCGCACTGCTGGAGTTGCGGAGCACTGACATACTGTTGAGGGAGGCTCGCACTGCTGGAGTTGCGGAGCACTGACATACTGTTGAGGGAGGCTCGCACTGCTGGGGTTGCAGAGCACTGACGTACTGTAGAGGGAGGCTCGCACTGCTTGGGTTGCAGAGCACTGACGTACTGGTGGGGGAGCCTCACACTGCTGGGGTTGTAGACCACTGATGGGAGAGGCTCACACTGCTGGGGTTGTAGACCACTGATGGGAGAGGCTCACACTGCTGGGGTTGTAGACCACTGATGGGAGAGGCTCGCACTGCTGTGGTTGTAGACCACTGATGGCACTGCTGAGGAAGGCTCACACTGCTGGGGTTGTTGACCACTGATGGCACTGATGGGAGAGGCTCACACTGCTGGGGTTGTAGACCACTGATGGGAGAGGCTCGCACTGCTGTGGTTGTAGACCACTGATGGCACTGCTGAGGAAGGCTCACACTGCTGGGGTTGTTGACCACTGATGGCACTGATGGGAGAGGCTCACACTGCTGGGGTTGTAGACCACTGATGGGAGAGGCTCACACTGCTGGGGTTGTAGACCACTGATGGGAGAGGCTCACACTGCTGGGGTTGTTGACCACTGATGGCACTGATGGGAGAGGCTCACACTGCTGTGGTTGTAGACCACTCATGGCACTGTTGAGAGAGGCTCACTGGGGATGTAGAGCCCTGGCTGTGCTTTTGGGGAAGGGTCACACTGGTAGAGGTAGAGGACTGACTACTGGGGGAAGTTCTCACTGGTGGGGCTGTAGACAGTGTTGTCTTAAGTGTGTTTAGGGCCTTAGCAAGACATAATTTAGGGCCACCTGTTCATAACAACTTTCGGTTTAAATTGTATCCATTTTCTGCTAATTGAAGCCCGCATGATGCCAAACAAATTTCAGTACCAGGCTTCTCACGAAACCAGCTGAAATGTGTCATTCCTAAGGCCCAACCGATCCTCAGGATGCCACTAGGCAAATAGAAGCAGACCCAGGGGTTGAAATATGGAAAAAGGCAGAAGTGAGGTAGATCGAGAGAAAGTTGACTTTCCCGGGGGGCCCTTGGAAGGTTGAGGCCTGGGGCAATTGCCCAGTTTGCCCATACCTCATAGCGTACCTGGCTGTGGAGATTTATTGTTGCTTCTTGGTGAGGCTTACAATACCGTGGCTCGTTTGTCTGGGCACTGCTGGCACTTCTCGGAGATGCAAACACAACTGAGGTTGTAGAGTGATGACAAGGCGGGGGTATGGAGAGAGCCAGACTGACATTCTTCCTTCAGATACTGAGGCACCAGTAATCAGTGACATGTTCTCATGGAGTTGATCTTGAGAGGTTTCGTGAACTGAGTGTTTGGATGTTGTTACTCCCGGGACCGGGTGAATGTTTCGTTCATCTGAAGGTGCTTCCAGGGCACATACATGATGCTGAGCGCTTTCAGACTGAGGACTGCAGTTGGGGCTTCCAGGGCACATACATGATGCTGAGTGCTGGTTTCAGAGTGAGGATTGCAGGGGGGAGCGCTTTCACAGGTATGAAAGCATCATGGGTAGTGACTGCGCTCTTCTGAATGTGAACTTGAGCGCCTGTGGTAGCCAGAGGGGTGTTCTTGATGTCAGTATGACATTATAAGACTTTTTAGGGTTCAGGCACACCCCCGCAGCCGGATTATCATATCTTGTAGTGTCTTTATAATCTCTAGAGGTAGCAGCAGTAGTAGTGAAGCGCGCCAACGTCCCAAGCCCTATTATTGTAAGATCAAGTGCCCAGAAGGTTGCAAAAGGAAAGTAATGGGGAGCCGGAAGTGACGCTACGACACTTAAAGACAGCATTCATTGTAGGTGTGAACGAGAGGCCGGACTTAAACACGAGCCCCGGGACCTTGACTTTCTGAGTGGTGGCGTGGGGGATCTCTAGGTCCTGGAGAGAAGGAAGTGGAGGGAGAGGCAGAGATGAAGAGAGAAGAGAGAAACAGAGACGGGGCGAGGGAGAGAGAAGAAAAAAAGAGCGAGGGAGAGAGAGAAAGGCTCATTTTGGGATACTGCAGAGTGACCTGTGGGAGGTTGATTCTGAAGGTCCAGCGCGCACTTGCTGGCTGCAGCCACAGAGGATGAGCTGATCCGGGGTAAAGCCTCCCCGACGACCCCGAACCAGTCAATTCATCTTGTCAACAAAATAGAATGTGCTGCAAAGAGCTGCAGAAGGACCAGGGCAGTTTACTGACCTCATCAAGCGCACACGTAACGGGCAATTCCTTAATAAAGACTGCTTTACTTACCAGCCGCTCCTCGAGTTGTCTTTACAGTAACCTGTGTTTATTGGGTAACTCGGTGTATATGGTCATTGCCTGGCAGCTGGACGTGTGTGAGACATCCTCTGGTGACAAGTGGTATTTGAAGAGCAAAATGGCACCCTGATGGCAGGTCTGTGCCATATTTAATACGTCATAGTACTGGGGCCTAAGGTGCTCTGCTACAGGCTGATGCGCGCGTGCCATGCCCTAATGTGGGCTGCTGTCGCGAGCACCGTGATACCCAGCTATATACTGTAACGTTGGGTGTCGCTGAACCATACCTGTATGGCCTGGGACTACCGAACTCCCCCCTCCCCCTCCTGGTGCATAAACCACATTTACTAATGATGGACATGAGAGGGGAGTTTCTTTGGAGGCGGGGGTCGTACAACCCCCGGCCGTATTTATTAAAATATGAAAACAAAATTGAATGAAACAATATTTACACAATTTACGCAGAAACATAACATGACATTTGATTACAATTCATATGCACAGATATCAGATGGCTAACCTTAACATATTTCTAATACATAGTTTTTCCTATCCGAATCTACCATCTGGATCATAATCATACATTAATTACTTTCTGCGTATCCTATTTGGGCCTACGGCAAGGTCGCTAACCGGTGTCAGATCCTTATCAATTAGACACGCCCTCCCGTAGGAGTGCGCATGCGCAGAGGGCCCTCTTACCGAGAGGGTACTTCCCCCCCAGTTACCCCCATACGTTTCCTGAACTCCATTAAAAATGGGGGCTCTTGCACTTTGCGCCATTTAGAGACGTCCATGCCAGTGCGAGGTGGCCAACCAGCCTAAAGAAAGTGTGACTCCCCCCTTTCCCCGCACCCATCCAGCCACCCGGATGTACCGCCCCTGGAGTTATAGGAGAGACCCCTTGTCCCTCCCCCTGGGCGACCCCATCCGAGAATGGCGCCGCCCCCTAAGGACCTTAAATTTACTGCTCACCAGTCATGACCTTACCGCCTGACCAAGGAATAGCAATAAATACGTCGATTGATGACCTGTAAACGGGAAAACGCCTAAGGAACAAAACCATACCGTCAACTTCATAACACAATGACCATATTGCTACAGGGGATGGTGGGTGGGCAAACAAAGGTTGGCAGCCTCCTAGAGGCTGAGTACAGCAAGCTTGAGAGCGCGGGACAAAGAGTCCGACTCCCGCGCTCCCCGGCCTTTTATCACTACTACTGGGGCAAGCTGGTTTTAACCGGCCCGCCCCCTGTCCCCCCTTGACCCGGAAGCGCCTTATTCGCTTCCGGGTCAAGGGGTAGCCCCCGCCAGCCAATCCCCGCCGCGGCGCATCCACCACGTCATACTGACGCGGTGGAGCGCGCCGGGCCCGGGAGAGCAGGCGAGGGGGGGAGGCGCCCCGCCATACTTGCGGCAGGGCCGATACCGGCCCCGCCTTTCTCTATGGCCTGGGACTACCGAACTTCCCCCTCCCCCTCCTGGTGCATAAACCACATTTACTAATGATGGACATGAGAGGGGAGTTTCTTTGGAGGCGGGGGTCGTACAACCCCCGGCCGTATTTATTAAAATATGAAAACAAAATTAAAATTGAATTAAACAATATTTACACAATTTACGCAGAAACATAACATGACATTTGATTACAATTCATATGCACAGATATCAGATGGCTAACCTTAACATAATTCTAATACATAGTTTTTCCTATCCGAATCTAACATAATAATACATTAATTACTTTCTGCGTATCCTATCTGGGCCTACGGCAAGGTCGCTAACTGGTGTCATATCCTTATCAATTAGCCATGCCCTCCCGTAGGAGTGCGCATGCGCAGAGGGCCCGCTTACCGAGAGGGTACTTCCCCCCCCCCGGTTACCCCATACGTTCCCTGAACTCCATTAAAAATGGGGGCTCTTGCACTCTGCACCATTTAGTGACGTCCATGCCAGTGCGGGGTGGCCAACCAGCCTTAAGAAAGCGTGACTCCCCCCTTTCCCCGCACCCATCCAGCCAACCGGATGTACCGCCCCTGGAGTTATAGGAGAGACCCCTTGTCCCTCCCTCTGGGCGACCCCATCCGAGAATGGCGCCGCCCCCTAAGGACCTTAAATTTACTGCTCACCAGTCATGACCTTACCGCCACAGGCCAGCGTAGTTGCCCGACTATCTGGCCCCCCCTCCTGTTGCCCTGAAAGGTCATGCCCCGCCCTTACACTCCCTAGCCAAGCTATGAAATTTTCTAACATTATTTCATTACCTAACCTAGTCAATTCAATTCATGAAGCTTTATTCGGTTCATAACATGTGATGACCATAAAAGCACACAGCAAAACACAGAGATACAAAGATACAGACTAAAAAGAAACACATTTAAAAAATCATACTTTTCCTATAATAAATAGCTTTACAAATAAAACTTGCAGTATAAAAACATATATCAGGGGAATTCATATTAAAAAGCAACCTCATTGCATCTTCCGTATTAAAAATACCATATTTTAAAAACATGGGTTTTAAAAATGTAATCCTTACATTCAAGAACAGAGTGCAAATAAGCATAAAGTGCATACTGCTTTGTTTGGAGTGTCCGTCGCACGGGCAAGGGCCAACAGGGTATCTTTTTTGTTGGGGGAAGGCCACCAAGACATGCACCATTCCTAGCCTTAAGCTGGTTAGGACAAATCTATGCGCTGGGCGGGTTACCATGTTCAGGTACTGCTGAAAACCCTCATTTTCAGTGAATTTATTATATAGTTCAACAGTAATAGAGGGACCAGACTCAACTAAACGTTTTTGGGTTCTAGACAACAAAAAGGATTTTTTCATATCATGTTTGACTAGAACTCGTGGGGAATAACAATCTAATAACAAGTTCCACCCAAAAATAGCCTGATAGCTCTCGACAACATACTTAAGCCAAGGGATTTTCATACAGTTATCTAATTTAAAACAGTCCTTGATAACAAGTTGGTTGAACTCAGTCTCTTCCTTAAGCCAAATTGCTTTGTAAAGTGACAGGGGTCTAAGGGAAACAAGGTCACTCAAATAGGCAGCCCCGACCTCTTTATGAATTAGCTCTGCTAAGGCAGAAGCGGGAAGACACATTAGTTTCTTGAGGAAGGTGTTTTCTTCCCTCTGAAGACAACCAACGTTAGAATAACCCCACAACCCTGCCCCATATAGGGCAATTGAGACACTTTTGGCCTTATATATCTATCCCCTATTTTTGCGGCAAATTTAAATATGCCGTAGGAACTTTTGGCCATTTTAGTTCTTACATTTATTAAATCCTGGGCCCAGCTACCATCGTCCGAGAAAGTGACACCCAAATAGCAGAAATTTCTTACTTGCTGCACTTTCACTCCTTCTATAAAAAAGGCGTGGTTCTTACTGGGCTTAGGCCCGCAAATCATAATATGAGTTTTACTTTTATTTATCAATAGCTTCCTCTCCCCTATAAATTCGGAAAACCGATCCATCAGGCGCTGCAAACCAATAGGTGTCCGAGATAGGAGCACAGCATCATCCGCATAAAGCAGAACCGGCACACCTATCCCGGTAACCTGAGGAGCATCAGCCTTAACTGTTTTCAGGATGGTTTCCACCCCATTAATAAATAAAATAAACAACAAAGGGGCAAGGACACAGCCCTGTCTAATTCCCCATTTCACCCTAAAATTCGGGGTACACTCCCCATTGACCCCATATCGAACGCTTGCTTGCATCTTGTTATATAATCTAGCAAGGAAGAAAATAATTTCCCATAGGGGCGCCTAATTCTAACAAGACTGGCCAGAGAAGCGGATGATTAACTAGATCAAAGCGCTACTTAAATCGGCAAAGCAAAGATACAAATTGCCACGCATAGCCTTGGTATACTTGCCGATTAATAGTTCTAAGTTGAGGCACTGGTCCAAGGTTCCACGGCCCTTTCTAAAACCATATTGGGAGTTGGCAAGAATCCCATTCTCTAAACAGAAACACCCTGCTCATAATCTTCACCGATGAATCCAACAGGCTAATCGGTCGATAATTACAAGCTAAAGCCTTATCCCCCTTTTTATAGACAGGGACAATAATTGAGTCTCCCCATGTGGGCGGAATCAAAGTGGTTACCGCTGCATTGAGGACCAAAGTAAGTATCGGTCCCCAAATCCGCGGTTTGGCCTTATAAACATCAATAGGGACTCCGTCGGGCCCCTGGGCCTTTCCCCCCTTGCTAGCCTTAATACTGCATTCCACCTCACCGAGGGAGATGTCTAGTGGAAGCATGGGCCAATGCCTTTGCTCATTATCAGTCGAGACACTATCTTGAAAAATAGATGAGAAATGTGACACCCAGGCCTCACTTCCCACATGAGAAGAGAGTTGGGGAATTGTATCATAATGTAGGAAGGGGGAATTAATAGTAGACCAGAATAAGCGGCTGTCCAAAGTTTCTGCCGCCTGAGTTAAGTTATCCCAGGCTTCCTGCTGTAGTTCTTTTTTCCTTCTAGTTAGTGCCATTTTGTAATCATATCGTAAGAGTGTGACTAGATTCTTGTCCCTTGGGGTAAGGGCTAGCGCTTTTTTAAGTTGGGAAAAAAGGGCTGTACAAGCATGATCAAACCAACCCTTACCCTTACCTTTCATACCCGGCTTATTTGACTGGTGGACAGTGGACTAAGTACAGGGCCCGCCCCACCATGATGGTTGTATCAGACACAGCCCCCCTGAGGCAATTGTGGTAGCAGGCTCTTGGGGCGACATAGGGGCAGGCAGCTCCCAATACTCTGAGTCCAATAATTTTGGGGCTGGGTAGGCTGCAGGTGCGTGGCCTCCCTCGGAGGTACATCAGGCATCCAAGCTCTGGGCACCCCGCGGCCCCCAGAGCTAGGCAAGACGTGAGCTGGTGAGTAGTTAAGGTCAGTGGTATAGAGAGCATTGTGGGTCATAAACATCTACCCAGGGGAGGCAGGGTACAACGATCCATACAGGCCTCAGGTCCTCGAAAATGGCCTGGTGCTTACATGCAGTGTGTGATTCAGTGAGTCTTGGAGGCCATGCTATGCTGCTCCCAAGCAAATATGTGACGTTACAACGCTGTCAAAATGATCGCGGAACGTTACATCGCAGTTTTTACAATGCAAGTCATTACAACGACTTGCGTTGGAGGACGCTGGATTTAGGAATAGTATGATTTACTATTCCAACACCAGTCTACGTACAGTAGGGAAGGTGTTGGAATAGTAAATGATACTATTCCTAAGGTTAGAGCGCCATCCAGCGCAAGTCATTGTAACACCCGCGATGTAAAGGCATTGCGATGTAATGCCCGTGTGGTAATGGATGTTTCCCCTCCCAAGCAGCCCAATTCAATCCTCGCCCCTCTGGCAGGGGGCTGTATGGCAGAAGTCTTGAAATAGGCTTGCCGTGGATGGTCGTAAATACCCCATGCTTCAAAGGGATTGCCGCGAGAGCTCAAAGGCGGTGCAGGTGGTGAGAGGCGTGTTGTGCCCCGTTATATCTTCTCTCCTTGCAGCCGGAGTGGGCGAGAAGCCATACAGGCTGTGCACCACGGCCCTCACATAGGCCACGCCTCCTCTGCTGGGTGGTTCACCGGCCTACCAAGAAAATGTACGGCATGGGAAAGAGATGGGGTGCAGTCAGCCCTGTGTACCCCTCATTCCATTGGGACGACTGTCGGTGGGCTTAGCAATGATGTGGGAGGTGATGAACATGCCGCTCCGGCTCGCCGCTCTGTGTGAATTCGCAGGACCCTCTGGCTGAAGGGGAAGTCAGACTCCTCATGGCCATGCTGTCGGGCTCCGCTCCTCTCACCATCTGCGGGGGTCAATTTAGAGAAGCCAGAATCGCTCCTCCATCACCACTGCGAGGTCAGATGCTCTCCCAGAGAGAAGTGCAGCCAGAGACCACCGGGGGCAAGCGCCGCTCCCGTTAGGGCCTCTCAGTACAGTGGAGCTCCAGGATCAGAAGGCCATCTTCCATGGTAGCCAAACTCCACCCTCCTTATCATTCAATGCAATACATATATATGTATAGAAATACGTTTGTGAAGTTAAAATTAAATATTTTAATTTAACATTGTTTACTATGGGTTTCTGTCTTAAGTCACTGCCTCCGTTATTTTGTATTGAGGTTGTTGCAGTATCAGTGATTGGTCCTGCGTGGTGCTGAATTTACAACTGCTCCTTTTTGGCTATAGTAATTTTACACTTGTAAATTAGGTTCCCCTCCCTGTTGAATGTAAGTCTACACTTTTGAGTAACTTTATACTTGGAATGGTGAATAGCCCAAAGTAGCAAAGTACTGAAAAGTGTAAAAGTAAACTTAAATGTCTAAATTTAATAACATGTAAGCTGCCCTTTGTGAATAGGCCCTGCACTTTTTAACCTAGTGCAACTTTTTAAACACATTTTTATTGTATTATTTGAGAATTATTAAGCTTTATTGCAAGTGTGTTATCAACACAATTCAAATTGAAATGTTTATTAAGGATACCAGGAGCACTGGCATGCAGGAGAAGCAGAGAACTTCCTGGTTACAATAATTAGAGGGATCTACAGCACCAATCAGAATGGTGTAAATTACATACAGCTTCAATTGAGTAACCAGTTGGATAAGCATTGAATGGAAGTGGTTGTTAATAAAACAATGGAAGAGGATCCAGTCCTGACAGGGGACTCTGTAAAACACTGCCAACTTTGGCAGCCCATTCACAAAGGAATTTTGGAATATGTAAAGTAGGAATACTCTTTTACGTACCCTCACCATGGACACAGGAAAAGAACAGCAAAAAGGAGAATGCAGGAAGAGGAAGATGAGGAAGATAAAACTCAGTGAGAGGGAACTGGAAATACCCACTGAGGAAGTTGTGCAAAAACATGACCAGCTGTTTGGCAAACAATCCCTGCATGTTGCAGAGTCAGTGAAGAGGAAGATCTGGCTAGGGATACAAGCCAGGGTCAATTATGTGGGGGTCACACACCGTGACATAAACAATCTACAGAAGAGATGGTATGATCTTAGCAGCCGGGCTAAAGAGAGAGTGGCTCAAAGGCTGGCCTCTGCAAGAAAAACAGGAGGGGGAACATCCTCTCAGCCTGCAAACACCCCACTGGACGACTTAGTGGAGTCCACCCTGCAGCCAGAGGCAGTTGTCGGGGCAACGCAGATTGACACCTCAGGACGTGCATTGTGGGAGTTGTATGCATACAAATTTAATGGCAAAGCATGGAGGGAGTAGCACAGCTCAAATGCATCAGAATACAGCAAGGCAGTGACCACAGTAGAATTCCTACATCACAGAAGTCAATTTATTATACCCCTGTAAGTGCAATGTCACAAACATGTGCAAAAAAACGAAATTTCATTTTACTAAAAAAAATTATCTTGCACTGTTTCCCTCACAGATGCATCACAGGAGAGTGATGTAGCAGACGTCCACGATCCTGAGGGACATACAGTACAGCCAGATGAGGAACAAGAGATGCCGGCATCCTCGCCCCTACCTGTTCCCACTCATCGCAGGAGAAGAGTCCTACCACTTCCCAATTTGGATAGTGAGGAGGAGACCCAAACAGGAGCAAACCCACAGGGCACTGCCCATACACCACCACCCACACCACCAGAGGAAACGATCCCGCAACGTCACAGTCCGTTCCGCAGGCAAAAGCCAAGTGCATTTCTGAGGTCTGCTGTGGACGATGGTGAAGCTGCCTGCAGTGTGCTGAAGTCAAAGATGCTGAGGGTCCAGCGCCTGCAACAAAAGAACATGTGTGTAATGCAGGAGCAACTGGGTACAATGTTCACACACATGGGTGGGATACGTGACTGCATGAAGGAGCAGACAATTGCAGTAGTTGAGGGGCTCAGGGCACACGGTGATAAACTGGACCGGGTAGCAACAGCCATTGAACAGATGTGCAGGGTCATCCAGGCTGAGCATGTCTCTAATGCCAGGAGCCAACAACATTCCATGGGGCGCACGCGCGGATACACCAGGGCCCTCAACAGGCTGAGTACTACAACAGCTCAGCTATACAGGCGTGCAGTCGCCATGCACGTTGAGATGACCCACTGCTGTGGGGATGTGGCCAGGGGCCTAATCCAGATCTCCACTGCGGTGGAAGGGCTACAGACAGCATTAGCCAGTGGGAACCTCATGCATGGAGGGGGGACAGTGAGGAGTCCTCCAGCCTTAGCAGCCTACTGGAGCCTGTGGCACATAGCAGGAGGCGCAGTAGCAGGAGTCAGGCAGGCACAGAGGGCACCATGTCAGATGTAGCTGGGCCTACTACAAGGGCCACAGGAGGGCATCACAGGAAGTGTTGAACATTTGGACATTCAAACAATCTGGTGAGGTAGTTTTTAGTTGCAAGATGGCCAACGGAGCAGAGGTGCTTCTTTGAGCTCCAGAGGTAAGGGATGGCCACCGGCTGTATATCCCTGTTAAACCAGCCCATCGTGCCCATCAACCGAAACTAGCAATGTAACGAGTAACAAGAGACCTCTAGAAAGGTCATTTACAACTTTGTACCTTTTCTGGACGACTGGACGAATACTCGGGATGAGACGCCCTCCGGCCTCGTTTCAGCCACTCCTAGTCTATGTGTAGAATGGGCATCTTCGGCGGAGTCCCCCTGGGTCGCGGTGAGAGCTGAACCGAACCAACTGGATCCACAGTCCTCACTCCTCGGGGCACCGGAGCCATCGTGGGTGACCCCTTGCAGTAGGAGTTACATGGACTCCCTCTGGAGGCGTTTTCCGGACCAGGGAGACTAGCGGCTCCTGTTCGGATCTCCTGTTCCTGTTTACAGTAAATGGAGGTGCACTGAACATAGAAAAGAAGTCCAAAAGTGTTTTCTTTTTTTCTTTGTTTAATATTTATTTCAGATAGATAGATACACAACCACAGCCAACGCGTTTCGTTCCTTAAAGATACAATTTCTTAACGGAACTTCTTCAGGGCTCAAAGTGACAGCAAGTTAAATGCAGGCTTTAGATTGCAAAAATTGAAGAATGACGAATGAGCAGTATATCCCACTTGATAATGGGACTATCCAGAGATCAGAAGATATTCAAATTGGTCGCAGAGGGTCTAAATAAAGCTAAAGAACCAGTAGTTGAAATTTAAAATATTAGGATCCATTTGAATGATGATTGACAAAGATTCTTATTGAGAATCTGTACTGTTCCTTCAATTCAATTCCTGAGGAAGATTGTCAAACGACATCAAAAGTGGATGCTCAGTCTATTGTCAACATACTATTGATTAAACACCTTATTAAGCGTTCTCCGTTCGTATCCCGATTCTCCGACCCTGTGTTCGCTCTGCGAGCTCATCAGCTGTCCCGCCCCCAGGTGATCGCATGCCTCGATCGGCTACAGCCAGTGCGGCAGATTCGCACGAAAGTGCCCCGGCACCAGCAGAGCCTATTTAGTTGTTCACCTAATTCTGGGCTATGCACATCCTACCGCCTTCCCTGGTTCTCCTTCGCCTCCCTACTCGACGCCTAGATGAGGAGTGCCACCGGGATTTTTGTGAGTAGACATACGCAATTAATGCTCTGAATTCAGCCTAATATGTGGAGAGAAACTTTATTTTCACACGCCTCTCATGTAGTTTGAAGCCTTTTTCATACTAAGTGCCACTTTCCCAGCCAGCATGTAAAATGGCTACCACCTAATTAGCAGACATCTTGGAACGGCTCCCTTTCAAGTTTACTGTCTACCTACTGAAGATTCTTATTCTTGGCAGACATCTTGCAACATTTTCTACCACATCAGCAGCCGTCTTGGAAGGTCTCCATCCAAAAGAGGCAGCCATCCTGTAATGTTGGAATCACCTTTAATCACCAACACCAAAACAGCTTCAAGCTGGTGACTAAAACGGCAGCCATCTTGTACGGCTATTTGCTTATACAATCAACACCAAATACGCAGACATCCAGCTTTAGACCCCTACGAAACAGCAGCCATCTCTTTCGACTATTTCTTTATCCCTACTCATCTTTATCAGCATTAAAACCATCCAAGCCAAATTTAATTTTCGATCCTTTTAGGGGCCTTCTCATTATAATCTATTTTTGTACTCCTTCGAATTCTATCAGTATTGACAGCCGCTTTGTAACAACTACCCACAGAAGAAGAATTAACACCCTTTACCAAACAACCATCTGAGAAACGGAGCTCAAACGGTTTGTTTGTCTTATGATCACTCCTCCACGGTACAAAGGATACTTCACAGCATGGCGGGACCTAACATGATACAGGATGGAAACAGTGCATACTCTATTCAATACCCCCCTAATCTATCGAAAAATGCCTCTAAAACCTTCAAGCATAATTTGCCCAGAAAAAACCCTGATACCCTGTTCCTAGATCCCGCCTTTAATGCCAAAAAAGGCACCATACTTAATAACCTCATATTCTTCACAAGAAAAATAGCAAAATGGTGATCGACCTTCTCCAAGCTATTAAATATCCAGGAACATAAAAATATCCCCTACGGAACTAGGATTACTACGACACCCTCGAAAAATCTCAGAGCTACACTGAACATAACATCCTACAAAAATGGCACCGTGCTCATTCAAGCAGCTAACAAGGACCTAGAACTATTTGACAAATACTTCTTCACCCTTACAACACACACCATCGCCACATTCAGCATCTCTCAGGACCTAACCACTCCTTCATCTCCTGAGGATCAACGACCCTCTACACCTCCTAGAACTGGTGAAAGTAGCATTAACAATTATCATCAGCCTGTGCTTTAAAAAGCCAGTCCATCAACCCATCCTTTGTACCTCAGGGCCTAACTTCTCCCTCCACCCCATCAGCTCATCCTGAGGATCAACGACCCCCTACCCCTCCCAGATCTGTTGAAAGTAGCATTAACAATTCCCATCAGCTCTGTGCCTTAAAAAGCCAGTCCATCAACCGAACAAAGGTACCTTAGGACCCAACTTCTCCTTCCACCCTATCTGCACCTCAGGAAGATCTACGACCCTTGCCTCATCCTAGATCTGCTGAAAGAAGCGTCAACAACCATCCTCCCTTTTCACTCACCGCAGCGACTCCCTCTTCTAGAATTAGCAAGAACAACAACAACAACTCCCCCTTCTCAACACCCAACTTCAGCTCCCCCCCCGCCCTATCAAGATTCTCCCAAAACGCATCCTGTTGTCACCGTCCGAAATTTACAAAACGTTATCCTAGAAATCAGAAACATCCTTCAACTCGCTGAAAACTCCCTTTCTACACTTAAACACCTTGAAAATTCCCTAGCAACAGTCGAGAAGGGGATAAAAACTATCCCCCTACCTCTAACCAATCGATTCTTGCGCACATGCAGACTCTCCAACAATTTAACGGACCGTGAAATCCAAACACTACTACGGCTATATGAAACTACGGCTGGCCCTTCCACAAATAAAGATGAATACGCTATACTCCCAGTCCCTAGCGACCCAAGCAGAACTTCCCATCCAAGACTTAGGGGAATAAACCTGAATAACCTTCAGTCATTAACCGCATACACCGAGAACCCTGAACCAACTGTAAAGAATTCCTCAAATGCGCTCTCCTGCCTTCTACTGAATTGCCGCTCAGCCCCAAAACACGCCTCTGACATTGCCGACATTGCCCTCAACAGGAAAGTGGATATAATCATCCTCACAGAAACATGGTTCAATGAATCATCCTTCCCTTGCCTAGACCTTCTAGTCCCCCCCGGACTACAACATCATTAGATTAGACAGAACGCACAAGACAGGCGGAGGCTTAGCCTGCATACATCGTTCCAACATCTCCATCTCTAAATTTTACTCAGAACTCCTAGTCTCTTGTGAATACCTTGGGATTTCTGTTAAATCATCAAGTATCCTCTCTCACAAACTACATATACTCTACCATCCTCCAGGTTTGAATGCTGAATTCACAGAACAGCTTATGGAAATTTTGACCTCAAACTCTTCCCCTCACTCCAAAGACATGTACCTGGGTGATTTCAATCTCCACTGGGATAACCCCAACCCTGATTTCAATCTCCACTGGGATAACCCCCTGGACAAGCAGGTTAACGCCCTCAAAACCTTCCTAGCAGACCATTCCCTGACCCAAGTTATCTCAATGCCAACTCACTCAAAGGGTGCCACTCTTGATTGGATCATATCTAAGCAAAATACTATTGAATCACTCTTGGTTATTCCCTGTGACTGGTCAGACCATCACATTATCACCTTCCAAATTCCATCAACTTACAAGAAAACTTTCTCGCAACAAAGAAAGCAAAAACATTGGATAAGAGACACAAAAAACATCAATTGGAACAACCTGGCCTCCCACTGGGAGGAAGCTCTCACTCCCCCCAATAACATGTCAGACGTCAATGACCTCACAGCTCACTACAACTCCTGAATGACCAAAGTCTTCGATCAAGCTGCTCCACCAAAACTCAAAAGAATTCCAGATAAAAACAAAAACCCATGGTTCAGCGAAGCCTTAAATGAAGAGAGACGCAAACTTAGATCAACGGAATGGAAATGGAGGCAACATCCCTCCCCCAATCACCTTAAACTTCTCCAGAAATCAAGAAACTCCTACAATAAAAGTATCCTACAATCAAAAAAAGCCTTTTTCGGATCAGAACTAGTCGAGGCCAAAAATAGACCAAAGAAACTCTTCGAAATTCTGAAACAACAATCTGACAAATTAGCCAAATCCTCACTCCTAACATCGAAATCACAGTTGAGTAGTGTAGAACTTTCCTCATTTTTCACAGCTAAAACTAACTCCCTTCAACTCGAACTTAGTGAGGCGGCGTTCAACTCAGCCATTCCAAAGAGCAGTCAAACCGAAATTCCTGCACTGCAAGAGATAACGCTGCCCAAAAACAACTCTCACTGGGCCACTTTTAATCGACATCGACATCACCAATATTCTAGCGACGACCAAACTTAACAACCACTTTAACAACCCTGTCCCCTCAAATTGCTTACCCCACCTCTTCCATATCATCTCCCCTCTCTGGACCAAAATCATCAATGCCTCACTATCACAAGGTCACATCCCAGATTGCCTGAAAACAGGCCAAGTCACCCCTATCCTAAAAAAACCAACAGCAGATAACTCCGACCCCAACAACTTCCGACCAATAACCAACATTCCCATGCTAGCCAAGGTCCTGGAAAAGTGTGTTCAGCAACAACTGAATCAACACATCTCGCACTTCAATCTACTGAACGTTCCCCAATCGGGTTTCAGACCTGGTCATAGCACAGAAACAGCCATCCTGCACATAGTAGATGACGCCCTTCAAGCCCTTGACCGCAACAAAACCAGCCTTCGATATGGTCAATCACGACAAATTACTAAGAAGACTAGAAAACAGGATGGGTTTATCTGGTAAAGTCCTTCAGTGGTTCAAATCCTTCCTGGAAAACAGAACGCAATCGTACATGATCAACAGCAATCTCTCTGTTTCCTCCCCTAACCTACTGGGAGTTCCTCAAGGCTCCACACTATCTCCCATGCTATTCAACCTATACGTCGAACCACTCACCGAGCTACTACAGCAGGAGAATATCTCCTTCCACATGTACGCGGATGACACCCAACTGTACATCAAGATCTCCTCTATCGAAGAGATAAGGACAATGAACCTATCTCTCGAAAACACAGTCCAATGGCTATCGACCAACTTCCTCAAGCTAAACTCTCAAAAAACAGAGTTTCTCTTAATCTCCCCCCCTAAAAACTCGACTGAGACAAAGGAGTGGATCAAAATCATCACTGCGTTGAATTGCACGCCAACTGTAGTAGACTCCTCCATATCACTAGGTATCACTCTGGATAAGAACCTTAACATGCAAAATCATGTCAACTTATTGGCTAAAAATGCCCGCTTCCACCTCAGCTATCTCAGAAAAATGAAACCTTTTCTCGAGAATTCCGACCTCAAAACTGCAGTCCAGTCCTTAGTTATTTCAAGGCTTGAATACGGATGTACCACCCTCGCTGGGCTTCCCAAAATCTCAACCGCCCCTCTCAAAGCCTGTCTCAATGCCGCAGCAAGACTCATAACAGGTTCTAGGAAATTTTACCACATATCGCCATACCTGAAAGCACTTAACTGACTACCCTACGAAGCTCGAATCCATCTAAAAATGGCCTGCATCACACACAAGGCGTTACACCACAACACCCCCCAGTACCTAGCCCAAAAACGTACCTTATCTGGAGGAAACAGACACTCAAGGAGCGCAAACAATCTACTTCTGAAACCCTCATGTTTCAAAAAGACTAAAACTTCCAACAGAGCATTCTCCGGGGCAGCACCAAGAATATGGAACTCGCTTCCTCCATACATCAGACAAATCTCTGCTACGCCTCTCTTCAAAAAGGAAGCAAAATTATTACTGATGAGCAAATTCCTACCTTAATTCCGCACAACCACGACCTACACAAACTTTGAATGGTTTTTTACTGCTCAGAACAAGTCCTCTCAATTTTGTTACTTCTTGTTACTTTCAGATTATGTCTCTTTCTACGCAATGTTCACCTTTGAATGTGTTCACTGTGCGCCTTATGTAAAGCGCTCTGATACCCTAGCTTGGGTCTGGTTCGCGCTCTATAAAACTATAAAAATAAAATAAATAAAATAAAATAAACCAGATACGCGTTACGTATTCACACTGTAGTTGCAGTCCCAAGGCAATGGAAAGTAATTGTCTGTACATGGTATGTGTGCATTAACACAACCACACAACTGTCACATTAAACCTTGAAAGCAATTACTGTATTGTCATGTGCTTACTCACTTTAGAAGTAATGTTGCGTGATTTCTGCTCTTCTTCGTCTGCTCTCTGCTGCATTTGGTCCGCCTGCTGCATGGGGTGGTTGTGTCGGCTGTATGTCCTGTTCTGGCTCGCTGTCAGAGTCCCCCAAGGGTATGCCTCTATTAGTGGCTATATTGTGCAACATAGCACACGTTGCCACAATCTTACAGCATTTCTCAGGACTATACTGTAATGCCCAACCGGTCTTGTGTAGGATGCGGAATCATGATTTTAGTACCCCAAATGTCCTTTCTATCACATTGTGCATCGCAATGTGCGCACGATCGTAACGTCGCTCCCTTTGTGCGGCAGGATTCAGGTATGGGGTGAGTATGTAAGACCTCACAGGGTATGCGCTATCATCGACAGAATGTGAGAGATCAACATACATTAGTCACTGCTATGTGTCACCATGGTGAACAGTTTTGAAATACAGTATTACATAGATTTACCCAGAAGATATCCTTCTCCAAACTCCCCCGCAAGTAGACGTCTGTGTATTACACTGTGCCGGAAGATGTAGGCGTCATGTGCACTGCCAGGGTAACTTGCCACTATGTCAGTGATTAGTGTTTTTGAGTTGCATGTTACCTGTATGTTGAGTGAATGGTAAGATTTCCGGTTGCGGTAGATATACTCATTCACTGCAAGGGGACATATGGGTACATGCGTCCCATCGATACAACCAATCACATGCGGGAACTGTGCAACCTGATAGAAATCTAATTTTGTTTGCATTAAATCCTGTGGTGTCGTGGGGAACCTGATGTGGTGGTGTATCCTCTGCAACATGGCATTTAGGGAACTGTTAAAATAGCGCGATATGGCACTTTGTGAGACCTCTCCAGCTGCTGCAATTACTCCCTGGAAGCTCCCTGAAGCTAGGAGATGCAGGGAACACAGGACCTGCACATGGGTGCGTATGGCATGTGTCCTGCGGGTCTGCCGCTGCAGTATGGGGTCTAACTCTGCAATTAGATCTAAGATAGCTGCAGCATTCAGCCTATATTTATCATAAATCTCCTCTTCCGTCTGCCCTAGCAATGTGACGCGCACTCTAAATATTCTCTCCTGGATCCTCCTTCTCCTCTGTGCTGCTGCTCTCAGCCTCATCCTCCCCGCCACGACGTAGAGCACTGCCATGGTGTGTCATTGTGATGCATTCTGGGACTGTTTAAGTTGTTTGCTGATGATTTCCACCTGTTTTTGCTTATGTGTAATTTTTACCACCTGATTTGATTTCTTCTAATTTAAGAAATGCAAATAGCGATTTTTGGCTAGTTCTGTATTTGCAAAAACTTGATGCATCCCATTTTGCGATTTCTTAATTGCGCTTCCTAAAATACAGAATCGGCATTACCGATTCTGTATTTTATGAAGCGCAAAAATTGCGAAGAGTACTATTTTGTGCGATTTTGCTTGATGTGTCGGAACAAGCTATTTTGCGATCGGAAACGGCATTTTTTAGCGATTCCCAATTTTTCCGGTCACAAATTAGCTTGATGATTGTGGGCCCATATCTCTTCCCAAGACTCACGTATAACATAATCATTGGACCTTATAGGTATATATTAAAGGATATTCTATAGTCTTGTTATTTGCCCAATTATCCCAGACGTCCCACATTCTAGTTCTTTGAAGAACTCACAAGATTCAGTCTATGGATACGTTTCATTGAGGAAACCCAGTCTAGTAATGTTGGAGGTTGGGAGGAAATCCATTTTATACAGATTTCCCTCCTTGCAAGTAAAATTATCAAGAATACATGTGATTGAAAACCTGCTCATCAATATTAGAAATTTTATGATTAAGAAAACCTACATCAATCAAAAATAGAAGGAGTGGCCATTGCTAAGAGCCTGACCAAAAAGGGGCAAAAACTTGATGCAGGATCAATCCAGATAGCAGCCATAGATCAAATCTGTGGGTTTTAGAGGGAAGCTAACTAAACTCATACAGGAGGTCAATTCTCAAGGAACTCCTTAAATTGAGCTAGTTATTTTCAGCTTGCAGTGGTGTTTGTAGAGTGCTGTACTTCAAGACATCATCCACCTAATTACGTGCACGTTTTCTGCTGAACAGCATTGCAAGATAACAAGACAAATGGCTATGTAAAGTTTGTGGGTGAGGCAGCGGATTTTGAATTGTACTCATTGTTTTATGAGTAGCCAGTAGCAGGACTTTAAAGCTAGTGAGATGTTGCCAACACGTTTCATGAAAAGAAGTACTTGAGCAACATAGTTTGGTTTGTAGATTTGAGAGTGCTTTCAGAGAATTTAGTCTCAACACAATCACAATAATCCAAGCAGAACTTTATCACATCAAGGGCAAGTGAAATGTTTAGAGGGGATGACAGGCAGAACTTTCTGAGTAAGTATATGTAGTGCAAAACTGATGTGGCATCTCATACTATATATAGTTGAGGAGTACCTAGTTATTTAGGCCACGCAATAAGTATAAGCGTTTACAGGTCCAATGAGTAGGATTATTTCAGTTCTCTTTAAAATCTCAATCAAGGGTATGTGAGATAGTGCTGACACCTGCCGTATCTGTTATTTTATGTTGGTCTTTCTGGAAAGGATGAGACTTGGTCTGAGTTGATGGGCTTGAATATGATAAAAGGAAGTGAACCATGACATCAACACAAAGTAGTATTGAGATGGGTCTTCAGTTACAAAGATTATCAGAATCTTTTATGAGATTCTTTAGGAGTCAATTGATAATTGTGCTCTTAAGGATTGGGGGATATCCCCAGAGGCGAGGGGATGGCATTGACTAAGTTTCTAGCAAGAGCCTACAGACCTAGATTTTAATTTGGCATTATAAAGGTTCCATGAAGGGGATGATTTTTTGAAGGATGCCGAAGTTTAATATTTCATTTTTGATTAATCTTGGAAATCTGCTACGGTCTCAGAACTGAAATCGCAACCTGCAAATGTACTTATCCAGGGCAACGGCTGCATGTTCCTTCACGGTGGGAGCGGACACCAAGCCATTGGTGAGAACCTGCAAATTTGTGAATTTCAGGGCCTTCAACTTGGTGAACTCACCCCAAAAAAACTACCCTAAACCTGGATTTGAAAATGAAGTAAGCCCACTGTACAGACATACAACATTATTTTTCTTTATTATCTCTCTCCTGTTTTAGAAGCGGTTTCTCTGACAAAGTAGATCTTTTCTTACCTTTCCTCTCTCTCATTTGCATATCTGAATTTACTTGCCACTTCCATAGACTTCCTTTTCTATTTTCCTTTGAATGCACATTGGGACTTTCTTAGTACTGTAGCACCTTTTGCATCACACAGTGACAACAGGTCTAATTCTTTCATAATGCTGTCTCCATATTACCTTCCCCATGTGTGAATTTAGTCCATACTTGGGTGCTTTCTGCTGAAGGCTAGGCGCCAATAAGAAAAGGTAGGCAAGACACAAACAACGAATTCATATTAGGTGAGGGAACCGTAGCGAGCTAGAAAAAGTGTCTGGTGTATCTTCTAGGATGTGATAGATCTTGTTTAGGTGCTAAGATAATTCCTGTTGTTTTAAAGGTCTGTTGCTGTTAAAGCATGATGACCAGGTAGCTAGTGCATCTGAATATTCTGGGGAGCAAATAAGAGTAGCTCTATATAAAAGGATCTGTATTACTCAGTGAGGTATTACATTATCATTCACAATGCCATACCCCTTTTCTAGGCAATTAAGTTTGAGGCTGGGAACGGGAAAATATGTGGCTCCTGCAATTACCAGACAGTTTACCAAATCTTGATTTGCTAAATTCTACTCTCTTTGCTTTGTACATTTCTACATGCTTTTAGCACATACAAAATATGAGTGGAAAAGCAGGCTATATTACCGGTTTCAATGCTGCTCTCGATAAAACTTGTGCTGGGTCGTACATCAACAGAAAACCTGCTGAATTACCACTTTGACAACTTATAACTGGTCCCCTAGCATAACTGTTGAGTAGACTGAAACTATGTGATCTTGATGGAGAGACTGAGTATGGATTGTGAAAAAAGGAAAGTGTGCATATAAGATGCGATGGGCATTTAGCAAATGGTAAGTATGTAAACAGAAGTCTAGGTTAACCAGAATTTGATAAGTGGGTTTGCCAGTAGTATGTGCTTTTAATATTTAGTGGAAATGTTTATGTATTTAGTTGTTTAGAGTGAATTCCTCTATTTGGAAATACTTAACTGAAATGTAGTCAATGTTAACCCAACAATACCCAACTAGTTAAAATACTATTGTAAATCCAGTCCTAGGATATTTTAAGTGCATCTATGGCATAATATCGACCACAAACAAAATTCTAATACAAACATAGCAATGAAAAATATTGAAACAACCAGAACACATACAACAATAATATTGCTGAACAAAATAGAGGAAAACCTATACCATCTAATAAATAGAAGAAATATGTACAGTATTGAATACATATATACATAAATAAAAGTAAACAAGAAAAGCATAAGTACCGTCCACCACAAAAGGATAAACATGACATTAACATTTAACCAAAGGAATTCAAACTTCAAAAGGAAAAAAACAAATAGGAACACACTCTCAGTTAAAAAAAAAAAATAGAGAAAGAAAATGTGCAACAAACTGCTGCACATGATGTCACAATAGCAGGAGAGCATCACCCTGACCAACCAACAGGCAACGCAGAAGGACTATATGAAACTGAAAAGAAAACACCTCAACAACAGCAAGGTAAGAATATAAACAATAAAATAACTTACAATTTAACTTAACAAACATCACTATACATTTATACACCAATAAGTATTTTATGTATGTCTTGAACATGCAGCCATGATGGCAGAAAAACAAAATGAAAACTACCACAAAAGAAGGAAACCCTAAAAAGTCAAGGCATAGTCCAAAGTAAGTATATTGTAACATGATATAAATATATACACTAAAACACCAATGAATAAAATGAATTAAATCAAAATTAATGCAGATTAAATAAACAAAATACATCAGTAAATGTAAAAACAAAAAAAGATAATCTGTACTCATTTTTCAATAGTTGATTTGAGAAACAAAAAGGTGAACGGAAATAAATAAATCAGCCTTAAAGAAAAAGAGTAACTTTTAAATGTAAAATATTTTTAAAGTTGAAACAGCAATATAAAATAATATTGAAGAATATTTTTAAAACATACCCCACTCCCATATTCCAATAACCCACAGATATCATTTTTTTTGTTTAAATCTGTTTTTATTGACTTTAATTTTACATCTCCATGAAAGGCAACTTACAGTGTGGAAAGCCATCTGTGAAGTCGCTAAATAATCACTCGAGGCACGTTGTATATTACTGCTATATTTATTTAGCGTACATGTGTAATGGTACCGAGGAGCGTCGGCCGCACTCACTCTCCTCTCGCTGCTCGGCGCGCTAATCCTGCGCGCGCACCCCCGGCGCCAACATGGCCGCCTGCGTCACGTCAACGTGACGTGACAACAACTAGACCGCTACATATCTCCCCCTTTTGCCAAACCAAAGATCAGTCACTTACAGTTCGCAGTTCAGTTCAAAGTCTTGGAACCTGGAAGGCCTTACAACTTGTCTTCCGCTCCTGGTCACCTTACCAATGTTCCCTCGAGCCCCTTGGCTCTGCGTCTCCTCGATTTCTGTTCCTCCACCCATCGCTCCTTCGCTGTTCATATTGCCTCTCGGCCTGTCCATCTCTACCACTGGGGTCTCACCCCTTGACTCGCCTTCTTGCTCCTCTCTTGCACCTGCTTCTTCCATTTTTTCACTTCTGCCCGTCTTGTTCTCTTCATCCACGTCTTCCATGTCTTCACCTTCCGGACCCCACTGTTCCCATCTCAATATCTTGTTGCACCGGGCCATGCGGTCCTGCGACCACACGTTCCCATCACTGAGCAGGGCCGCTCGATCGTAAACTTCCTTAACCTGCTGTACTTGCTGTCTCCCTTTCTTTGTAGGGTAGCCAGCTTTACTCTCACCCATTCTCCTCTCTCTAAATGAGTGTCCTTCACATTCCTCCTCTTATTGTAGTTGTTGGTGTAGATGGCTTGTGCTCTCTCCAGATTTGCTCTTACCACCGCCGGAGACCATTCGCTGGTCACCACCTTCTCCTTCCAGGTTCTGTTGTCGTGCGTGAAGGGTTCACGTCCTCTCAATATTTGAAACGGGCTGTACCCCGTGCTCGTGGGCGTTATTCTGTAGGCCCATACCATGTTCTCCAACGCTTTCTTCCAGTCTTTATTACAGGTGATGGCCGCTTGTATGGCCCCCATCACCACTCTGTTAAATCGTTCCACCAGACCGTTGCCTGCCGGATGGTATATGGCCGTGTGCTTTACAGAGATGCCATTTCTCCCCATGAATTGTTTCCATCTTTCCGACGTGAACTGTGGTCCATTGTCACTTAAGATGGACTTGGGAATTCCTTCTCGGGTGAATGTTTCCGATAGAAACTCCAGGATGTTCTCCGTGTCCATGGATTCGCTCACTTTTATTTCTGGCCATTTGGAATAACGGTCGATGAGGACACACACGTATTTCTGTATGCTCTGGTCATCCAGCACCGGTCCTAGAATGTCTATTGACAACTCTTCCCACGGGTTTGAGGGAGTGTCGAATTTTCCCAGGGCTGGACGTAGTGGTCTCAATGTTTTGTCGGCCCCCTGACATTGGGGACATTCTCTGACATGCCTCTCTGCTCTTACGTCCATACCTGGCCACCAGTAGTTCTGTTTCGATCTGGCCTTGAGTTTCCCTATGCCAAGGTATGCCCTTGTCTCCTACTGTCATTCTTCTTTCACGTCATAAAAAGGTTTGAGGTTGGTTTTCACCTTTTTCTTATCAGGCCACCCTTGTGTGATGTGCGCTCTTACATCCTTAAGGTCCGAATCTTCTTCATAGGCTTCAGTCCACTCTTGTATGCTGATTATCTTCTCTTGGTCCTCTATGAGAGCTACCATCTCTCCTCTGTCCGCTGGGTCTTCTTCTCCCGGCTCCATGGCCGCCGCTCGACTCAAGTAGTCCGCCACTCGATTCTTGTTTCCAGGGATGTACTCCACATCGTATCTGAATTCCAACAGTTTTAAGGACATCTTCGATATCCGGGGCGTGGCACTGGCGTGCCCGCACGATGTTAATACCTTCACTAACGGCTTGTGGTCCGTCTTAAGCAGAAATCGGGTACCCCATAGGAACTGCCGGAACCTCGTCATGGCCCACACTACCGCCAACATCTCCTTCTCGATGACGCTGTACTTGCCTTCTGTCTCCGTCAGTGCTCTGGAGGCGAAGCTGATTGTCTCCATGTCCCCTCTTCCTCGGTCTTGCATGAGTACAGCGCCTAACCCCTTGTCGCTGGCGTCGGTGATGAGTATGGTGGCGCCTTGTGGGTCGTACCCCTTGAGTGGTATGGCTTCCAGGATTCCCTTTTTGATGACTTCAAATTCCGCTTGGGCTTCCGGTGTCCACTGAAACACCGTGCTCTCTCTGGTCAGCCTCCTCATGTTGTAGGTCTTGGATGCGAAATGTACCACGAACTTGCTATAGTACTCCGCCATCCCCAGGAACGATCTGACTTCCTCCTTGTTCTTGGGGGGCGGTGCTTCAGCGATGGCTTTCACGTTCTCCATCTTGGGTGTGATCCCCTGTCGCCCTATTTCATGGCCTAAATAGGTTACCGATTGCAGTCCCAACCGACATTTCGACCATTCTGCCGTGAGACCTTTGGCTTCCAGTGTTTGTAGTACTTTTTCTAGTTTCCGGTCATGATCTCTCCTATCTCTCCCCATCACTAGGATATCGTCCTGGAAGTACTGTACATCTTTGCAGTCTCTGAACAATTGGTGCATCATCTTCTGAAAGACGGCTGCCGCCGAGGCTAGTCCGAACGGCATGCGACAAAATCTGTAGCACCCAAACGGGGTGATGAACGATGTCAGGCTTTTGCTGTCCGGGTGTAGAGCTACCTGGTGGTAAGCTGATGTAAGGTCAATGGTGGAGTACCACTGAACTCCTCTGGTTTTTGCCAACATCTCCTCTATCTTGGGAAGGGGAAATTTCTCCACCACTATGTTTTTATTGAGTTCTCTCAGGTCCACGCAGAGCCTGACCTTCCCGTTGGGTTTCATCACGACCACCAAGGGCGCCAGCCATTCGGCGCAGGTAATGGGTTCTATGATGCCCTTCTTCTCCAGATCTTGGAGTTCTGTCTGGACGGCGTCCCTTACTGCAATGGGCACATTCCTCACTTTATGTGCTACTGGTGTGGCTCCTTCCTTAAGCACTATTTTATGTTGAAATTTCTCCATTTTCCCTACAGTGCCCCCAAACACTTTTGGGTAGTTTTTCTTCCATCTGTTCATGTCCGGCCATTCCTCCTGTTCTGTGAGCAGAATTTGTTCCTTCCCTCCTGGGTCGAGTTTTATGCCTAGGTCGCCCTGGTCTAACCATCCTAGGACGGAGGGTCCTTTCTCGGCCACATATAGTTTACACCACGCTGATCGGCCTCTGAACTCAAACAGTAGACGTCGGAAGCCTAGCATGGGAATGCGATCCCCATTATAGGTAACTGGTCGTATGTCTAGTTTCTCCAGATCAGGGCCCAACTTGGTTTGGAACTTTTCTTCCCACACTGCTCTCTGTATAATGGTAAATGGGGATCCGGTGTCTGCCACTACTGAAATGGTGATGCCGCCCATGGACATCTCTAGGACTGGTTTGGTTGATCTCTTGTCGTCTACGCTCAATACCTGATCGTATATACATAAGACGGTGACCACTTCTTCCTCTGTGGCTTCCTCCAGGTCTTCTTCGCTTTGGTCAACATATTTCACCACTCCTTTCTGTTGTTTCTTCCGACACACCTTCTCGTAGTGACCTATGATACCGCAGTGCAGGCATTTGGCTCGGAATGCCGGGCAACGTCTGTCGTGGGCTTCGTGGGACCAACTTCCACACCTGTAGCACGTTCTCTTGTTCTCACTGTTCGCTTGTTTCCCTTGCACTCTGCTAGTCCCTTTGGCTATGGGTTGTTTGTTTTTCTGGTCCTTGCGGTGATCTCCCTCCTGTATCCTGTTCACCATGGTTGGGGTGACCGCCTCCTTTTTTTTAGCATCAGCGCACCTCTTCGCGAGTTCTGCCCTCTTCACTATGACCAGTACTTCTTTGAGTGTGGTGTCCCCACTCGCCCACAGCTTGTCTTGCACGTTTGCACTAGTGGTGTGCATGACCACCTGGTCTTTTATGAATTCATCTTCCCACAGTGCGTACTTACACGGGGCTGCTAGCTTTCTCAACGCTGCTACATACTCTTCGATGGATTCCCCCACCTTTTGTTTCCTTTGCTGGAAGTTATATCTATCCACTGAAACACAGATGGCGGGGCGGTATCGCTCATCTAGGTCCTCCACTGCATGCGCATACACATCGTCGTCTGTGTCTTCTCTCTTCGTTGGTGCTAGACTCTTGTATATTCTCAGTCCTTCTGGGCCCAGATTTAGTAGCAGGATGCGTTTTTTCCTCTGAGGAGTGAATTTCTATTCATTTTCGTCCTCCAGGACCCCTATGAAATTGTCTATATATTCCTTCCAGTCCTCCCATTTCATCAGTGGGTCTCCGGGTTTCGTTAGGAATTGCACGGGTGCAATCGCATACCCTGCCGGGGTACTCATCTTCACCTCCTTGGCGCTCGTTCCGTCGGTGGCCTTGCTCGGGGGGCTGCCTGGGGTGTTGTTGTTGTTCCCTGTGTGCTTGATTCTCTGGGGGCTCTTGTTACTAGACCCCACTTCCTCCTCTTTGGTAGCCAGCGCAGCGCTCCCCGTACGTGGGTATGTGTGAAGGTGGCGCGTGTGCTCTTGGCCGTTTGTGGATAGCGTCGTCCCTGTGGCCTATATGCAGCTCGTGTGCTGTACTGTGGCACTGCCACGCTCCTCGGATGCTCCGTACCTCGGATCGTCCAACGTGGTTGACTAGGACGTTTTCCGTGACTCCACCGCTCCAGGCAGGCCTGTCTGGTGTTCCGTTTTGGGCCTAGTGACCTGCTTGCGTGTCTTCCTTCGCCTCGTGGGGCCACGTGGAGTGTTGCCCTCTCCTGTGCTCCCGCGTCGGTCTGGTCTCTATCCCGACCTCGTCGCCACCGTGAAGTTGCTAAATAATCACTCGAGGCACGTTGTATATTACTGCTATATTTATTTAGCGTACATGTGTAATGGTACCGAGGAGCGTCGGCCGCACTCACTCTCCTCTCGCTGCTCGGCGCGCTAATCCTGCGCGCGCACCCCCGGCGCCAACATGGCCGCCTGCGTCACGTCAACGTGACGTGACAACAACTAGACCGCTACACCATCTATACACTGAACTATCTACCAAACATTCCTGTTGAGTAGGTATTAAACATAACATGCATACTGATGACATTGTTGGTTCAGGAACGAGTTGAACCCCAACAATCAATCCATGACACCAAGGGTTAAGGTTACAATACAATAATTGCATGCAGTGACGGCCCGTGTAGGGCGTTTTACCGGGGCGGTGACGTGGCGCAGAGGAGGGGCAGGGTGGGGGGTTGCAAAATGCGGCAAACGGCCAATTTCAGGTAAGTTACGAAAAAAATTAATAAAACAAATTTCATTGCGCGCGCTGCATCGCATTTGGCGATGCAGCGCGCACAACGAAATTCGTTTTATTAATTTTTTCGTAACTTACCTGAACTCGGCCGTATGCCGCATTTTGCAACCCCCCACCCTGCCCCTCCACTGCGCCACGTCACCGCCCCGGTAAAACGCCCTACACGGGCTGTCACTGATTGCATGGTTCCATTAGTACATTGTACAGATTCCTTTCAGATAATTCAGAGTGGGCAATTGAACAGATGTTATAGGCAAGAACAAACAGAACCCAAAACCAATAACAGCAGCGTTGACCGATGTTTGCATGATTATCCCTCACGGTGCCCCCCCTCCACCCTCATCGTCCCACTTCGTGGCATCAGCTTGACAGTTGCCCCCACACATTGACTGCGGCTATGCCCGCCCTGGCACCTGAGCACTTGAGGAAGATGGACTGTTGATGCCTGGAGCAGACCAGAGTAGTCGAGCTGCTGATTTGGTGAACTCCGTGCAAGAGCGAGCGAGCAGTCCCCAGGGAGCCCGCCGTCTGTCGTCTGCCGTTCTCCACCGGCCGCCTGCCCGCCAGAAAGGTCTGCGCCAAGAAGGTCTGCAGCTGACACGGTGGTCCTGCAGGGCGCTGCTGTGCTGTGATCTAACGATTTTCCTTTCCCGGTCCCAGACTGAGGACCAGGGCCCGGAGCAACAGCAGCAAAGGCAGCAAAGGCAGCAAAGGCAGAGGTGAGGAGACGGGCATGAGCACAAGGGTTCGCTGCGCGGCTTCCTGACCAAACTCGACTTTTTTCTTTCTGCCCGCCTTTGTTTCTCCCCTTGCTCGACATCCCGGAGTTGATGTTGGCGCTGGTGCTAGTCCCATGTGCTTCGTGTGGTCCTGGCTGGCCGTGCATTGCATTGTTTGTTGCAGGTGGCAGGTGGCATGAGGCTTGAGGCTTGAGGCTTGAGGCTAGAGGCTTGAGGCTCATCCGGATTTAGTTTAGCCTCGCCTCCACTCACCTCTACAGTTCATTTCAGCCCTCAGCTCATCCAGACCCCATCCCCCCCCATCCTGCTTTTTACAGCTGTTTAAAACTGCTCCATAGGGAAAGTCTGACTCCGGGAGACAGTTCTTGAGGCGGCCAAGAGGCGGAGGGAGGGGGGCCAGGGCAGAGATTTAAAACCAGGGGGAAAGCCTCCTGATAAACCTGACAAACTCTACCAAAACTGAGTCATAAAACTGTCCTATTTACTCAGCCTCACTCATACAAGATTTAGGGAATCACAGGACCACAGGAACATAAAGGCCTGATAAGATGAGATCAGGTAGGGAGAGACGTTCTGTCACATCCATAATTAACAAAAGGAAAAAAAAGAGCAAAAGCTTATCTGATATAGCCAGCAATGAGAGCACAACAACGGAAGAAAAACCATCTCAGATTCTGGTTGATGTTGAAGGACCGGAGCAGAATGCAAAAACTAAAACAGCCAGTCATCAACCGAAGATTTACACGAATTTTATTTTTTTAAGGGATGCTGGGGCAGCCCTCTGCACAAGGAATGAAAGTTTCAACAATCTCCCGTCCCCTTGGTGCCCAGTGAAAATAGACCCTCAATCACTTGCTTTAGACAAGACGGTCCCAAACAGTGGAGGCAGAGAAGATAAAAATGAAAAAAGGGCAACAGAGAGCATAAGTTCAAAGCGATAAGTACCCCACATTTAGAAGGCCAGAAAGAAAGGACGGCCCTCAAAGAAACGCCTGCTGAACTCCTCCAAGCAACGAATACGGCGCTTGGGATCACTCAGATATCAACATTAAGAGAAGGATCCTTTTCCGCCAGGATCGAGCTCGACAAAGTACTACCACTCGAACCCATTGTCACCACTCCTTCGGCGGACTTTAACTCCACTTCTGATAAACATGATATCAAACATGATATCCACTCCAACAATTTCCAAAACATAGGAAAAACGCCAACAACCGCTCTTGGCACAACCCCCTTATCTAATACTCATGATGATGCATGCAGAGAAATCCCAGTGAGTTTGGTAATGGGGCTCAAACCATCAAAAAAAGAATCCATCTACTCCAAAAAAGAGACCTATATCGATTGTCGGGAGCCACACCCCCAAAAGTCCACGGGTCCTAAGGTCATAAGCCACTCTGGCCCAGAGACAGGTTTGAAAATCCACTATCACGGGTCAAGCCCTAGTAGGGCGGAGGTTCCAACGAGTATTGACAAAAGCATATCAAAGTGGGATAACCCAACCACAACTGACAGTCTCAAAACTGTCTCTTCTTTCACCCTTAATATACAAGCCACGGATTCTTCTTGCAGCTCCTATCAAACAACGGGAGAAAAAGGACTGGAATCCGTAGATGGCCTAACGGATTTAGCTGACAACCTAGCACATATGACACATAGTCAAGATCAGCAAGAGCTTTCCTATTCTTACCAATTTACAGACCTCTGGCAGGCAAAGGCAAAGGCCACTACCACTCCAAAAATCAGCAACAAAGGGGCTAATCAATTAGACTTAGACAAGCTCTGGGAATCCTTATTGGACACCATGCAGCTTTTCGTCAAGTCGATGCAGTACCACTCCGACAAGATGGATGTACAACTTTCCATTCTTAATTCAGTGGCCACCCACATCTCAAATATCGATACTAGATTGGCAGACATGAACAACTTGATTAAAAGGGCCCAGGCAGAAACACATTTGGCCCCATTGCACTGTACCTGTTTTGCCATAATTGATAAACTTTCCACTCTTCCAGTGGTTATGGAGGACATCCTAGTAGACATCCGGAAAATAGAAAAAATCCCTAGTAAACAAATTCAGGATGCTCAATCAAACAGTCCTTCGATGGGTGAATCTGAAACCAATGAAGAAAAGGTTAACAAAGGAGGGGGAAAACTGACCCCCAAAAAATTTCCAAAAGGAAAAGCAATCAGGAAATCACCTATACAATAGGCAGACAATTACTACCAAAAAAACAGAAGACCAAAAGAGTGAGGATCCTGAAAGTCACAACATAATAGAGCATTTCAGGGGTGCTGAGCACAGTTATGATCATCCTTTGGAGGGATCCTCACCACCAATCCCTGAATCAGAGGTTTCTGATAAATCTGATGCTGGGGGACCAAGGATTACAAACCCACCCGCAAACAGAGGAGAAAGGGAAGAAAGAAGAAAAAGAACATAATGGATTATTTTCGCACAGGTAGCATAAAACAAGGGGCGAAAAGGCATGCTACGAGCATCTCAACGGAAGTACTGCTCCCAGAAGGAGATGCAGTGAGCGATCTGAAGACCCCAAAAGTAGGGGATTCCGACATCAAATTGGATAATACAGAGGAAGAATTGACAGAACCACCCCTAATAGTGTCGTGAGAAACTACAAAGAACGCAAGACCCCGAGCTCCAGCACCCTCTATCAAGAATAGATCAGTAGAGAATCCTACCCCAAAGATAACAACAGGAGAAAGGAACTCAAGCCTGTCAATTACTCTAGCATCAGGGGATCCAGAACTTAAACCGTACAAGGCGGGGGCTGAACCAGCAGCGCCATCTTTAATAGCAAAGAACGTGGACAGTAATCACGTAAGCAGACTACCAGTATATGCCATTGATAGAGATCAGGGTACCTAAAATAAACCCACTTCCACGGATAGAGTAATTTCACAGTTACACGCACATACATTCATCATACGCTAGGGCCCATTTCACTAACATACGCTCAAATACTCTACCAGCATAAGACCTGTGGGAAGAAAACCCTGCATCTATATCTAGGACGATAGGACCTGATTATAGTGGTTATCCTTAAACATACTCTATACAATCTATACAATAATGATCAAAATGTACACAATAATTGACAAGAAAGAATATTCAACACCATGTTTAAAAGTTATATTGCTTTATCTAAAATTAGTCAAGGTAAATCAATCAGAATAAATCATTTCTCATAGTTACCTATTCTAACTAAGTGTCAGAACGGGTCAGGACCAGTCTCTCGGTAAAGTCTCTCAAGACAGAGTCCTCAGCATCGATCCTCAGCAACGCAAGTTCACGCGGCAACGGTAAAATGGCAAGTGGCAAAACCCTCCCTAAGCTAGCAATTCTTATAATGAAAAATACAATAGAAACACACATAAAGTTGGCAGGATAAACTGTATCACTGAGCAGAACGAGAAGGAAGAGATGTAACATTGCTACATCTGGAAATCTCCGCTCAGGAAAAGTCACAAGACGTGAACTACGAAACAGGAACCAAGAAACTATCAAAGTATCCAACTTGTACAACTTCCCTCGGCAGCCAGGCCACAGTTCATTGTCTATTTCTGAAGCTCCTTTGTTTGCCAAGGACGTTCCATTTCTTTTGGAGATCCTCCAAACTGCTGATGTCCTCATGGAAAAATACAATAAGGACCACGGTCAGTTGTCTTCGACCTTTTTCCAGCAGGGGTCTCTCTTGCCACATCACAGAATATGCCACAGCCAGGCTTCGAAATACTCTCAGCTCGGTTAAGGCCTTCATAGGCCACAATAGACCATCTTTAATTAAAGAGACAAAATAAACGTTACTACAGCATAATGATTAAACAGTGTTAACCCCACTAATACCCTTATGTGTATGCATTTATCTAGCCTTGCGACATAAAAAGCATTAATTCAGACAGCGTTTTGTGCCCGAAAATAAATAGCACACAGCAACGTTTAAACATGAAAACTTGCACGTTATTGTAAATACAGAAACAGCACAAATAAGCTAACCCTCGTGTAACTTTCTCTTGTGTTAGAACAAACGGGTTGATTAATAGAATCACACTTACACAAAGACAAATAATTAATTGTTAATTATTAATAAATTAATAAAACGCCTAGACATGCCAGAGCTTCAAAAGCCCCAGAATTTTCTAAAAGAAAACTCTGCTCCAGCAATCCCCCCTTTGGTGATTTTATCACCAAATAAACCCAAAAAAAAAAAATTAGTGAAAATTTAGTCCCATTTTAGGAAAATCAGAAATGTCTTTTCCCTTTACACAACATTAAACACTAGTCACTCTTTCATCATCTCTCTTTGTCTCTAAGTAAACACTCTCCCTCAATTCTTCCAATTCAATTTCTTGAGGTTCTCTTTTCAACTTCTTATTTTTCTTTTCATTTTTCAATTTCTCTTTCCCTCTTCTGTTTTTACAACACACACACATCAATCTTATTATTAACAAAGCCACAATTATACAAGACAAAGGAAACAATATTCTACCTATAATTGTACTACCTATTTTTGCAATAAAATCCTTAACAGCTATCATTTTATTAGCTAATTTAGTCCACAAACTCCCAGCTTCAAGTGGTACTAATTCTTCATGCAAATCAGTAATATTTTTGATATAGACCTTCAGGTCTTTACTTTCGTCAGGAATGTAAGTGCAACAATGTTGAACTTTCAAAATTCCACAAACTCAACCCTCCTTAGCCAATAGAATATCAAGGGCAAGTCGATTTTGCATAGACATGGCACGTACGGCACTTAATTCCGTATTCACCAAAAGAAACCCTCCTGCGGTATTTGTCGATAAGCGATCAACCACTGTGGACAGTTTCCGAATTCCATAAGCATTTAAAGAAATCCCCACTGCTGGAATCAAAACCCCAAAAATGTCACCCACAATTTCAGACCAAGTTTCTCTCTTAAAACGTGTTAATAGGTTAATGTCTTCTACATCTTTTATTTTATCTGTATGAAAAATCTTAGGAAAAACCAGGCCCACATAACATGTGCCATACCAATGGTCAGGCAACTTGTAATAAGCCTTGTTCCCACAAACATAATACACTCCTGGAAAAATTGTATCTTCTCCACCTCTGAAACCCCAACCTGTCGCAATGAAGTATGTATCATGGCACTCACTAGTTCCCACAAAAAATGTATCATATTGGGATTTCCTTCTGGTAATGCATAGTTTACCCTTCTGCGGTGCATCTAGAGCCAAAGTTGGACTAGCCCCATTTCTTAACTCTTTTCCCATCTCAATGTCCCAAATTGTTTCACTCTCTTCATATTTTCTCCCTTTCTCATGCATGCTCACTCTTCTTTCTTCTACCATATCCAGGAAAGCTCTCTCCTCTTCTTTCAAACTGCAAGTTAAATTATTCTTAAAAATGTAATCTAATGTTAGTCCTTTTTCTTCAATAAAAATCTCACCAAAAGTGTTAGCTTCTTTAGCTGGATTCAGCTCTTTGTTCATTGGCAAGTGCCCAAAAATACTATCTCTGTTAGACATCTTATAATCTATTTTCCCTAACAAATAAAAAACACTACCTAAAATACTACAGGAAATACCATATGTAGCTGGTAAATGGTGATAAGTAACACCCTCTGATACGGATGCAGGTAACTGCATGCAGACATAGCAATCCCTTACTTCCATTGTCTTCACATATTCATATAACAGTTTAGAAAAAATATTACTAGAAAAATTATTAATTGACCTATCTTTGTGTATATAACTACTACTTCTAATTGGAACTACTTTCTGTAAATTCTTCTCTATATTAGTTATATTCTCTGTGTCCATCCCAAATTCAACCTTAAAAGTTACTAATAAAACTAAAACACCCCATAGAAGCATTAATAATCCAGTACAACAGCAGCACATTCTACACCACCTCTTAAAGAAGGCACATCTATTTCTATTATCCTCTATGTTAGCCATTTTAGTTTAGCCTCTACTACTCCACTACTGTTTGAACTTCTTCAATTTTTCAACAATTCTTCAACTTTCAGTTTATCCAAATGGTCTCCTCGTTCACTTGATCCAAGTTAATCCTTCTTTCACTCAGTTTGGATATTTGTCATTCTTCACTTCAATTTCTTCAACATCAAATTGTATCAGATCACCAACGTCGGAATCCTCAGTACTCGACTCTTCTCCAATGTCAGTCAAGAGTACTTTCAGAATTTCACCAGTATCTTCCTCAACCACTTTTCTCAAGACCACTTCCGGATTATCTCGAGTCACTGTTTCTTCATTTCCTTCTTCAGACAGTGTCACATAAGACCATTCCGGTGATCTGTACTTTTGGTTGGGTTTTTTAACTCTTTTTATTTCTACTGGTTCCTTTGATCTCCTTGATTCTTCTCCTTCAGCCTTTGAAGTTTGACTTGATATTTCATTTACTTGTTCAGCTTTCGATGAATTTGCTCTTATTACTCTGTATCTCACTCTTTTAACTCGGTTGTTAGGCCAACGATCTCCTTTCACAACCTTTTTTGGCCTCAATTCTTTAACACTCTTCTCTCCAATCGAAGTTCTCTTTCTCAGAACTCGACCCTCTGTTTGTTCATCCTCATCATCTGTTTCAAGCGCCTCTTGTTTCCGTTTCCCAGTAGCTTTTCTTTTCTCCACAGATTTTTTCACCACTGTTTGAGACTTCCCTACTCTTGTCCCTCCTCGGGTCTCCGACACGCAATCTTCTTGCTGTCTACTTGTCCCTTCACCTAGCTCCTCATCAATGTTCCCTACACCTCCTCGGGGGTCTTCCGCAATCTGTCCCTCTCTATCTTCTTCTGACCCTGTTTCTTCAAGAATAATCTCAAGTGGTTCTTCAATCTCCTCCTCTTCTGATTCAGGAGTAGTCTCTGTGTGATTTTTCTTATCTTTTCTTTTTCCTCCACTGCTACTTGAAACTTCAGGCTCTTTAACAGAATTTGATCTCCTTTCTGATACTCGCAGTGATTCTCTTGAAGCTCTCTCTGCTTCTTTTCTCACTGATTCCGTATCTTCAGGATCTTCACCATCACTGGAATCTGACTCTTCAAAATACTCTTCACCAGTTCCTTCTCTCGGGCTCGGAACTCTCAGAGTATGACTTGCATGTACCCAGTGCCTCACTCCAGCACACTTTACTGCAGTCGTTGTAGTCAGAATAACTTGTCTCGGCCTTCCCCACCTTGGAATCAAGCAATTTCTTCTTCTGTGCACCTTAATCCTCACCCAGTCTCCTGGACTCAGATCATGGGCTTGCTTCTTCTCAAGTGTGGTAGCTTCTTCTCCAACCTGGTGAAACACAGAATGAACTGCGTCAGCCAGGCCTTTACAGTAATCCAAAATCATGTCATCAGTTATTGACACCAACTTATTCACAGGCACGAATGCATGGCGCATAGCACGTCCCATGATTATTTCATGCGGGCTCAAACCTGTAGTTCTATCTGGAGTAGATCTCATGGTCATCAGGACTAGAGGCAAAACATCTGGCCATTTCATGCCAGTGGCTAAACACATCTTTCCAATTCTATTCTTGATTGTGCCATTGATCTGCTCAACCACACCAGAAGCCTCTGGTCGGTATGCACAATGTAGCTTCTGCTGTATTTTCAATGCTTCACAAATCAAACCAATGAGTTCATTCTGAAAGTGTCTACCTCTGTCAGACTCAACTGTAACTGGAAACCCGTACCTAGGAATCAATTCCCTCAACAGTAATTTTGCCACTGTTAATCCATCATTTCTTCTAGTCGGGTAAGCTTCCACCCACCTTGAAAACAAACAGACTACCACCAAAACATACCTCAGTCTGTTCACTTGGGGCATTTCAATTAAATCAATCTGCATTCTTGTAAAAGGACCTCCTTCTCTGCCAATTGTCCCTAGACTCACCACTGTCTTTTTCCCTGTGTTAAATTGCTGACAAATCAAACACCTTTGACAGATGCTCTCCGCAATTGTCCTAAACTTTGCATTGTACCAGGTTTGTTTAAAGGACCTTACCATTGCGTCCCTCCCCAGATGTCCCTGGCCATGATACATCCTTGCCATTGACGACAAAATTGAGTTTGGCATTACTGGTCTGCCATCTCTGTAGACCCAAACATGGTCTGTTTCTCTTGGAGCACATCCTGCCTTAACCCAATCTTGTTTCTCTTCTTCTCCTGCCTCATCTTGTAACTGCTTTACTTCATCCCACGTTTCTAGGACATTAGTAAACATCACAGAAAGAAAAGACATTTCCTCCATTCTATCCCTGTTAATCGATTGATTTGTTTTAGCACAATACTGTGCCACATCGTTGGCGTATCTGTTACCAACAGTGATAAAATCATCCCCTGAACCATGTGCAGCACATTTCACAACTGCTAACTCCTTAGGCAGCTGTATCGCCTCAAGCAATTTTCCAATCAACTCAGCATTCTTTATCGGAGTTCCACCCGATGTCAAGAAACCTCTTTGTAGCCAAAGTTGGCCAAAGTCATGCACCACTCCAAATCCATACTGACTATCAGTCAACACGGTTGTTCTCAAATCTTTCCCAATCTCACAAGCTTTTGTCAATGCCATTAATTCAGCAACTTGCGCAGATTTCACCCCTTTCAATGGTGATGCTTCCATGACCTCTGAAACTTTGCACACTGCATATGCTGCACATAACACACCATTATCATTTCTCAGGCATGATCCATCCACAAACAACACATGGTCATTCTCAGGTAAGGGAAGATCCCTTATGTCTGGTCTCGGTTTTGTACAGTACTCAAGCACATCCAAACAATCATGATCATCCTCCATCTTTATACCCACATTTTCAATATCCGGCAAGAGTGTCGCTGGATTCACATTCACACATCTCTCAAGAGTCACATTTGAAGCTCCCAGAATCACTTTTTCGTACTTAGTCAGCCGACTATGTGACATATGCTGAGTTCTGCTTCTCGTCAAAAGAATTGCCACATTGTGAGGTACGAATACCCTTACAGGATACCCCATTATTATTCCCTCACTCTGTTCCAGGCTCCTGCATGTCGCAGCCACAGCTTTCAGACAACCTGGTAACCCCACGGCTACAGTGTCAAGTGTCGATGAGAAGTATGCAATAGGCCTTCTCAATTGCCCATGTTTCTGGATTAACACTGAAAGTGCACATCCATTTCTCTCACTGCAGTACAGTTCAAACTCTTTTTCGTAGTCAGGCATACCCAAAGCTGGGGCCTCACACATTTTAGTTTTGAGCTCTTCAAATGCCGCCAATTGTTCTGCATCCAGATCTAATGGATCTTTCATTTCACTTTTCGTCAGCTTAATCAGTGGTTTTGCTATCAGAGAAAAATTAATTATCCACTGACGACAATATCCCACCATACCCAGGAACATTCTCACTTCTCTCTGGGTTTTTGGAGCTTTCATTTCTTTGATTATTCTGATCCTGTCAGTAGTCACTTTTCTCAGACCTTTTTCAATATTGTGTCCAAGATAATGAACCTCTTTCTTGCAAAATTGCAATTTGGCTGGAGATACCTTTAACCCTCCATCTGCCAGATGATTCAATAAAGCTATGGTATCCACTTCACAAGCTTCACGTGTCTTTGATGCCACAAGTAGGTCATCAATATATTGTACCAGCACTGAGCTCTCAGGCATGATCAGACTTTCTAACGATTTTTTCAATAACTGATTGAATATCGAAGGACTCTCCGTATACCCCTGTGGCATACGACACCATGCTAAAATACGCTGGCCAAACCTAAATGCAAAAATCGGCTGGCTGTCATGATGCAATGGAATTGAAAAGAACGCATGACACAAATCAATTACTGTATACCACTCAGCATCATGTGGAATTTGATACAGAATCACTGATGGATTTGGCACAATGGGACAACATGCCACCACAATTTGATTAACTTTTCTCAGGTCCTGCACGATCCTGAATTTGCCATTGGGCTTTTTCAGTCCCATTATTGGTGAATTACACGGACTACTCAATAGTTCTCTTAGGACTCCTTGCTGAATCATTTTCTCAATTATAGGAGTTATCCCTTCAATTATTTCTGGTGTCATTTTGTACTGAGGAATGTTAGGATATGTAATTCCCTCTTTCACTGCAATTTTCACTGGATCTACATTATTCATCAATCCCACATCCTCTCCTGTAAAATCCCAAACTGCTCTTTTCACTGTGTCTCTCAACTCTTGAGGCAAATCCTCCGGATTAAACACAGCAAATGCACCAATTAACTCACTTTCTCTATTTTCTAGAGTCATTCGGTAGAAAACATCATCATCTGGTGTCTCAAAAGCTATTCCATCTGGTGTACAAAAAATTGTGCAGTTCATCTTACACAATAAGTCCCTACCTAACAAGTTCACTGGACTCGTGTCACAGACAATAAATCTGTGCATGTCTGAAAATTTCCCTATCTGTACTCTTACTGGTTCAGTAAGACGTGTTCTGATTTGTGTATTGGCTACACCAACTACTTGGATTGCTTCATCCGAGAGAGGAAGATTTTTAACATCTGTTGACCTGACAGTTGATCTTGTCGCACCTGTGTCTACCAAAAAAGTAACACTCTCCTCATTTATTTTCCCATCCACAAATGGTCCTGCCTGGTCTATTTCTAGAGTTGCACCAAGTATGCACTCTTCCTCCTCTCTTCGGCACCGTCAATAATCACCCTCAGACTCACTCCCTTCACTCTTTAACAAGTACTGTTGTACTTTGTTAGTACGTCTCGGTTTGTTTACCTGCTCATCATTGAAGAATCCCGAGTCCTGATTGTACTTTTGTACCCCTCTATTCTGCGGTAAAGGCGGTTTTGGCTCTTGACTCTGCTGTCTCACAACTTTCTGCTGTTGTTGCTGCTGGTTATTTCCATCATTCTGCACCTGTTGATTTAAGGATTTACCCTCATTACTCACTAACGGTGGATTAGGACATTCAGATCTCCAATGTCCCAGTTGGCCACAGTTGTGACACGGGAACTTCTTTTTGGCTTCCTCAAGACTTCCCTTTCCTTTTCCTGTAAATCTCGGTCTATTTCCTGCATTATTTCCTGGATTATTCGCCTGTTCCACTAACTGTGCTTCCTGTCTCTCCGCAACTTTCACTTGTGCCCACATTGCTTTCTCTTTCAGCTTTCTTTGTTTTGCTTCAATTTCATCACTGAAGTATTTTGCATGTCTCAGAATCTCATCTACTTTTTTACTCTGCCAATCCACTGTGTGTTCACGAATTCTCTCACCAATTTCAGGTCTTAAACCATATACAAATCTGTATACAAAATGACTCAAATCCTTGTCACCCAGGTGTTCGTCTCCACTGAACTGTTTAAAAGCCAGTATCAGCCTCTCGTAAAAAGCATGAACTGATTCTTTTGCTTCCTGTTGTGTTCGATCTATTTTAACCCAGTCTGTCTCTTTTGGAGGAACTTTACTCTTCAGGTATACCATCACCTGATCATACTTCCTCATCACTTCTGGATCTGGTGCCCCTGTTCTTGGATCTCTTGGATATTCCTCAGTAGGCCAACTCACAACTATTTTACACTCAGTCCACAAGTCTGCTGGAACAATTATATCAAACAGACTATTCAGGTCAACCCACAGCACTTTTGACAATTTCACAAACCTATCTACCTGCCTATACCACTCGACGGGCTTTTCTCTCAATCGAGGGAAATCATTCGTAAATGATAAAATATCCTTTCTGGTCCATGGAACATGTACATATCCTCCTCCAGGTATTTCTCTCATGGGATACTGCTCCACTGGTTTCTCTTTTTCTCTCACAGGAAATGCTGAGTAAGTTGTTCTATCCTCAGATTCCTCTCTTTTCTTATACCACCTATCCTTCCACTTTTCTACATCACCCCATCTTCGCAATAATGCTACCATTTCTTTAATCTGTCCTGTTCTACCAGAAGTATTTAAATTTTCTATGTCCTTTTCTGTGAAATCCATCCTGTACGTTTTCTGCAAAGCCTTTACTCTATCAATGTCAACTCCTTGCTCATTTGCTATTGCTCTTAGTCTATCATGTGTATTTCTTGCTCTCCATGTTATGCTCTTGCACATAAACATTAATTCACCATCATGATGACTCTTCAGGATTTCTGTTGGAACTGTTCCTGTCACAAGATCTTCTAATTCTATACGTAATTTAACCACATCAATAACTTGTGAATCCTTGTCCTTTTTCTGAAGAACCTTCATCCAATCATTCAAATCATCAACTGTTATTTCAGCAGTTTTTCTCACTGGAACCACTCTCTTCTGCGGTTCTAAAATTGGCATCCCTGAACAACCAGGTTCACTAACATCCAATAGTTCACTACATGTGTCATGTCTTGTTTGTCTCAGGTCACTTCTTTCTGTTCTTTTATCTGAATCTCCTGAAGGACCAACTGAATTTGTCAGATTATTCCCAACATATGGAATCACTAGTCCTTTCTCACCTGCTCTCTGTTTGTCAAACACAGGCATAACTGGACCTATTGTTACAGGCACCGTAACAGCTTCTAGATTCTTCGTTAACTCCCTAATTTTCTCAGTCAGTTCTGTTGTCGTTTTTGCTAATTTTCTGGCATTTTCCTCACTACCTCGATTCTCTCTCTCCCTGAAAGAACTACTACCTCTTGATTCAGGTGTCATTTTTTCTTTCTCAACTGTATCTCTTATCGGAGAAACAACTGGTGTACTCTCATCTGGTTCTGGTCTATATGGAGGTGGTCTCTTGTAAATCATGTCATTTAAGACCTCATCCTCATACTCTCCATATCTTCTCATATCTGACTCAGAAACCCTTTCTGTCGAAGGAGCAGAAGCTTCAACTGTTCTCATTGGATATAATCCCTCTGTCATACTAGCATCTCGCCATCTTTTCATTCGATCATGATGTGTCTCACGATCATGTCTCCTCCCAAACATGTACCTGTAATACCCTCCAGATCTTTGCTTTTCTCGGTCATGAACTTCCTCTTCCCATTCCACTAAAGCCTCGAACTGTGTAGGTCTTGGCTTCGGGTCTAAGCATAACATCTTTTCCCGTAAATTTCTCAACACGGCCAAATTAAATGAACCATGTTCTGGAAATGCTAGAACACCATCTTCTTTAGTATACCTAACCCAATTCTGCAACCATATACAGGTATGTAATCCATATTTCGCAACCATGAAGGATGCAGGTGTTTTCGCTGGAGGTAGCAACTCACCCTCTCTCGTTTTAACCTCTTTATCCTTGCTAAACCACTTTTTAACTTTTCCAAAGAAGGTCTTCTTCTTTTTCTCTTCTTGGTAATACATTTTAGCGCTTACTAAAACTCTCTACTCTTTCCGTATTATAAATATACAATACGAGTTTAGGTTGAAAAACTCAATTCCCGCTAACGCACCAATCCTGGAGCGTCTACGTCACTAATCAGCCCTTCCAATCCCTGCGCGACTCACACTAACGCACCAATCCTAGCGCGAACCCTATTCTGATCCACTATCCAATCAGAGCGCGGACCTTCTGACGTCAACAGTCGCTGCAGTCTCTGTCTCCTGTCTTTGTCACTCGTCTACCCCTCCTTTACAAAAAACTCTCAGTAGGCTTCGTGTCAAAATTTCTACAAAATCTATTAGTTACAACATGAAAACATCTCCATTGTCTGCTTCGCTAACCACAGAATAGTAAAAGAGAGTCTATTTCTCAAGAATCAACAAACTTACATACATCTCATAACTGTTTCCTCTAGGACTTATCCAAAGAGTCTTACAATCAATAAATGTATATACATTCACGCACATTCATACAAGAAAAATATAGTACATGCACACAGAATCCTGCTTCCCGAGAACAGCGCTCAATCTGCTCCACTACAGAATTATAACATACAACAACTAAGCAGCTTACCTCTGCCCAGTTCCTCAAACAAGCTCAGATAATACCTATTACTCCTCCCGCAATAAGCTTTAACGGCAATCCTTACGGATCCCTGGGACTTAAGACCAGAGTTTCAAAGATAACCTTCACTACGATACACACTCCTTACATACTAGAAATATATCTAAGAGTAACATACGACGATGTCACTGATTCCGAACCCAGACAATGTGAACGCGCAACTTCAATTGTCACACGTTATTCCTTACAATCCCGTCTTTCCCGAGAGCAGCATATACTTCCCTCTGCCCTACTACGGAACTGCTACAACAGCTTCCAAATTCCAGAAGCACTACATATAACTCAACATGACGACTCCAACATATAGTATTAGTACATATACCAATATCATCAAAAATAAATCAATAATCAATAAGCTAATTTACAAGCAATCTTTATCTTATCAGATCAAGACAACCATCTATAACCATCCTCTGCTACCAGAGAAATTGATAGAGATCAGGGTACCTAAAATAAACCCACTTCCACGGATAGAGTAATTTCACAGTTACACGCACATACATTCATCATACGCTAGGGCCCATTTCACTAACATACGCTCAAATACTCTACCAGCATAAGACCTGTGGGAAGAAAACCCTGCATCTATATCTAGGACGATAGGACCTGATTATAGTGGTTATCCTTAAACATACTCTATACAATCTATACAATAATGATCAAAATGTACACAATAATTGACAAGAAAGAATATTCAACACCATGTTTAAAAGTTATATTGCTTTATCTAAAATTAGTCAAGGTAAATCAATCAGAATAAATCATTTCTCATAGTTACCTATTCTAACTAAGTGTCAGAACGGGTCAGGACCAGTCTCTCGGTAAAGTCTCTCAAGACAGAGTCCTCAGCATCGATCCTCAGCAACGCAAGTTCACGCGGCAACGGTAAAATGGCAAGTGGCAAAACCCTCCCTAAGCTAGCAATTCTTATAATGAAAAATACAATAGAAACACACATAAAGTTGGCAGGATAAACTGTATCACTGAGCAGAACGAGAAGGAAGAGATGTAACATTGCTACATCTGGAAATCTCCGCTCAGGAAAAGTCACAAGACGTGAACTACGGAACAGGAACCAAGAAACTATCAAAGTATCCAACTTGTACAACTTCCCTCGGCAGCCAGGCCACAGTTCATTGTCTATTTCTGAAGCTCCTTTGTTTGCCAAGGACGTTCCATTTCTTTTGGAGATCCTCCAAACTGCTGATGTCCTCATGGAAAAATACAATAAGGACCACGGTCAGTTGTCTTCGACCTTTTTCCAGCAGGGGTCTCTCTTGCCACATCACAGAATATGCCACAGCCAGGCTTCGAAATACTCTCAGCTCGGTTAAGGCCTTCATAGGCCACAATAGACCATCTTTAATTAAAGAGACAAAATAAACGTTACTACAGCATAATGATTAAACAGTGTTAACCCCACTAATACCCTTATGTGTATGCATTTATCTAGCCTTGCGACATAAAAAGCATTAATTCAGACAGCGTTTTGTGCCCGAAAATAAATAGCACACAGCAACGTTTAAACATGAAAACTTGCACGTTATTGTAAATACAGAAACAGCACAAATAAGCTAACCCTCGTGTAACTTTCTCTTGTGTTAGAACAAACGGGTTGATTAATAGAATCACACTTACACAAAGACAAATAATTAATTGTTAATTATTAATAAATTAATAAAACGCCTAGACATGCCAGAGCTTCAAAAGCCCCAGAATTTTCTAAAAGAAAACTCTGCTCCAGCACCATCAAGGAAAGGACCGGAGAGGTAGTCATTTTAAGGAAATCACTCACCATATCCAGGGCGGATCTAAGAGATCGCCAATATACACATTTAAATATGCACACCGAAGAGGAGACATTTACTCAGGCAGCCCCCGCAATTGCTAACCAATCACAACCTAAAAATAATTCAATTCTGTTCATCCCCGAATATAAGTCTAGAGGCAGTGGGGATATCCTTAGCAGAGGGAATATAATACAACTGATACAAGCAATTGAAAAGCTGGCAGATATAAACACAAATGATCTTGAAAGAATTGCGTTCAAATGTATCAAGGGAATCTCGGAAAGAGAAATAACCAAGACATCCTGGGTCTCAGAGGAAGTATCAGGAAGGATTCTAGCAGAAGAACCCCAACTAAAGGCTTGGGGGATAAAAATACAACTTGAACAAAAGCCAGGTTATCCGGATCCATTAATCCCAAGTAAAAGAGAGCAAGGGTATTCAGCTCCTACCTCCACGGGCACAAAATTGCAATCTGTGCTGAAAGGCGCCCGTAGCACGGACGTTCGACCAGTAGAAAGGATAGACCAACAGCAAACACTCCAGTCTGAAGATTGGTCATGGCTAGCAAAGACCATAAATCAACAAAACGAGAGCACTTGACTCAGAACAAAACAAATACTGCCAGGAGACACTTACTTACGAATTTGCTCCTGGAACATAACTGGTCTGGGCAACCAAACTTCAGATAAAGAGCTTCTGGATTATTTTCAAGGCTTTGACCTTATTCTATTCCAAGAGACACGGTTAGAAGAACCTTTCCATCTTCTTGGTTTTAAAACCCATCACAGTCCAGCAGTGAGAAGTTCCAAATTTGGACATCTAAAGGGGGGTCTAACAATTTATTCTTCAATAAAGGCCATAACATCGACTAAAGATGTTAACACCTTCACATCATCAACTAATGCAATAAAAGCACTTAGAGTGGATATAAAGGAAGGAAATACTAAACAACAACTATTACTCCTAAACATCTACATACTCCCTCGCGACAAAATCAAAGGAGCGAAAATAGTAGGGGCAGAGATAACTAGATTATTGACAGAAGAATCGACGACCATTCTGCTACTGTCGGGGGACTTTAACATGCATCTGATGGGGCCACAGAAGAGGGATGAGGTACTCGATGAGCAATACATCGCCTGGAACATTCCTTGTCAGGAGCCGAGTGCTAAGAAGCGACAAACATCACACGCCAAGAACCTTGTAAAAGAACTGGAACATCTAAGCCTTGTGGCTCTAAATGGGCGCTTTCCTGGAGATCAGTCCCCGGCGGCAACATTCTACAGCGCAACTTCAAATACGTTGATAGATTATACTTTTGTATCCCTCTCATTCTTCAGCAGGATTATAGACTTCCAGATTGGGGCCCAAGATCAAAGCGATCGTTTGCCACAAGTAATCTCTACAAGACTATCCATAACTTCATTAGATATGCCAGTAGAGGACCCAGAGTCTATTTATACGGATAATTTCAGGAGGTTAAAAATCAAACCTAATCGCCCAGAGGAACTATTATCAACAGCAAAGGCAATATGGGAGAAAAGGGAACAGACAGACGCAAACGTAAATATGATAGCATACTGGGAACACCTAACCAAAACATTGGGAGCAGTGAATAGGCCAAGTCTTCCCCCATGCTTTAATGACAAGCAGTCTGCCAGTCCGTCAGGATAACCAATTTCTAAACTTCGTAACTCCAAACCTCTGCAAGCTCAAGAATGCAATAAATAAATTAATACGTAATCTTCGGCGCACAGGCCATGATCCCATTCTACAAAGGGAGCTATCGCAATTAAAAGCAAAAAAGAAAAAAGAAATCTGGCAGGTGAAGAGGGAAAAGGATGATAATCTATTGGCGAGGCTACTGTACAATTTCAAGATGAATAATAGTGCAAGATTTTGGCGAACAGTAAATAGCTTAGCCAACCAGAATGTGCAAAGGGTAAATTCCCACCTATCAGAAGAAGCCTGGGCCTCGCACCTGCATCAACACTTTAATGCTCCACGGAGGCAGTCCTCCAGTAATATACTAGAGCCATTCCCTCTACATTCAAACAAACTAACTGGAAACGATCATCTTTTATTCACAACTATACAGATTAAGAATAGGATAGCCAAGGGCAAGAGAGACGGCGCGCCGGGCCCTAACAGGATTCCACCAATTCTATTCAAAATGGACCCGTAATACTGGGCTTCCACTTTACTACCGCTGTATGGCCAAATAGCAGGAGTCATCATCATCCCGGACTCCTGGCGGGGGTCAATCAAATCCCCAATATACAAGAAAGGGGATAAGGACTTAGCAAAGAGTTATAGGCTTGTGGCCTTAATTGACATCGAGGCGAAATATTACGCTGGCCTCCTCTTGGATGACCTCACTGCTTGGGCCGAAGATCAATCAACAATACCAATTAACCAAACAGGTTTTTGCAAGGGCATGGGGACAGCCACTAATATTCTTGCACTATCCCTACTGATAGACCGGGCCAAGTCAGCAAAACTTCCGCTATTCATGTGCTTTATCGACTATTCGTCAGCTTTCGACAAAATCGATAGAAGTAAACTGTGGCACAAACTTAAGGAAATGAAAATACCAGCTGCTCTCCTAAACCAGTTAACATTGCTTCACACAAATATGTGGGTCCAAGTAAAGCTAGGGGATGGAAAGTATTTGTCCAGGAAAATTCCAACAACCATGGGGCTTAAACAAGGGTGCGTCCTGGCACCAACACTCTTCAACTTATTTATGTCTGACCTTTCGTCAGAATTGGATATTTGCAATTCTCATCCGCCAAAGCTGGGAGGGCTTTTGCTTTCTAACCTCTTGTACGCAGACGATCTCGTACTGGTCAGCCAGACCCCCATCGGTCTCCAACACTTATTGGACACAACTAGTCGATATTCAATATCTAACGGATTAACCATTAATCATGACAAAACAAAGGTTATGAGGATACATCCAAAAGAAGGAAACCTCTAATTACTCCTGGTATATGGCAGATCCACAAATCAAAGTAGTTGACCAATATAAGTATCTAGGTGTGATAATGGATAACAGGGGGTCTTTCAATTTACAAAAAGAAGCAATTAAAAGAAAAGGCATTACGATAGCGGTAGCCATAAAATCAATCAAACAGAAAACGGCCGGCCCTAGCCTTATTCCACTGCTACAAGTCTGGCAAGCAAAACTCATCCTGGCAATCACGTATGGGAGTGAGTGTCTGAGGGGAAGAGATGCACTCACTTTGGACAGAACTGTCTCAAGAGCTGCCAGGATAATATTTAATTTACCAAAGTACGTCTCACCAGCCCAAATAAGGCTAGAATTCGGCGTGCAAGGTCAAGAAATAGCCCGCAAAGGAGCATACGTTAAGACCTGGTATAGGATAAAAAAATCTGAAAAAGGCACACTGAACTCATATCTATGGAATGAAATACATCTAAAGAAGGAGTGTGCAGCAAGGACCTATTTGATAGCATCAATAGAACGTCTGGGTCTCAAGGAACTTTGGGCCTCCTCAGGGTCTTATCATTATTTTAAACAAATTGTTAACAAGACAGCGAAAAAGCTATCATTAGTAGAAGACAAGGCAACACTTACAGAAAGAGCCCAAGGATGGTTTGTGGTTCACAGCTATGACAAACTCTCTCCACAACCATACTTAGGCACGGGATTCAATAGAAAGAAGAAAGAAAAATATCTTTATCTTCGATTGGGTATTTTGCCATCTTTACTGCATCTTCCCCCGTGGAAGCTACTATCACTTTAATCAATCATTATAGAGGTACCCACAGAATCATCATTAAACAGACTATAGGCCTTATATGAGCGTTGTTCCATCTGCGGCGCCGCCACCGCACCGTCTGCAGGAGGACTGCCATAGCTGTGGTGCACCCGCCCACCAGATTGCAAGTTCAATGAATGATTTGGTGCTGTTCTGTCTCACATCGGTGGTCTGTTAGGCTCATAGGAGAGCCTAACATGCAGATCACCGCCGTGAGAGCACCTGCAGCATGTTCCTTCATGGTGTGGCATGCACCATGCCGTGCATGCCACACCGTGCAGGAAGGGGGTGCAAATCCAGGGGAGCACAAGATGTGCCCCTCTGCATGAACCACTCAGGCCCAGGAGCTACAAAGGGCCCTGTTACAGCCCCCTTAGTTGCCTCTACCCCACCCTTTTCATAGCAGGCTCACCACCATCAAAAGGCGGTGGACAGGCAATTCCTAATACGTTTGGCAGTGTCACAGCCTGTTAGGGCTCCTCATCACTGCGACACTGCCGCAGGATCCTGAATTCCCAGTGGATGGGGCGGTTCTGTGGCGAAATATGACGGTGGTCGGACCACTACCGCAAGTACGTGATATGACCCTATGCCTCAAGCTTAAAAATTGCTAATGGAATTAAAACGTTAATTGTTCTAGCTTATGTGCCTATAACAGAGGTTACAAAGCAATATGATATGATATCCTTACTGAGCCACTGTTGTACCAAAAACACAAAGCCAAAACTGTCACCACTACTGGATTAATTTGAAGACATCTGGGTTGCATGCCTACACTGATCAGAAAGTCAACCCAAGTGTCAAATAACAAAGTGGAATGTAAATTAGAGCCCACCATCACAAGATGAAAAAATGAAAATGCAGAGGAAGGGTGGCATAATTTCTTCCTCGAAAATTTAGAAGGAGCCACTCAACACAGAGAGCAGAGAGACAAAGAGCTGATAAAAACCCAATTTTTAACTCAAAGAAAACCAAAAGTACTGAATTAAGCCAAACAAAAGTATGCAGGCTGTAAAGTAATTCATTTTTATTTCTAAACCACCAATGCCTTCATAGGGGCTTATTACGAGTTTGGCAGTCCATGGACTGTTGTCCTGGTGGTGGTAATCTGCCGGCAGTGAGCTGTGTGCCGTATTACGGCTCAAGTTGGGGCAGATTGCTTTTTGCAAAGACTGCGGCTGGACTGCCAGCACCACCCGCAAACTGCTGACAGCTGGGGTCGCGGTCAGGGGAAGGCAGCTTCCAAAGAGGCGCAACAACACCGTCTGTAGTACGAGCTGGCTTCCCGACGAGCAGACCGCGGTGGTCAAACCGCCCCCTAAAGGTTGGCAGATACTAAGGATTTGGGGTGCATACTCAATCCTTTCTAGTTCTTTCAGGAAGATTTCAATGTGGATCCATTTGGGTATCTTGCGAAACAGGGTGCCACTAACCCTGTTCAACGGCGGCCGGCGACACGTGGTGCCACTAAACCTGTTCAACGCCAGCCGGCGACACATGGTGCCACTAACCCTTTTCAACGCAACCCGGTGACAAGTGTATGAGGGACCAGGACTACCCTGAAGACCAGTAGGTCCCACATCCAGCACCTAGTTGCGAATCACAAATGACAGAGTCCACACCAGTGGTCGCATGGCGAGGAGTAAGAGGAAGATGTGGCTCAGTCTGGACGAAAGCCGGGTCACAGTCACGGAGGTGACTGAACACTACCAACTGACCTGGTGCCATCCACCCTGTTCATCGCAAGTCCGCGTCCCGTGGTGCCACAACCTGAACTACGCAGGCCGGTGGGGCCATCCAACCTATGCCGGCGACACTCGGTGAATGCCTACACTGCGATCCATTAGGTCACACATGTGTAACTGTGTCTTGGGTAAGATGTGGAGGACTCCACATCATTGGACAAGACGCATCGTAGGAGGAATCTCCGAAAAGCACTGGTGGCACTAACTCTGTGCGCAATGAGTCATGGGCACCATCTGGTTGGACCTTGGTTGCGTCAGAGCCCATGGCCTGGTGGTTTTCTGCATCTTCTTCTGGCTGGACCGGACTTGGTGTCTGACGTGTCTGTTCCATTCATCTCCACCACGGTGACTGTATCAGCGTGAGCCTGCCCTCTGCATCCTGCCCTGGGGGTACACCTTCCACTGTCCATCGTTGCACTCCCCAACAAGGCCCCTTGTCATCCCGTGAACCTGCTCTGCACCCGTGACCCTGCCCCAGTGCACCGCAAGTCAGCGGCCCGTGGCGGCAGGCCCGTGCAGGATGCCGTGCATCCGGGGCTACTAACTCTGTGCAGCACAAATCATGGGGCCTTTATGGTTGAATGGTTGTGTCCTTTACGATGTACACTGTTGTCAGATTCTGACTGCACCAGGCAGCCCTTGCCGGCTGGTGTGCACACACCCCGCACACATCCAACACAGGTGTCACTCGGTAAGTGTGCCTGATAATAAATGTGGACGTGCACACATGCCCGTAGCCATTTTCTCCATCTGAGCAAATGTGTCCGTGTGTTCATTGTGTCAGAATTATGGGCACGGGCCTTGCAACATCACAGCGTGCTGTCTTCTGTGGACGTAGCCATGTCACCTCAGCGTTGGCAGTGACCCTGGACATGTAGCCCTGCATCTGCCCCCCTGCATGCACAGGCTGCATGTGCTGGTTCGGCAGGGGAGGCAGGGCGTGGTCCGGACATGGGCCAGTGCATGAAGTACGGTGTGTCTTTGTTTTGGGGTGTTGTCTCCACCAGCGCCACAGTACACGATGTTGCAATGTGGCATGTACCAGGAGTGCGGGCCCGCAGGGACGGGGACATGTAGAAGCACGAGAACGCTCGGGTTCTTGGCACATGCATGCCAGGTGTCATGTGTATCAGTCTTGCGGATGCATGAGTCTGTTGCCTGGCCTCATTCGCAGTGCAATCCCAGCCAGCCATGGGCTGAACACCTGTGTCCTCCCTGTCCAGACCATTGGCCTACACCCAAGTGGATGCACACCTTCGAAGGCCAGCATCGCGGTATTGTTGGCATGGTGCTGGAAATGCGTGGACAGACATTAGAATGGTGTCCCATAGGAGTGCACGTGATGCAACCGTGCAGCGCACACAAGTGTGGGTGCCCGTGGCAGGGAGCAGCAGCTGTGTGGCAACGTGACACACAGTGAGTCCGCTCATGTGCATCGTGCTGGACATATCATCCATGAATCCCAGGGTCGCAGACATCCCACCACACCCACGACCGGCCTCTGTACGTCTCCGGTATGCATGCAGCTGTTGAAGTTACTGTAGGGTTGAAAGCTCCTTTGTCTGTACTATCAGGCGGTAGCGCATCTGCAGCTCCGAGCAGGAACTTGCATGTGCCAGCACCCCCTAAAAGATACAATAGCATTTGTTTACGACTCACACACTACGCACTGCCCGACATGAGACCAACGTGTAAACATCCCACACGCAGTAGTCCTTGGTCGTAGTAGGCATGCATTAAATGGCCTTCACACATACTCCCACCCCACCCAAGGCCTGCACCTGTTGCACACAGACACTGCTCATTGCACCGAGCTGTGCCATTTCATCCACCGGACTGTCTCAGGGCAGCCAGTGCCACTTCAAGCAGAGCCACTGACGCAATGGCAGACCATCCCGGACACATGCTCGACTCCAGTCACATGGAGCTGTACCGTGCACGTCTGCTGCATGTACTGGGGGCACTGCCGTTGGCAGGGCTGCGGATCAGTTACCGGCTGAGCTTCTGCCTTGCGTACGTCACATGCGTGCAGCCTGTGTTACATTGTCGCTCATGCATATTCGAGTGGCCCATGGATGTCTGCCTCTCCAACGTGACAGTAGCTGACCTGGATTACGAGGTGTGTTTGCGCCCCCTGTTGGCCCATGACCAGGAGTGTCACCAGGATGACCGCTTATGGCATTCATGAATGTTTGGCATGCAGGCTGGAAACTGGACCTGGGGGATTGCACGAGTTGTAGTGTGCAGTGAGCACATTGAGCCACTACCCGATTGGGCTTTGGTGCACATTGGGTCCAGTGGTTGGAGTCAGCACATCTGTCCGGGTCAGCTGATGGATTACATCGGCGACTTGTCAGATGTGGTGGACGACGATTGCTCATTCGAGATGTTAGCCTACGCAGCTGCATTCGCGTTCATGGACGAGTGATAAGGTACCTGCAGCCACAACTGGATGTGAGCTATTGCATGTGTCCCGACACATGGTTGCATGTTGTGGATATGGTCACATGTCCCAAGACGACAGTGGACATGGCTGCATTGGCCAGGACTCATGTTCCAGGCGCGGACAACCAACATGGGTTGGCACTGACTTGTATGGTGAGGGACTCCCCCGAGGTCGACATGGGCGCTTTCCTTCGTTCCTCATCCAGACATGCTGCCGCATTTGTCTGCAGATTGTGACACTTCTCTTGGCTGTTGTGTCTGTTGTTTGGTGCAGTTTCCGGTCCCCGAGTCCTGCCACTGTCTTCAGACTGATGTGGTGGACACCATTTCCTTCATGGCATCTAGCTCCTGGTGTGGCGCTGGACTCCCGCCTCCGGTGTGCATTGCTGCCTTCTTGTTGTTGGCGTGTTTCTGCTTGTTTGTGCCTTTCGCATCATTGCTGGAGTTCTGGTTTTCTGCCATTGTCCTCCTCTGCTCTCAGGCTGCATTCATCTTGTCCAAGATGGCCTGCCATGTACAATGTTTTGTTGCCAATGGATTTGGTGGGGTTGTCTGCTGGCTCGGGTTGCCTCCATTGTGTTTGGCTGTTGTTTTCTGTTTGGTCTGTCTTACTTCTTCAGGCTTTTGTTGTGCTTATTCCCGCCAGCCGTGTGTTTTGCGGTCCTGGCGGTGCTTACCCTGCTTTCCTCATCGCGAATGGGCTCATCGCACGTTTTCTGGTGTTGTGGTTTGTATTTTTATCTCCGTCGGGGTGGTTGTATCGCTGACATTGGCCGCGTTTTCGACGGACTATCGCATGCTACCGCCGTGTTGTGAATTCCACGTTAACACGGGGTTATTTTACAGTGATGGGCTACGATGTGTAAAGTTGCGTTAGCATTGCTTGGTGATGTTTATCACACGTTCTTGTGAAAATACCCCAAAGTATTTTTTTGAACCATTGCGAACACCATTGGAGAGCTTCACTACTTTAAAAAAATATATATATTTTTACTTTGCAAATTCACTTGAAAATTGTGACTTTTGCAACAATTTATTTAGCAAATATCCCTATTTAACACTAACAGAATGGTTTTACAGTATTTATAATCCACAGAAAATCAGTTGTGCAATATCATTATGCTTAGAAAATATATTTAAAAAGGTAAATTTGGCAATATAAATTCCCCCTATATTTTATTAGACGTTATTATTATGAAAACGAACTAGCTAAGAATTGAACATGTTTCTCTGTACAGAAAAATGGTGCATTGGTAATGTTAAATATAAACTGGAAAACCTTGAAAACGTAATAAGTGAAAAATTAGGAACTTCTTGGGTGCAAAGAAATTTTCACTCTCATTCGACTCTCCTTGCTGTATAGGTGTAAATGGGGACAATGGATGTCTGCTGAAGGTGATAAGGTGGTGGTTTTTCCACTCTTGAGGCAATGTAAGTAAGGGTCTGTTCAGAGTTTGAAGGGCAGTAAATTGGAAGAGATCTCCGCAAACATGTGGAAACCTATTTGTCATAATTTACACAATCAACATATTTTTTTACATACTGTTTTTTAAAGACAGATATTAAAAATGTTGTATTGATTCAGCTATTAAATAGAAAAGGTTATGTATAGAATTAATAGAAACTCCTGAAAAATGAGTTACATTAATTCTACAATTTACAAAGATTATTAAAATATTTTAGCATTAATAAAGATTGATTTAAAAAAAAAACTATAATTTTAAATCATTTCATTTATTATATATATTTTTTATTATTTTGACTGATGTCAAAGATTGTTAGGAAAAAAGCAGTACTGTCATGTACATCCATTGTGGGCACATGAAAGAAATACAACCGTTAACAGTGATACATGCCTTTCCAACATAACCATCAAGCAAACAAAGGGAGGGATCAACAGAGCCAGTCACATGTCAACAGTCATGGCAGTGGGTAGGGGAAGGAGCAGGGTCGTCTCCAGAAGAGGCAAAAGAAAGGGATGGCAGGAAAGAGAAGAGAAAGTGGGAGGAGACAGGAAAGAGAGGGGAGTGGAAAGAAGGGGACAGATGGGTGGCATAAGTTGCCAGTTCCCGTGTATGGCATGGCAATAGAAAACCGGTTGGAAAGGGAGGGGAGAGGAAGGGGAAGGCTCATGGTGGTAGATGAGAAGAGTGAGAGTCATGGTCAGTCCTCCCGCAGGAAGGGGGTCCATATGAAAAGAAACATGTTGGACTAGTCTATCAGATTATAAATTATCTTCCCATCGGAAGCAGTTTTGTACACGGCTGTTAGCCATTCCTTATTGTTAGACCTGTCAGCCCTTTGGGTGGTCCCTCCTCATCATTATTTATTTTGTCCCACTTTTGCCTCAAACCCTGTTTGAATTTTTCCTTTTTGGGAACCACCAGACTTTTTCGTGTTGCTACAGATTCAGGGAACCATTTTAGCTACCCCTGAAACTTCTGTCTGAGGGCCTGAAGCACAAAATGGTGGCCACCTGTGACATCACCAGCATCCACTGGAACCTACCAGCACCTTCCAGAACATTTTAGGAGATTCCAGAACTCTGTGACAGTTGGAGACGGTTTAGAATGTTGGGAGGATAAGAGAGGCAGTTGGCAGTTGGAGCTGGCAGTTGGCACCTGACTGGTGAAGAGAGAGCAGCACAACAGTGAAGGAGGAAGGAGTGAAGCAGCAGGGGTGGAAACTTGTGCCTGGAGTGGGGTCCATAAACCCACCCTTGATACTAGTCCCTACTGATGGATCCCAGCCTGTAGCCCTGTGTGGGAAGAAGACAGAAAAACTCATCCTAAGGACCTGGACAGCAGGAACAGGCCTTAGAAGCAGAAAGCAGCAAGATCCTGACCTGGAAACTGGTTTCCCTGGAGTCCGGCGTCGAGTAGCCTGAAGACCTGGAGCCGAGGTGTAGAAGCGGCGCTGACTGAAGTAGCAGACGTCGTACCCGGAGCCGCCCGAGGTCGTGAGAGGGCGCCGACAGAGGTCGTGAGGAATACCAGAGGTCGAGGAGGAAGTGAACCGAGGTCGAGCGAGCGGCGTCATCGGAGGAGTGAAGTCCGCCCTCCGGAGTCGTCGGAGACCGAGGTAGAGGTGAACCGGAGGTCGGGAGTGAGGATCGCACTCCGGAGTCGCCCGGAACCTGAGAGGAGGAGCACCGGAGGTCGGGGGTGAGGATCGCACCCCGGAGTCGCCGGAAGTCGACATCGAGGCCAGGCCGGCCGACGTCATCGGAGCCGAGAGCGCCATCGGACCGGAGCCGCCCGAAGTCGACATCGTGAAGAGACTGCCCGACGCCGTCGAATCGGAGGTAGAGATCGAACCGAGGCCGCCGACATCGGACCGGAACCGCCTACCGGCGTCGTCAAAGAACTGACATTGTGCCGAGGCCGCCGAGACCGAACCGGAACCGCCTCACGGCGTCGACCCGACTCCAGCGGCGTCGGAACATCAGAAAAAGGGCAGTAAGTGGAGTAGAGGGCGCCTAAGGCCCTGTGGAGACCTGAGAGACTGCTCTAAGGGGCTAGGGAGGTGCTGAAACCCACCTGACTGTGCCTGGGGTGAACTGGGACTAACCTAGAGAGGTTGTGGGGAGAAGGGAAGCCAGGGCATTGGTATTCCCCCCTTTGATCTACCTCAGTTTAGGCCTCAGCCTTGTCCCAACCAGGGAGTAGCCTCCCCCCTCAAGCCTTCCACAACCCTACAAGCTGTGCCTGGGCCAAATCAGCCCTTAAGAATTGAGAAGTCAACTGATTACATGAGGGTTGCTGTATACTTTTAATTATTTATTGGGGGTACTGTATTTATTGAGTTTTTACCTATTTATTGCTGCACTATATTTATAGGTCCACAGGACTTGATGGTGTACAATATTTATTAGTACAGTATTTATTGCCTCAAAGTATTTAATTGTCTGTATACATTGCACTTGTATTTATGCCCTGTTATTTATGATCACCCCTATTTATTCCATCAAACAGCCAATATTTATTTGACCTGCACTATTTAAAATTGTATATTGTGATTGACTTATTTATTTTTCCAATCAGCAACTAAGAGAAAAAGATAAAGAAAGAATATTTTCATAATTTTTACGGTGTAGAGTCGTTTTTGGAACGGATGCACGCATGGTTATTGTATGGGTATATTGTATGCTTAGCACTGCGCCTGTTTCCTGACCACTCGAGCCAAGCTACCCCATTGTGTTGGGAAGGTCCACCACCACCCTGCGGAGTGGGAGTGGGGCTGTTTCCAACACTTATGAAGCAGCAGTTGTGGCGAACGCCAATGTCACAGAATGCAGATCTTGGCTGCTGTGAGAGGAGCGGTGAGCAACTGGCGAGTATGGTGTATCAGCTGGGGGAGGCCCCTCAGGTCATGGGGAAGTGTCAGTGCCCGGAAGTGGCATAGGCACACCCATGGATTCCCGCAGTATGGACCCTACCGCTGCCCAAAAGGGATGGATGGTGGGGCAGTCCAGTAAGATATGGATGATGTCCCAAGCCGAGTGATGGCACTGTCAACAGGAAGAGTGTGGCAAAAGCCCTATGGCCTGGAGCCACTCTGGCTTCAAGTGCCAGCCCTGAAGGATCTTGAAGAGGCTAAACTTCAGTCAGGCTTACCTAACTCCCCAGCTCAGGATCTCCAGAAGCTCTGCCCAATCTTCTTCCTCATACTCTACCTGTAGATGAGCCTTCTAGTTTGTCCAAAGACTTGCTATTTGAGGTTGCGAGTAGAGATGACCAATCAGAAGATTGTAAAAAATCATAGAGCACACCCTTGAACTGTTCCCAGGTGTTAATGTATGCGAGCACTGGGGAATGAGGAATGGACCTGGGCTGTGCGGTTCATCAGGCAGTGGCGCTGTTGCATGTAGCATCACTGTTCATGAGGTGGCATTCCGAATTTCTCCCACAGCACCGCAAAGGGTTTCAGCTCACCGTGAGAGAGCAGACATGTGATAGTTTGGATCCATGATGCACACCAGGGGCCACAGTTAAGCATGTTCCTCCCAACACGGATGCATTGGTTGTTCCAGATGGTTGCCTTGTCATGAAGTACGCGTCTACCAAGAGGAGCTTGTGGGCTTGCCCCAAGTTTTGTGCAATTCCTGAAGAAGGGGGTTTGGAGTCCCGGAGTTAGGAGGACTGGGTAGGTAGAGTGAGAGCTGCCCCAGTGGTGCATCCACAAGCCGTTTCTCATTTGTGACCCAAATCTGGGAAACTCTGACCCATATGGGCATGTACACCAGTTGTGCCAGATGCAGGGCCATGCAGTAAAGATCCACAGATGGGAGGCTCAGGCCCCCTGCAGATCTATTGGCAATGAGTTTCCTGATGGCACCAACGAGGCCTCACCAGTCCCCAAATGTAGGCTTTGATTCCCTTTTCCACCTTCCAGAATGTTGAGAGAGGAGTCAGTTGAGGGAACATGCCCAGAATATACGTGAATTGTCGGAGGGTCACTATTTTCACTTGCTTGGCCAGACGCCACAGCGGTAGGTTCAACTGTGACCATTTCGCAAAATCCAATCACATGCGCTCCATGAGCGGGTACAGGTTTTCCGCCACCATGAGCTCCGGGCCTCTCTTAATAAAGGTGCCCATGTATTTGAGACCAGCATTTTTCCACTGGAATGGATATCCGGCAATAGTGGTGCACGTGGTAATGCTTGATAACGGGAGGGCCACGCTTTTACCCCCGTTGACCTTATAGCCCGATATGTCAGAGAAGGTGCCAATGAATTCCAGTACCCCGGGGATGGAGGAGGGCAGGGCCGACAGGGTGAGCAGTATTTTGTCCGCATGTAGCTATATATTTTGGGGGCTTCTGGGCATAGGTATACCCACATTCCGGTCTGACTGGTCTAAAAATGCCACCAGGGGCTCAATGGCAAGGGGAAACAGCAGTAGGAAGAGTGGACACCCCTGGCATGCACCCTAGCGAAACGGGTTGGAGAGGAAGCCGCAACAGTTAACTGGCGTTGTGGGGGAGTCATAAAGCCAGCGCACACTGGAGATGAAATCCTCACCTAGGCCAAATTTTCGGAATGCGGCAAACAGGTAGTCCCTTCGGAATGCGGCAAACAGATAGTTCCACTCTATCTTGCCAAAGGCCTTCTCGTCATCCAACGAGAAGCCAAGGCCTCCTCTGGCAAGTCTTCCGCCACACAGACCACATGAGCCAGTTTTCATAGGTGATTGTGTGATGAGCAGCCTGGTACAAATCCCACCTGCGTGTGATAGATAAGAGAGGGAAGAACCTGCTGCTTAAAGCGGATAGCAAGTATCTTAACATCTGCATTGAGCAGAGGATGTGGTATTTCCCCGGTTTGGTGAGAACCAAAATCAATACCTTGTTGGATATTAGACCCAGGGAACCAGTTCGATCAGCCTCAGTGAAGGCCTCATGGAGAAGATCCACTATCTGGTCCACTACCTCAAACTTGGCCCAGCTGTAGAACTCTGCAGGAGAGCCATGTGATAGGGTAGGCTCGAGATGGCCTACCTGATCTCGTCTTAAAAGATTGCACCTCAGAGCAGTTCCCTGCCTTCATCCGTGAGGTAGGGAACAGAGATGTCTACCTGGGAGTTATTTCAGAGGAGTAAAGGAACCGTAGTAGGAAGCAAAGGCATCTGGGATTTCTTGTGGCTTGGTGACCAGAGTCTCCAAGTCAGTGCTGATGGCGGTTATACCCATTTCTGCTTTCCTTGGCCTCAGCTGTGCCTCAAGTAGCCTGCCCACCTTCACCCCTTATTCGTAATGCATGTCCTAGTTTCTGGAGTGTGTATTTAGCCTTGGAGGTAAAGAGGATGTTGAGGATCATGTGTTCTCTAGGCTACATCTGGTGACATCCAAGAGGTGGGATATATAGGCATGCATGAATAGGGCTACACCCCCTTTCAGTGCCGCATGCCATTCCTTTCTTTGCCCGTTGGATAGGTAAGCATTTCGCATCAGCTGGGCCCTCAAGGTTGCCTTCACCACCGCCTATAGGGTCTGGGCTGAGTCAACCGAGCCCTTATTGTGCTCCTGATTGGTACCAGCATCAGTTTTGAGTAATTTCTTACCCGTCGAATGATTGTAACTGGATAGGTTGAGGTGCATGGAAGCCTCGAGTACAACGGGGAGCATGGGGTGAGCCACCAAAAAGAAGTATAACCACGATTGTGTGCCATGGACCAGGCACAGGTAGGTGTACTCTCTGTCCTTCGGGTGTAGAAGGCACCACAGTTCTTGGAGACTATGGACTTCCTTAATGTCTCCTAGAAGAGCCCAGTCTGTGTTGGGGATCGTATGAATAGGACCTGTATGGTCCAAGATCATGTCCTAGGTCAGATTCCAGATGCCCCTTATCAGAATGTTCGATTTGTGTAAATTTCTGTGAAAACCTAGGTGAACTGATGAAAGAAGGGGTGCTGCAGGCCCACTGGGCTGATTTTGTACTTGCCGAGCGCTTACCGGGCTGCAGGGTCGCCCACGTCTGGGCGGCGGCTGGCACAGGTAAACACAGTGGAGCGGTGATGCGAGGCGGGACTCCACCACTTCACAGCGCTTAACTGTGCCGGCCACCACTGCCAGGTCTTGAGTACTTCGTGGGGCAGGGACCTACAGATCAGGATAACCACTAATTGTTTTTAGGGGGCTGACAAGCTGTCTGCTGCCTGCAAGGAACAGCTGCTATGGAGCACCTTTCCCTACCAATCCCGCTGAGGTGCTTCTCCGGGTGGAGAGTAATGTTTGGAGTTGAGGTATGTCAGCATCTTTTTGCGCTTAATATGGTGTGTGAGGCTGTTGAAATTCCAAGAAATAATATTAAGGGTGTGTGAGGACATTGCTGGACATGAAACCCAGAAGGTGGGGCACGAGGCCTGAGGAGGATTCAGGGGACCGGACTTACCTGTCGGATCCTGTAAGCCTACTGTAGTAAGCAGGACAAAGGAAACGGGGACTCCCACAGGTCTGGGAGAAGGAAAGGGGGCCAGTCGGTAAGGAGGCTAGGTGGGGTAGGAGAGGAAGCCGACCAGAAGAAAGAAACAAAGGAAAGCAAAGGAGGGAAAAAGAGCATACTCTTAAAAAATGTAACTGAAATGTTTATTTTTCTTTTTTAAATGCATCCCATTTTCCATTAAGGAAAATGGGCTGCATTTAAAAGAAAGAAAAACTGCTTTATTGAAGAAGCAGTCACAGACATGGTGGTCTGTTGACCCCAGCAGACCACCATCCTTCTGAGTGATGGTCATTCCTAATGGGTTGCAAATTGCGGCCTGCTTTATGAATATTGATGAGGCAGGTTATTTGTGAACCCCTTAGGAATCACAAACAGGGTCTGAGACACTGTTGTACATTCCATTTTACGAGCCACAAATTGTGAGTCGCAAAACGTCGTTTGACTAGGATTATTAATAATTCCTCTAATGTCTCCATAGTGAATGTGCTTTTAGTGGTATTATTAAGTTTACTCCCCTAAAGTTCTGAATTTTCCCAAAAGTGGCAGACTTTCCAGTGACCAGCTACTTGACCTCTCAGTCTCCGGGCCAGCTCCCCTGCTGCTGTGGTATCGCTCTTTTGTTTCTTGGACTGTGCATATATTCCGTCCATCAACTGAATTGTTACTGTGCTGATTTTATTTTATTGGTGTATTTTACTGCTCTTGTAAAGTTCTCTCTTTATGCCTTCATTATATTGTTTTACGCTGCTTCCTCTGTCTTTTTCCCCACTCCATCCCTCCCTCCAGCCCCTCAAACCTCCCAGGACTACTTATAGAGGCTGCAGCATAGTCCTGCAGTACATGCACACAGCGGGGGCACTGAAGGCTAGCCAGTCTGTACCCATCCATGCCTGGACTGTGCCCAACTCCAGGGACCCTGACCCTAGTGCCACCAGAACATCCACCTTAGCTGAGCTCCAAGCTTGGGACCCAGGACTGCAACAACAACTGCTGCTGCACCTACCATGACCACCCCAAAACGTATCCACTGCCTCCTGCTCAATGCACAATCACTCTGCAAGCATGCCACTGAGATCTGGGATACCATCAACTCCTTCACCCCTAATGTCATCTTCCTCACTGAGACCTGGCACATCCCCACATCTGTGCCTGACATCACCTCTGCTACGCCCAATGGCTACAAGATTTCTCGCTGAGAATGCGTCAACAAGCACAGAGGTGAAATCGCCATGTTCCACAAGGAAACCATCTACTGCACAACCACCGCAAACAACATCACCCTCGATCATGGAACACCTCAACTTCCAACTCCAAACCAATAGCAAAACCACCATCAGAGGCACCCCTGCCTACAGAAAGACCTCCACAACCATGCCCCAGTTTCTGCAAGGCAATTCCTGATTCCAATTCTCCACTCGCCATCAACTCCAAAAATGACATCTTCCTCAGTGATCTCAATTTTCACCTTGATGACTCCAACGATGCTAACACCTCCAACCTCCTCGAAAGCATGAGCAACATTGGCTTCACCCAAATTGTCACCAACCCCAAACACACCGCAGGACACACACTCAACCCCATTTTCACAGCTACTCACAAAGTCAAGTACAGCCATATCACCAAGCTCACCTGGACAGACCCCACCATTGTCCACTTCACCATCTAGGGATCCCCCGGCACTGCCCCCAAGCCACCCAGCACCTCATAACGCACCCAAAACAAGGTCTCAGAGAGCCAATGGAGTGACGCCCTCAACACCTCCCACCCTCACACTGCAACCAACCTAGAACAGAATGTCAAGAAATTCTCCAGCTGGACAACAGACTGCGCAGACAGAGTCAACCCCAGCAAACCCACCAAATGCAGGAGGTCCTCCAAGCAAGCTAGTTGGTACACTACAGAACTAAGAACCATGAAATTCACCTGCAAATGACTCAAAAAGAAATGACACACCAGCAAGGAGTCCACAGACCAAACCACGTTCAAAACTGCCCTAACCAGTACCATCAACTCCTGAAAAAGATTAAAAGAAGTGCCCTGGACCACAGCATCGAAGCAAGCTCCATCCACTGCAAGGAAGTCTTCAACATCATCAGAGAATTCTCAGCCACCGAAAACATCATCATACCTTCCTAGAACGTCTGTGACACCTTGGTGGACTTCTTCCACGACAAGATCTCCACCATCTACAGAAATTTCAAACCCCAACCCACTGGCATCCTCAAGCCATCTCACAACCACAAATGAGGATCACGCCCACCTGCTCACCACCTGGGACCAGCTCACCAAACAAGACACCACTGCCATCATGAACTCCATCTACTCATGAGCATCCACTGACCCCTGCCCCCACATCTTCAATCTTGGGAGTAAGACGATCAGCAGTGACCCCCATTTCCATCTTCAACGCTTTCATCATAACTTCCACCTTCCCCAAAGAATGGAAACATGCAGTAGTCAAGCCCCTACTCAAGAAAACATCCCCAACAAACTCAAGAATTACCACCCCATCTCCCCTCTGTCCTTTCCCGCCAAAGTCCTCGAGAAGCCCATCATCTCAAAACTCAACGAACACCTGGAGAACAGCAATCTTCTGGCCACTTCCCTGTCCTGATTCTGCACCAACCATAGCACTGAAACTGCACTGATTGCAGCCACAGATGACATCAGTTCCCTCCTCGACCAAGGAAAAACAATGGCTCTGATCCGCCTCGACCTCTCAGCAGCTTTTGACACAGTATCACACCATACACTGATCAAGAGGCTTCACAACATTGGAATCAAAGGAGACGCCCTAAAGTGGATGGCCTCTTTTCTCACCAGAAAAACCCAGGCAATGTGCCACCCTCCCTTCACTTCGGAAACCAAGAACACCATCTGTGGTCTCCCTCAAGTGTTGTCCCTCAGCCCAACCTTGTTCAACACCTACATGAACCCCTTGGCCAACGTCGTCAGATCGCATGTTCTGAATATCATAGCATACAACAATGATACCCAGCGCATCGTCTCACTTTCAGAAGACCCCTCTGCCACAATGGCCAACCTCTGCAGGTGAATGACAAGCAGTGCTGATTGGATGGGAGACAACTGCCTTAAACTTAGCACAGACATGACAGAAGGGCTAATACAGAACTCAGCAGACAGACTGATCCTAGACCTCCCTAAATGGACCAACATAACCCCTCCACCTCAGGAAGTTCCACTGGCTCCCCACTCAGAAAAGTTGCCACTTCAAGATGCTGATCCACACCTACAAAGCCCTCCACAACCAGTGACCAGTTTACATCAACCACTGACTGAACTTACATCTCCCCTCCAGACAACTGCACTCCTCCTCACTCTGCCTTGCCCACACCCTTTACATCCGCTGCCGCAACAGTGGAGGACGTTCCTTCTCCTATCTCACTGCGAAGTCCTGGAACAACCTCCCACTTCAACTACAGACCGCATCCTCTCAGCTGGAATTCAGAAAAGGACTCAAGACTGGCTGTTCAACTGAGCCCCCCAGCAGCAGCACTCTCCGCCTGGATATCCTCATAGGTGTTTAGCCGCACTACCCAAATCCTGATTGATTGAAAGTGGCAATAGTAAATCTGTCCACCACCCTCAAGTCAAACATTTTCATCTATGTGGATAGGTTTGTATTGAGAATAGTAAATCTGACGAGTCACCTCTTCAGGAGCGAATGCTCAACAAGCATTACAGTGCTCTACCTGCTGACCTAGACCTCAGCAATATGGGGGCACTCGAGGACCTTTTCTTTGTATCAGAGCCCGGGCGTGCTCAATGCTATCCTTTTGGCATTGGCTCCTGGAGATATGAGAACATATGGGGACAAAATGAGAGGGCATGTCCGCTCTACCCTTCCCCCAGGCCTTTTTCCTCTGCTTCATCCTGGGTGAGAAGGTTGACCGAAAGACATCTGATGCAAATACGATAGGGTGCCATATTTATTTTATTTATGCAATTTGTTAAGCGCGCAAATACCCGTGGGTGTCTCGCGCTGAGGACAGTGACCAGGAGGTGAAGAGGATGATTTATTGGTTGAAAAGCCAAGTCTTTAGTTGCTTCCTGAAGGCGAGAAGGGAAGGGCAGGTTTTAATGTTGAGGGGGAGTTTATTCCAGAGTTTAGTGGTTGCAGAGAGAAAGGATCTATCGCCCCATGACGCTTTTTTTGTGCGGGGGACAATGAGAAGATTGGCTGAGGATGAGCGTAGTAATCTAGAGGGAATATAAGGACGAAGTGATTGGATGAGGAAGAGGGGTCCAATGGAATGGGTAGCCTTGTAGGCGAGGCAAAGTGCCTTAAACTTGGTTCTACTTCTGACAGGGAGCCAGTGGAGATGGCGTATCACGTTCGAAATAGGATGAAACTTGGGGGTGCCTGTTAGGAGCTTTGCTGCCGCGTTTTGCACTAGTTGGAGTTTGTTGAGAACTCTTTCTTGGGCATTAATAAGAAGACTATTACAATAGTCTACTTTGGACATGACGAGTGCTGATAAGGGTTTTGGCGGTCGGTATTGGAACAAATGGCAGAAGTTTCTTTATGATTTTGATGGTGTAAAAAGCTGAAGAGACCACTGCGTTAGCATGATGCATGAACGAGAGCTTGGTGTCGAAGGTGACTCCGAGGTTTCTCACTTTAGTAACGGGTGAAGGGGGGGGGCCAAGATCTGCTGGCCACCAGAGAGGGGACCAGGGAGGTGAGAGATTACCAAAAATCATCACCTCCGTCTTGGTGGAATTTAATTTAAGGCAATTGTTTGCCATCCAAGAGCTTATGGCCAGCATTCCCTGCTGGAAGTTGTCAGCCACTTTGGTTCCGTCGTTGTGGACCGAAAGCACAAGTTGGGTATCGTCAGCGTAGGAGGTTAAACTCAAATTATAGGATTTAATGACCCTGGCCAAGTCAGACACATAAATATTGAATAAGGTCGGGCTTAGGGAGGAACCCTGTGGCACACCACATGGGAGGGTGAAAGGGGGGGAGCTGAAATTACCCAGAGTGACCGATTGTGCTCGGTCAGTGAGAAATGAGGAGAGGAGGGTCCTGGCCAGATGGGAGATGCCTAAGGTGGTAACACGGTCTATTAAGGTGGCATGGTCGACCGTGTCGAATGCCGCAGAGAGGTCGAGCAGGATGAGGATGGCGGCTCCTCCTGAGTCCCAAATCTGTTTAATTTCATCAGATACTTTGATGAGGGCAGTTTCGGTGCCATGTCCCTTTCTAAAACCGAATTGTGTGTCATCTAGTAAGTGATTTTCGTCGATGAAGTGAGATATTTGACAATTCATAACTTTCTCGACAATTTTAGCTGGTAGGGGAGACACGCAATAGGTCTATAGCTCGATGTGTCGGCTGGATCAAGATTAGTCTTTTTTATGAGAGGTTTGATTACTGTTTTTTTCCAAATGGAGGGATAAATACCCGTGTTGAACATAGAGTTGAATATATCAGTTAACTTGGAGCCTATAACATCAGGAAAAAGTTTGAGGGTGGTCGGGGGGCAAGGGTCGTTAGGTGAGCCAGATTTAGTTGAAGAGAGAAGGTGAGAAATGAGATCAGAGGAGACATCAGAGAATTTCTCAAAGCAGGGGGGGTGAGGGGTATTGATGAGGGTAGATTCCCGGGGACGGGGGGGGACTGTGTGGTGATTGGTATCTGCTTTGTTTTTGTTAGATGAATTATTTAAGGTAAAGTTATCATATATGGTGGTGACCTTCTTTTGGAAATATGAAGACAAAGAGTTGCAGAGAGTCTGAGACGTAGGGATAGGAGGGGATACACCTTGTCCTGATAATTTAGAGACAACCTGAAAAAGTTGCTTAGCAGAGTCTTGTGCGGATTCCATTTGGCTGCGATAGAAAAAGCTTTTTGCTGCGATAAGACGATGTTTGTAATTGGCAAGTAATTGTTTATAAAGGGTTTTTTGGACAGGATCATAATTTAAACCCCAAAGGCGTTCTTGATGTCTGCATTTTTGTTTTTCACGCCTTAGGGAATCATTGAACCAGGGGGCGGAAGCCTTAGTTCTATTGAAAGATCTTTGTTTGATCGGAACAACTAGATTGACTGCATCACTGATCCATTGAGTATAGAGAATGGCCGCTAGGTCGGGGTTAGTGGGAGGAAGGTCGGGTTGGGAGACAAGTAAGGAAGAGTGGAACTTGAGAGGGTCTATGTTGCTCCAGGCTTTGAACTGAAGGGGTGGTGTGGAAGTGGAAAGAGGGGGTGGGGTGGTTTTGATGTGGATATCAAAGAAGACTGCGTGGTGGTCTGTCCAGGTCAGAGGGAGAATTTTACCTAGGACAAGGTGTAGGTTATTGGAAAAAAGACCATCTAAGGTATGTCCCGCGGAGTGTGTGGGGGCGGAGACAATTTGTGATAATCCGACCGCTTCAAATTCGGATAGAAGTGCAGATGTATCGTGGTCATCCCGTAATTCGAGGTGAAAATTAAAGTCACCTAAAATGGAGAAGTTGTTTTCACCTGCTACTGATTCAAGTAAGCAGTTCATGGAGGCCAGGAACTCTGATCGTGATCCGGGGGGGCGGTATAACAACATGCCTTTAAAGGGAGGGGAGTGGGAGACTGAGATCGTGAAGCTGCAGGCTTCGCAAGTATTTATGGGAATAACAGTCATCTTAATAAAATAGTGTTCCCGGTGGAAAAGTGCAAGCCCTCCGCCTTTTTTATTGCCAGGTCTGTCAAATCTACAGGCGGAAAAACCATCTGGTGTGGCTGGGCGAAAATCAGGGCCGGATGCAGGGTCACCCCAGCTTTCTGATATGAATAGGAGATCCAAATTGTAATTTTCGATCAGGTTCCGAATTTCGTATTTGTGTTTAGGAAGGGATCGGGCGTTAATGAGGGTGGCAAGAATGATTGTTTGAACTGAGGGGACAGAGGAAGGGGATGGGGAAGGGTGGGGATGGTTTAAAGAAAAAGAACAGTTGGGACAGCTGGTGAAGAGGAGAGAGTCAGAGCTGTCAGGATGTAAGATACGGCAGTTCTGCGAGAAATTGCGGAGGGGGCAGATATGGCTTTTAGATGTTCTGATGAGTAGGTAAGTGATTTCGTGGAGGTTTTTTGTTGAGTGGCCAAGGGGGTAGGGGCCCGGAGCCGGCGCGGACGGGCGCAGACGGGCTTGCCTTTGGCACGCCTTCGGAGCGCCGGCGGTGCGCCCGCTGCACGCGTCCGCTGCGCGTCGTGAAAGGCATGTGGATTTATAGTGCACTGGGGGCAGAACAACTGGCCTGCTAACCTGGGCACTGAGAGCAAAGCGGAAGTAGTAATCACTTCCGGTGCGCGATTAGGTATTCAATTCCCTCCACATCAATCTGAGAATTCAGTGGTGGAACGGGGAAGTGAAAGCATTTAAGGTGAGCACAGTAGGAATATCACAGTACAGTAGTGCAAGTTAAAATTGACAATAAAAGATCAGGATTCAGCGCAGTGGGCATAAAATACAGTTACGTCAAATACAGTTGCGGGAGCACTTTACCAGGCGCTCCAGGAGCTTTGAGTACGAGAGTTACCTTCGGTCAGCGCGTCCATACATGCCTTATCCTTGCCAGTCCACTTGGGGGACCAGGATTCTTTCTTTGGTTTCTACAGCCTCTTACGGCCAATTTGAAAGAATTTGGTGTGCTTTTGCTTTGTGACCCTAGAGGAAGCTGAGGGCTCACCCATGAGTATTTGTATGGAAATGAGTAGATCTTCATCCTCCACAATACCTGACAGTGTCTGGAACCAGCTCACCATTCCACTGGGGGAGAGTCGGGATGTCTACAGTGTGCCCTGGTATCAAAAGGCCCCTTTACTCAGGGTCTCACTTTACAATTAAATGTGAAATAGGAGGCGTCACCGCACTCCATTTTAAGTTAAAGATGTTCCTAAACCCTCCCCAGCTGCCTTTTCTGAGAGAGGTTGAGTCTCTACTTCACACCAAGGTCTTCCTGCCAAAAGTCCCAAGCTATTGTCTCTGTTCTGGGAGCAGATTTCACACATTATGAAGGGTAAGGCACTGACGGAGGGGAAAACACAGTCAGGCTAAGGCTAATTATATTTTTAAATCTTCTAGCACGAAAAGTATAAAAGTGCAAAATCTACTTTTCTTCTGGATGTACCAAAAATCCAACTTCATCATTGGTCAAAATTTTGAATAAATATCAAACACTGTGGTTGAATGAGCCTTGTAGCTTATTCTAAACCAAAATTACTAAATTAGCATTTTAATTGTACTGTAGTTTTTCTCAGACAAGCAACTTGAATCATTTACAGTGAAAATTGATTTTGGGGGCTAGTCATTGTAGAAACATGCTACCAGTACATTTGTACATGTTGCACTTTTAAATACTAGGCATCATGTCTGTGGGTTATTATTAAATTATGATTTCTCCCAGTCAAAGAGGTGTACCCACATGTTTAAAAGCTGCAGCAGTAAGGCTGCTCAGGTAGGCCTTAATCCATGTTTTCATTGTCAGCCCAGTGGATGGAAAGTTAAATATTCCACTTTGGAATTAGCCAATTGTATCATGTTTTAGGAGTCAGAGTACATATACTGGGGCCAGATCGCAGTGACAGAGTTAAAATAGAATCATCAATCCCAAAAATGTATTAACTACGCAAAAGAAGCACTTTCTTCATACATTATTTTATATTAGTGTGTATTATTTAATGGGAATGTCAATAGGTTACATGAGTGTGGTGTGGATTTTAGGATGCGTAAATATTATGTGTTGTCTAATAATATGTTTAGTTTCTAATACTGTATGATTTGTGGTAGTTTTAAAATTTTTAAAAATCATAATTATCATTTCTTTTTAAAATTCTGACTTTTTTGCTTTTTTTTCTCCAAAAGTTATTCTTTTTATTCAGTGATAAAAATACAGTTGCAATTTTATATTATTTATTAAAATCTTTTTGAGTTATTTTTAATTTTTTTTAGTTTAATATTACTTTTGAATTGGATTAATTTTTATAGTGTAGGTTTTAGGGAAACAACTTTTACAACGCATCATTTACAGTGCATGTGTTTACAATGCAAGTCGTTACAAAGATGCATTGTTACATCGCATACCATTACAACGCAAGTCATTACAACGACTTGCGGTAGGGGGCGGAAGGTGTTGGATTTGTTGGATTTTCAATCCAACGCCTTCCCTACTGTTGCACACACTGGAGTTGGAATAGTAAATGATACTATTCCAAACTCCAGCACCCCCCCCCCACCGCAAGTCATTGTAACGACTTGCATTGTAATGGCATGCGATGTAACAACGCTTCGTTGTAACAACTTGCATTGTAAACGCATGCGTTGTAAAGAGTGCTATTCTAATTTTTAGAGTAGTGTTTTGACTATTGTTTCAAGATTATGGGCCTTATTACGAGTTTGGCGGTCCGACCGCTGAAGGCCTTTGTCCGCGACCGCTAGGAGACCTCTATGCCTGTGGCCTTCTGACTGCCATATTACGAGTTTCCTAAGCTGCCGGCGGCGTGACTGTGGTGGTCTTGCGGTGGTGGGCAATGTATTCCCATATATATCGATGCCTGTGTGTACATTATAACTGCATATGTGTCGAATACACACATATGCATGATAGATGTTGAAAAATACCACCTACCCATTGCCAGAGTCTGGCCTAAATGTGGGCAGTCACGGTAATGGGTACATGGTTCCAAAGCATTTACCTGTATTTTGCAGAAGATGGGGTCTTATTCCTCGGGGTGAACATCCTCCTGTATAGGGGGGGCCTGTCAGGTGAAATAGCTGAAAATATTTTTTCTTTCAAGTATGAGAGATGGAAACTTAGTACAGTGTTTGATAAATGACTAAATAACTGCACCAGAGAACAAGAAGGTAACCACACTTGACCTGTATATAATCCTGTTTTATCTGTTCATTTACATTGGGTGTAAATCCAATTAAAATCTTCTTTTCAAATGATAATTGGGTAATCCTTTTATATGTATTTTGATAAATATGTTTGTATGTCATTTGTTCCATTTCCACAAAGAAAGATGATTGTGATCCCACATAGGTTGTGTTTTCAAATCGATGGTTGATCTAAGTCTGTTGCGTAGAATATGAATGCACAGACTGTTGCATGTTCTTGAAGGAGACTGAAATGTCCTCTTTCAATGATTTAACAGTTCAGTCTTTTTTCCCCTGATGCAGTACTACTTTATTTATCATTAGCACAAGTGGCGTGAGAATTTATACAGGACTGCACTGTGAACACAATTGCCTCAAGACATTCTCCTGATTAATGGAAGGTTCATTGTGATGTTGTTATAAAACACAGTCGTTCAGCTTTTGTCTGAAGAGAAGATGAAGTTGGTGATTATCTTAAGCAGTACATTTGAAAAGTGTGTCCATAGCTATTTGCCTTGCATTGCAAAGTGTCCCTTCCTTCGATGAAGCACTTTCTGAGCAGCCCGGGTGAGATACTCTTGTGTTGTACAAATGTTGCATAATAATTGCATTAAATAAAGCATATACTTATTGGATTTTTGTTGTTTTGGGTATTGATTTATTAATACAATAAGTGTCTATTTTTCTAAACTAGTGTGGCGTTTTTATGTGCTATTTTCATTGTGTTGCTGTGTGTTGTGTTGCGCAAACACTTTACACATTGCCTCTTTATATTAGCCTAACTGCTCTGTGCCAAGCTACCAGAGGGTGAGTACAGGCAATCTTTTAGTGTGTATCTGACTTAACCTGACTAGGGATGTTTTCCAGCTTGGACAAGGTGCATATCTCTGACAACCAGAAACCCAAATTCTCCACTTCTTTCATTCAGTTTGTAATGTATGCAAAATCTATCTTAGGCATAACATGCATTTGGGCATGGTTTCAGAGGAAAGCCGAAATGGTAGACGAAATTCCCCATGCATGCATCCAGTTGTAAGAGTCAGTGAAACCTGTGCACAACTGTAATAAAACCAAACATGTGCCAAGCCAAAGGTCTCATTCTTAATTATGATGAAATACAATTTTCCCTTTTTATTGCTACAAGAAACCCCTTCCACTTGAAAGAACAGGAATGACTGCCTCTGAGTCACATGTATATTACCATAATTGCATCACTTTGACTCTTGTAAAGAGGTGCAGAACATTTCTCAATGCATTTAACTGATTTGACTCTGAATGTAATTTCTGATGTTCATTGGAACACTGGAATTTAATACACTTTGATATTTCGTTGTCTGCCTGCCTTAGCTTTGAAAATCAAATACTAATACTTGGAGTAAAGTACTCTTTTACTCATACAGGCTTGCAAGCACCAGACTTGACATTAATACTGCTCCTTCTAATTTTTAATTTCTTTGACTTGCAGAAAGTTGTAGCTGCCTGTTCATGCATTTTTTCTTAACAGGAATCTTATTTGAGTGTTGAAAATGACAATTTTTATTTTTATAATTATTATATTATTATGGCTATTTTACTTTGTCCTGCAAGAAGATGACTGACAAAAATACGTTTCATGCGTGTAACAAGAGGGAGAGAGAGGACTAGTTAGCTAGTCCGAGTCCCCGAGGGTTTATATGTGATTAAACAAAGAGGACTAGCTTAAGTTGACCAAAGTGTTACAGTACTCAAATTTAGTTCTGTCACGGGCACCTTGTTGGTGTATTCATGAAGCCCTCACCCACCAACCTAGTTGGTGGCATGCTTCATCATCGGGCCCACCCAGTGACACCTAGTATGTCCCGGGTGTGCTACGACGCTTGATTACACTGGAGCTGGTATATTGCTGAGAGTGCAGTGAGGTTGGGTGAGTTGTGATTTAAAACGGCTTGGAGGTGGTCCCAGTACCCGAGGGTAAATTAAATTTTAATAACTGGGCCGTCACCAGCGGTTAAAAGTAAGGCTACAGGACGCGTGAGGGTGGCGAGTTACTGCCCCCTGCGTCCTTCAGATGGTCGACATGTTTCAGCCAGTGCCTTAGAGTGTTCTGGCTTTCCTCAGGACCGTTTTTTTAAAAAAGGTGTGGTGAAATAAAACAGACTTAGTGTTGTGGTACAGACTATGTGATACACTCACTAAGGCGTTTTTCTATATGTGAGAGGGGGATTCCCTTCTCATGCATATCTGTACAAACAAACATTAAGAACAAGGACAAAACATTTACAGAGAGAGTCAGTAGTCAATTTAGACATATGGTCAACAATGCTTAGGTGGCCGGATCTATAGTGCAAGGTGAGAGGACTATAGTCGGCTGGGTGTGATGGTACTGGTGGTGCCATCAGAGTGAAAATACGCAACTAATTAGGAGCGTGGTGTGGCTAAAACACGGAAATCACACTGAAAGGAGTTGACTTAGTGTGGCAGGGCGCAAGAAAATTGTTCTTACGCTTTGGGTTATTAGCCAAGGCTTCCTGGAGGGAAGCGGTAAGGGGATGACCCTATGGGAGAAAAAGAGATAAGCTGTAGGGGTTAGGGACCTGTGAGGAAAGAAGCGCTTACCCAGTTTGTTATTTGGAGGCTTGTCAGGTTTGTCATACTCACAGTCTTTCTGGTCAGTGCCTGCCTTGTACCTGTTGTCCCGCCGTTGTCCTCCGGTAGAATGAGCCTGTCGGCGTGTGGGCTTTTTATACTATGGTTGACAAGGTAATGATGAGCACCTGTGGGAATGGTAAGGGTGGAAAGACTACCCCTTTGTGTTGTTGTTGCTCATGCTCGTGGATTGCACACTAGTCTCTCGTGCATGCTCAGTATATCAGCGCGGTTGCTATGTTGTTGCTCATGCTCATGATTTGCACACTAATTTCTCGCACATGCTCAGTATGAATGCGTGATTATAATGCAGGTGATTTGTACTCTAGTCTTTTGCATATGCTCAGTATGATGGCGCGATTGCATTAAGGTGCATGTAGCAACTAAAATATGCCGCTGTTGGTATGGGGAAAGGGGCAACACCCGTGTTAGGTGTGGCGTGGTCTTATCTGCGCAGGCGCGAAGTGATCAGCGTTGGCAATGTATGCGCTAATATTGGGGAAACATGTCTGTGGGACGCGCCGCCTCCCAGAGTGGTTTGGCCCATTAATCACTGCTTAATGTGCATGCGCTGCTAGGCGCTGCACGCTAAAGTTCACATGGCAGTATTAGGGGGGTTGAAGCATGTGCCCATGATTATGGCAGCCTAGTGGTACACACAAGGGGGAGCATGATCTATGTCTATGTACAGAGGGACTATGGCACGGGGGACTGACCACTGTACACAGGCGAGGTAATTGTGACTAGTGTAGGTCTAGGGTGTGACTGAATTCCACGGTATGGCGTCGTTGAGGCCATTGGTTTGGGTAGATAGACGATATATCCAACGTTGTTCCTTGCTGAGTAATTTCTTCTCATTATCCACTGCCATTAGTAAACTGACCAGTCATTTCATCACCCAGGGACACACTCCCAATGACCTGACCTGGACCATCATCGAACAACTACCGGAACTGGCAGTGGATAATGAGAAGAAATTACTCAGCAAGGAACAACGTTGGATATATCGTCTATCCACCCAAACCAATGGCCTCAACGACGCCATACCGTGGAATTCAGTCACACCCTAGACCTACACTAGTCACAATTACCTCGCCTGTGTACAGTGGTCAGTCCCCCGTGCCATAGTCCCTCTGTACATAGACATAGATCATGCTCCCCCTTGTGTGTACCACTAGGCTGCCATAATCATGGGCACATGCTTCAACCCCCCTAATACTGCCATGTCAACTTTAGCGCGCAGCGCCTGGCAGCGCATGCACATTAAGCAGTGATTAACGGGCCGAACCACTCTGGGAGGCGGCGCGTCCCACAGACATGTTTCCCCAATATTAGCGCATACATAGCCAACGCTGATCCCTTCGCGCCTGCGCAGATAAGACCACGCCACACCTAACACGGGTGTTGCCCCTTTCCCCGTACCAACGGCGGCATATTTTAGTTGCTACATGTACCTTAATGCAATCGCGCCATCATACTGAGCATATGCTAAAGATTAGAGTACAAATCACCTGCATTATAATTACGCATTCATACTGAGCATGTGCGAGAAACTAGTGTGCAAATCATGAGCATGAGCAACAACATAGCAACCGCGCTGATATACTGAGCATGCACGAGAGACTAGTGTGCAAACCACAAGCATGAGCAGCAACAACACAAAGGGGTAGTCTTTCCACCCTTACCATTCCCACAGGTGCTCATCATTACCTTGTCAACCATAGTATAAAAAGCCCACACGCCGACAGGCTCATTCTACCGGAGGACGACGGCGGGACAACAGGTACAAGACAGGCACTGACCAGAAAGACTGTGAGTATGACAAACCTGACAAGCCTCCAAATAACAAACTGGGTAAGCGCTTCTTTCCTCACAGGTCCCTAACCCCTACAGCTTATCTCTTTTTCTCCCATAGGGTCATCCCCTCACCGCTTCCCTCCAGGAAGCCTTGGCTAATAACCCAAAGCGTAAGAACAATTTTCTTGCGCCCTGCCACACTAAGTCAACTCCTTTCAGTGTGATTTCCGTGTTTTAGCCACACCACGCTCCTAATTAGTCGCGTATTTTCACTCTGATGGCACCACCAGTACCATCACACCCAGCTGACTATAGTCCTCTCACCTTGCACTATAGATCCGGCCACCTAAGCATTGTTGACCATATGTCTAAATTGACTACTGACTCTCTCTGTAAATGTTTTGTCCTTGTTCTTAATGTTTGTTTGTACAGATATGCATGAGAAGGGAATCCCCCTCTCACATATAGAAAAACGCCTTAGTGAGTGTATCACATAGTCTGTACCACAACACTAAGTCTGTTTTATTTCACCACACCTTTTTTAAAAAAACGGTCCTGAGGAAAGCCAGAACACTCTAAGGCACTGGCTGAAACATGTCGACCATCTGAAGGACGCAGGGGGCAGTAACTCGCCGCCCTCACGCGTCCTGTAGCCTTACTTTTAACCGCTGGTGACGGCCCAGTTATTAAAATTTAATTTACCCTCGGGTACTGGGACCACCACCAAGCCGTTTTAAATCACAAATCACCCAACCTCACTGCACTCTAAGCAATATACCAGCTCCGCTGTAATCAGGCGTCGTAGCACACCCGGGACATACTAGGTGTCACTGGGTGGGCCCGATGATGAAGCATGCCACCAACTAGGTTGGTGGGTGAGGGCTTCATGAATACACCAACAAGGTGCCCGTGACAGAACTAAATTTGAGTACTGTAACACTCTGGTCAACTTAAGCTAGTCCTCTTTGTTTAATCACAAAAATACGTTTCATTCATTGTAATTTTATAACAAGCAAACACCTTCTAAAATGTCCGTACACAGTGAGTGTTATTCGAAGAGGATGTCGGACCAATGTAGTGACGTCACATTGGCAAGTTTTTATTACCCAAAAAGTGGCTTTATCAGGACTCCCTTTTTTTTAAGCAATGGACAATGGTAAACTAGTTTTGGATATTAAATGATCATTTAAAACTGATGGAGCCTAAGAAATTATTTTGCCTCACTAAAGGCATCTAAAAGGACAGTAGCGATTATGCCACGACACCCAAATTATATGGAGATGGACCTAATAAAGTATGGAGGAGCAATCTCAGCGGTATCGAAAATGTGTGACACAAACCATTTGGTTATTTGTTCAGATTTTCGGAAGGGTAGCAGTGAGTGATATCCCCTCCATCACCCATATTATCCCAACTGGACAGCTGACATTCCATAGATGAAGGGAGGTCAACAATCAGTAAAACAATATTTCAATCAGGGAATATCACATTTAACTCCTTTATGTCTTAATTGTTGTGGACGTCTGGAGCAAAGAGTGACAGGGCACATTAATAGAGCTGGTCAAGTTCATTTTGAGGCTCCACACTAAATAAATCTCAAGAGCAGGCAACTAGCAGCACAACATGAATGGCAGGGGTAACCCCTCACTAAAGGAAATAGCAACATATCCCCACCGGTTTTCAAGAGAATGTCGTATGGACAGGAGTGTACAATTTACTTCCACATAAACAAATCGAGCCTACAGGGGAGCCAGCAGCTTGTGTAGCTATGCACACAGTCTCCAGATAGACAACATCATTCATCGGTTTACAGCAATGATTTGTACCCCAAAACAACACGCCTGTGTCACATACATACAAAGAATCTTATGTTCGAGGCATATGAGCTGTAGATCACACATTTATGCATAGATCGCCATCTGGTGTTGGGCCCGGATGTTTGCACTATGTTGTTGTCCTGGAAAGTCTTTGGAAGCTACGAGATAGGTGGCTCCTCCTTTGGACAATAGTGCGCATGGGCATCGATTCCATCGTCAGATTGTTTTTTTCCGCCATCTGGCTCAGATGTGTTAGTCGCGCTCCAGTTCGGTACCTCTACAGATATAACTTTCAAAGCGCAATCCTTTACCCTTTCTCGGTATTGTCTCGATCGCGTTCCCTATTTGACGCGCATCTCTACAAAATCGAAACCCTCAATTCCGGTCGTCGACGCAGGCCCTCGGGCCTACCTATGCCATTAGACCTGGCTCATGGAAAGGACTCCTTTTAAAAAGTGTCCTCAATGCGGATCCAAATTTCCACACACATATCTACATGAGGTGTGTAACCTCTGCCTTTCGCCGGAACACAAGGCCAAAGACTGCCCAGCTTGCGCCTCTTTTAGCTCCAAGAAAACGATCCGGGATCGTCGAGCTCGAAGGAACACGGCTCGATCCTCAACATCCATTCTGGATGACATCTTCCAAGAGGGCGTCGATGTACCAGAGCAGGAGCGAGTCGATAAAGGCGTCATCAGCGCTTCCCAGGCCGGTGATTCCGACATCGAAGACATCACTCCAAGGCAGCGGGTCGTGAGTACTGACGTCGAACCCCCCTTCCCCCCACCCACCCCCAAAAAGGCTTTGGTTACACCTTCACCTTCGGGCCTAGGTGCACACCGGGACAAAACTTCCCATGCCCCTTCTTCGGGCCCGGCAAAGAGGTCGACAAACAAGCCTTCAGGTCACTCGGTATCGAGTCAGCCTGTCGTCCATGCCGAAACACCATCCCCGGCACCCAAAAAGAAACTGCCGTCCCCCTCCGGGCCAACGACTAGTTCCACATCGGCGCATTCAGCACCGAAACCTCCTGGTACCGAACCCTCCACACCGAAAAAACATCAGAACTGACCAAAAAAACGCTTCCGAAGAGCACAGACACTAAACCTTCAGAACCGAAAAAACCCTTGAAGTCGAACAAACAATCGGCTTCAAAGACTTCTTCGCAACCAAAGAAACCTCACGATCCCAAGCCTAAGCAATGTAAACAAGCTTCAGAACCGGTGCCATGTAAACATACGGAACCAAAATAATCGGCCCAATGCAACTTCCTCCACAAGAAGAGCTTTTCCTACCTGACCCAAACCAAAAAACTCCTCTAAAAGACCCAAAAACAGGTCAACTCCTACTCAGCTCCAGGAAAAGGAAAGTGGACACGCCTGTACCGGCTCCATTACCACCAAAGAAGAGAGACATTGCCACATCTTCTCTCAGAGTTCCTTCTCCACCTCCTCCTCCGCCTCCGCCTCCTCCTCCACACCACTCTCCTACCCCATCTCCACTTCCCTCACCATCTCCTCCACCACAGGACGATGACGATGATGATGATGATGATACCTCTGAGGACGGAGGGGACAGAGGAGACAATGAACCTTTAGAGGAACCCAGTCATCCTGATTCCCCAGGGGACCCATGGGACAACTATGGCACACCAGATGTCCCTGATGTACCACAGGAAGATATATATCCTTCTAGACCTTCCCCACCAGAAGACAGTATGGGGTTCCACACCTCATACACAGGGCTGCACATTACCACGGGGTAAATCTCCACACAGACCCTGTAGAAGATTTTCTAATGGACACATTTGACACATCTCAAAGATCCACTTCTGTTCTCCCTATGTTAAAGGGGGTAATTAAACACGCACCTGAGGTGTTCAAAGATCCTGTAAGGACTAGGGTTATTAACCCCAGAATAGAAAAGAAATATAAATCTGCCCCAGCTGACCCTGTTTATATCAAAGGTCAGATGCCATTGGATTCCTTAGTGGTCTCCAACGCCAGGAAAAGGGCTAACTCCCAAACATTAGGCGATGCTCCACCTCCTGATAAGGAGTCAAAACTATTAAACGCCTCTGGCAAAAGGACAGCATCACAAGCAGCCAACATATGGCGAATTGCAAACACACAAGCCTTGCTGGCTAGATATGATAGGCCACACTATGACGAACTAGAGACCCTATTACAACATCTTCCAGATAAGTACAAGACAAAAGCCAATGACCTCATTCAGGAGGGTAAACTTATAACCAATACCTCCATTTGTTGTGCTCTAGATGTGGCAGACACCGCCTCCGACCCATCAACACAAGTGTTCTTTTACGTAGACATGCATGGCTACGCATTTCAGGGTTTAAGCCAGAAGTACAAACTTCCATACTCAACCAACCGTTCGATGAAGAACATTTATTTGGCCTTGCTGTAGATTCATCTTTAGAAAAGATGGAAAAAGACACAGACACCGCCAAATCAATGGGAGCCTTACAATCGCAAGCCCCCAGACTTTCTTTTTGTCGCTCCTCTTATAAAGGCACCTCTAGAGGTTATTCCTCTGGCAACCCCTCAACTTCCTACAAAAGTCCCACCCAAACAACCTTTACCAGAGGTTATCATGGATTAGGCTTCAGTGGCAATAATAACAAAGGCAGAGGCAAAACTCTGCCTCCACCCCCACCCAGTGACTTCCCTCCACTCCCCTGAACCATTCCACTCCGGTCTGGGGAAGACTGCTACAATTTCTATCTGTCTGGAGCAACATCACTACTGACTGGTGGGTGAGACAAATCATTCAAACCGGTTATTGTCTAGAACGCACCTCTACTCCCCCAAACATACCACCGAGGCAGCGCCCAATGTCAACAGAACATTTATCGCTGCTAAAACAAGAAGTGCTTTCCCTCCTACAAAAACATGCAATAGAACCAGTTCCCCTGCATCAGAAAAACACGGGAGTTTACTCCCTGTACTTCCTCATTCCAAAGAAGGATGGAACCCTGAGACCCATCCTGGACCTCAGACCTCAGACCCCTAAATCTTTACATACAATCAGACCATTTTCACAAGGTCACACTTCAACAGGTCCTTCCTCTGCTCACACAAGGTGATTTCCTTGCCACCATAGATCTCAAGGAAGCCTACTTCCATATTCCCATTCACCCCGCTCACAAGAAATATCTCAGATTTGTAGTGGACGGTCAGCATTATCAATTCAAGGTTCTCCCATTCGGAGTCACCACAGCACCCAGAGTCTTCACAAAATGTCTAGCAGTAGTTGCAGCTCACCTAAGAAGACAACAAATTCATGTCTTCCCATACTTAGATGACCGGCTCATAAAAGCCAAGTCATACAGCCAGTGTGTAAATCACACACACGCCACAATCCAACTACTTCATGATTCACCATAAATCTCACAAAGTCTCACCTACAACCGTGCCACATCCAACAGAATCTCGGTGCCACAATAAACACCTCAAAAGGCCTTGCATATCCCAGTCCACCCAGGATAGCAAGCATACAAAGTCTCATTACAAAATTGCAACCACAACACTCGCTTCCAGCTCGAGTGTTCATGCAGCTCATAGGGATGATGGCCTCTTGCATATTCATAGTACCTCATGCCAGACTTCACATGCGTTCCCTACAGGAATGCTTAGCATGTCCGTGGAACCAGGCTCAAGGTCAGCTGACAGATCTGGTGTTGGTGGACGGCTGCACGCATCGCTGTCTGCACTGGTGGAACACACAAAACCTTTCGAAAGGGCGACCGTTCTTAGAGCCGGTTCCACAGATTGTACTAATAGCAGACGCATCGCTCTCCGGCTGGGGAGCTCATCTATTACATCATACCGTCCAAGGCAAATGGACACCTCAGCAAAAATTACTCCACATCAATCACCTGAAGTTACTAGCAATATTTCTGGCATTAAAAATCAATCCAGAAACAAATATCAGGCAAAGCTGTCCTAGTCCGCACCGACAATATGACAGCAATGTACTATATACAAAAACAAGGCGGGACACACTCCCTACAGCTCTCTCAATTAGTGCAGGGCATATGGAGGTGGGCTATTCCTCAAAACATTTTTCTCCTAGCCCAACACGTTCCAGGAGTCCAAAACAGCATAGCGGATCTATTAAGTCATCAGAAACAACAGATTCACGAATGGGAACTTCATCCACAAGTTCTTCAACTGTTTTTCCAAATGTGGGGGCAGCCACAGATAGATCTCTTCGCCACACATTACAGCACAAAATGTCCAACAGCATCAACCCTTTAGATTTGTCTATTCAGCACATCATATGTTACCTACTACATCTACTACATCTTCAAAGGTGTAATCTAGCAAACACATCTATTAGGTTACACCTCGCTGCCATAGCAGCTTACTTACAAAATAGACAACACTTTTCATTATTCAGGGTACCTGCCATTAAAGCATTTATGGAAGGCCTTAAAAGAATCATTCCTCTGAGGGTACCACCCTCACCAGTGTGGAATTTAAACATTGTCCTCACAAGACTAATGGGCCCTCCATTCGAACCTCTGCATAAATACAAGCCACAATTTCTTACATGGAAAGTCGCTTTCCTTGTGGCCATTACTTCTCTTAGAAGAGTCAGTGAGCTATAAGCACTAACTATTCAAGAACCATTTTTACAACTTCATCATAACAAAGTGGTTCTCTGGACAAATCCCAAATTCCTTCCTAAAGTTATCTCCCCTTTTCATCTCAACCAGTCTGTTGAGTTGCCAGTATTCTTCTCGCAACCACAAACAGTCGCAGAAAGAGCTCTTCATACTCTAGACGTAAAAAGAGCACTCCTTTATTATATTGACAGAACAAAACCTTTTCGCAAAACAAAACAACTTTTTGTATCCTTCTCACCACCACATAAAGGCAATCCTATATCAAAATCTGGGATTGCAAGGTGGATTGTCAAATGTATACAAACCTATAGCAACCTATACCAAAGCAAAGCGTACATTATCTATCCCCCTAAAGCCCACTCTACCCGAAAGATAGGGACTTCAATGGCATTTTTAGGGATCATTCCCTTAGATGATATCTGCAAGCCAGCTACATGGTCTACACCACACACATTCACAAAACCCTATTGTGTAGATGTGAAAGGGAAAACAACAAGCTAGGGTGGGCCAAGCTGTACTTAAAACACTATTTCAAACTACTGCAACAGACACTGGTAATTGCCGCTAAGGAGGAGTACTGCTATGCAATCTATGCATAAGTGTGTGATCTACAGCTCATATGCCTCGAACGGAAAATGCTACTTACCAGTATGCATCTGTTCTTGGCATGTAGAGCTGTAGATCCACACATGCCCACCCACCTCCCCGGCTACCTTTATCTGTTCCAGTATTAACTTATTTAGATACAACATACATGGACATCTTTTCTGTTTCTTACAAAACTTCATCATTTCCCTTCTTGGCGAAAAAACAATCTGACGATAAGGTCGATGCCCATGCGCACTATTGTCCAAAGGAGAAGCCACCTATCTTGTGACTTCCAAAGACTTTCCAGGACAACAACAAAGTGCAAACATCCGGGCCCAACAGCAAATGGCGATCTATGCATAAGTGTGTGGATCTACAGCTCTACACAGCCAAGAACAGATGCATACTGGTAAGTAAAATTTTCCTTATAGGGGCTGCATAGACATTTACAGTCGCCACACCAGTGACTCGTGCACAAAGACATGTATCCCTGAACTTCACCACAGCACATTAAAAAAGTAGAGCACCTCTAGTAAGCTGAAGGGAAAATATAGGACCAAAAATAATAAGAAAGACAAAGCAGCAAAAGACATTTAGACATCATGGGGTCAGATAGAGGTGATCACCATGGTCATAAGGCCAGCTGTTGATAAGTGAGGTGAAAGCAGATTGTTTCTAAGAGTTATGGAGTCTTCTATGGCTAGCCCAAGTGGCCATGTATGCAATGTTTCTAAGAGTTATGGAGTCTTCTATGGCTTGCCCAAGTGGCCATGTATGCAATGTTTCTAAGAGTTATGGAGTCTTCTATGGCTTGCCCAAGTGGCCATGTATGCAATTAATAAAAATGTGAAAACAATAGAAAAAATCCACAAGCTTTTGCTGGGTTGTTTCCTGTGATGTTGCGGCTCTACAGCATGGTTGCAGCAGGTGGGATCAAAAAGACTGACATTGTGCCTCTCTCCTGTGATGCTTAGATATATCTGCGAAGAGTTTAGATTTACTGTGAACGATTGACATGTGAGCTGAGAGACAGTTGGCCACAAACTCAAGCGAGATTTGTGAATGATTGCAGCCAACTGTAAAGAAGTTGAATTGGCCATTGATGTTTAAGGTTGGGGTTGAGTTGCTCTGTGAAGTTACTGGGTTTAGCATGTGCACACTCCGTGAATGCATTTACAGCCTGATTGACTATTACCCCTTTTTGTTCTATTTATTTTTTAACCTCTTCAGTGCCCATGACGAGATAGTCTCGTCATGGAGCACGGTCGCGCTGTGCCCATGACGAGACTATCTCGTCATGAACCCCACCCACTAATAAAACGCCTGGCACAGGAGGGGGAAAGGGCGTGGCACAGAAGGGGTTAAGACCTCTAATGAGATGATGGTCCAGGATTGTTTCACATCCCCTGCATGGTGAGTGTTAATATTTAGGATTTGCTAATTACTCTGCATTAAGACCAGTGGCATTTGAGGATTTCTTGTTATGTTGGTGATAAAATGGGGCCTGTTTTCTCTCCTGGGATTTTAATTGATAATACCTATAACTAGATCATTGCATTTTTCTATAGTGCATACTAGATTCAGAACACTAACGTTAAATAAAAGATAATTGTAGATGTACAGTGAAGGCTGATAGTTGTAGATGGTCAACAGGGTGAGGAACCTGTGGGGTTTTGGTTGAAAGTCAGTGTGATTAGAATTAAGGTGTATTTCCTTTTTTATGAAAGGATCAAGATGAGAGTCAAATGTACAGGGAAAGCTATTTCAATATTGTTTAAATATTGCCTAAGCTGGATAATGTTTAGTTTTCTTCTGAATAGAATTCTTTAGAATAAATTTGATTTAGCTGGCAAGGTTTTTTGATGGTTCTTGCATCCCATGGGAGGTACTATATGGCTTTGAATGATAGTCAAGTAAACTTTATTTGCATCCTGCCACTGACGATGGATAGTGTGTGAAGTGTGTTTTAATCTGGCACAGATAATCATGTTGTCTTTAACCTGTGGCCTGTGGGGCATTTTCCCAAAAGGCAATTTTCAGGTGCGCAGGATGAAGACGTCTGCTGATTAAAACTGCTTGCTGTTGTGTTGGAGGCCAGAACTATTATCCTAAGTGGAGACGTTATCTGTTTTCCGACAGTTCATTCAAAAGGTTTGTTAGTCTGGTCGAGGTGTAGTTTCAGATGGAGTTTGAGGCGCAAGAGCAGACCAAAAGATTTTGTCTTGACGTTCAACCTTGAAGACATTCCAATGTAATCCCTTAAAATGGCTTATGGTAGAAAGGATTATTTTGCATATGATATTGTTAATGCTCAAGGCAACTTCTGCTACCTTCACTCTGATTTAGAATGTTAAGCAGTGTTCATCTGCTCAGATGTTACAAAGATAATGTTTATATTTTTGTTTTTACAGTTGTCTCTGTTCGCTGCATGGTGCAATTTATAGGCCGGGAAGTAAAGTACAGGTAATTATTTTTTTCTGGGACAGTAAAATATCTGTTTTTTATCATTAAACCTCTTCATATTGTATTTTCATCAGCTTGTAGTTGATTGTGTGTTTTTATTTCTTTTCAGTGGTGTGTTCAGGTCCATTTCAGCTATTTATAAAGAAGAGGGAATAATGGGATTCTTCCAGTAAGTACTGTCTTACCGGTTGGCTCCTTCGATTGCTAAAACTGAAGCTTCTCACGTTTTTTTGGGGTGTTTTAAGTTTCACTTGTAAGCTTTAGCAGATTATGCGGCCACATTCATTTCTTGCATTTTCCAGTATTTAATATGATAATTCCTTTTTGTGATATTCCGATATATTTAAATTTTGTAAATCTGCAGCTTCTTGGCAAATGCCTTTGAACAATGTAGACGTATTTTAAAATTGCATTACTATTTAAATCATCTTGCAGCAAATTAATTCATTTTTAAACAACAAAACTTGAAATGTAGGAATAAATATTTGAGGAATGCTTCTTAAATAAATCTTCACAATGGAAACCTTTTCATATGAGGTGAAAAAAGAAAAGGAGATCCTTGAATTTCTGTGTAGGTAGAAAAATAATTTACCCAGTATTTGTTTCTTATTATTTGTCTTCTGCTTTGCTGTAACTACTGACCATTTTGTAGCTCCCCACAAATTTTCTAAGTTGTTTTCACATCTCTTAAGTTAATCGTACACATTCCTTAAGTAGTCAGGGTGCGCTGTTGCTCTAGATGAGTTTCCATCCATCTTTCTATGCTTCCATCATAGTTGTTAGAAGCTACATTTAATCCCATACACATTTCTTCTGCAAAGGTTTTGCCTTTGGTAAATGCTCTGTAATTCTTCTTTTAATTTGAATATATGACTGTCTCCCTCTGAAAATCAGACTGCTTCAACCAGCAATGAGATATTGACTCCTTTGAGAAGAAACAGTGTTGCCCTAGAGCTTCTATTAGGTTCTATTTTTATATGTTGTCTCAATATTTTCTCACAACAGCTACAGGCATGTGGTGCCAAAACAAATTTTTCTTAGTGACACAGGAGATTATTATTTTTTTTTAACTTTATCATTTTAGCATGAAAATTAGGGGTGGGCGGAATTTGCGAAATTCGCTTTCGCAAACTATCGCGAAAATCTCCGCAAACACGCCGGAAATATCGCGAAGACGCAGAAGTTTTTTTCCCGCCAGTTTGCGGTATTTTTTGCGTGATCGCGGCTCGCCAACTTACCCATGCGGTTGCTCACGGGCGCGGCCATCTTGTTTTCACTTGTCCCGCTCTCTCGCGATGCTTACTTCCTGTTCCGGGTAGCGCAATGCATGTTCGCGCCCGTTCGCGGTAGATATTTCCTGTTCGCGAACGCTTTTACTTGATTGCGTTGCTTTTTGCTTGCTCGGGGAGAAAATATCACGCAAACTTGCGCACGTGGTCGCAATGAGTGCGGCCATCTTGGTTTTCACTCTATTACATGGTTCTGGGGCCTGATTTTGAATCTTCCCTGCATCTTTTCAATCCTTTGTTTGAAGCCATTTTTTTTTATCTTTCTTATTTATTATTTCTCTAACTATTTTCCTGCTTCTATATTTTTGGTTTTTGTCTACTTTTTTGTTTGTTTTTTAGCAACTTTTTCACTCTTTCTATTGCCTGCTAATTATTTCCTTTACCTCTTTAATTTATTACCTTTTCTTTCCCGCCCCGTCCCAGAACCATGTCAAAGGGTAGGGTTCGTCGTTGCAGTCAGAGCCGTGACCGCCTTCCTTGTGGAAGGCGGCGCCCCAAGGTGTGCAGGCAAGGGCCTTATTTGGGGAGGTGGAGTTGGCTGCACTCATTTTCTTTGTGCAGCGCCACCTCCCCTCAACCCTGGCAGCAGGTGGGAGGCCTGGGTCCGGGTATGGGCTCTGGGAGCGTCGGCAGCGGTGTGGGAAGGCGCGCCGGGCAGTGTTGCGCTGCTCTGGGGTACGGCGCACCCAGACGCAATTGACGCACCGGTGGTCCGACATCCTGGACCGCGAGCAGGACCTGCTGGACCTGCTAGGAGTTGAGGTCCCGGGTCTTGGTGAGTAACTATTCAATTATTACTACTTTGTGTCTGTTCTTCTGCTCTGTGTTATATATTGCGAATATCTTTTTTTTCTTCCAACCAGCTGGAATGTTGCTGCTTACATTCCAGGTTAATTACGTTTAAAAGTCTTCTGTGATTATGACACAGGTGCTCCTCTGCGCTACTACTAATCTTACTTGTTTGCAACTTTGCGTTTGCGCTCGCTTAGCGTGATTCTGTAAGAGTTTATTATAGAGAAATTAAGTTACGTAATGCTACAGTGACTCTAGTCCACTCCTTACTTTGTCCTGACACTAAGAGATAGGGGCGGATTGATACTTAGGTTTAGGTACTTTGTATGAGTTTCTAATTTGTTAGTGGTATGCATGATGCCCCCTCAGTTACGTGACGTGCTGCTAGTACGCCATTCTTTATTAGAACCTTTTTTAGTTTGTTCAATGAGTGGTGGTAATTGGCTTAGCACTAGCAGAACATCAGCTTCAATCAATCAACCCAAAATTTGGTGTATACAAAAAATGTAGTCATGTGTCCTCCATTTGACCATATGCATTGTTGAGGAATAAAAGAAGTGGAAATGCATACTTAATGTACAATTGGCATGCCTGGAATAGGTGGGCTAGGTCGGGTGGTACGTCGTACTTGGGCTTAGTTGTAACTTAGTATTCTGGAATCAGAATGGAAGACTGGATTACTGTTGATAAATAGTAACTTAAGTAGTCGATCCGCGAATCCCCCGATACTACTTGTTGACCAGATGAGATCGGTCAATTTAGCTTTTGCAATTGTTGTTTACATAAGTGTTTTTTGACCGTTCTTTAAAAATATTGTATTTGTTTGACACCATACATCAATGTTTGTCTCTTTCTTATATCTCTCCTTTTCATCAGCACCCAGGGGCAGACAGACAGGGAGTGGGCAGTCGGCGGGACAACAGTCAGAACACCACCACCAGGAGGACACCAACGAGAGCTCCTCTGCTGGCCCCAGTAAGTCTTCTTGTTTTTAATAATATTTCTTATTCCATAACTTTTACTGCACCATATTTTTCACGAACTATTGTTTCAGTTTCCCAATGCTATTTTTTACCAACAATTATCCTTCGATCTGTACGGTTTCAAAAATCTTGTTATCCCTGCCTCTGCAATGATGACTCTCTGTACTACTATCAGTCTGTCTGTACTGTAGTAGCTAAGCTTGCCCAGTTGGCCAGTGCCACTCTTTATTTGAAAAGTTGTAATAAAACTCAGTTTCACCAGTAGCTCTAGCCATTGAGTCCAGTCCTTTGGGTCTTCCTCTTGTACTACTTCTAGTCTTATTGATCTTGAGTCTTTGTTAATCTTGAGGCTTTGACAATTCACAGCAACAAATGCCTAACCAGATTTATTACTATTTTGATATGATAGCCTATAGGACATACTACTACTGTTGTAGGGATCTTGCACATACAGACCTTTGCACAAGAAAATAGGATGTTGGTGATGGTAGGTTGGACCTTCCTCACACACCTCAATCAGAAATTCAGAACCCACCACAATCCCCTGCTCAACTATAGTACTGTCTTCTCATAACTATTAGGTCTCCGAACCCTCCCCCCAAGATACCCAACAAGTAGACAACCCAGAACATAACATAACACACCCAACCTCTCAGTCGTGGAAGAAATGCACATGCACACCCTTCCTTTAATTTGCTCACTCATGTAAGTTAGTCCACACCACATACCACCAAGTCTATGTAAGTTCAAAATGTTTATTTCGAATTGAGATGCTCTGTACATTGTTCTATTATATAATGCAGCACCAACCGGAAAATCAATAACATTAAAACAATAAACATTGTTACAGTTACTTACAGTTGGGAATTAAATCATGATAACTGAACAGGCAGCACCACCATCCCCTAGGAATTTAGTTTATATAAATTTATAAATGAAGATCTCTGAAGGGACCCCTCACCTTAGAAGAACCTAGTACTGGTAGTTGTTGCATCATTCATAAGCTCTGCAAAGCTCTGGTTTGTAGAAGGGAATCTTCCGTCTGTAATGCGAAAAATGAAATGGTGCGCGTTAGTATATTGCAACTTGCAAGCATTTCTCAGCCGTGCCAAAAAGTGTAGCATTTATGGATAAGCAATATGGACTAACAGTACACCAGTACATCATAAAAAAGTGGCTTGTTAATGTTTTTGTTGACCGCTTGTACGCAGCGCGTAGACAGTAGCAGTGTGAGGCAGGTCATGTGGGCTCAAAGGTGTCTTATACAAAAAGCTGCAAGGTAACGTCACATGTGCAAAAATAAAAGACACAAAGGTAAATTGGTTGCATGGCTCGGGCTAACTAAGCAAAGGCTAGAATGACCCTAGGGGGGACCATATATAACTATTAGTGTCTACTCTACTACTACCTAATTTGTACTAGTGATGTATGTTAGTATTAACTCATTTTTCAATCTTGCTACTGATCAATAGGGGGAGGTGTATATGACGCCTAATAAATGTGTAATGTTTTCTAGGCGCACTACCGACCACCATTGCCGGGGCCAGCGAAGGCGATTCGGAGGGAGAGGATGTGGCAGCTGCTGCAGATACCGACGATGGAGCGGTAGGGGGAGTGGCAGCACCAGTGGGGGGCGGTGGTAAGTTAGATTCATAATCCATAACTATTGTTGACAGTACACTCACTGCAAGAGTGTACTGTATGTATACTGTACTGTTGAGACTTAGGGCCCCATTAGGATGGCGGGCGTATTGCCCCCGCTGGGCCGGTGGTATTCACCGCCGACACCGCAGGGGCAAACCTCCCGCCATCCCTGTAGAAAAGAGTCAGACCCCCCACATGTCGACCAGGCAGAAAAGGGTTCAATATGGTGGTGGTGTCACTCTGAACACACCGCCAGCCATATAATCTGCATTTTGGAATGCCTTTGCGTGGCGGCATTGCCGTCCGCCACGGAAAGGCATGCAGACATGGCAGAGTATGCTTGGGGGCCCCCATGGAGGGTACCTATGCTATGGTACCCTGTGAGAAAGTGCCATCTTTCTTGCATGGTATGCCCCCACTTTTTGCTAAATTGCTGAATGTACTTTGACTGAGTGTATCCTGGACTCCTGCCAATCAGGTGCCCAGGGCATATGTTCCTTCCTTAAAACACACAAACTCCAAATTGGCAAACCCTGGCCACATGTCAGCCCCTGGTAAATGGTACCCTAGGTACCCAGGGCCTTGTGACCAGGTAAGGCCCCTAAGGGCTGCAGCACTCATTGTGCCACCCTTAGAGGCCCTGTACCCTTATACACACACACACTGCCTTTGCAGGCTGAGTGCCTGGGTGCAGGACAAAATGAAGAGTCGACATGGCACACATCTCTGTGTGCCATGCCCATCACCTACACTGCCAAGGCATATGTCAGTCACCCCTCTGGCTGGGTGCCTTATGCCTGTGCCCCTACAGTACCCAGGTCCATTCCCGGGCACTGTAAGTGCAGTGCTGCCATTTAAGAGTACATGGTGCTGAGAGCCCGTCAAACACGAGCTCCACAGCACCATAATGGCAACACTGAAGACTGGGAAGTTTGGTATCAAACTTCTCAGCACATTAAACCCACACTGATGCCAGTGTGGGATTTAATGTACCAAGCACCCTAGAGGGCATCTTAGAGATGCCCCCTTACACATAACCTACAATCCACGTCTGCTCTGAGGCTGCCCAGGCTGCCACACAGCAGACATGTTGCTGGACCCCTGGGTGGGAGAGCCCCTGCTCTCCCGGGCCTGCAACAATGCACATCCTGGGTGAGGTGATAAATCTCCTCCCCCAGGATGAGAAAAGGGAAGCTTCAAAGGCCTGCCACCTCTAGGAGTTTCCCCAGGCTACTGCAACCCCCCACTCTGGCGGGAAGCTTGGCCGGAAACCCCATACAAGGACAGGGGATGTTCCAGCCTGCCCACCCCACCCCTCAGGTGGGGGAGGCGAGGTGAAGCACATCTCCGGGCTCTCGCCATCTTGAAGATGGGAGGCCCTACCCTATCAGGATTAGGCTACTGCCCCCCTCCCACAGGAGAGAGGCAGGATAGGGGGTGTACCTACCCCAGGACAAGGACCCATTGGTCCCTGGCCTTCACCTACCTGTAACACCCCTAAATCTAGTATTTAGGGGCACCCTGAACCTTCCTTCCCCAGATTCCAGATTCCGAAACTACAAGAAGAGCGAGAAGAAAAGAAGACCTGCCCTGCAGCTGCGAAGGAGAGGGAGACACCAACTGCTTTGGCCCCAGCCCTACCGGCCTGTCGACCTCGGACTTGCTCCTGCTCCAAACCCGGCATCTCTTGTGGCCAGCAACCTCAGAAACCCCGGAGGACCTGGCTACCTTTGAACTCTGATCCCCTGGGACTCCCATGAGTAGAGGCTCTACTCAGAACCTACCTTTCACCCCCGGCAGCAGCCCGGAACCGCGATCCCAGCCCACTCTGCACCCTCCAAGCCTGGCCGGTGCCGGAGTGAACTAAACCCACGAGGACGACCCCACGGCGACTGTGACCCCGAGTCCGGCTCCCAAGGACCCCCTCGACAATCCTGAAGAAGCCTGCAGCCTCAGAACAGAGTGCCACCCTAACCGCGATCAACAGAGGGTAAGATTTTCCGACACCAAAAGGCACCCCTGCACCCGGCGCCCCACGGCCCTCTGTGTCCAATCCCGGGGTACCTACCTATCCTCCAACTACCCAACTTACCTCTCGAAGTGGTGGTGGCACCTGAAGAGTCCTCGTCCCCGAGCCTGCAGTCTTTTCCCAAACCGGAGATTTCCCATAGAAATCAATTGAGCACCCGACGGCTCAAAAGCACCCTGCACCCAGCCGCCCGAGTGGCCCTGGCCGTGAAAACTCTACTCTAACCTACTTCCCCACTTGCCCTGAGTAAGTGACCATGAGCCCAGCTCCCACAGCCGCATCTCTTTTCAGACAGCAGCCACCAACCCAGGCCCCCCTATCCCTCATAGGATAACATTGGGCCTAACTCTCTCTGTACCCGGCCGCCCTAGAGTCGCTGAGGGTGAAACAACTATACCTACCTGACCCTGGGAGACCCCTGAGTCTGTGCCCAGAACCTCAACACCGCCATTCGAGTACTTACCCTTAAACCGCAAACTCTATTTTCCTCATAGGGTAACATTGACTGGCTTTTTCCTAAAATTTCTTCTAAGTGTGGACTTTTCAAATCTTCAAATAATCACCAAAAATCAGCCGAGTGACAAAAACAAATTTACTCACCTGCTCTTAGGTGAGCTCCCAGTGCTGGATCTTGGTGCCCAGCACTGACTCTGAAAAGTACCCACAACTATACTTACCTTTAACTCATTTTTCTTCCATAGGAAACTATTGACTGTTTTTCTGTGAAATTTCTTCTAAGTGTTGATTTCTGCAATTTCTAAATATTCTTCAAAAATCGTATAACATCTGAAAACGTAATTACTTACCTGTTTTGGATAAAGGTCCCAGTACTGAGTCTAGGCACCCAGTACTGGATTACAAAAGTGGCGATAACCTAGTGTACCTGTAAACTACATTTTCTTCCATAGGGAATCATTGATTGTTTGCTCTGAAATATTTTCTAAGTGCTAACTTTTAAAATAGCTAAATATTAGTTAAAAATCATTACAGTACCAAAGTCGACTTTCAACAGCTGATTCTGAGAACTGACCCAGGACTGGATCTAGGATCCAGGCCCAGAATTACAAAAGTAATCTAAAAAGTAATCTGTTGCATATAATTTGAATTTATCATTGAGCTCAATGTATTGTGTTTAGAAATAGAGCTGCTTACTGCAACTACTTGTAACTGTTTACTAAAAAGTCTATTGCATATACAAAAGTATTTTTATGAAACATCTCCTGTCGAGAAAGTATATTTTAATTCCAAGTGTTGGTTCTAAAATAAAACAAGCATATATTTTTTATATACAAACCATTGGCCTAGAGTCCAGTTATTGAGTGTGTGGAACTATTTGCTGACTGAGTGTGTACAACAAATGCTTTATACTGTCCTCTGATACTGCCTTACTGCTCGACCAGGCTACCACTTTGGAGAGTAAGGTTATATCTAACTTTAACCTCTGTTAAACCCTTGGGGTCTGTGGACTCTGTACACCCTGTACCTATTAAGGAACAGTATATACAGAGCCACTTTCTCACATTGGTGGATCAGCGGTGGGATACAAACTTGCATGTGTTGGACTACTTGGTTACCATCTGACCACACGACAAAACTCTTAAAAATTGCCTTTAGAATTCTGATTCGTCTTTCCAAAATTACTAAAAGTCTTGCTAGGGCCTTGCTTAAGTCCCATTAGAATTTTAGAAAGATAAAAGTCACTATAGTCAGGGTAGAGGGTTAGAACTGTCAGGTTAGAATGTCTCAAACAAACCCAGCTATTAGTGAGAATAATAACATGGACCTGGTGGAGGAGCTCGACCTCACACCTTACTTACACTTGTCTTTCAAGGAATTGAGGTCCTTATGCAAACTTAAAAATTTACAAATGGGCCTGCATCTAACTAAACTAGGGCTCCGGGAGCTCTTGGCTGAGTATGCTAAGGACCACCCACCTGAACATGGTGATGGCCAGTCAGATGAGGAAAGGGAAGCAGAGGAGGTTGACAACAACCCCCCCATGCTATTCCCTAGGGAGGAGAGGGCAACCATACCCTCCAATACAAGGATTAGCATCTGGGCACCTAGAGACTACACAGGTGGCTCTGGTCCCAGAGAGAACACTGGGGGACCCCCCAGTGAAGATGACAGCCTTATGAGGCTGGCCAAAAGATTAGAGCTAGAGTCCAGGCTCCTGGCTCTAGAAAAAGAAAGGAGAGAGATGGGTTTAGCACCCATCAATTGTGGCAGCAATAATAAAAATAAGGATAGGGAGGAAAATTCTGACCTTAACATCCCCAAAGGGATTGTCCCTAAATTTGAGGAAGGTGATGATATCACCAAATGGTTCACAGCCTTTGAGAGGGCTTGTGATATCAGAAAAGTAAAGAAACCTCTCTAGGGGGCACTCCTGTGGGAACTGTTCTCTGGTAACTGCAGAGACAGGCTTCTGACCCTTTCTGGGCCAGAGGCAGAATCCTATGACCTCATGAAGAAAGCTCTGATTGAGGGATTTGGATTCACCACTGAGGAGTATAGAATTAGATTCAGGGGGGCTCACAAAACCCAGACCCAGTCCTGGATTGATTTTGTAGATTTCTCAGTGAAGACACTGGATGGTTGGTTAGCTGGACATGGTGTGCAGGATTTTACTGGATTGTACAATTTATTCATGAAGGAACATATTTTGAGTAACTGCACAAATGAAAAGTTGCATCAGCATTTGGTAGACCTAGGTCTAATTTCTCCCCAAGAATTGGGAAAGAAGGCAGACCACTGGGTCAAGACTAGGGTGACAAAGACAACCACTGGGGGTGACCAAAAGAAAGTGGTCCCAAAACCTCCCCAGGGGAAAGGTGGTGAGAATCCCCAAGATAAAAAGTTTGAGTCTTCCAAAGAGCCCCAAAAACCTGTTCAGGTGGGTGGGACCCAAACTACTCCCTATGTGCCCCAACCATATAGGGGGAAGAACTTTGATCCCTTAAAGGCCTGGTGTAATACCTGCAAGAAGCAAGGACACTTAACTGTAGCTTGCCCCCAAAACAAAGCCCCTAAGGCACCCAGTACAGCTACTCCTGGGGCAGCAAGCATACAAATGGGATCAGAGGTGTACCCTGAGCAAATCTGGGAACACACTGAAGCAAGTCTAGTCTCCTTGGGAGAAGTGGAGTTTGCCACTGTAGCTGTGTGGCCACCCAACTTAAAGAAATACTTACAGCACCCCTGGGTGAATGGAACTAGGGTAGAAGCTCTGAGGGATACAGGTGCCAGTGTCACTATGGTGAAAGACACACTGGTTTCCCCTGAGCAATACTTGATTGGGAAGTCTTACCCAGTCACCAACGCTGACAGTGTCACCACTAGTCATCCCATGGCCATGGTAACATTAGGCTGGGAGGGGGTTACTGGCCTGAAACAGGTAGTGGTCTCTCCAAAGTTGCCAGCTGCCTGTCTGCTTGGAAATGATCTGGAAACCTCAGCCTGGGCTGAGGTTGAACTAAAGGCCCATGCAGCCATGCTGGGCATCCCTGAATTGGTGTGTGTGCAAACCAGAGCACAGACCAAGAGGAAGGGTGAAAAAGTAGGTCTGGAGCCTGGAATAATGGCCTAGCCAACCAAGAGAAAAGGAAAGAAGACTGGGGAACCAGCTTCTACACAGCACACCATTCAGGACCCCTCTCCCCAGGGAGAGGATTTGGATACCCCTGAAGGAACTGAGTCCATGGAGCTTGACCCTTACCGGGTTGAACTCTTGGGCCCAGGGGGACCCTCTAGGGAAGAGCTGTGCCAGGGTCAGCGAGACTGTCCCACTCTTGAAAGCCTGAGGCAGCAAGCTGTTTCAGAAGCAATGGGAGATGTCAGTGGTACCCACAGAGCTTATTGGGAAGAGGGATTTCTGTACGCTGAGGCAAGAAACCCCACTCCTGGAGCCACCAGGAGGGTGGTAGTGCCACAGAAGTACAGGGAGTTCCTCCTAACTTTGGCTCATGACATCCCCCTAGCTGGACATCTGATGCAATCCAATACTTGGGAAAGGCTAGTGAGTCACTTCTACTGGCCCCAGATGCACCAAAAGGTGAAGGAGTTTGTCAGCTCCTGTGTCACCTGTCAAGCCAGTGGCAAGACAGGTGGCCACCCAAAGACCCCCCTCATCCCACTACCAGTGGTGGGGTTCCCCTTTGAAAGGGTAGGAGTGGACATTGTGGGTCCACTTGAGCCACCCACAGCCTCAGGGAACAAATTTATTCTAGTGGTAGTGGATCATGCCACTAGGTACCCTGAAGCAATTCCCCTTAGGACTACTACAGCTCCTGCAGTAGCCAAGGCCCTCCTGGGTGTCTTCACCAGGGTGGGTTCTCCTAAGGAGGTGGTTTCAGACAGAGGTTCCAACTTCATGTCTGCTTACCTAACACACATGTGGAAGGAGTGTGGGGTGCAGTATAAGTTTACTACCCCTACCACCCACAAACCAATGGCCTTGTTGAGAGATTCAACAAGACATTGAAAGGTATGATCATGGGGCTCCCTGAAAAACTCAAAAGGAGATGGGATGTCCTGTTACCATGCCTGCTTTTCGCTTACAGAGAAGTGCCACAGAAGGGAGTAGGTTTCTCACCCTTTGAACTTCTGTTTGGTCATCCTGTAAGGGGACCACTTTGTCTTGTAAAAGAGGACTGGGAGAGGCCTCTTCAAGAACCCAAACAAGACATAGTGGACTATGTGCTTGGCCTAAGGTCCAGAATGGCTGAGTACATGGAAAAAGCATCCAAGAACCTTGAGGCCAGCCAGGAGCTCCAGAAGCACTGGTATGACCAAAAAGCTGCACTGGTTGAATTTCAACCTGGGCAACAGGTGTGGGTTTTGGAGCCAGTGGCACCAAGGGCTCTCAAAGATAAATGGAGTGGCCCTTACCCTAGCCTAGAAAGAAAGAGTGAGGTCACCTATCTAGTTGACCTGGGCACTAGCAGGATACCCAAGAGGGTCATCCATGTGAACCGCCTCAAGCTCTACAATGACAGGGCTGATATCACCATGCTGATGGTGACTGATGAGGAGCAGGAAGCAGAGAGTGAATGTAGGAAGGTGGATATCTGACTATGGTTACCCCCAAATTTTTGCCTAGTGTCTAGCTGGTTTTTCGACTTAGTTGGCCTGAGACCCTGCTATTCAGGATCTCAGCCTGGCTGTTCTCTCTTTAAAATGGACTCCATGTACCCTAGGTACATACCCAATTGGTTGGATCACCCTGTCAGCCCCTGTACCAGTGTACACTAGGTACCCAGGGCATTGGTGTACCCAAGGCGTGCCAAGGGCTGCAGCATGTATTATGCCACCCCAGGCTTGGCCTAACAATTTGACACAACTGGCTGATCACTCAGCTGGGGTAAGTTGGTGTAATCACCTCTTACTTAGGTGTAGTATACCTATACCTAACCTTAAATGGGACACCTGGTAACCTATAAGTCACTCCTATGGCAGGCCTTAACAATCCTGAAGGCAGAGTGCTTGGTTCCATGTGAGATGGTGCTCTGGCATGAGCTGAGCCTGTCTGCAGTGGTCGGAACAACTTCCTTCTACTGTTTCCAGATATCGTCATACCATATACTCTTAAGTGCATTATGAACCTCGCGGTTAAATGCTATCTTTGGTTTGGCTTTATCAAAACATGTCGAGTAAGGTGTCATACGAATTGGAATACTAACCCCTCGCCAATTCTGGCGACGGGGTTAGCATTCCACCCTTCTAGAGGGACACGACATGTACAGTACCTGAAACCCGGGTAAAATCAGACATAGCCTCAGCTCCACAAAATGGATGCTGCCACCACAGACACAAGTCTGCCCTCCTGCTGCTGGGAGTCCTTCCAGCTTGGGAGGTGTGGACAAAGGGTTTCCTGCCAGGGGAGGTGCGTGCACCACCCCAGACAGGATTTTGTGTATTGGTCAGGTAGGGCTTGAAAGAAACCAGACATGCCTGTGGCTCACAAGGAGCCTCGGTGCATATGCCAGTTCAAACCGGTCCTGGGGCACACCAGTCCCGGGCCTGGGGCGAGCTGGACAAAGGATTGGGGGTGTAACCACCCCCCTTCCTGGTCCCACCCATAGGGAGGGACCTAGCAGGTAGTCCGGCCCCTAGAATCCGCTTAAAGGTAGGAGCTGTGTCCTAAGACTTCAGACATCCTGGAATCAACTTGAAACTAAGAAGAAGACGGGAACTTCGACATTCTGCTGCACAGAAGACTGAAGAAAATCTCCCCTGTGGTCAGGGAGTGACCACCTTGCTAACGCAAGCACCATCCAGCGCATCAACGTCTGCTTTGCCGCCGCCTCCCGCCGGAGCCCGAGCCCAGAGACTGACAAGACCTGGACCTCCAGACCTCTCACCGCCCGATCCACAGTCCCTGAAAAGAGGAGACCCGTGGAGGCACCGAGACACGTGGAGCCAGCCATCTTGGAACGACTACGACAAGCTGACAAGTGCAACAACCGAGGCTCCCTCCAAGTTGTGCTTTGGGTCCTGAGAAGCCCAACCCTCGAGCAGCATCTGCACCAAAGGTGAGCCCTCCAGCATCTCCACGATCTGCGTGGGGCCCTTCTGCATTTTGCCACTCGACGCGCCTAACCGGTTGCTGGCCCGCTGGCTAGTGGCCATCTTGGCGACAAAATCTACGACAAACACCGCTGGTCTGGTTGCTCCAGGCTGGCCCTTGCTCCCCTCCAAAGGAGCAATCCCTCTGACCTTGCTGGTCAGAACCAACAGCTGATTTCCGAATCCTCCTGCGATTGCTTTTGCCAAGGCTTGTTTGCTTCGATCAAGTCGCCGACACCGCCGACAGCGAGAGCCTGCGTGGGACAGCTCGTGAGCCGACTCCTGGACGTCGTCGACCTTCAGGGACCACGTGGCTGCGGAGACAAGCTACCCCTCATCACCTGTTTGCACCCGACATCGCCTGGTACCCCCCTGGTGCCACGCTGGTCACTGGCTAGTGACTGTGAACACTGTCCCCTCTGCTTACAGGTCTTCAATATCTCCGATCCACTCTTGGATCCACTGCATCTCTCCCGGACCGACCGCCTGCAGCATCTTTGTCTTCAAGCTCCACGGAACAGATAGAAGAAACCCGACGCACTTTGAGGCCTATGCACCCGCTTCCTGTGGGTGAGGTAAAGCTGGTACTCCGGTGCCCATGTGTAGTAATACATCTCTAGTGCCTGTGTTCCAAATCTTAAGTTCCTAGTCAACCCGGAAGATCTCCTTTGCAGTAACTTTGTACTTTTTACGCACCCATTGAAACCTATGGGAGCACGCGTGTGACTATTTGCTCTGCACACGCCACCCGTGGACCTCCTGGTCACTAACTGACGTTAGCTCCTTGTAGGCCCAGCGATTCTAGAGGCCCTAGGCCTTTTCCCTTTTCTGTTCGTGGTACTTATACCACTATTTTAGTATATGGTTTGAGTGGCCACCAGGGCCTATCCATATAACGTGCAACTTCTGTGTATTCTGTGATAATCTTGTTTGACGATTTGTGCTCCTGTGCTCATAAAGAGACTAGGGGTTACTTTGAGAAATAAATACATATATATTTTGAATATATATCTGTGTGGTGTCCTTTCATTGGTATAAAAGGGGGTTGCATTAGGTAAAACAGCTGGCTTAACACGTTTCACGAGTTTAGCCTCAAAGACTGCTTAGCCTACGCTACCACTAGGGCAGCTAGTCCGAAAAGGTTGACTTACAACCACACCATAAGGGTTGCTTGGCATGGTACAAGGTGATCACTTTAACTAGTGAGCATCATATACCAGGCCAACTTCTCACATTGGTGAGCAGCGGTTGGATTTGAGCTTGCTGTGTTTTACCATTGTAATCTCTTGGTTACCAATTGAAAGATCACATAGGTACCTGTAGGTACATATAAAACAAGATTAGATATACATAAGTTCTACTGAACTTAGTTGTTGTAGAGCAAAGGGAGTAGCACACCCTGACTACAACTACTAGATAGGTTTAGTAGGTAAACACAAGTGTAGGTAGATTGCAACACATCCACCCACACTTAAGAGCAATGGCCGGGGCAGAGGGGTCCACTGTACCCATCTCTGTTGAGAGTGACCCCCAGAGGGCACCATCCAGCTTTGCTACCCTTAATCAGAATGAGCTCAGGCATTTGGCAACTCTTAGAGGCCTTAAACAGCCCAAGAACCCTACCTCTGCTGAGCTCAGAGAACTCTTACGGAATGATGAGAATCAGAGAGAACTCAGGAAAGCTTCCCAGTTAGCCCCCTTAGGGTCAGGAACAGGAGGCCCCCCTTCTGAAGATGCTACAGAGGTACCCAGTTCCAATAGCCATCCCTTAGATGAGAATCATACTACAGGGGAGGAAAGTGGTGAGGATACAGAAAGTAGTGATGATGAAGGGAGAACTAGCCCAGTGCCAAGTATTATACTTGGCCCAGCTAAACTAAGGCTATTGGGGACTGACAATGGGTTTACCCCATTGGATCTCCCCAGTGGACTTAACACAGGGCTTGGGAGGCAAAGGAATCGCTCAGGTGACTCCAATGCTTCTCATGGCTCTAGAGGCTCTCAAGGTCACTCCAGGAAAAGGATGACCACCCCTCAGAGGAGGGAACATGAGGCCAGAATGCAGGAAGCCCAGCTGAGGATCAGGAAGCAGGAGCTAGAAGTAGCCCTGATGGAAGAAAAACTGAGGAAGGCTAGGCAACCTAGAGAGAGTGGGTCTATACCCACTGGTGGCAGCATTGTCCCTAAGGACAAAGATAGGGTCTTTGATAATAGGAACCTGTCTAAGGTTGTGCCCCCCTACAAAAGTGGGGATGATATCCACAAATGGATAACTGCTCTTGAGAGAGCCTGCAAAGTACAGCAGGTTCCTGAAGACCAGTGGGCAGCAATCCTCTGGCTCTCCTTTGAAGGAAGAGACAGAGACAGACTCCTCACTGTTAGGGAGGAGGATGTCAGAAACTACAGAGTCCTGAAGAGTGTCCTAGTTGATGGGTTAGGCTTAACCACTGAACAGTACAGGTTAATGTTCAGAGACACCCAGAAGACACAGACTCAGGACTGGTCTGAATATGTTGAATGTGCCACTAAGGCTTTGGAGGGTTGGTTGCTGGGAAGTAAGGTATCTGATTATACAGGATTGTACAATTTGATGATGAGAGAACAGATTTTAAGTAACTGTCAAAACCAGCTCCTCCATCAACACCTGGTAGACTCAGATTTGACCTCTCCCCAAGAATTGGGAAAGAGGGCAGATAAATGGGTCAGGACCAGGATCAGGCCTAAGAATCAGGGTGGTGACCAAAAGAAAGATACCACCAAACCTCAAGAGAAGGGTGGGGATAAAGCAAAAGAGAAATCTTCCTCAGGGCCCCAAAACTCCACACAGGGTGGTGGGTCCCAGGCTCCCTCCTCTACCACAGGTAAAAAGCCTTACTGCCATGAGTGTAAAACTCCTGGGCATTGGAAAACTGACAGCAGTTGCCCAAGGGCTACAAACAAAACTGTTCCTCCAATTACTCCTATCACACCACCTATTACTGTCAGCAGTAATCCCCCAGGTGGTGGGAGTGCCCCCAAAAATTTGGGTGGGTTTACTTGGGGAACACAGGGGGACCCTGGCTTAGCCAATTCCCCTGCAGCAGATACTCTTGTCTGTGATGGTGGCATGGGGTTTGCCAACTTCTCTGCCTGTCCCAACACTTTGGGTAGGTACAGACAGGAGCCCTACATCAATGGTACAAAAGCTGAGGCCTACAGAGACACTGGAGCTAGCATCACTATGGTGGCCCATTGGCTAGTTCCCTCTGAGCAGCTTTTGCCTGGTTTCTCCTACCAGGTGACCAACATTGATGGCAAACAGAACAGTCATCCCATGGCAGAGGTATGTCTCAGCTGGGGAGGTGTCACTGGCCCTAAAAGGGTGGCAGTGTCCCCAACCTTGCCTGTAGACTGCTTACTGGGGAATGACTTAGAACTCTCAGCTTGGGCTGGAGTTGAACAAGACACCCATTCTAAAATGGTAGGCCTTTCACAAAAGGGTAGTGGGGTTGTGCCATTCACAACCCCTGTCCAAATAGATTTCCTCCCTGGAAAGGTTGAAAGGGCAGTGGTAGCCACAGCCCAGGCACAGACAGACTTCCCTGTAGAGACTGGCAGAGCTGTGACAGTCACAGCTCAAACACAAACTGAGTGCCCCCCTGAAAAGGTTGGCAAGGCTGTAATGGTCTCAGCCTATACTCAGACTGACATAGGTGTAGTGAAGCCTGAAACTATGGATCACTCCACACAAACAGAGAGTAGTGGGGAGGAAGAAAAGTCTCCCTCTCCCCAGACATTAGGAAAAAGTCAGCCTCCTCAGGGAGCTGACCTCACCCCTTGTGAAGGAACTGCCCCAGAGGTAGCCAGGCCTGGCCTGGCAGAGCCTCTGATGTCAGTGGCCCCTTCCAAGGTGGGACCCAGTCTGGTGCAGGTAGCCTGCCTCTCTCTACCCTGCCTCAGTCAGCCCAGGGCTGCAGAGGTCAGGGAGGCCAGTGGACCCCAAGAGGGCCCCTGTCCACAAGAACCCCCCCATCAAAAGAATGAGGATTGCCGGGCTAGTAGCCCTAGTCAGGTGATGGGTAAACACATTCCTGAGGGATCTCCTTTACAGGTAGTTAGGGACCTCCCCCAGAGGGATTCTGTTGGGTACAGGCAAACATGGGACCTTAGGGCCCCAGACCTGACCTGTCCCTCCAGTAAGCCCACAAAAGGGACCCAGCCTCCAGCTTTAGGTAGCCAGAGGCTGACCCTGAGAGCACAGCGCAACTCAGTTAAGGAAAGAAAGGCATCCATGGTGGAGGGGGATTGGAGGAAGCTGAGGCCTCACTTTGAGGACACTCACTTCAGTACTCCATCTCAACACCAGCCTTTTACTTTGCCAAGACACACCAAAGGTAGAGATTCCCTATGGTGGAGACCTTCTGATACCCTTAGGGTGAGGGATTGCTTAGTGGACCATGAGACAGGGGGTAACCATGCCAGTGCTGGTTCCTCCTTATATGGCCACTTGGGCAATATAGGCTTACCTGGTCAAGGTCAGCCTTATCTCCCTTCGTTTGGGGGGGGGTTGTGTAGGAAGGTGGATATCTGACTATGGTTACCCCCACATTTTTGCCTAGTGTCTAGCTGGTTTTTCGACTTAGTTGGCCTGAGACCCTGCTATTCAGGATCTCAGCCTGGCTGTTCTCTCTTTAAAATGGACTCCATGTACCCTAGGTACATACCCAATTGGTTGGATCACCCTGTCAGCCCCTGTACCAGTGTACACTAGGTACCCAGGGCATTGGTGTACCCAAGGCGTGCCAAGGGCTGCAGCATGTATTATGCCACCCCAGGCTTGGCCTAACAATTTGACACAACTGGCTGATCACTCAGCTGGGGTAAGTTGGTGTAATCACCTCTTACTTAGGTGTAGTATACCTATACCTAACCTTAAATGGGACACCTGGTAACCTATAAGTCACTCCTATGGCAGGCCTTAACAATCCTGAAGGCAGAGTGCTTGGTTCCATGTGAGATGGTGCTCTGGCATGAGCTGAGCCTGTCTGCAGTGGTCGGAACAACTTCCTTCTACTGTTTCCAGATATCGTCATACCATATACTCTTAAGTGCATTATGAACCTCGCGGTTAAATGCTATCTTTGGTTTGGCTTTATCAAAACATGTCGAGTAAGGTGTCATACGAATTGGAATACTAACCCCTCGCCAATTCTGGCGACGGGGTTAGCATTCCACCCTTCTAGAGGGACACGACATGTACAGTACCTGAAACCCGGGTAAAATCAGACATAGCCTCAGCTCCACAAAATGGATGCTGCCACCACAGACACAAGTCTGCCCTCCTGCTGCTGGGAGTCCTTCCAGCTTGGGAGGTGTGGACAAAGGGTTTCCTGCCAGGGGAGGTGCGTGCACCACCCCAGACAGGATTTTGTGTATTGGTCAGGTAGGGCTTGAAAGAAACCAGACATGCCTGTGGCTCACAAGGAGCCTCGGTGCATATGCCAGTTCAAACCGGTCCTGGGGCACACCAGTCCCGGGCCTGGGGCGAGCTGGACAAAGGATTGGGGGTGTAACCACCCCCCTTCCTGGTCCCACCCATAGGGAGGGACCTAGCAGGTAGTCCGGCCCCTAGAATCCGCTTAAAGGTAGGAGCTGTGTCCTAAGACTTCAGACATCCTGGAATCAACTTGAAAATAAGAAGAAGACGGGAACTTCGACATTCTGCTGCACAGAAGACTGAAGAAAATCTCCCCTGTGGTCAGGGAGTGACCACCTTGCTAACGCAAGCACCATCCAGCGCATCAACGTCTGCTTTGCCGCCGCCTCCCGCCGGAGCCCGAGCCCAGAGACTGACAAGACCTGGACCTCCAGACCTCTCACCGCCCGATCCACAGTCCCTGAAAAGAGGAGACCCGTGGAGGCACCGAGACACGTGGAGCCAGCCATCTTGGAACGACTACGACAAGCTGACAAGTGCAACAACCGAGGCTCCCTCCAAGTTGTGCTTTGGGTCCTGAGAAGCCCAACCCTCGAGCAGCATCTGCACCAAAGGTGAGCCCTCCAGCATCTCCACGATCTGCGTGGGGCCCTTCTGCATTTTGCCACTCGACGCGCCTAACCGGTTGCTGGCCCGCTGGCTAGTGGCCATCTTGGCGACGAAATCTACGACAAACACCGCTGGTCTGGTTGCTCCAGACTGGCCCTTGCTCCCCTCCAAAGGAGCAATCCCTCTGACCTTGCTGGTCAGAACCAACAGCTGATTTCCGAATCCTCCTGCGATTGCTTTTGCCAAGGCTTGTTTGCTTCGATCAAGTCGCCGACACCGCCGACAGCGAGAGCCTGCGTGGGACAGCTCGTGAGCCGACTCCTGGACGTCGTCGACCTTCAGGGACCACGTGGCTGCGGAGACAAGCTACCCCTCATCACCTGTTTGCACCCGACATCGCCTGGTACCCCCCTGGTGCCACGCTGGTCACTGGCTAGTGACTGTGAACACTGTCCCCTCTGCTTACAGGTCTTCAATATCTCCGATCCACTCTTGGATCCACTGCATCTCTCCCGGACCGACCGCCTGCAGCATCTTTGTCTTCAAGCTCCACGGAACAGATAGAAGAAACCCGACGCACTTTGAGGCCTATGCACCCGCTTCCTGTGGGTGAGGTAAAGCTGGTACTCCGGTGCCCATGTGTAGTAATACATCTCTAGTGCCTGTGTTCCAAATCTTAAGTTCCTAGTCAACCCGGAAGATCTCCTTTGCAGTAACTTTGTACTTTTTACGCACCCATTGAAACCTATGGGAGCACGCGTGTGACTATTTGCTCTGCACACGCCACCCGTGGACCTCCTGGTCACTAACTGACGTTAGCTCCTTGTAGGCCCAGCGATTCTAGAGGCCCTAGGCCTTTTCCCTTTTCTGTTCGTGGTACTTATACCACTATTTTAGTATATGGTTTGAGTGGCCACCAGGGCCTATCCATATAACGTGCAACTTCTGTGTATTCTGTGATAATCTTGTTTGACGATTTGTGCTCCTGTGCTCATAAAGAGACTAGGGGTTACTTTGAGAAATAAATACATATATATTTTGAATATATATCTGTGTGGTGTCCTTTCATTGGTATAAAAGGGGGTTGCATTAGGTAAAACAGCTGGCTTAACACGTTTCATGAGTTTAGCCTCAAAGACTGCTTAGCCTACGCTACCACTAGGGCAGCTAGTCCGAAAAGGTTGACTTACAACCACACCATAAGGGTTGCTTGGCATGGTACAAGGTGATCACTTTAACTAGTGAGCATCATATACCAGGCCAACTTCTCACAGTGAACCTCTCCCTGACCTCCTCTCCTACAGCCCAAAGGATGGGTCAGTAGATGGTGTGATCTTCTCAGACACCCTCTCTGCCCAACAGCAGACTGACTGCAAGCAAGTCTTGCAGCAGTATGCTAGCCTCTTCTCCCTGACCCCTGGTCTGACAAACTGGCGTACCCATGATGTGGACACTGGTGACAATGCACCTGTCAAAAACAAAATCTATCGACAGTCAGACCAAGTCAAGGAGAGCATCAAAGCTGAGGTCAGCAAGATGCTGGAGTTAGGGGTCATTGAACCCTCTGAGAGCCCCTGGGCCAGCCCAGTGGTTCTAGTCCCCAAACCTCATCAACAGGGTGAAAAGAGAGAGATGAGGTTCTGTGTGGACTATAGAGGGCTCAACTCTGTCACTAAGACAGATGCTCACCCTATCCCCAGAGCAGATGAACTGATAGATAAATTAGGGGCTGCCCAATTCCTCAGTACCTTTGACTTAACTGCAGGGTACTGGCAGATTGGCATGGCCCCAGGAGCAAAAGAAAAGACAGCATTCTCCACCCCTGATGGACATTATCAGTTTACTGTGATGCCCTTTGGGTTAAAGAATGCCCCTGCCACTTTCCAGAGGCTGGTGAACCATGTCCTGGCTGGGCTGGAGTCCTTTAGTGCAGCTTATCTTGATGATATTGCTGACTTTAGCTCCACCTGGCAGGATCACCTGATCCACCTTGGAAAAGTTTTAGAGGCTCTGCACAATGCAGGCCTCACTATCAAGGCATCCAAATGCCAGATAGGGCAGGGCACTGTGGTGTACTTTGGCCACCTTGTAGGTGGAGGCCAGGTACAGCCCTTATAACCTAAGATCCAGGCCATCATGGACTGGATAGCTCCAACGACCCAGACCCAAGTCAGGGCATTCCTTGGCTTGACTGGATACTACAGGAGGTTTGTGAAGGGGTATGGGTCCATTGTGACCCCCCTCACAGAACTCACCTCCAAGAAAATGCCCAAGAAAGTGAACTGGACAGTTAGTTGCCAAAAGGCTTTTGACACCCTGAAAGAAGCAATGTGCTCAGCACCAATTCTAAAAGCTCCAGATTATGCCAAGCAGTTCATAGTGCAGACTGATGCCTCTGAGCTAGGGATAGGAGCGGTCCTATCCCAGACCAATGATGAAGGCCAAGACCAACCTGTTGCTTTTATAAGCAGGAGGCCACTCCCCAGAGAGCAGTGTTGGAGTGCCATTGAGAGGGAGGCCTTTGCTGTGGTTTGGTCCCTGAAGAAGTTGAGGCCATACCTGTTTGGTACTCACTTCCTGGTTCAAACTGACCACAGACCTCTCAGATGGCTAATGCAGATGAAAGGGGAAAATCCAAAGCTATTAAGGTGGTCCATCTCCCTACAGGGAAGGGACTTTGAAGTGGAACATTGACCAGGGACTGCCCATGCCAATGCAGATGGACTTTCCAGGTTCTTCCACTTAGACAATGAAGACTCCATAGGACAAGGTTAGTCTCATCACCTTTCGTTTGGGGGGGGGGGGGGTTGTGTGAGAAAGTGCCATCTTTCTTGCATGGTATGCCCCCACTTTTTGCTAAATTGCTGAATGTACTTTGACTGAGTGTACCCTGGACTCCTGCCAATCAGGTGCCCAGGGCCTATGTTCCTTCCTTAAAACACACAAACTCCAAATTGGCAAACCTTGGCCACATGTCAGCCCCTGGTAAATGGTACCCTAGGTACCCAGGGCCTTGTGACCAGGGAAGGCCCCCTAAGGGCTGCAGCACTCATTGTGCCACCCTTAGAGGCCCTGTACCCTTACACACACACACTGCCTTTGCAGGCCGAGTGTCTGGGTGCAGGAAAAAATGAAGAGTCGACATGGCACACATCTCTGTGTGCCATGCCCATCACCTACACTGCCAAGGCATATGTCAGTCACCCCTCTGGCTGGGTGCCTTATGCCCATGGTGTGGGCACAGGAGCAGGAGCCCTGTGCCCCTACAGTACCCAGGTCCATTCCCGGGCACTGTAAGTGCAGTGCTGCCATTTAAGAGTACATGGTGCTGAGAGCCCGTCAAACACGAGCCCCACAGCACCATAATGGCAACACTGAAGACTGCTGCCAGTGTGGGATTTAATGTACCAAGCACCCCAGAGGGCATCTTAGAGATGCCCCCTTACAACTAACCTACAATCCACGTCTGCTCTGAGGCTGCCCAGGCTGCCATACAGCAGACACGTTGCTGGACCCCTGGGTGGGAGAGCCCCTGCTCTCCCGGGCCTGCAACAATGCACATCCTGGGTGAGGTGATAAATCTCCTCCCCCAGGATGAGCAAAGGGAAGCTTCAAAGGCCTGCCGCCTCTAGGAGTTTCCCCAGGCCACTGCAACCCCCCACTCTGGCGGGAAGCTTGGCCGGAAACCCCATACAAGGACAGGGGATGTGCCAGCCTGCCCACCCCACCCCTCAGGTGGGGGAGGCGAGGTGAAGCACATCTCCGGGCTCTCGCCATCTTGAAGATGGGAGGCCCTACCCTTTCAGGATTAGGCTGCTGCCCCCCTCCCACAGGAGAGAGGCAGGATAGCGGGTGTACCCACCCCAGGACAAGGACCCATTGGTCCCTGGCCTTCACCTACCTGTAACGCCACTAAATCTAGTATTTAGGGGCACCCTGAACCTTCCTTCCCCAGATTCCAGATTCCGAAACTACAAGAAGAGCGAGAAGAAAAGAAGACCTGCCCTGCAGCTGCGAAGGAGAGGGAGACACCAACTGCTTTGGCCCCAGCCCTACCGGCCTGTCGACCTCGGACTTGCTCCTGCTCCAAACCCGGCATCTCTTGTGGCCAGCAACCTCAGAAACCCCGGAGGACTGGCTACCTTTGAACTCTGATCCCCTGGGACTCCCATGAGTAGAGGCTCTACTCAGAACCTACCTTTCCCCCCTGGCAGCAGCCTGATCCCAGCCCACTCTGCACTCGCGAAGCCTGGCCGGTGCCGGAGTGAACTAAACCCACGAGGACGACCCCATGGCGACTGTGACCCCGAGTCCGGCACCCAAGGACCCCCCTCGACAATCCTGAAGAAGCCTGCAGCCTCAGAACAGAGTGCCACCCCAACCGCGATCATCAGAGAGTAAGATTTTCCGACACCAAAAGGCACCCCTGCACCCGGCGCCCCACGGCCCTCTGTGTCCAATCCCGGGGTACCTACCTATCCTCCAACTACCCAACTTACCTCTCGAAGTGGTGGTGGCACCTGAAGAGTCCTCGTCCCCGAGCGTGCAGTCTTTTTCCAAACCGGAGATTTCCCATAGAAATCAATTGAGCGCCCGACGGCTCAAAAGCAGCCTGCACCCAGCCGCCCGAGTGGCCCTGGCCGTGAAAACTCTACTCTAACCTACTTCCCCACTTGCCCTGAGTAAGTGACCAGGAGCCCAGCTCCCACAGCCGCGTGGCTTGCCAGACAGCAGCCACCAACCCAGGCCCCCCTATCCCTCATAGTATAACATTGGACCTAACTCTCTCTGCACCCGGCCGCCCTAGAGTCGCTGAGGGTGAAACAACTATACCTACCTGACCCTGGGAGACCCCTGAGTCTGTGCCCAGAACCTCAACACCGCCAGTCGAGTACTTACCCTTAAACCGCAAACTCTATTTTCCTCATAGGGTAACATTGACTGGCTTTTTCCTGAAATTTCTTCTAAGTGTGGACTTTTCAAATCTTCAAATAATCACCAAAAATCAGCCGAGTGACAAAAACAAATTTACTCACCTGCTCTTAGGTGAGCTCCCAGTGCTGGATCTTGGTGCCCAGCACTGACTCTGAAAAGTACCCACAACTATACTTACCTTTAACTCATTTTTCTTCCATAGGAAACCATTGACTGTTTTTCTATGAAATTTCTTCTAAGTGTTGATTTCTGCAATTTCTAAATATTCTTCAAAAATCGTATAACATCTGAAAACGTAATTACTTACCTGTTTTGGATAAAGGTCCCAGTACTGAGTCTAGGCACCCAGTACTGGATTACAAAAGTAACGATAACCTACTGTACCTGTAACCTACATTTTCTTCCATAGGGAATCATTGATTGTTTGCTCTGAAATATGTTCTAAGTGCTAACTTTTAAAATAGCTAAATATTAGTTAAAAATCATTACAGTACCGAAGTCGACTTTCAACAGCTGATTCTGAGAACTGATCCAGGACTGGATCTAGGATCCAGGCCTGGAATTACAAAAGTAATCTAAAAAGTAATCTGTTGCATACAATTTGAATTTATCATTGAGCTCAATGTATTGTGTTTAGAAATAGAGTTGCTTACTGCAACTACTTGTAACTGTTTACTAAAAAGTCTATTGCATATACAAAAGTATTTTTATGAAACATCTCCTGTCGAGAAAGTATATTTTAATTCCAAGTGTTGGTTCTAAAATAAAACAAGCATATATTTTTTATATACAAACCATTGGCCTAGAGTTCAGTTATTGAGTGTGTGGAACTATTTGCTGACTGAGTGTGTACAACAAATGCTTTACACTGTCCTCTGATACTGCCTTACTGCTCGACCAGGCTACCACTTTGGGGAGTAAGGTTATATCTAACTTTAACCTCTGTTAAACCCTTGGGGTCTGTGGACTCTGTACACCCTGTACCTATTAAGGTACAGTATATACAGAGCCACTTTCTCACATACCCCCCCTGCCTTTCAAAGCAAAACGTGACAGGCTCCGCCCGGGGCCTGTCATGTTGTGCTTGGAAAAGCAGCACAACATGTATTTTTTAGCATTGCTTTCGGCACCGCCAACCAGAATGTAAAAAAACAGGATGCGCCCGCCACTGTGCCGGGCGCATCCTCCTAATTATCCCCACGGGACCCCCACCCTTTTTAGCGTGAGGATGGCGGGTAGACAAAGTCTGCCCGCCATCCGATGTCCTAAGTAAGTATGAGTTGTTGTGAACGTTTAAAGAGTGAACTAGAAGACTAGAATCCCTTTAATTGGCATAGGGGCGGGAGTATTGAATAACCAATGGCCTCATCTATCTGATTTCAACTCTGCTTTGAAAGTTTTATGGAGAAGAGCACCTGGTGCACTGTTCAACTAAAAAGGGAAAGACGGGTGGAAGGAAGAAGGACGGGCGAGATTTAAAATGTTATGTACTACTGTGCTTTATAGTGCTACTCTACCATGCCACTATGTGTATAAATAATTAACTTGTCTTATTGTTTTTCTAAGAGTATATTTTACAATTGTCTTGTTTTTTTCTTTTTGATACACAGCTACTCCTAAAGTCAATCGTAAGGAGTTGGCCGCCAAGGCACAGCGCCGGAAGCTGGAGGCAATCCAGCATGAATACCGGCAGCTGGTGGTCTTGGCAGAGGAGGAGGAGGAGACTGCAGCAGCACTTGAAGCCTCCTCCAGTGCCCCGGGCCCCAGCCACCGCCCTCCAGCAGTACGGCGCCACCATCTGGCGGCTGCCCACCGCCACCGCAATTCCATCTCTGGTGCCCCCCCCACTGTGGCTGCAACTGCCGCGCCCTCAGACGCCGCGTTGCCCGTTTAGAGGAGCAGATGCGTGTCCTCCTTCAATCCCGCCCCACACCTTAGTCCCTGTCTTCTGCCCCTTTTTAAATTCTTGTTTGGGTGGGTGGGAACTGGTTTGGGCGTTGGGTTTTTGCTTTTCGGACTACTATTTTCTCCTGGACTTTCCTACGGACATTGGTTGGGGTTAGGGAGGGGGGTGGGTCAGCTTTTGTGGGTGTTTAGTTTATTTTTGTTAGGGTAAATTAAATATATTTTTCTACGTTACATGCAATGTTGTTAATGTTTTGTAGGTGGGGTTACTGTTTTACATCACACTGTTTCCTTGCTGGTGCAGGGCCGCCCATAGCCAGTGTTTGATTTAAATAATTGGCTGACTGTGTAAGACACAAACAGATAGATGCGACACCCCTCACTGATTGACTTGTCCTACTAGTACTTTCAGTCTCTCCTCTAGTCTATGCATTCTTTATCTGGACTCAAAGGGGTGTGTGAAATTGAATTCATTGAAAAAATGTCCATTATTAATTCTGCCTCCCCCAAACTTCTCTCTTACCTGTGCTTGATGTTTAACTTAGGCACAGCAATGGCTGCATGGTGAAGATGGTTTCCTTTTTCTAACATGCCATGATTGGGGTGATGGTGGTAGTATAGTAGTAGTAGTAGACACTGGCAGGGCAGCAGCATTTGCAAAAAAAGTAAAGGAGACAGTCAGTTGCCTTTGAGAGACTGTTAGAGGAGTAGTAGAATGAAGTACAATACAGAATTTACCGAGCAACAATAATATGCTAAAATATTTTACAACAAAACATAATGGTGGTTGGGATAGCCTACTAGACAGAGTTACAAACTATAGTTGTGTCGAGTCACTTGACTAGGCCTACAGCCTAACAGTTAGTGCTGTGTATGAGGAATGACAACAAACAAATCCAATCAATGCCGGCAATTAATGCTGAGGTATATGTTCCTTTGTTAAATAAAATAACCTCTAAAATATCCTACTCGTGGGTGGGCAAGCAGAAGAAGATCATCACTCTGCCTTGAAATTGAAGTACTGTTGCTTTCGCCACATCCGCCCCAGCAAGCGTGTGATTAAGTATTGGTGTACATTTAATTTAGTCACACCTCGACAATAAGTCACACAGCCCGGGGAAAGGGGGTTAGGGTTTGTTGAATGGATGGGAAGGGGTTTTTGGGAAAGGTTTGGCATTGAAAAACAATATGCATGGTCAAACAAACGACAATCTTTGAAGACTACCATATCCATATGTTAAGGGAGAAAAAGGAAATGCATGCATGATGATGAGAGACCCGGATTACATACACTTCTTGTTCTGTTGCTCCGGCCGTAATACTTTTACAGATAGCAAATAGAAATTTTAAATATTGGTAGGGAAGAATCGTAAACAGAGAGCAAACCTAATGATGATAATAACAACAACAAGAACACACTGTTGTAAAGATTGTAGACAAGTAAATGATTCAAATTATTTAAAAGAAGATAAAAGTTGATACTGTTACTGTGTTATCCTGGTAAAAAATGTGGACTGGATTTGCATCTCGGCATTCCTCTTGGTCTTCTCGTCCATCAATCTTGGGTGTCGCCACTCGCCACTGCCCGGCTGGAATTTTTTTTCTCGATTTATTGGTATGGTAAGTGTGCATTGTAATGTTTTCCCAAGTATAGGGGAAGGCCCAGCCTGTAATTGTAGATGGAAAACCAAAGGGGATATTGAGAAACAAAGTTGAAACAAATGCACAAGTTATGGTGTAGTGCAACAAGAACACTTTCCGAGGTGGCATGTATGCATCATCTCTACTCTAGTCTGTTTCCAGCATTGACCTTCAACAATAACAGGAGAGAGCAGGCCCACAGTGACAGGCCTGACGGCACGTTGCTTAGCAGTAGCACATCCTACGTTTAGACTTTAGAGTACTTTTTCTTTTTTTTAAAGAGTTGGACAAAGGCAAAGCACATTATCTATTCCAAACATAGCATTTTACAGTTTAAGTTAGTAAATCAATGCACCGCAGTCATCCCACCGCTACACTCGACTCCACTTCTACACAGACATTTGGGTCTGCTGTGGTTGTTGTTGACGTGTTTACCTTTAGGCTTTTAAGTTTTATGCCACTCATGAAACGTCCTCCTGACTTGTTATTATTCAATCAATCATCATCTCCGATACTTGTACTGACTGACTGTGAAGATCGGCCTGCAGTATAAGTAAAATTGTTATTACACAACAAGAGTAGACATATTATTGACTTGAGTCAGTCTTTAGTGTGTACAGAAAGATAGATTACTAGTACACTTTGACTTCACTTTGTGCACAACAAACAAACAACGAAAACACAAACACCAATCGCTCAAAGTCAGGTGTCCAATGCATGCCATTAGTTGTCATTACCTGTTCCTTCTCATCTTAAGTTAACGGGCCGTCTATTTTGCCATCATCATCATGGACGGTGCTGTTGTGTCAATCATACTCATTGCGCAGATTGAGTGAGTCCCCTTCCTGTATTGAATTAAAAGCAATGTATCACCAAGCCGCAGAAGAAGTACAAATTTCTTATTTGCAAGAAGGGGAAAATTCACCTTGAGTTAAGTTTAGTGTGTACTGTAGAAAGATGATTAGTGCACAATTACATAACTTCATGCACAACAAACACAACAAAATCACTCAGTCTGCGACTCTGCGTCCAATGCATGGCATCAATCATTACCTGTGCCATCTTATTTTCAGTTAATGGGCAGTCTCTCTCGGCTTTGAAAGGAGGATAGCAATAGTAGTCATCTGATTCATGCTCCACTTCTTTTGGCGGGACTAGGAAAGTTTTAATTTTTTCTTCTATTTACCATTATCCAATCATCATTTATGAGGGCAATGGATTTGGGCGGGAGATTCAGTATGATGGAGCGGAGGAGCTGGATTCGGAGGACTGTACTGTCAAATTGCAGGCACCTGAAACTTGTATATTAAATAAGAAGAGTAGAAGACGGTGGTAATGGATTTGTTGTGATTCACAAGTTTGTAACCGGAACGACAAACACACAAATAAAGGGGGAAAAAAGGGAGGAAGACAGTAAGTGCAAGCCTAATTGTCAGGGAAGTATAGCTCGTCCTCAAACTCTAGGGGGTCAACCAGTAGTAGGTAATCATGATGTGACACACTACTTCCGTCACCTGAGCCGCTGTCCTCATCTTCCTCCATTGATTCATGTATTGTGTAATTCGGTGGTATGAAGTGCTGATTCATTTTGATCATTGTTAACCTCTCCACATTTTTGGGCGAGAGACTGGTCCTTCTCAATGTTACAATGGAACCAGCAGCACTGAAAACACGTTCGGAAGAGACACTTGCGACAGGGCAAGCCAGATAGCTTATCGCCAGCCTGCTGAGCAGTGGCCATTCAGACCTTTTCCTATACCAATACTGCAATGGGTTTTGATCAATGTACACCTCTGTTGGGTCGTCCAGATAGGCCTGGACCATCCGCTTTTCTCTGTGCATCAGCACTGTGCTTATTAATGCCTAACTGTACATACCAATCGTCTAACGATTCTACTGGGCCTAATGATCCAGTTATTGTTGCTGTTGTCGATAGTGATGGTGAGTGTTGTGATCCAAACGCACTGCCCTCAGCCGACGAAGTTGCACTTGATCCTGCATGCCCTGCTGCAGTACTTCTTGTGGGTTGATCTTGCGGGCTTTTAATTAGCAGCCGTTCTTTTTCCAACTTACTGGCTGCCCCAGCTATACAAGTTTTGTAGCGGGCAACATCAATCTCTGAAAAATCAAAGAATGTCTTCAGTCCAAATTTTGCACGTGGATCCAGAATTGTGGCACAAATGTAATGTTCTTGTGACAAAATTTTATTTTCTATCCTTGTATTTTCAGCTAAGCGACGGGCTAAGCTCTCCACCAAGTCATAGGCTTCCCTTTTGTCCTCTACACCTTGTATGACTCAGAAACCTTCTTCAGCTGATGCTCTAGCATTTGCAATAATGGGATAGCTTGGCCCATTGTACAGTCCTCCTTGCTGACTTCACGTGTGAAGACCTCAAAAGGACAAAGCATCTCAGTCAGGCATTTAATTAGGCTCCATTGCTCCATCTCAAGGTTCATGCCTTTAACAGTAGCATCCCCTCTTTTCCAGACATATTCATGGAGTGACCTGTACTGCTCATACAGACGATCAAGCATGTAATACGTTGAGTTCCGACGTGTTGCCACCTCCTGGATGAGTGCCTTGACTGGCATCCTATTTTCACGTTGGATGATCCTCAGCTGCTTCCGAGCTTTAAAAGAATGGCTGAAATGAGTGCATATTCTTCGGCAGATGGCCAGTAAGTTGCTGACTATGGGTTCTTTTTTCAGAAAGTCTTGAACTATAATGTTTATGTAGTGCGCCAAACACGGAACCCTGAAATAGGAACCAAGATCCATGGCCTTAAGTACATTACTGCCATTGTCTGTGGCAACAAAACCAATACTAAGCCCTCTTGGGCGCAGCCATTCAAAAACCTTGCTGCGAAACTCTTGCAAAATGTTTACAGCCGTATGAGATTTCTCCATGGCGAACATGGCTACAGTTGCATGTTTCCGAGTACCTTTAAAAATCGCAGCTGTGTCAACAGCACCTTTTGCAGATAGCTTATCTCTAACCCCCACAAAAGAGACCCAGTGTGCAGTGATGCACATGTAATCTGTGGCTTGGCAACTGGTCCACATGTCTGTTGTCAGGTGGATATTGTGAACAGCACTCTGCTGCAAAGCTTGTCCAACCAATTATAGCACATCATGATGTAGTGCCGGAACAGCAATTCTTGCGAAATAGGACCGGCTGGGAACCTTCCATTTAGGGCAGATGGCTGACACAAATTCAAGGAAACCCACCCCTTCCACAAATGAAAAAGGAAGAAGGTCCAGCGCTAACATTGTAGCCAGCTTCGCATTGTACAACTGTGCCGTTGGGTGGTTGCGTTGGAACTGCCCCTCCAACCTAAGCATGCTCTCAATGGTAGGCTGGATTACTTTCCTTTGTGGTGCTGTTTTCATTAACCCACTTATTCTCAACGACAAAGTTTGTCTCATTGCAGTACTCGGTCGCCTTGGTGTCTCAGCCTGACTCTGAGTATGGCTCTTACTGCGGTGCCACTCAGATGTTACTGAGGAGGATGTGGGCGGTACCAATGCACTACTGGGGACAGGGCTAGAAATGCCTCCCTCTTCTTTACCTTCCACCGCAATAATATCGCTCCCTGATTCTTCCTGACCAACTTCAATGGGTTGAGTTTTTCTACTTTCTTTTAACTGAAGTAGGTGATTCTCCCACACGATAGTGTGGTGTATTCTGAGATGACTTGCTTGGCCTCCGGTACCATAGTTTGTACCAAGCTTACCCCGCCGAACACCTTGTCGACAAATTGAGCATATCGCAACGTTCTCCTCCTTGGTGCTAACAGAAAAGAAGTCCCAAACTGTGGAGGAGAACTTTCTGGCACTGCTGGATGTGCCACTTTCAATACCAGATGAACTGGAGGGTGTGCTTGGAATGTGACCCTGTGCACCTAGACTGTGACTTTTACTACCACTACCTACTGAGATGGTTGAGCTGGATGTAGGTCCCTGCCGGGCCTTGGAAAATATGGCAGCTGGAGGTAATGGTGGTGTAACCTGTGTTGGTGATATCCGTGCTACATCCCGCTCAGTAGCAGCCTTTCTAGATAGAGTGAGAATGTTGGTCTCCAATCCCTTTGGGGCGGGAGTAATGTGCGTGATGACTCGCTCGTCTTCATCAACATCACCCCCCTCTTCTACATCTACCTCCATAACTCTAAGTTTTTCTCGGACCTTCCTTTTCAGAAGCATTTTCTTGTGGCGTATATCACTCTCAGACTGAGCTGGTAGGTGCCAAGTGGCATCACGATCATCAGAAGCGGGGCTTGAAGAAGAAGATGATGGACTAAGCCTCCTTCTCCTTGCTGGTGGTCTGGAAGACAATAGATCTTCTGAAACAGTGGTTTGACTTTGCTCCACTTTGTCTGCAGGAAGCTCGATTTCCTGAAATTCCCCTACGTCAGGAGCAACAACTACTATGGTGGGCTGTTGCGGCCGCTGCTGTTCTTGTTGCGGCCGCTGCTGTTCTTGTTGCGGCCGCTGCTGTTCTTGTTGCGGCTGCTGCTGTTCTTGTTGCGGCCGCTGCTGTTCTTGTTGCGGCCGCTGCTGTTCTTGTTGCGGCTGCTGCTGTTCTTGTTGCGGCCGCTGCTGTTCTTGTTGCAGCCGCTGCTGTTCTTGTTGCGGCTGCTGCTGTTCTTGTTGCGGCTGCTGCTGCTCTTGTTGTGGCTGCTGCTGTTCTTGTTGCGGCTGCACACTTATCTGCTGAGTTTGCACCTGCGTTGATTGTGTACTACTTTGCGATAATGACATTTCAACATCGCTGCTCGTTAGTAGACAGGGTACCTCTGCAACACTAAAGCCCTTGGGCCTAGGTTGGCGGGGTTGGACCGCTGGTGCTGAGGTGCTGCTCCCAGCTTGGTTCCCGGACAACGCTGCTGCAGGCATAACTTTTTTGGTGCCAAAAAAAACATTGGCCGGCACACCACCAGTCGTGGTTAATGGCACTTCCTTTTTCTGTTCCTTCTTCTCACTGGCAACTTTCTTGGTACTGGACCTGGTACCTTTCTTTGGGGCCATCTTCTTCAGATGTCAGGCAGGATGCAGATGCACAACAAGTTCTGGTCACACGTGGACCTGATGCGCAGCAGGACTTCTGTCTGGCTGGCAGTACAACGGGTAGCCGGATGATGCTGATGACACCTCTGGCTTTTTGTGCACCTAAAAGCAAATAAGGCAGGAGAAGAACATCAGTGAAATGTTGCATTTGTTGTTGGGGTTCAGTTACTTAGTACTGTACTAGTGCAAACAAAAGATAGTCTAGCCATTTAGGACTTTTTTTCAACAAGGGCTATGTTATACTACTGTGTACAGTCACACACTACACTCTCAGGAAGGATAGGAAAGGTAATAAGAACCACCAAAATAAAAATGTAATGGAAGTGGGGTGGACCCTATTTGCCATTAAATTATTTGAGCATCTCAGCATCCATGGAGCTGCTGCTGGCAAATGGGGTGGATGGATGCAGTAAGCCAATAGGAAAACCATGCAGGCCTATATGGCAAAAGCAGGACAGTAATAACTCTCAACACAAAAAAGGCCACCAGCCACATGGACACTCACAAATCACAAACAAGCAGCTGGCCTGGGAAACACCAGAAGCTGACAAAAGGCCTATAAAAGCCAGGTAAAGGATGCATGCTAAAGCACACTGCTCTGCCTTTTTAATGCAACAAAATGCAAATACGAACATTCACAGGCCCCAAAAAGGTCTGCTGCAGGGTGCATGCATTGCACCACAAACACACACCAGACACACACAACAAAAGCATGTCTTTAAGACAACCAACATCAGAAAGCCCACCCCAAAAAAACACACTTCCCCAATTCAATCCAATGCCATCCATGCCCTAAATGATGCCTAAATTCAACGGACCACACATAAAACACTTGATTAATAAAGCTGTGGCTACCTGCTCTGATCCTACTGGATGAAAGCAGGCCTGTTGGCAGACAAGGCCAGGCAAGCTTGAAGGCCTAGGCTTCAAAATGGCCACCAGCCACATGGCCAGGCCCAACAACATCAGAAAGCCCACCCCAAAAAAACACACTTCCCCAACTCAATCCAATGCCATCCATGCCCTAAATGATGTCTAAATTCAACAGACCACACAGAAAACACTTGATTAATAAAGCTGTGGCTACCTGCTATGATCATACTGGATGAAAGCAGGCCTGTTGGCAGAAAAGGCCAGGTAAGCTTGCAGGCCTAGGATTCAAATGGCCACCAGCCACATGGCCAGGCCCAACAACATCAGAAAGCCTACCCCAAAAAAACACATTTCCCAACTAATTCCAATGCCATCCAGGCCCTATATGATGCTTGAAAATGAAATACATAAAAAACCACCAAAGGAACAGTTGCTTCATCATGCACACACCCATGAGGCCATGACTAGCTCGGGCCTACTACTGACTACTACTACCCACAATATTTTTAAAAAAAGGAATGATGATAGTTACCAAAAATAAATTGTAGTTACAACAACTGCAATGCCCCCAATCAAACAGACACAACAACCACTTACTTGTAAAATATCCAATTAATAAAATCCTCAAATCCAATTGCAATGATGTAGCAGACAAAAAGAGTGATCTTTCCAGCTCAAAATCCAAAGGCAGAATGAGCAGGAGATTGACAAAGCACTGGGAGGAGCCTGCTGGACAGGAACAGGAAGTTGGAGATTCTGTGGCACTTCCTCCCTCTCCCCACCTTTTCAAAAAAGGACTCCTTGCACAAAAAAGGAGAGCCAAATGTCAATCTGAGGAGTTTTCATCCAAAATCATCATTTGCAGAAGGTTTCATGCTGCTAGAGCTGATATTCTTCTCCAAATTGAAAATTTTACATGTTTAAGTTCTCGAGCTTCACATTACTTCTGCCGGATGTCGATGGCGTGTCCAAAATGACTTGATCGCGTTCTCTCGCTCCCTGTCGCGTTGGATATGACGTGTTCGGGGTCTCTTTCTCCTTTTCGATTAGACGTGCCCGCATCCTCACGCTCTCGCTCGCGGTGGAGAATGACGTGTTCGATATCTCAACCTTCTCATACTCTCGCGGTGCATGATCGCGAGAAGAAAGATGTTATCGCGCGACAAATGACGTGATCGCGTGACAAATGACGTTAATGCGGGCGGTAACTGTTGCGAGACAGAGCAAAATGGCTACCAACAATCCTACATCTCGTGGAGAACGCGACCGGGTCGGGAAAACTTGTCGGCGAACGTGGGGATTCAGGTAAGGCGATCGCGTGCACGCGAGAATGTATTTTTCTACAGCACGAGCAAGAAAGAAATTACCGGTAAGATGCGGATTGCGGAAATTTTGACATTTTCGCGCTTTCAGCGGAACGCGAAAATGCCAAATTATCGCAATTTCCGCGAGCGGAACGGAATTTTGGCCCAGGCCTAATGAAAATGCAGTACAGACAAATGGGCTCACTGTCAATTATACATTCAAAGGAATAAAGTAGGTGAATTTGACCATTTCAACGTCACAATGTCAAATAATAAAAAAGACGTACAGTGGCTAATGGGTGCATGTATAATCACTATGTCCTGTTGTGTTTGTTGAAGTCTTTCTCCTGTAGCCCCATGGCCATTGCTCCTGTAAAAAGGATTACGCCCCAGCGTATTCATAAATCAATATAATGCAGCATGGAAATAAGTATGTACATCATTGTGGATCAATAATTGTGATGTCGATGGCGTCTATCCGACCCCGACTGGGACTATACCTTGCTCCAGTTGCGAAGCGGTGGCGTGACGGGTGTACACCCTGAATGGCCCCCAGATGTCTTTGGGGCGGGATGAACGGGGCAATGTAGAAGAGTATGTTTCGCTGTTTGTGTTGCAGAACGCTAAGCTATGCAGCCAACTTTGTAAAGTGGGGACTGATTTCCGGCCCCAGTGTAATGCGATTTCCCTTTTGGCCAGCAAAAAGCTAATGGCGGCAAACCTACGGATTTTCTTGGGTAAGTTAGCCACATATCCCAGTAATGCAATCTCCGGAATGGGAGCGAGGGTCAGGCCAGTCATGTCTCCTAGCGTCTTATGAATCGACTCCCAGTAAGACTGCAGTTTGGGACATCTCCACGTGAGGTGAGCGAAGTTGGCGTGAGGGGCAAGGCATTTCCGACAAGTGTGGGGCCTGGAGGGGTCAAGTCTGTGGCATCTGGCAGGGGTGATGTTTCCCCGTCGCAGAAATTTGAAATGGAGCAGTCTGGCGACTATCTAAGGAGACCTCCTTTGTCATCACTCAACATGTGGCCCATTGATCGTCCGTGATGGGGTGCCCTAAGTCATCCTCCCAAGCCTTACGAATTTATCACCTGGTACTGTAAGGAGGTCGGAGCAGGCCTTGTACAGTTTGGATATTAGATGCAGCCCTCCCTCTGATTTAATGATTAAGGACAGCGAAATGAACGAATCTGGTTCAACAGGAAAGCTGGTCAGGGAGGCCCTTAGTGCTGAGCTAATGCGTCTAAGAATAAAGCGATCCATGAATGTGGCTTTGTGGAAGCGATCCTCGTCTGCCATGGCAAAGACGTGACCGCCAGGGAACAGGTCTACCATTTTGGTGACGGCAAATTTGGTTAATGTGCGTTGCACCAATTTTTCTCCTGTGATTGGGAGCCAGAGCCCGTTTAGGAGTGGGAGTGCTGATGAGTAAAGTGTGGACGTGCCCGTTGTCCGCTTCAGCTTGTCCCAGGCCCAGCTGGTGGTGGAGACCGTCTGTATATCGTTGAGCTCTCTCGGAACGCCCTTGGGCAGTACTGTGGATAATTTCTCAGGGCAACACGAAATCTGACTCAGGGCATAGATAGGGGATTCTGGCATCTGGGTGATCCCAAGCAAAGGCGTAGCTAGATTGAGCCACCAGGTAGTACAATTTGAGGTCAGGGACTCCAAACCCCCCTCTTTCATATGGGAGGGTCAATACTTGCCAGCGCACCCTGGGTTGTTTGCCGCCCCATACCAGCCATATGAGATGTGATCGCAACATTAAAAAGAAACTGTTGGGGAGTGGGACAGGAATGTTATTGAAAAGATATAAAAAGTTTGGGAGTACTACCATCTTTATTATGGCAACTCTGCCAGCGATGGACAGTGAGAGTCGTAACCAGCGCTCCACTTGTGATTCCAGGGCTGTGATAGCCTGACCGTAATTTAGGAAGGAGGATATGGGCTGTGTGCAGGTGGATATGAATGCCCAGGTATTTGACAGTCAGTGCACCATTCCAGGGTGAATTTGCAGTCCCATTGCATTGTGCACGTTGTGAGGGGGGGAAATGACAGATTTATGCCCGTTGATGCCTAAACCAGAGTGCCGCCCGAATCGTATTATTTCCCTTATGAGGGGCTCCAAATTGGAGCCCGGCTCCCTAACATAGAGGATAGTGTCATCTGCGTAAAGAGAGACCAATAGCGCACCAGTATTAAATTGGAGGCCCCTGTGTAGGTGTTTCTCCTGTAAGTGCCTGATTAACGGGTCCATTGCGAGAATAAATAAGAGCGGAGACAGGGGGCAGCCTTGCCAGGTGCCACACGATAATGAAAACGGCCGAGATAGCGTGCCGTTCAGACGAAGTCGTGCTGTAGGGTGGTTGTAAAGCAACATGGTGGTAGCGATAAATCCCATTGGCATGCCCATGCGGCGCATGATGGATATAAATAAGAGACATTCTAGAGTGTTGAGCGCTTTCTCAGTGTCTAAGAAAATGGCAGCGGCTGGGGTTTCCGGGTTGATCCTGTGCAGGATCGAGAAAAGCGTCCGGAGATTCAGTGAGGTGGAACGATGGGGCACAAAGCCTGATTGGGCAGGGGAAATTATGAATTCCATCAAAAGAGATAGATGCGTAGCGAGAATTTTGCCCAAAAGTTTGTAGTCCAAGTTTAGTAAAGACGGAATGAACCACACTGGGTCGGGTCTCTGCCGGGTTTGGGTAATAGTATGATGACTGCCTCGCGGAAGGTGGGGGGTAGCATTTGTTCCTCGAGGGCCTCAGCATATACCTCTATGAGCTGGGTGTAACGTCCTGGCTTTCTCGGGGTTGGGACAAACAGACAACGGACCAGAGAAAGGGAGGTTAAGGAGGATTTAATAAACAGATAAACAACTACAGACAACAAAGAATACCGGTACTGGAATCACCAGTTAAAGTACGATACCCATTCACAGCTCTTCTAACCGCCCTCCGCATGCACACCGGTCCCGGTATGCTCCAACGGAGGGCACAGTGCTAAGCAGTGGCCGACAATGCCACTCGACCGCTGTGAAGGGTAGTTCCAAGGTTGTGGAATATACGGGGGGCACGTGGGAGTCACCCGGCCGGGCTCTCTACCACCTGGGAACAGCCGCTCTACCAGTTTCCCCCAGAGTACTGCCACAACACAAAGACGCTGGGAACACCTCCTAGTGTGCATCTCTTGTATCCGGGTTTAAGTGATGATACCCAAGGTGGTGCAGAGAATGGATGGGAGCAGCCGCTCTAACTATCCCAGTTCTCCTACGAGTGTCGATGGCTAAGACGCGGAAACACCTCCTGGATAGCGTCTTAGCTCTAAGCGTGTGTTCACCCAAGTAACGAGGGTTGGGAGCTTCGGCTCGCACCAACCTCGATTTTCTCCAAATTGTCAGGCCGTTGGGAGCTTCGGCTCTACCAACGGTACTTGTGCCCAATGACGTTGAATACGGCTCTCAGAACGGGACAGGACACGGGCAGGAAGCACACGCCAGCACCTCTCCTCCGCTCCTTAGAATGTTCCTTCCGCCGCTCCACTCTCCAACGGGTCCGTGTACCTCAACCAGGTACTCCGGCAAAGATCAGAATATCCGACGCCGAGTCCCAGTGATCTTCTCCTTAAGTAGTACTCTCGGCGTTGCATAACATGAAAACTAGGCGTTACCCTTGGTGTTATGTAACCAGAACTCTTGAGTTGCATAACATGCAAACTAGGCGTTACCCTTGGTGTTATGCAACCAGAACTCTTGAGTTGCATAACATGAAAACTAGGCGTTACCCTTGGTGTTATGTAACCAGAACTCTTGAGTTCCATGAGGCAATTGTTGCCGGAGGGCATTCTGGGAGTTGTAGTCCGCTCTCCTCCAAGCGCACCAGGTTCACGGAAGTGGCATCGTGGGAGGGAATCCATGTGCGGGAGGGGATTCCTGACACTGGGGGGCCAGGATGTCTTTGAACGTTTTATGAAAGATCCCAGTAAAGCAGTCTAGGCCAGAGGCGGAAGACCCGCGAAGAGCCATGATGGCATCGGTGACGTCGTCCACTGAGATCGGCACAGCCAAAAAGTCCTGCATGTGCTTTTCCAGGTATACCAAACCTATCTCAGACAGGTATGCCTCCTGTGCAGTGGGGGTGACAAATGCACTCTTCAGCCAGTATAGCTTGATTCCAGTGGCATGGAGAGCACGGGACCCATGTCTGGGTATACCCGTCCCACTCGGGGTGACAAATGCAAAAACAACAGTTGATGGACAGAATGCAGAACAATGTCATACATTCACCCCAGTACAGACATTTGGGCCTAAATCCATAGTTATTTTGCTCACCATGCCATTCCAGTTTAAACACAGCCATATGCAAATCAGTCTTGACCCTGTGCCTCATGAGACCAGTCCAGTCCGAACTGCCAAGCCAGGTCCTCCCTGGACTGGAAACAAGCATCCTAGGACCGGTTTCGGAGTTTCACCACTCTTCAGCCAGGATAGCTTGATTCCAGTGGCATGGAGAGCACGGGACCCACGTCTAGGCATACCTGTCCCACTCGGGGTGACAATTGCAAAAACAACAGTTGATGGACAGAATGCAGAACAATGTCATACATTCACCCCAGTACAGAGATCTGGGCCTAAATCCATCGTTTTTTTGCTCACCATGCCATTCCAGTTTAAACCCAGCCATATGCAAATCAGTCTTGACCCTGTACCTCTTAGGAACAGTCCAGCCCGAAATGCCAAGCCAGGTCCTCCCTGGACTGGAAACAAGCATCCTAGGACCGGTTTCGGGGTTTCACCCCTCTTCAGCCAGGATAGCTTGATTCCAGTGGCATGGAGAGCACGAGACCCACGTCTAGGCATACCCGTCCCACTCGGGGTGACAAATGCAAAAACAACAGTTGATGGACAGAATGCAGAACAATGTCATACATTCACCCCAGTACAGAGATCTGGGCCTAAATCCATCGTATTTTTGCTCACCATGCCATTTCGGTTTCAACCCAGCCATATGCAAATCAGTCTTGACCCTGTGCCTCATGGGAACAGTCCAGCCCGAACTGCCAAGCCAGGTCCTTCCTGGACTGGAAACAAGCATCCTAGGACCACATTGTGTGTCTTTTGCTTCCTGTGCAGTGGGGTCGCGCCTCACTTTGGATGCATATAAGGAGGTGTAGTAATCTAGGAATTCGTCCCGTATCTGTGAGGTGGTCGTGAGCAGAAGGCCAGTGGAGGACTTGAGTTCAGTGATGTACGCCTTGCTGTAAGGTGGGCGAAGCATCTGCGCCAGTACCCGGCCGGGGCGTTCTCCCTCACAATAACGGCGAGCGGAGTGATATTTACCCCAAAACAATATCTCGCGGTCTGCTGCGTCTCTATAATCAGTGAGGAGGGAGAGTCGGCGTGTGGCAGCTTCAGGGTTGGGCATGTTTATTGTGGCACTGTCAATGTCTCTTAAGTCACGTTCCTGTCGGGATAGTGTGGTTCGCAAAGCATTCAGTACCCCGGCTTGTTTGGCTACGCATACTCCCCTAATGTAAGCCTTGAACCCCTCCCAGAGGACGGCCCACAAGCCAACAGAACCAGTGTTGATGGCAAAATATTCTTCTATGGCCTCGTGGAGCTCAGAGTGAAATATATCGTCATCAAGGGCGCGAGTGGGGAAGCGCCATTGTCGTTCATATCCCTCGGGTCTAGGAACACTCGGGAGGAGTTTAACTGGGGAATGGTCTGAGTATGTCCTCGGTAAAGTCGTAAGGGAGTGAAACCAACAAGCCACTCCAGGGGTAATAAGCCAGTAGTCTAGTCTGGTCCAGATGCTGTGATGGCCAGCATAATGCGTGTATTCAGTAGTGTGTGGATTGTGCTTGCCCCAAATGTCGTGGAGCGATAGTTGTTGACAAAGGTCTAGAAAAACCCTGCGCACTCGCAGCTTTGTGTAGGGAGAGGAGGCTGTACCGTCTAAGGATGGATCTAAGAGCAAATTCAGGTCACCCCCCATTAAAAGGAATCCAGGGTCCAATTTTGCGAGCTGTGCATGTAGAGAGTGAAAGAATTCCGGGGAGTCGGTGTTAGGGGCATAGACACAAATCAGGGCAACGCTATATCCCATTAATGAGCCAGTGAAAATCAGGTATCTAACCTTTCAGTCCCCTATGGAGGAGTGTAGAGTAAAGGGCACCCGTTTGTGTATCAGGATAGCCATGCCCCGGGAATAGCTGCTGAAGTTGGAGAAATATCTATGTGCGCCCCAGCTGGAGACAAACTGTGCGGGGTCAGATTTGGGCAGGTGTGTTTCCTGTAAGAAAGCAATGTCTATGTTATGACGTATCAAATAGTGAAATACATTCCTTTTCTTTCGATTATCATTAAGGCCTCTGACATTCCAGGACAACATGGACAGATCGGAAGGGCCACTGACATTACCTAGACATGCCATCTAATGGTCTTGACATTCACAATTGAAATAAACAATTGTTGATTAACAATAAAATAGATAGTGAGCAAACTAACAGTTACTGGAAAACATCTGCATGAGAACAATTGTCCCCACTCCGCCCTCCACCCAACCTCACCCCAAAAGAGGCAAGGCAGAGCCCACATTTTACAACAAAATATGATGCACCAAGCTAGAACAACCTGGAAGGCGAAAACCCTGAAATGGTGCATCAGTATCCTTAACAACAAATCAAGGGTGTACACCATGAGGGGTGGCAACGCAGCGACAGTCGGCCAGCCCAATCAAATATATTGTGATGCGGAGTGATCAATATCCCTATTTAGCTAGATTCACAAAACGCAATTTGTAAAAGTCTGCCAGTGCCAGAGCTTGAAAAGAGTTCCATGCTTGCGTTGGAGCCGCTGCCTTGAGAAGATGGTCCGGCCCCGTCCGTGACCGTGTGGTTGTTGTTGTGTTTGTAGGAGCAGCAAAATTCCTGCACTTCAGTGGAGGAGTCAAAAACCTGGGCCCTGCCGTCAACATCAACCCGTAATCCCGGGTAAAGCATGCCATACTTTAGTCCCAAGTGTCTAAGTGTGGCCTTCACACCAGTATATTTCCGGCAGGCTTTTTGTCCCATGAGAGTAAAGTCTGGGTAGAATGCCAGTTTGGAGCCCTGCCACGTGGTGTCGCTGCACTTCCTGGCGAGGCGTAAGGCAGTGTCATGGTCTTTGAAGTTCAAAATTTGGGCAATTATGGGATGTGGGGGGGGCCTGGGTTGGGACGGGGGCCCAAGGTGCGGGGGCTCGCTCCACCACGAATCCGGGGTTGAAGGATTCGCCACCGAACAGGTCTGCAAGTAGCGTTTCAACAAAATGGTCTAGGCGGCCGGTAGCTGTGGTCTCCGGCACCCCCAAAATGCGGATGTTGTTGTGCTTACTGCAGGCCTCAAGATCTTCATTTTTGATTGCTACCTCTTTGAGGATGCGTTCCACGCGCTCTAATCTTTTGAGAGCCATCTTCAATATCCGAGGTACGTGCATCCGCTACATCTAGGCGCTAGTCGTACGCCTGAATCTTGGCCCCCATGTTGTCCAGGCGCTTGTCTAGTGTGTCGAAGCGCCCATCTAATGCCCGGACGCCCGCTCTCATGTCTTGGAGCAGTGAGGAGGACTGTACAGCTGGATCTTCCACCCACCCCGGGCCTTGGGCGTCGTCCACCATGCTGGAACCGTCGTCCTGATCGCTCCCTGTCACTTCCTCGAAGGGCAGGGTCCTTTGGGGTCTTTGCGGCCCATGCCTTATTGCAACCTCCCCATGGGTACCACCAGCAACCCAGGGCCCGGTCCACTAGTGGTCAGGGAGCTGGCAGCAGGGACGATCAGTGATGGAGGGAGTGGGCCAGGTCCCAGGCGCAGGCGTGATCAGTGGTCTGAGGTTAAGGCGGACGCAGTTCAGGGGAGGCGAGGGACATCCTGTAGTGTCCACCTGATGATTGGGTCGCACATCGGGAGGCCGAAGGTAGGGCTTCTCCACTGTCCGACGGCCGTACGGGGTGCCTGGGAATAGACGCGGAAACTCATCTCAGCACGAAAGTGTTATTCCTCTTATCTTGGATATCGGGACTGAATCTGTCCTACTTGCAGTGCACGACCACTCACGCGAATTTTGCAATTACTGAAGGAACGAAAATTAGAAGTGAACGGAACTAAACAATTATCCCTGCCCTCTTGGCTGGGACGGCCCAATCACAAGGTCAATTAGCCCTGAGGAAGTCGTGGGTCACTCCCGGGCGACGAAACACGTGTTGGCTGGACCAACAGAAGAAAAAACATTAAAAGACAAACTGTCATATACTGTTGTGATTTATATTACTTAACTGTCATATACTGTTATTGTGATTTATATTACTCTGCATTAATGCAAATGATATTATATGTGTGCTTGGACTTATGGTAAAGCAGGCGTGATCAGTGGTCTGAGGTTGAGGCGGACACAGTTCAGGGAAGGCGAGGGGCGCCCTTTAGTGTCCACCTGATGATTGGATCGCACATCGGGAGGCCAAAGGGAGGGCTTCTCGACTGCCCAGGTGCGGAGTGCTGACGTGCCCCGTAATGTGTAGATGGGCTGGGCAGGTGAGATATATAGCGTAGGCCTTGTCGCGGTGGCTCCAGCTTTTGACTTGGCTGGCTGAGGCGCTGCAAGGCAGGGGGAGCCGGTAACCGGTCACTGAGACCGCTAATTGATGTGTGGGGCCTGATGGCAGATGGTCAATCCGGGACGTGACAGTAGAGGGGGAGGCAGCCGGGCACAGGGATAGATGGAGCGGTCCTCGCATCCCCCAACCCGACCCACCGATGTCCGAAGTGCACTGTTGAGGCCCGGACACGGGCCCTGTCTTCGTGCGGCCATATAAAAAGGGCAAGATGAGGCAGCGTAGGCCAGGCACCGCCAAACGTGGCCGCGCCCCAGCCAGAAGAGGTGGGTAGGCAGGGGGGGGGAGCCCAGAAAACTTCCCGCGCCCGGAGCACTCGCCCAACAACCGCTGTCGGCTCCAAGCGGTTAACGGCGGTATTCCGGATCTCCACCTCAGCCGTGTCTCTCAGTTATGGAGACTGGCTCGGGCCTCGGCACGTTGTGCAGCCAGATCTTACGGGCCCCAGAGGAGAGGTCCTGCAACCTTCATCTGCGGTCTGATGGGATCGGTGGTGCGCCACCGGCCCTGTTCTCCATAGACGTTGGGCAGTGGGGGATTAGCGTCTCATTTCTGAGGGATATTGCGGCTTGGCTGGAGTGGCTGGCGGAGCTTCAATGCTGCGCAGCCATCATGGTCAGCGGCTTGGCCACGCCCCCTTGACACAGGAGATTTCACATCATTAGTACTTGCTTGTTGTATGCTACGTGCCACTTCCAAATTGAATTCAACCAAAAAACCCAGAATCTATTTTTTGTCTTAAGCAGTGTGGCGTTGTGGCATACTCAACCAGTGGCATTGTGGGATTGAGCAGTGGCATTGCGGCTAACCCAACCAGTGGCATTGAGCATTGCGGCATACTTAACCAGTGGGTGGTGTAATTGGTAAAGGATTCAAGGATTGATTGGTTGGCAATGACATTCCGTTATAAAGATATTTCACCTAATTCCTTGAGCACTGCCAGCTTGCAGTAATAGTTATTTTTCCTGCATAGCACCATAAATGTAGGCTGCCCAACTCGTTGCACAAAATTACATGCTGATAAGTTGGTTGATTACTACTTTCCTATACAGAAGCATATGAACCAATTGCTTCGAAATTTTCTTGCCAGTTTGCTTAACTTGCCTGTCTCCCTTTTTAGAAATGTAGCCTAAGACACTGGCATGGAATCTGTAACATTCTGTGTGTGATTGTGCTTACGTGCGTGTTCGTTTTGGGGGTGCTTGTGTGTGTGTGTATGAGGGGATTGCTGTTGGGGTACGTGTCCGTGGTTTTTCTTCCTCTCTGTCCTCACTTTGGGTATCTACTTGCTTTGAACGTCACATGGAGAATGCTTGCACTGTCTTAAAGAATGATTCTGTTGTCAGTGGATCTGTGCTCATTCTTTTACACTTGTAACATGCCACATCTTTGTTTGATGTTCAACTTTAGCATTGAATGACAATTTGTAATCCTCAACTTTCTTGCACTGATGTACAGACTGGATGGGTCTGAAAGGGAAACTTATGCCCTTGGAATTACAGAAATTACTGAGGGTCCACTATAAATCACTTTACTGCACTCTTGAGGTGTGTGTATATGTATGTATGTATGTATGTGTGGTTGTATATATATATATATATATATATATATATATATATATATATATATATTGATTGATAGATAAATAGATATTTTGCGGCAGGACAAAGGTAATCAAAATATTAATTTTAATTGTGAAATCGCTACAGTGGATGTTCTCCACTGAACCAACATGCAGACAAATGGCATTGTGAGACTTGTATGCAATGCCGGAAAATACTTACCCAAAGATCGTTGAACAGCGACCGGCACGAGGCTGGCTTGCATTTGATTGGTGCATGCAGTTGAATTTCATTGGACTATGAGCAATCAATAAGAGTGAGGGTAGACTCACATAAAGAACAATTGCATGGATTATGGCATTGATAAAGAAAATATTTTGTTGAAACGTGTCTTCCTCAATTAAATACATAAGAACAAACTTGCTGAGTGCTCCTGTTCCTTCTTGTGGGATGTTTGGTGAAGATATATATATATATATATATTACCTACTGGCAGTCGCCAGTAGGTAGTTATAGTTAGGACCTATTTTCCATAGCAAATCCACAACATTCTATTTGGAATAACGTTGGTGCCGATTGACGAATCTTCGCGAAATTTTCCAAACTGTTGGCCAGCTCCGGTCCGCTCCTATCCTGAAAATTTCACGGAGATTCGTCATGCGGGGGCCGAGAAAAAAGGGGGGTCCCAAAACACGTTTTCCCTATGCATTTTCCCATAGGACCTGTTGACGCAGCTACAGCCCGAACTGCTGAACGGAATGACACCAAATTTGGCAAAGAGGTAGTCCTCAGTTTAGACTCGTGCCTTTTGCTTAAATGGTGTAAATCCGTTCAGTGGTACCTGAGAAAATTAGAGTTAAAAGATAGATATATCTGGGCGGAGCCTAACCCCACATCTCATCGTGAGATCTGATTGGCTGTCAGTACTTCATCCAAGAAGTGTTGGCAGCCATCTTGGGACCAATATACATGATAGCACCTCATTAGCATTGCAGTTAATAGAAGGTTTTAAGACTTTAGTTACATTATAAATCATTAGTTGATGGTACCATACTCATTTTAGGAATTGTGGTGTGTTCTAAGGTGATTTTACCATGTGAAAAAAAGCCTTCTGCTGTGAAATCATGAATCATGTTTGAGAGAAAACTATTTTCTCATGCTTTTCCCACAGAGGTTTGGAAGGTGATCTATAAGCTAAACTGAGAGCATATTTTCTGTAAATTCACATTATCTTTCTCAGTCATGTGAGAATGAAGTCTGACATTCTCAGTAAAACATGTACATCCAACAAGGGCAGAGACTGGCAGTTGATTCCTTTGTGTTCTACTGCAGCTTCCCGGAGTGTTCTAAAGAACATCTAGAGCACTAACAGTCCTACTTATGACAAATGTATTGCACACCTGAAGCCATCTTGATTGGAATAAAGTGGTAACTCTTAAAACATTTAATTTAAAAAGGAACAAAATGAGGGGGTTCATTTGGCCATAGAAAGTATGATTAGTGCTGTAGAAAGAAAAATTAGGGCACATTTTGAGTGGCTTCTCAAATCCTCTTCTATTTCATGAAAAAATTCTGACATGCAGACTGAAACATGCACTTTCAATTCCAGCAGCAGACTTCCCTGGTGAGCAGTAGCTTTACTACAGTGATCTAATGAGCAACTAGAGTGCTAACATTCTGAATTTATGGCAAATGTGTGACACATCTGAATGCCTTCTTGATGGAATCAAAGTAAAAAGCTGAAAGTATTTCCTACTGAGGAGACTGTAGTAAATGAGGAAATTAGGAAACTTCATAACAATAAGTCTCCCCAAATGGCCACCAGAGACAAAAGAGCCCAAATGTAGCCCAAATATCACCCAGATGTAGCCCAAGTATAGCCCAATGACAGAATGTCCCAGAGTGTTCTAACGAACAACTAGAGCGCTAACAGTCTTACTTATGACAAAAGTAGGGCACATCTGAAGCCATCTTGATTGGAATAAAGTGGTAACACTTAAAACATTTAATTTACAAAGGAACAAAATGAGGGGGTTCATTTTGCCATAGACATTATGATTAGTGCTGCAGAAAGAAAAATTAGGGCACATTTTGACTTCTCAAATCCTCTTCTATTTCATAAAAAAATTCTGACATGCACACTGAAACATGCACTTTTAATACCAGCAGCAGACTTCCGTGGCCACCAGAGACAAAAGAGCCCAAATGTTGCCCCAATATCACCCAGATGTAGCCCACATGTAGCCCAATGACAGAAGTGTGCAAAACACTTATTCTTTGTGTTTTTGCAGTTGTATATAGTGCAGACTTGTCAGGTATTGGAGTGCTTTACATGAGCATTGGTTACATCACACAAGATCAAATTCATTTTGGTTGTAGACATGGGGAGATTAAGTGATTTGACCAGAATCACAGAATGTTGAGCTGAAGCAGAAACTCCAACCTGGTTCCCCAGTTGCAAAGTCTGCAGCTCTGGAAGTAACACCACATCCTCTCCCCTAAGTGCAACATTTAATCAAGTGGTCAACTGGATAAAAAAACATAAAGATTACAAATAATTTAAAAGTTCTTTGTCGCTATTTGAAAACTCAGAAAATATGTCCTCATTTTAGTTTTTTAGAGCACTAACCATAATTTTGATGCAAATAAGACCCTCTCATATATGTAATTTCTAAAGGAAATGCTCTAGGTATTACAGTTTTGATTACATCAAGATGACGTCAGGCATTCCACGCTTTTGTAATAAATATAGAATGTTAGCAATCTAGTTGTTCATTGGGATACTTTTGAGAGGCAGAGGCCAGGGGCACGGACTCTGAAAATTGAAGGCAGGTAGGAGATTTCAGAGGTAACAATTTGACCACAATGGGCAGGCAGGAAGGGCAGTGGCAGCACAACAGACTATGGAGGGCAGTGGAAAGGGGGGCAGGGGCAACAAACCAACAATACAGGGCTGGCAAGAGAGGCTGTGGCAATATAATAGACCATTGTGGGCAGAAGGAAGAGGCAGTGGTAGCACAACCATATATGCCAACAGACCCGTTTCAGCCAGGAAACGTCCAATGTTTTTAAGCTCAAATGGGTTTTATTTGATCTGTCTCCTGTCTACAATCTCCTCTTTTTCAATGTAACTCAAAGGGGAAAATCAATACCCCATTTTTTTTTCAAAATCTCCCTCTTACCAAGTTCAAAATGTTCGCAAGTATGGTACATTGGATCATGGTAGGCAGGAGGAACTGGGGTAGGGACACGGACTCGGATAACAGAGGACAGGAGGGACATGGAGAGGTGCACCAAACTGACCCTACAGGTCAGGCATCAGGGTTTGCAGCAGCACAATACACCACACAGGGCATGCGGGACGGGAGTGCAGCACAACAATCCATAGAAAGCAATAGGGAGGGGACAGGACCATGCACATGGACAACAGAGAACAGAGGGGAAAGAGGCAATGGTAGCTAGCTGACCATAATGGACAGACAGGAGAGAAAGCTGCAGCATAACAGACTATAAAGGGCAGGAGGGACGGATCAGGGGCATTACAATGGAACAGACAAGCCAGGAGGGAGGCAATAGGGGTCTGCACATGGAAACAGAGGGCTGGGGGCAAGGGGGCAGGGCAAGAGCAGCAAGATGACCATGGAGGTCAGGCAGGATGGGCACTAGAAACAAGACACACCATGGAGAGCAACAGTGAGACTATGATGGCATACACATAGACCATGGAGGGAAGGTGGGAGGGGGTCAGGGGCAGCTAGCTGACCACACAGGGAAGGTGAGAGGGGCCATGGCAGCACAGAAGACCATGCATGGCAAGCGGGAGGGTTAGTGGCAGCACAATGGCTATGATGGGCAAGAAGGAGGGTTCAGGGGCATTCACAAAGGACCATGGAGGATAGAAGGGAGGGTCGGGACCTGGGCACAGGGGAAGGGGCCTCACAACAGACCGCGCGGGGCAGGCAGGAGAAGCAGTTGCAGCACAACAGACCAGGGAGGGCAGAAGGGTGTGGCAGTAAAATGGACCATGTAGGACAGAAGGAAGGGGATAGGGGTATGGCATGTGGACAGGCAGGGTGGAAGTGTCAGGGACAGGTTACAGTCATCTGACAATGCTAGGCAGGTGGGAGGGGAGTGGCAGCTCAACAGAACACTCAGAGTAGATAGGAGTGGCAGGTCCATGGAACATGGTGGGCAAAAAGGATGGAGCAGGGGCATGCACAAAGACATCGAAGGGCAGGGGGAAGGACAATAGGGGCAGCAAGCTAAGCACAGAGGCTAAGCAGGAGGTCAATGATAGGCCATAGAATTGGGCAATGGAGGGCAGGAGGAGTGGACTGGTACATCATGCTAAATGGAGGGCAGTGGCAGCTCATCAGACCATGCATGGCAGGAGGGAGGAGACTAGTCCATGGATTCAGACAACAGAGGATAGGGAGGAGGTGGATGGGGCAGCAAGCTAACTGTTCAGACACGGTGGGTATTAGGAACTTTATTTTTATTTTAATGTGTGTCTGTGCGAACCACTTAAAATATGAACAAGTATGCAGCATAATCTCACTTTTATTCAGGAAGAAGAGGACGTTTGTGACTGTGACTCCGGGCTCACTTGGCAGAAGCACCCCCTGACCCTCCACCCCCCCATCGCAAAATGTAATGCCCGTGAAAAGGGTAGGTGGACGCAGTGTTATATAGAACATAGTCCCGAGAGCATGATTGAAAATGAAAACTAGATATAGTATATGGTATAAACTACGCACCAAAAAGTGTGAGATAAGATGAACCGGGGCGTGAAATATAATATGCAATACATTGTGCGCAATGTCAGATTCATTGGAGAGCGCGAGATAGCACAGGCACTAGTGCGTGCTATGCGATATGCGCCTCTGAGTGTAATATGCACAGGGCAGTGTTGTGTAACCTAACTAGTCTCTAAAGTTGTAATATAAAATATGTGCTGGGGAGTGTAACGTTGCATATGCACTGTGACAAAGATATGGATCCCAGATTGTAATATGTATGGCATAGCGCTGTGCATTATAACATAGTCATCGAGGAAGGCACGTTAGATGGGGCAATATAACCCGTGCGAAGGCAAGTGTGGCATGACATATTCACGGGGTGGTGTTACAGTGCACATGGGCTAGAGAGTGTCATAGCATACGCACTAGCTGGTGGAATACAACACAGAGGTGTGTGGCACTCGGCGGGCACTGGTGGGTGTAACACAGCATTGGGCTCAGCCAGGAGCACGCTGTGAGTCTCAAGTGAGGTTTGTCTCCTTTCCAGAGAGTAAAATAAAAAGTTTTACACATCCGGCGGTGGATGTGTGTTTTATTAACCATGAGGGGGGTTTCTTGCATAGTTTGGTCGAATTTTTGTCGAATCCCCTTTGAATGGCTTGGTGTGCGTGTGTATTAAATGTGCCCATCAATAGCTACCCATGTTTGTATAAATAAACGACAAGGGTGTCTACTTGGAGAGTACCCACCGGCGGGGGCGCCGGGATTAGGCATGGTAGGGCGTCAGACACGTCAGAGCTTCACTAGCAGTGTAAATACATTCCACGTGGATTCATTGAATGCATAGTCGCCTTTTAATGAATATCACGCAAATCGTCATAGTGATAGGTACATACCGTTTGTCCAGCATGTCCTAGGTGTTTCTATAAATATATTTTATTAAAAACAATAATAAAAAACAAAGGCCATGACCCGGGGGTTGGGGTCCCCTGGGCCGATTAAGGCCTTGGGAGGGGGGCCACGCGGCCCCCTTCCAAATGAATTTTTTTCAACAAAAAAAATTAGGGTGCAGGCCCTGGGGGATGGGGTCCCCAGGGCCAATAAATTAGAAAACGAACGGGGGCCACACAGCCCTCCTTCTTAAAAAAATAAAAAAAATAAAAGACCGGCATCGTGCCGGATGCCACGCCCCCTCCTTGCAGCACTCTGCAAACGTGCCTCCTGGCCAGTTGTATGTTGGGGAATTAATTCCCCTTCAATACTGAGGGTCCCTGAGGGCCAACTAGCCCAACAGGTATCTCCAGTATGCGCCAGGGAGCTGCGTTGCAGACAGGTGTTCTGAGGCCACGCCCCTTTTTACACCTCTATGCAACGCAGCTCTGAGGCGCTTACTGGAGGTACCTAGTGGGCTAGTTTGACCCTAGGGACCCTTAGGATTCAAGGGGACTTAATCTCTCAACCTAGAGCGGCCACAGGGCGCGTTTACACAGTGGTGAAGGGAGGGGACGGGGCCTGAGGTTACGTGTGCAAACACGCCCTGTGGCGAGTTTTAAGTTGGGGAAATAATTCCCTTTCAATCCTGAGGGACCCTGGGGCCAACTAGCCCACCAGGTGCTTCCAGTAAGCGCCACTGCTCTGCGTTGCAGAGAGGTGGTGCAGGCCGTGCCCCTTTTTACACCTTTCTGCAATGGCGCTTACTGGACGTACCTAGTGGGCTATTTTGCCCCTGGGGACCCTCAGGATTCAAGGGGACTTAATCTCCCAACTTGAAACGGCCACAGGGCGTGTTTACATAGTGGGGAAGGGAGGGGACAGGGCCTGAGGTGACGTGTGCAAACACGCCCTATGGCACGTTTTAAGTTGGGGAAATAATTCCCCTTCAATCCTGAGGGCCCCTGGGGGCTAACTAGCCCACCAGGTGCTTCCAGTAAGCGTCACTGCGCTGCGTTGTAGAGAGGTGGTCTAGGCCATGCCCCTTTTTACATCTCTCTGCAACGCAGCTCTGTGGCGCTTACTGGAGGTACCTAGTGGTCTAGTTGGACCCTCAGGATTCAAATGAACTTAATCTCCCAACTAAAAACGGCCACAGGGCGTGTTTACACAGTGGTGAAGGGAGGGGACGGGGCCTGAGTTAACGTGTGCAAACACGCCCTGTGGCGCGTTTTAAGTTGGGGAATTAATTCCCCTTCAATCCTGAGGGACCCTGGGGGCCAACTAGCCCACCAGGTGCTTCCAGTAAGCGTCACTGCGCTGCGTTGTAGAGAGGTGGTCTAGGCCATGCCCCTTTTTACATCTCTCTGCAACGCAGCTCTGTGGCGCTTACTGGAGGTACCTAGTGGTCTAGTTGGACCCTCAGGATTCAAGGGGACTTAATCTCCCAACTTAAAACGGCCACAGGGCGTGTTTACACAGTGGGGAAGGGAGGGGACGGGCCTGAAGTGACGTGTGCAAACACGCCCTGTGGCGCGTTTTAAGAGGTAGTTTTAATCCCCTACCCTATTATATACTAGGGGTTTACAGAGGAGGTCATGCTAATCACAGGGGGACCCCAACGCATAGTGATCCCTAGTGTATGTAGGTGTTTTCACTGTATTCTGAGTGTCTTTTAACATAGCACTGGCTCTAGGACTGGTTAGTCAGACTCAGTTACCACCAGTATCCGTCTGAAAAAGTTGAGAGTACAGGATGATTTTGCAACAAGGCTTCTTTCTGCTCTTCTGTTTGTTGTTTCTGCACGTTATCCTTCTTCCTGCACTTTTCTTTGTCTTTGAGGACTTCTATTGCTTCTTTCTGCATTTCTGTTTTTTTCTTTCTGTGCGTTTTTTCTTCTTTCTTCACATGTCCTATCTCTGTAGGCATAGTTAGAAATTAGCATTTAAAAAACCTTTGAAATTCACTGAAAAAACCATAGGTTTCAGGCACGTTATAGTTAGGAATTAGCATTTAAAAAACCTTAGAAATTCACTGAAGAAACCATAGGTTTCAGGGGCGTTATAGTTAGCTGGACTTTTCACTCGTATAAAACCATTGAAATTCCCCCGTTATAGTTAGTTCAGCTAACTATAACTCCCGTGCCCGCAATGCACTGCTGATGACGTCACATATTACATCACTCATGACATGGTCAGTGACATCACTCATGACATCACTGATGACATCTCAAATGACATCACCGATGACATCACTGATGACATCATCCTTGTGATAGAGTGGCAGACCTCCTCTCCCCCTAATATAACCTTTGATACACACATTCAAAAATAGAAACTAAAATTTTCAAATCAATGGACATACCAATACCAGTTACAACAACCTATTCAGTAATTCTAAGATCCACATACACATCCACTCATTCACCAACAGTCCTATACAGTCACACATACATGTACTCACTCATCATATGTACTCATACACCTATACATCCTGTTACACAACGCCATTCCTCCATAGAGTTACTCACACACATAGTCACTCATGCTAATAAAGAATCAAACATCCATTTACTTGCATATACAGTTATACTCACACCACCACACTTACTTCTACAGAAACGTACACATACTTAGTCTTTTGAACAATCACTTATAGAAACACATACTTATTCATACAGGAACTCTTCCAATCTCTCACTCTCACATATACTCACTTATATACACCAATAGTCACATATACTAGTTTAAAACATATGTAGTTACTCATAAAGACACTATTGAGACAGTCATTCACTCACTAACACACCCATGCACACACTCATCCACCCATACAGTCCTGCACTCATGCTGTCTTCAACACATACAAACAGTGAGTCACTCATTCATGCACCTATGCACTACGTAATACCCCCCACCGAACCATACAGACACTTAGACACTGATACTCAGTCAGTCAGTCAGTCAGTCAGTCAGAGTATGCTTTATTCGAATTTCATTCATAAAAGCAAAAACAAAATACAATAAAACAAATATAAATACATACATTTTAAAACAAGATTAAACTTCAATCATTGGCATCAATTGCAAAGCACACTTCAAGAAGAAGAGAATTTTTAACTAAGATTATTAATCCTATATGCGTGTACTGTTCAACTTGTATTAATAACAAAAAGATGATTAAAAAGCATGAGTTAAAATAGTTATAAAATGGCAGATAAAAACACGAAGATAAAACATAACAGAGAATAGTCAAATAGCTAGCAGTCTCTGCAGTAATTAGGAGAGTAGTTAAGTACCTAGCAACCTCCTTCTAATTGACCACGCCCAACCTAAGTACTTCGCGGTGGCTACTGAGACCCATGTCAAAGTGCTAGTGCATATAATACACAGGGCCACAGTACTGCTATCTGTCCCAAAATTTTTGCACATTGGGGACAACCAAATGCGCCTTGGTACCGCATAGGGTTTACAAGAGAATAAGAAATGGCCGATGGTTTCTTTAGTAATACCACAAACAGGGCAGGTGTCACAGGATCCACCATTCCACTTAGCTGTCAGAAATTTAAGGGGGAGTGCACCTGCTCGAAGTTGGAAGAGGAGCTTTCTATCTCCAGGCCTGGTAATAATGTCCCAGTACGATTCTAAGCAGGGATACATTTTTGCCTCCAAAAATTCACCAGACATTGAACCAGCACTAGAGCTTCTCCAATGTCGGGAGGCAACCATCTCCCAGTAAGCACTCTTTAAAATACTTTTGGAGGGGAAGATTGCTCTCGTAGGGTCTTCCCAAAGTGAGGACATACCAAGCTCGATAAGGGATGTCTTTAATGATTTCAGCCATCCAATTTTGTGGTATACATCAGAACTCATAATGTCTAAAAAACCCTCAGCATAATGTTTAAGTGCAGCAGTGGTCCACAACCTATGCCAATAAATAATCGGACGTAACTTAACTAAATCTGTGACTGCTCTTCTACCCAAATCATATTTTAGGGGCAATAGTGGGGTGCTTTTAGGAACACCGGTTATAGCCCTGAGAAATTTATTCTCCGAGGTTTGAAGTGCTGCCACCTTTTCGAAACCCCAAAGCTCGGCGCCGTATAGCGCAGAGCCTATAGCCTTTGCTTCATAAATCTGCAGGGCAGGTTTAACAGGTTTAGTTAAGGATTTTCTGTGCTCTGCGCAGATAGCGCCAGACAATTGCCTATGCCTAAGTGTTGCAAGATCAATATGGTGCCGCCAGGTCTTCTCTTTAGATATATGTATACCTAGGTATGTAAAAGTTTTCACTACCTCTAGCGGACGATTGCTCAAAGTAATTTTAGATTTAAAACTTCAATGGGGGTTAAAAATCATAAGCTTAGTTTTGGCAGTATTAACCTCTAAGCCATACTCCCCGCAGAATTGATCAAAAATAGACAAGGCATGCTGTAGACCACTAGGAGTTTTCGATAAGATGAGCGTGTCATCTGCAAACATTAAAATAGGGATTTTAGTCCCTGCTAAAAAAGGGGCATCCACTTGGGCTGAGAGCATGCGGCCCACAACGTCATTGATATATAATGTAAAAAGCACAGGAGCCATCGAACAACCCTGGCGAACTCCCCTTTCAACTGGAAAGTCCGCAGTTACCGAACCCATCCCCCCCATTGGATTCTAGCATAATTGGATTTGTGAAGTCTCATTATGAGGGATAATAAATCATTTGGGAGTCCCTGTTTCTTAAGTACCGACCATAACGTAGAACGAGGGACAAGGTCGAAAGCGGCCCTTAGATCAACAAAAGCCGCATACAGACTTCCCTCGCCCAACAATACGGTTTTCCACTGCAGCAGTGTGAATCGGAAAACCTGATCGACTGTACTGGTGGAGCGACGGAAACCTGCCTGGAAGGGTGAAAGAGCATTAAACTCCTCCGCCCAATCCAGAAGCTTATTGACGATGACTCGTCCCACAACTTTTTGTATAGTGTCTATAAGACTTATTGGCCTATAGTTACCTGGCTTGGACCTGTCGCCTTTTTTAAAGATAGGAATGATTACTGCGCCTTGCCAGGAGGTGGGTACCGGTGCGCCCAGAGCAATGGCATTCAAGAGTAGGTGGATGTACTTACTCCAGCGTTCTTTATCATTAATAAATAAATCCGCTGGCACTCCATCAAGACCAGGGGCACGCCCACTTGCCACTGAACCAAGGGCCGTCATGATCTCAGAGACACTAAAAAAAAGTTCCCTGGAATTGTTCTACTCTAGTTCTACTCACTAAGCCATGTATTCACTAAGATACACTTAATCAGTCAGTTATACAATACATTTTTCAAAAACCAATCATCCATTTAGACACTTATATACCCATTTATTCTTCCATCGACCTTGAGATATATATATATAAAACATATGTAATTTTCAGAAAAACACACATTGACTGGATGAAGTCATCAGTGATGTCATCAGTGATGTCATTTGAGATGTCATCAGTGATGTCACTGACCATGTCATGAGTGATGTAATATGTGACGTCATCAGCAGTGCATTGCGGGCGCGCGAGTTATAGTTAGCTGAACTAACTATAACGGGGGAATTTTTAAATGCTAATTACTAACTAAAACGTGCCTGAAACCTATGGTTTTTTCAGAAAGAGAGAGAGAGAGAGAGAGAGAGACAGAGAGAGAGAGAGAGAGAGAGAGAGAGAGAGAGAGAGAGAGAGAGAGAGAGAGAGAGAGAGAGAGAGAGAGAGAGAGAGAGAGAGAGAGAGAGAGAGAGAGAGACAGAGACAGAGACAGAGAGAGAGAGAGAGAGAGAGAGAGAGAGAGAGAGAGAGAGAGAGAGAGAGAGAGAGAGAGAGAGAGCGCGCGCTTTATTCGGTTAGTGAACCCTTTTTTATAGTTCTTCAGTTTCAAGAGTAAGTATCAAGAGAGTTAACAGCACTTCTTTTACTGGGATCTCAGTCTTTTTGTTATGTCTTCTCTCGTCCCCCGTCCTCCTTCATTCCAGGTACCCTCGGGAAACATAAACAGGTAGGTGGATATTAGCAATGCAATTATCTTAGTGAGTAGCCCTTCACCAGTCACCACTTGTGCAATAAAAGACCCTAAGTCCGGGTTATTTTGTCTTTATTACCAGACCTGGGTACACCCTTGGACTCTAGGAGAAGTGGGAAAGAAATAACTTGGTCCGGGTTCCGGTTCCCTCCGTTCTGTCTTTTAGTGAGCCCCATGTTTCACCCCACACATGGTCTTTCACACAGTGACCCAAGACCCACAAAACGAGCCCCATCTGTTGTAGCCACTCACTCGTGGACAATACTTGCCTTGGGCCGTGACTCCTGACCAGAGTCACAGCAGCCCCGTCCGGTACGCCTACCCTTGGATTCTCTTGGTCTTGGTTAGTGGTCTGATCCTCCCCTTCGGTCTAGGGCTCCACGTCCGCACCTTTCACTTTGTCCGTCGTGGGGCTTCCAGCTCCCCCATGGCCTACGTTGTCGCCGTCTGGTCCCGTTGAGGCTCCCTCATCTTCCGACTCTCCTCGTCTTGGGCTCTTCACTCTGCCAGCCTCTTTCTCTCCTGTGGCTCTTCCTCTTCTCCTCTCAGGATGCACATCCGCTTCTAGGTCGTCCAGTAACAAAACACTAGAATGGATGGGTTCCGTAACCTCGGGCACCGATTTCTCGACGATCCTGTCTCCCTGTCACCAGCTCTCAAGAGCACCACCTGACTGTGCGTGGGGTTTGGTAATATCCAAACCAACAAACTCCAAGCTCCAGGAGTTCAATCACATGCACTGCCAGCAGGTAATGACTTCAAGGCTTATTGAGCAGCACACTCACATTAGCTTTACTAGTGCCCGTCCTTCTGGTATCGGGATTGCTATATGCAGCCTGTATGTCGGTCTCAACATTTAATAAACTACATTTATTAGAGGGTTACAGTATAGAACTGGTGGTAAAAAACAAAGCACATTCTGAAGTTTTGCCATCCTCAGCTTTCTGCAAGAAGCATCTTTCTTGCAGAAGGGTTGCAGGTTACCTAAACATCAAGTGTGAAAAAGAAGGATGATACCTCCACTCACACTCATTAGCAGCAAACACATTTTTGAGCCATGACTAGCCAGCTGGCGTTCTAAAGTAACAAAGCAAACTGGGGTGAGTGTCTGAAAAGTTTCAGCGCTCTGTCCATCATCTCCTTGTGTTTGCTTTGTTCGCCCTAAGTTGGCAGGGTATGCCAAGATGTAGGTCTCTTGCCCACTTTTCCACTGGGTTCGAGCTAGCCTGGCTGATGAGCGGTGTAACCTCGAAACCGGTCCTGGGATGCTTGTTTCCGATCCAGAGAAGACCTGGATTTGCAGTTCAGGCTGGACTGTTACCATGAGGCACAGGGTCAAGACTGATTTGCATATGGCTGGGTTTGAACTGGGATGGCGAAGTGAGCTAAAGAACGATGATGGATTCAACCCAGATCTGTGACTGGGGGTGAGTTTCAGCGCTCCGTCTATCATCTCTAGGTGTTTGCTTTGTACTCCAGTAACAACCATATATGTGTGAACCTTTCAACAGCATTCTTTTAGGTCTGACTAATACCTTTTGATTTTCCTAAAATTATATAGAGAATATATTTACCTGTTGTTGAGTCAGTCATATATTTGCTTAGCATATCTTTACAGGATGTGCCACAGGATCAGTGCTCCTCAGCTATTGGCTAACTTTACTGTAAGTGACTCATTCTGACCTTTATGAAGGAGCAGGTCCACACAAAGTAGTTTCCTTCAGTGCCAAGCAGTACCATGACAATGTGCACTTTTTGATAAACATTTGATTTTTACAGCTGCACTGTCAATAAAGCTATGCCACTGTACACTACTCCACTCTGCCACTCTACATCACTCCACTCTACATCACTCCACTGTATTCCACTCCATTTCACTCACACATTCCACTCTGTGCCACTCCTCTCCACACAATGCCTCTCTACGCCATACTACTCTACTCCCCACCACTCCAGTCTACGCCACCCTACTCTTCTCTGCCCGCTTTATCCCACTCCATGCCACTCCACTCCACGCTATTCCACTCTACTCCTCTCTACGCTACTCCACTCTACGCTACTCCACTCTACGCTACTCCACTCTACACTACTCCTCTCTACGCCACTCCACTGTACACTACTCCACTGTACGGCACTCCACTGTACGCTGCTCCACTCTACGCCACTCCACTCCACTCCATGCCACTGCACTCTGCGCCACTCTCCTCTAAGCCAATCTCCTCTAAGCCACTCTCCTCTATGCCACTCTCCTCTGTCCTCTGTACCACTCTACTCCATGCCACTAACGTTTAGCCATACTGACCAGCAGCCACATTGCTGTACAGCATGGCTAAAAGACAATAACAACTGCAGTACCTCTTGCATAGGCAAGACCTATCGACTTTGCCAATGATTGTTTCTGTTGGCGGGAGAGAAGGTGGGTGTATGAGTACAGGCCTCATAAAATCTACCTGCAGTTAATTGCGAGTGAGATTTTATCAGGTCGAGCTATTTTTAGAATTTACTCATCCCTGCTGGGGAGTTAACTTACACTGAAAGGAACAGGTGTTCTTTTCTTTCAGAAAGTGAATGAGCAATAAAGAGGCCTTTAAATCTTGTTTTCCTCTTGACATGTTTGCAGTCTGTTCAAGGACGAAGGTCAAATGTCAGTTTGTTTTTATTAATTGTTGCTTATCTGTTCCTGGAAAATGGTGTGTATTTTTCTTTCTCTTGTTATACATAGTGCTTTTTGTCAAGTAAGTTATCTGACAATAATTGTGGGGAAAAAAGGCTGTTAGGGTATTTTCTATCAAGATTTAAACAGCTTGTAAATGAATAGTACAAGTATATATCAGAAATTATGAAATAACTTTTTTTTGTTATTCAGAAGTGTGAGGCAAACAAAGATTTATATAGGAGCATAACAAATCAGCACACTTTACTTGGTGATGTGCAAATGACAAATATTTGCAGAAACTCGACTTCCAGACATAGTACACTATATAGTTTTGAAACAAAATGTCAGTGGGAAATTCTGTGGCCATTTGAATGTAAAATCTGCTGATTGGGGGGCGATAGAGAGCCTGGAGCAGGATGGCTGCCTTTTAGGGCTGCTCTCCTGGTCGAGGAATCAATCCGTCTAATATCCTGCAACAACGGCGCCATCCTTAGGCAACATGCACATTTTCTGCATCCTTAACCAGTGAGGACTCTAACGGTGTGGATGTTAGGGCAATTCTGCGCTTTTTCTCGCCCTAAATGATATTGCCTCACCTCTCCACAAAATGGCGGCACCGGAGTGCCCTCAGCGCTGACGCCTGACAGTGTGCGGCATCCGGTGACCTCCGTCTGCTGTTCGGCGGCTGGGATTCCTCCCGTGGGTGGCACGGAGGCGCCGGTGTTACATGTGAGCACCCGCTCCCACCAGTGATCGGCGGTAAGAACAGTGAGTTTGCGGCTCACGCTCCCTGACAGACACATTTACTATCTGCGTGGTGCACCTTTGAATCAACACGCGACCTCTTAATTTACACCTGCGGCCGACGCTGGTGTGCTGTGAGCGGTGGACCCCGCGGCGTGACTCGTGCGGCCCGCGACGGACCCTGTAGCCCCCTGGTTCGCAGCTAGAGGACTACCGTGATTCGGAACCTTGTTCCTCGTTGCGGGAGTGCCGGGCTGCCCCCTGTTGTTGCTGCGGCTGGTACCAGACTTGGCGGTGTTTTGTCTGCCTGCGGCTGTTGGTGTTCTGCTCAGCCCTCCCTTCGCTGGGGTTGCGCGTCCCCCTGCTGGAGTGCTTTCTGGCTGCTGGACTGGAGCGCTGATGGGAGGAAGTTGAGGTGTTGTGGATCCCAGAAGCGTTGTTCGCCTCCAGCGGTCGCACATTGGATTGGACATCAATGTTTGCAGGCGCCTGGCTGTTGTCTCGCCTTTAATTGATCTGCTTCGCCCCTGAATCCATACCAGAACGTTTGTGGCAGATTGTATATTCTTACCTGTTCAGCGTTCCTCGGGCCTCCCTCTCTTCTTTCCCGGTTGTGCTTTCCCTTGGGATTGAAGGTGTATCATGGCGCCAACCTGCTCAATCTAAACCGGTGATCTGGGGGCCTGACACAACACCGTCTGGAAGACACAAGTGGGGACTGCGACGCCTGAGAGATTACGCGGCTATACCAGAGCCATATAGCTTGTGCAAGACCCAGTGATTGTTCTGTGCCGGCTGCGCAACAGGCACTACGGGAATTCCGCGCCGTAAAGAAAAAGCTACAAACACTGCACATACAGTATGCAATGTTGTATCCTGCACGACTGAGAATACAACACGCAGGGAAAGCTCGCATCTTCTCGACGCCCAAAGAAGCCCTGCAATATGTGCGACACATTGAGCGTACGGAATCGGCACGGAAGGCGGAATCAGGCACGGACGCTGACGCAGAGGGCTGAACACGTGAGACCCGTACTGACTGGAATGCATGTTATATAGCCTTATTCATAAACTGTTGGTACCAACACTATATGTTATCAATGTTTAAATTATGATGTCTATAATCCAGCTTTTGCCCTACAGAAACTGCATTCTCATGTATGTTCTATAGGTCGTATTGCATATTGTACATCTTTGATATTCACATGTCCTCTTCTGGTACCAGCTCTATAAGTTTATAGTGGGTATGTTCTTGTGAACTGAAGTTTACTGATAGCTCTATATGTTAACGGGTGATACGCCTGATAATCTTTACTTCGACCCCCCTGTATCTACCGGGGGCCAACGGCTACTAGTGACCCTCCACATAGGGAATACCCCACAACAAGTTTTTTACTGTGTTATGGCACCTTCTGGTGCACTTATTGGTTCTAACTGTAGCATGCGGTTGCATGGTGGTTCTTTGGTTCTAAGGGTTGGAACTTTTGGCATATTTCAGATGCTGAAGTGGGTGGGAGGATTTGTTGGGGAATTATGTATCACTAGGGTAGTGTTGTGGACACAGCAGCAGCAGACCATATTACGATTGACGAAAGATTTTGTACAATGGCTCGCTACAGTAGCTGTCAACACATATCATGACCAGGGCTAAAGTACCCACAATCTCATGGGTGACTTTGAATATCAGGTGCCTTAACAACCCCAAGAAGGTGAGACAGGTACTTTCCTACTTTGATCGTCATAGCATCCAGATAGCCCTATTGCAGGAAACCCACCTTACTGACCGTGCAGCCTCTACAGTGGCTACCAGAAGGGCGGGGGTGCGGCTAGCAACCTCTTATTCCTGTTATGCTAGGGGGACCATGATACTAATAAAGAAGGGTATCCCCTTTCAACCAGTACATGTTGAAGAAGATAAATTGGGCCGGTTTATGCTGGTACAAGATACACTGTACGGTAAAATGCTCTTCATTGTAAATATATATGGTCCCAACATTGACAACCCTGCTTTCTATGAAATACTATGGGGGAAAATGTGCCAGCTGCCACCGTCTGCCATTATCTGTGGGGGGAACTTTAATGCGGTGTTAGACCCAGCGATAGATAGGTGTTCATTAGCCGAATCCACACTGAAAAAAGCAAAGTCCGCCATACGTCATGGTATGCTAAATCTGGGGCTGCTTGATCTTTGGTGATTACAACACCGGCGAGGGTACATGTCATTCCTATGAGCGTCAAGCCTGGTCCCGTATTGACTATTGGCTGGCCACGACGGATGTCAATATGTGGACAGTACAGGTCAAGCACCTACCTAGGACCCTATCTGATCATGCCCCGATACTTTTGTGCACCACGTTCCCGACATATACCTCCTCTCAATTTCAATGGTGCCTACAATCTTCCTCCCTACTTGATCAGGTGTGTTGTGAGGGGATTCATGAGGCTATATCGAATTATTTCCTGCATAATACAGGATCAGTACAATCTATAGGGACCTTATGGGAAGCTTTTAAGGTGACTATTCGGGGTGCATGTATGGGGTTGCAATCATGTGTGTTAAAATCCTTACAGGGCACTATGTCTAGGTTGGAACAAGAGCTGGGAGATCTTGAGCGAGATTATAGCGCTACGGCTAACCCTGCTACACTAGCATCTATTCAAGTAAAGATTGTAGAATATAATGATGTGGCTGACCAGGAAGTACGGCATATGTCCCGCAGAAGCAAAGCCAGATACTATGGGGAGGAAGGCCGGCCAGGAAGAGCATTGGCTGGCAGAATAGCAGACCCTTGGGGTAAGAGCTACATGGTCAAAACTATCACAGATGAGGACACCACACACTGTGACATGCCTAACATACTTAGAACCTTTGCGAAATACTACACCAGGGCCTATGATGTTGGCAGATGAGGCAGACTTAGCACAATATCTAGACGACATCGCACTAGTGTGGCTCTCGCGCCCTCAGCAAGACTTTTTAATGAATCCCTTAACACTCGATAAAATTCGTGAAGCTATTGCCGCATTGCCCAACGGGAAAGCAGCGGGTACAGATGGCCTACCAGCTGAGTTTTATAAAGAATATATTGACCTTCTGGCTCCCTGCCTTCTGGAGATGTATATGGAGGCATACGAGACCCATAGTTTACCTCCCACTCTACAGGAAGCACTTGTAATAACTCTGTTAAAAACCGATAAAGCCCTGGACCGGTGCAATTCCTATAGACCTTTGTCTTTGATAAATACTGACGTGAAGATATTGGCGAAGGTGCTGGCGAATCGGCTAAAATTACTTCTTCCAGTCATGGTGCTCCCTGATCAATCGGGATTTATCCCTACCCGCTCCACGTCCCATACCCTACGTACACTATTTGCGGTCTTACATGTTCTCGAACCCACCCTCCCAGCAGTGCGGTGCTACTCGACGCCGCCTCGGCCTTCGACTCTATCTCCTGGTCATATATGTTTGCTATTTTGCATCGCATGGGTGTGCCTTTCATTTTTACTAACTGGATTAAATTGCTTTATATGAACCCAGTGGTGCTTGTTGAGGGTCAATGGTCAGCTGACGAATGTTTTCCCGATCCAGCGGGGTACCCAGCAAGGGTGTCCGCTGTCGCCCTTGTTGTTCGCGTTGGTGCTTGAACCACTAGAATGTATTCTACGACAACGTCATGCTCAAGCAGCTTTACGATTTTATCAGCGACCCTTAGCAGTCTCCATGTACGCCGATGATATGGTGTTATACGTGCGGTATCCTAATACGCACTTAGCGCAACTCATTAGGGAGTATATCCGATTCGAATGGTTCTCAGGTCTTGGGATAAACTGGTCGAAATCCGTCATCTTGCCCCTCACGGATAGCACACCCCGGGTGGCCTTGGATTACCCACTGACTTGGTGCATAGACTCCGTGAAATACCTGGGAATATGGCTCCATCGGGATACACAGGTGGTGGTCCAGTCTAATTTCGGTCGCGTCTCGAAGAACAAATAACCCGCTGGATAAAACTACCATTGTCATTTGCAGATAGGATAGCACTAATGAAAATGGTGGTCCTTCCACGATTTTTATATTTATTCCTGAACATCCCTGTACACTTAACACGCCACTTCTTTGACACGCTTCGGTCTCTATTAGTCACACTTGCATGGGGTGGGAAAAAACCACGACTTAAATGTGAAACACTGACATTACCTTATGAACAGGGGGGCTTCACAGCTTCTGACTTTCATTACTCATCAAGAAGAAATTCAACCATATCCCTCCCACGTTAAAACACCTACAGCGGGTCCTTGCTCCATCCTGGATCATCTAAACCAGCTGCTGCATCCCTTATAATGCCTTCAACAACAAGACTTCAGCTTAACTGGCAAACAAACTAGTCACATTTAGTGTACAGCACCATCCCATTCGCTTCTATAGCATGACACCTGAAGCAAAACATTGCAAGAAAGGAAATAAATAAAGGCAAGTCTTCTCCGTGCATGTGCCAAGGATCCAGGACGCTGATATCAAAATGGCGCAAAGTCTTCTTTAAATTTCAGAAAAATAGATAAAGGTGCACCTCTTTAGATACTTAAGCTTTCCCATAGTGAGATATTCGCCCTGGTGGTCGAGATCTCTGCTGGTGTTTGAATAGTTACTTGTAGTCTTCGTCAGTCCCAGTCACATGGCAAGAAACACTTGGTGTAGGAGTTATCTGTTTTGGGCCCATCTTTGTCAATAGGCATACCACACCCTCCTCTTTCTTACTCTTAATGCACCCCTTCGCCTCCTCTGCTATTATGTACGGCCTGTCTTTACTGGTACACCTCCATTGTTATAGGTACAACAACCTTTCGACCTAGAATTAGTGACAGTATGAGTACTGCCACAATGGCTCCCAGCCTGCATTTTTCATCTAAAAATAAATATGGTGGCAAATTGTTACCTTTTCTGAGCCAAATTAAAGTTCTTATCTGACTTAATAGAGAGTAGGCGAATTCCTTGCCTTCTTCCTTAGAAACTTGTAAAGGTAAAGTGAAGAGCAGTGTGATCATTTGTCACCAGTATTTATCTACCCACCTGCCTTGTTGAAAGAACTTAAAATGTAAAAGAAACAGTATATATGTTAGCACAAATTTGACTCACAGTATGTTGGAGGTCTTTGTTTCTGTGGTAGAGAAGTGTTGTATCTCTCTTTGTTCTAGTTGCAGGGAGCAGATTGCTGAAGGGGATCCCAATATGGTGTTGCCAGTTAAGAAAGTTTGCTGGGCAGCAGCCTGAGTGGTCAGAAATGTGTTGTAGCGATGGGCTTGGACTGGGAGGAGACCCAGCAAGACGTGTCTCTCCTGAGTTCCGCACATTGGGCCCCTATACCCTCCGTAATGGTTCGTTGTTGGTGGCTGAGAAGTCTTCCTGATATCACCCAGCGATCACAACAGTCTAAGAAAAGACCTTAGATCACCTTTCCCTGCGGCAACAGCCCTAGTGAGACGTCAACCTGGTTGGTTAGGGGTGGCCACCTTGGGTCTGGTCCTGGGGTGAAGTGCGGGCTGTGGTGACCCAAAAGCGGAAGATGCAGGCAACAGAAGAAGGGAACCCCCTCCCTGGCTGCGCGAGCGAGGTCCTCACCTCACCGAAACTGTACTTACTTAGCACCCAGCCTCCGTGATACTAGCGGACCGGGTACCATTGCGGCCTGGGGATAGTCATGCGCACAGCGACCTGGGGGCCGCTTCGGACCTAGGCCCAGAGCGTTGCTCGCACAGAGGAATTCCCTGGGAGCTGTTTGGATGGCATAGTATCCTCAATACCCAATTTCATCTCCTCTGAAGTAGCTGCCCGGCACTGCTTACCCTGACGACGTTGCTCACAGCTTGGAGATACGCAGCTTCGGCACCTATCCGGCTCGTGCTGGAGTGCGGATGTGGGATCAAGACGGACTGAGACAGGGGGCAGCCAATGACAAGTTTGAAGGTGGGCCCTGAGGGGAGAAGACATCTTGGAGGAGTGTGGATGCCTTATGAGACTGAACTAAAAGCTGCTTTTGTGAAAGTATAAGCTTGGAGATCCCCTTTTATTAAAATGACTGCACGGGAGGAGGTCTGCGCCCCACATTGACACCTTTTCTGGATTTCTGACCTATTTGGTGGGCCCTTGGAGAGCTGAATGGGCTTTTTGCTACGGTCAATACTTCTTTGCCCTTATAGGAATTTCTCCTTCCTGTTCCCGGTTGGGACCTAGTATGTTATTGGTGGCCTATCAGTCATATTGATTCAAGCACTGCATGTGACCGGGCTGCTCCTCAGCGGTGACCTGAGCAGCGCAAGTCGTACTGAGGCTTTGTTTCTTCAATGCCTTTCCCTGGGACTTGCTGGGGCATTGCCGACCTGTTGATAAAGATAATTAATCTTGCCGTACGACCCAGGTTGAAGGACTCATTGTTCTTCTGGCCTTATCATGGCACATAAGGCTAAAACTCGACATTCCTCCTCCATGCACGACATGCTCCAAAAGCCTGACTCCCTCAGAGTGGCAGACAGTGACTCTCAGCCCCAGCCCATGGCCCAGAACGAAGATTCAGATTCTCAAGCTCCCGCAACTAAGGAAGGTATCGAACTACTCCTTTCTGAATTTTGCAAAGAGATCACATCCCTTCGTCAAGGGAAACAGTCGTAACAACGCAGGCAGAACGACGCGTGTTCCGACTACTCAAGCTCTACCACGCTTGCCTTTACTACGCATATGTGTCATCGGTGGTCATTGGCCTTCTGTGCCTTCTGGTCACTCCCGAGTGGCATTGACTCTGTCCCCTCTGCTTGCAGACACTCTTCTTCAAGAATCCACCCTTAGATTCCACCGGACTCTTTCACCCTCTTTGCCACCGGCATCTTCACTGAAGTCCTCCATTGTGGTCTGCAGTGGTCACTTTGCACCTATGCACCCGCCTTCCCTGGTGTAGGTATCCTAGTTCCTGGGGTATCCACGGGTGGGGTGACTCTCTAACCTTCCATCTTCCACAGGGTTTCTTCAGGGTTCTCTGGGAAGGGTCCTTCTTCTTCAAAACTGCAACGCGACATCTCCATTGACTTGCATTGAGTACGCGACTGTGTTTTCACTCTGAACACGGCCTCTGTGGGGTTTCTGGGTACTTACCTTGGGTGGTTCCTTGGGTCCCCAGCTCTTCTAAGTCTTCTGGTTCAAGTCTCAACTTCGGTCGCAGTTCGCATTCCACTTTATTAGTATATGGTTTGGTCTCCCCCTGGGGACCACTGTGTATGTGTGCTGCTTACCTGTTCTCCTTTAGAAATATTGTGTTTATATCTCTGGGTAGGAGATATACCAATGTGTTAGTGAGTGTGTATGAAAAATATTACTATTTTTATAACTACACTGTGTGGTTCTTTTTCATTTAACTTACACTATATGGTTAGTACCGGTAAAACAAGCTGCTTAATACTCCTTCTGGACTAAGCCTGAAGGCTGCTCTCCACAGCGACCACTTATAGAGCTTTCTATGGTTGTCTACGACCACTAAAATCACCATAAGGGTTGTCTGGATTAGTGAAGGGTACTTCACTTAAACAAGTGTGCACCATATACAAAGCCAGCCTCCTACAAAGGGCATGGGATTAACCACAAACTCGCCCCTTCTCCTTTGCTATCTAAAATGGACTTTTCGTACATCTTTTCTATTTTTTTCCTATCTATGTCTATCTGTTTTAACAATTATTTGGTTGTTGGCAGGTGGCCTGGCGGCCTCAGCCACTTCTCTCTCTCTTTGTTATTCACAATTTTATATTTTGTTAACTCTTTATTGTTGCAGACACATGTATACATATTGCGGTATGTCAGGGGCAGGAGCCACATCCATACCTTTTTATTCAAGACATTCTAGGGATTTCTACACATGGATCTCTATGATCACCCTCCACGTTGTATCCCTTAACATCCAGGGCCTTTACACCCCACTCAAACGCAGGGCTCTGACACAACGGTTACATTCCAAGGAGGTGAACGTGGCACTCTAGCAAACAACACATCTCCTGCGGCAGACACTAAACGCCAATGATCATACGGGTATCCCACACAATTCCACTCATGCTACAACCACAAGACTTGGGGAGTAGCTATTCTGCTCCGTTGCAACTTCCCCTTTACCTAAGACAGCACCTACAGGGATCATGAGGGACGGCAGGTAGGCATACAAGGCACATTTGGTTCCACTTGACTGTCTATAGCTTCAATTTATAATCCCAATGGAGATCGAGAGGAATTCTATGCTGACTTTTTTCCGAGGAGCTCTCACTTCCATAGAGGCGAAATAATACTTGGAGGTGACTTAAATGTCCCCCTAGACCCCTGCTTAGAACCTTCTCAGCCCAGACGAGTCTCCCCCGCCCACAGCTCTTACTCAAGGAATATTGAACTTGACTCTGATGGACATCTGGTGCCATCACCCCAGAGAGAGGGACTACACGTTCTATTCCAATGCCCACAGGACGTACTCTAGGAAGGATTACTTCTTAACTTCCTGGTCTTTATTGCCTAGTCTTGGTGACACCAAAATCGTCGTTAGAGCTATTTCTGACCATGCCCCAGTGTGGTTAAGGCTTTGCTTGGCGACTCAACAGCGCCTTTTCCCTCAGCCATTCATCCTTAATGATGTAGTGCTTAGAGATCCAGTTCTCTGCGAGTATATCAAATAATCTATCGAACTCTACTTCCCTGAATATGACACAGGCAGTGTTTTGTCTGCAACTCTCTGGGATGCTGCAAAAGCAGTTTTCCATGGAGAACTTATCTCTCATATGGCGGCCTTTGAAAGGGCAGACAAACTTTGCCAACAGGAACTAGAGACTCAAATACATCAGGTAGAGGCAGGACACAGAGAGGGGGGCTCCAGCAGGACTCTGCAAGTCTTGCGGCAGCTTTGGGTCAAACTTGAATACCTCTTAATGAAATCCGCTGCCAAAAAGCTGCTCTATGTCAACCAAACATGAAAAAGGAGACAAGGCTAACATCACTGCACACCTCCTACAGAGTCTTTAGACCATACAGACCGCCACAGCCAGACCCATATTTGACCCTCCCTGACGAACCTGCAACTCGCCCCTCCTCAGGCAACTCTGCTGGCTCCTCATACAGAAGAGAATCCAATTCAAGCTTCTGACTTATGCACGCAAGGCTCTACTCAACCAAGGACTTGTCTACATTAACCACATCCTGAACTTCCACCAACTGTCGAGAAGACCAAGCTCCACCTCCCTTTCACTTGCCCTTACTCCCCGCGTCTACTGAAGCAGAAGTAGAGGATACTCCTTCTCCCACATCGCAGGAAAGACATTAAACAGCCTCCCCATGCACCTTCAGATCATCACCGCACTTCTGGGATTCCAAATGGCCTTCAAGACCTGGCTATTCGAATAAGCGTTCGGGAGCTGCAAGTGCCTGGATAACCTATCGAATGATTAGCCGTGCCCCTCCCAATGCTAAAGGGGGTCATCAAACATGCCCCCGACATATTCAAGGACCCTGTGAGAGCTAGAATTCTCAATCCCAGGATTGACAAAAAATATAAACCCGCTCCTGATGATCCCGCCTACATCAAGGGACAACTACCCTTTGACTCACTAGTGGTAACTAATGCTAGGAAACGTGCCAACTCTCAAACCTCCGGTGATGCACCACCTCCGGATAAAGAATCTAAGTTGTTAGATGTCTCTGGCAAGAGAGTTGCTGCCCAAGCAGCACATCACTGGCGCATAGCCAACACAGAAGCATTACTTACTAGGTACGATAGGGCTCACTATGACCACCTAGAAACCCTATTACAACATTTACCTGATCAATATTAAACCCAGGCAAATGATTTAATTCAGGAGGGCAGATTAATAACCAACGCATCAATCAAGTGTGCCCTTGATGCAGCTGACACAGCCTCTAGGTCCATTAACACTAGTGTGTTACTCAGACGACATGCCTGGTTACGCATCTCAGGCTTCAAACAGGAGGTACAAACAACTATCCTCAATCAGCCATTCAATTAGGAACAACGTTTTGGACCAACTGTAGACACCACTCAAGAGAAAATGAAAAAGGACACCGAGACTGCTAATTCCATGGGGGCATTACAGTCTCCATCCACACATGGTTCCTTAGAGGAGCATTCAAAAACATTGGAACAGACACCGCCTCCTCTTCCTACAAAACCACCACGCAAACATCCCCTAACAGAGGATATTTTAGAGGCGGATACAGGGGAAATAACAACAAAGGGAGAGGCCGAGGTAACAACAACACTCGCGCCTCCCCCACTAATAAGCAGTGACTTCCCTCCATTCCCTCCAGACCATTCCACTCCAGTCGGAGGGAGACTCTCACAGTTCCTACCTGTCTGGAATTCCATCACTACAGACAAGTGGGTAAGACAAATTATCCAGTATGGTTACTGCCTGGAACTTCCAGCAACCCCACCCACCATACTACCCAAACAACATCCAATGTCCACGGAACATCTCACACTCTTAAAACAAGAGGTTCTCTCACTGCTTCAAAAGCAGGCAATAGAACTAGTTACCTGGCAGCATCAAGGAACAGGGGTTTACTCGCTGTATTTCCTAATCCCCAAAAAGGACGGCACCCTAAGGCCAATACTCAACCTCAGACCCCTCAATCTCTACATACAGTCAGATCATTTTCATATGAGCACTCTTCAACAGGTCCTCCCACTACTTCAACAAGGTGACTTCCTTGCCACACTAGATCTCAAGGACGCCTACTTCCACATTCCCATACACCCTGCCCACAGGAAGTATCTAAGGTTCATAGTGGACGGATAACACTATCAGTTCAAAGTCCTTCCATTCGGGGTGAACACCGCACCCAGGGTGTTCATAAAGTGTCTTGCAGTAGTAGCAGCACACTTGAGAAGACAACAAATCCATGTCTTTCCATATCTCGACGACTGGCTAATAAAAGCCAAGTCATTTAACCAGTGTGTTCATCACACTCATCAAACCATCCAGCTGCTACACAACTTGGGATTCACAGTAAACTATACCAAGTCAAATCTTCGGCCCTCACATATACATCAGTATCTAGGGGCTACATTAGATACCTCCAGAGCTCTGGCATATCCCAATCCAGCCAGGATAACCAGTATGCAAACACTAATCACCAAATTTCAACCACAGCATTCCCTCCCAGCAAGGGTATTCATGCAAATCATAGGAAGGATGGCCTCCTGCATTTTTATCGTACCTCATGCAAGACTTCAGATGCACCCCTTACAGGAATGCCTTGCACGTCAGTGGAACCAGGCTCAAGGACAACTTACAGATCTGGTGTTGGTGGACAGCCGCACACATCGCTCTCTGCACTGGTGGAACACACAAATCATTTCCAAAGGGCGGCCGTTCCTAGAGCCGGTTCCACAGATAGTGCTAAAAGCAGACGCATCAGTCACTGGCTGGGGAGCCCATCTCCTAAACCACACAATTCAAGGCAAGTGTACCATTGAACAGAAAGTGCTCCACATCAATCACCTAGAATTACTGGTAATATTTCTAGCATTAAAATCATTCCAAGTACATCTACATCACAAAACTGTCCTAGTCCGAACTGACAATATGACAGCCATGTATTACATACAAAAACAAGGAGGCACACATTCTTTGCAGCTGTCTCAGCTGGCACAAAGCATATGGAGATGGGCCATTCCACAAAGCATATACCTTCTGGCAGAACATCTTCCAGGAGTTTATAATCAGATTGCGGATCTGCTAAGTCGACAGACACGCCAGATACACGAATGGGAACTTCATCCCCAAGTTCTTGAACCATTTTTCCAAATGTGGGGTCAACCAGACATAGATCTGTTCGCCGCGCACGCAAATGCAAAATGCCCAACCTTCGCCGCCAGGTTTCCTCACCCTTTGTCCAAAGGCAATGCGATATGGATGAACTGGTCAGGCAGATTTGCGTAAGCTTTTCCGCCACTCCCACTGATTCCCCTAGTAGTACACAAGCTCAGACAACAGTCTCTCAGGATGATATTGGTAGCTCCCACATGGGCACGGCAACCGTGGTTCACAACACTACTGGAACTCTCAGTAGTTCCACACCAAAAACAACACCTCTCCCCAGCATTGCTAACACAGAACCATGGAAAGATAAGGCCAACTGAATCTAGTGATCTGGCTCCTGAAGTCCTAGAGTTCGGTTATCTTAACCTTCCGCCGGACTGTATGAACATCATTAAAGAAGCCAGATGCCCTACTTCTAGAGCTTGCTATGCAGCAAAATGGAAAAGATTTGTCATCTACTGCAATAACAATAAAATTGATCCGCTGGATGCTTCAATCCAGGACATCATTTGCTATTTGCTACACTTACAAAGGTGTAATCTAGCATATTCATCCATACCATTACATCTAGCGGCACTTGCCGCTTATTTACAAAACAGGCAACACTTATCACTATTTAGCGTACCTGCAATTAAAGCCTTTATGGAGGGCCTTAAAAGGATAATTCCCCCCAGACTGCCATCCTCTCAGGTGTGGAATTTAAACATTGTTCTTACCAGGCTCATGGTTCCCCCATTTGAACCTCTTCCTAAATGTGAACTGCAGTTCCTCACATGGAAAGTAGCTTTCCATGTCGCAATTACCTCTCTCAGAAGGGTAAGTGAGATCCAGGCTTTAACCATACAGGAACCATTCTTACAAATACATTGTAACAAAGTGGTTCTCAGAACAAATCCAAAATTCCTTCCCAAAGTAATCTCTGCTTTTCATCTTAGCCAATCAGTTGAGTTACCGGTGTTTTTCCAAAACCCAGACTCTGTAGCAGAGAGAGCTCTTCACACACTAGATGTCAAAAGAGCCCTACTTTATTACATTGACAGGACTAAGCCCTTTAGAAAGACAAAACAACTGTTTGTAGCCTTCTCACCACTTCATAAAGATAACCCCATCTCCAAAGCTGGGTTGGCGAGGTGGATAGTAAAATGCATTCAAATATGCTACCAAAAGGCTAAACGCACATGAACAATTCCCCCTAGAGCGCATTCAACACGCAAACTAGGGGCTTCCATGGCATTCTTAGGGAACATTGCCTTGGATGACATCTGTAAAGCAGCAACATGGTCTACACCACACACCTTCACCAAACACTATTGTGTTGACGTACAGGCTAAGCAACAAGCTTCTGTAGGCCAAGCTGTTCTTAAAACACTTTTTCAAACTACTGCAACAGATACAGGTGACCACTGCTGTACAGTCTATGCATAGTGTACAATCTGCAGCTCATATGCCTCAAACGGAAAATTCTACTTACCAGTATGCATCTGTTCTTGGCATGTAGAGCTGCAGAGTTGTACACGCCCACCCGCCTCCCCGGAACCTGTATCTGTTCCAGTATTATCTTAATTAGATACATTAACATGGACATCTCTTACTTCTTACTGACTCCATCATTTCCCATCATGACGAAAAACAATCTGAGGATGGAGTCGATGCCCATGCGCACTATCGTCCAAGGGAGGAGTCACCTATCTCGTGACTACAAAAGACTCTTCCAAGACAACAACAAAGTGCAAGCATCTGAGCCCAACACCAGATGGCGATCTCTGCATAGTGTACAACTCTGCAGCTCTAAATGCCAAGAACAGATGCATACTGGTAAGTAGCATTTTCCTTTTTTAGTAGCAGTCACTTTTGAAGTTCTACTAGGGCTGACTCTTTCTTTTTCTATGTATCTTAGAATTTCCCTGATATTATATGTGTTTGTGTCTGTGTATGTTCGTGTTTACCTGGCCTCATTGAATTGTTTATTGCTTATGTGTATACCTCGTTAACTGTCTTTGCTTTCTCTTAGATTGCTGTGAATCTGTTGACATATCAATTCTTTGTAGTTGGGATCTCATGGCAGTAAATAATAGTGGGTAAGTTTTTACTTTATATCTCTTCCCCGGAGTATCACAATCCATCATTCTGCCTTTACTGTGTTTTTCCTTCTTGCATACTTTTCTTTTGTCATGTGTTATTTAAAATGTATTGAATGTATTTATGGTCACAGAAGGCTGTAAGCCTAAACAGGAAAGTTGGTAGCATGTACCTATTGCAGGTTCACATCCTGCCATCTGGTATTGTGTCCACTGTGTGCTAATGGGTCCAGAAAATGTTTGTTTGTGGCTTAGGTGTGAGTAGAATGGCTCTACAATTGAGTTCTGTATGCTCCAGTTCTGAGTACTTTATGATGTGGTCTTCAGCACTGAAGCTTCAAAAAATACTATGACTTTTTGTGGCAACCAGATGTGAACAAGGTCACATTTTTCTGAAGAGGTATTTCCCAACTGTTGTTGTAGTCTGGTTTTATGAAAAGTGCTATGGAGGATATGGAGAATGTTCCTTTGGAATTTTGTCTTTGTTGTAATGGACTTTCTCCACCACTGCGTGAACCCTTTCCTGTCGTCCAGCTTGCGAGTCTCGGGGGAACTGGCACATTTGCAGTACGTCCAAAAACATCCTGAGGCAGTTTCTTTAGCAGTACTTTTGTTTTGCACTCTATCTTGGTTGATATGTTCATTTTTGCATGTTTGAGGTAAAGAAATCTTTATTCAGACCTCATGCCTACTCTGCCAAGAAGTGACTTTTTATTGAAGATTGGCGTTTTGAATTCATATACTGTCTCCATCTGGTGCCAAAGACCAAAGATTGTAAAGTCTGACGAACATTCTCAAGGCCAAAAACGCAGAGAAGCCAAAAGATGGCCTTTTCAGGTTGCCTTGCCATAAACCGCCATATTTTTCCAATTTCTCAAAGTATGAAAATGTTCCACATCCATAGGTTACAGTGGCACCTGATTTATTATTTACTGCTTTTTGTCGTCAGCTTTACAATATGTACAGCCGCGATCACTTTCACTTTCGCGCGCGCAGCCTACTTTCACTTTTCACGCGCGCACCCCTCGCGTTTCTTGTTTCCTTTTTAGGTCTCGCCTGAGACAGCGCTTTAGCGCTGCTCTGGCGAGACTTATAGTAAGCGAGTTTTGGAAGTGCAAACGAGTGCTTTCAGGCCGCCAACTACAGTGCATGTGCTCCGGGCGCGCGCACCATTTGGCAGCCTGAAAGCACTCGTTTGCGCTTTGATGTTTGATCGCGATCACGATCACTTTCACTTTCACAGCCGCTTGGTTTTTTTAGTGCTGGATTTAAATAAACAGTGTCTAGTTTTGCGTAATCTGCCGGCTCCTTTTCTCCTTTATGGGCACGAAGCCTGCCTAAGTGGTGGAGCCGTATTAATTGCTGTTCATGTGAAGTGCTGGGCGGAGGGGGCGTCCTTCTTGCAGGCTCTCGCTCTCCGGCGGCAGAAGCCCCTTTCGAAGCGTTGCTCTCTGCGTCCACAGCTCTTGTTCGCCGTGCGTGGCCTACGAATGCCGACGATGATCCAGCGCTTGGGAAATGCCTATTGACGTTTACACAGCGCTCCAAAACCAACCAGCCTATGAGATTTGTACAGACAACAAAGAAGATGCCGAAAACAGTAATTACGTTCCTGAACTTCTCAGGCGTGCAAGAATGGAGCCTGGTGTGCTCCTAATCACGTTACGTTAATAATACGTCTGCCGGGCTCCGTTTTTCCTGCACAGCGCTCTCGATTTCGGTCTGTGTTGTCAGCCACCGAAGAGAACTCCAGCGCATCCTTCCCCACGTGGCGCCAGTTCTCTTACCACTGTATACCGCCTACCAGCCACACACTTTCCTCGCCTGGCGCTATTTCTATTAGCGTTGTAAAGCGCCATCCTTGGCTCCATACAAGTACTCGGCCGTGTCATTCTCCCCTTAGGTGCTGTTGGTGTTTGTCGTGAGATCCGCTCAGTGCAACTCTACTAAGCTTTTGCTGGTACGTTGTGCGTTCTGCACTCTATTTTTGCCTAGATTATAATTGTATACCACACGGTCCTCTATTGCGCCCTAACTCTGCACTACCTAGGATTCTGGCTCAGTTTTGTGCCAAGAAAACACCGTGTACTGCTGTTTTTATTTTATAATTTAGTTAAATTATACTGGGCCCACAGGAGTGTCATTCTCATGCGTGCTTACCTTTCCTTTTCTGTTGTGCAGCCAGCCACAGTGAGCTGTAACTGGACATTTGCTCACATACATTTGTCTCTTACTCCTTGATTTCTTAATTTAATATGTACCACAAAGGCTTAGCCAGGCTCACCCTTGCTTCATTGCTCTGCTCAGTGCTCTTTCTGACTTAATGCACCCAGAAAGTGTTTTAATAGGGTCCCCCCATTCGTGTCCTATCTCTTATTTTGGGCCAGAAGGATACCCTCTCAAATTGGGAAAGCAAATAGTTATCACCCTGAGAGTCAACGACGATTAAAAAGAAAATCTGTCTTTACTGCACACCACCGATGTGCGCTGTATGGGATTTTTTCCCCTCCCTCACTGATTGGCGTACAGTCTTCCTGTACTGTTTACCAACTGGTAACCAGTGTAATTCTTTCCCCATCTATTTCTGATTATTTTGTACCATGTGCAGGGCTTGAACTGTACTCGCAGTTGCATCCCCTTTCCATGCTAAATGTCCCCTGCATGGTGTTCAAGTGTGTTTTCTGCCCGAGTGACTGTCTGTTTTTTTCTGGGATCCTGGGTTTTGATTTTTTTTACACTAATCTAGGCCTGTCCCTTGACATGATAACTTAAGCGCACAATCACTTATGCGCTTTTGGCACTAAGGAAGAAAGGCATCAAACCAGCCCAAATGAAGAAAAGGAACTCTAGGAAGAGACTGACAAAAAAGCTATGTTTTTAAAGGACTAAACCTTGGTAGAGAATGCAGATTCTCCAGATTGATTAATAGGGGAATCAAGTTTATTAAGGGCACGTAGACTGCATGGAATCCTTTCAATGCTGCCCCATGCAGCACTTCAAAGCTTAACCATAACAATATGAAAGACCTTAAATGTTAGTCGGCACCTGTATAAACCCCCCTCCCCATCCCCGCCCCCCCCCCCCAACATTCCCCTTCCCCAACATTCCATCTCTCCCCCTTTTGGTTCTGCTCTAAGGCTGCTTTATTTTTGAGTTTTCTCCAAATCCAACTAAACCTCACATTCAATTGCCATAAACTAACTCACTCGTCATTCATTGAATCATAGGCCATCCTAAATGGAAATAAATCTCACCATAATTATATATAAAGCCTGTGCTACTCAATGTAACCCTTACAGAGTGAACTGAAAATTTCTAAATCTACCCAGACTTTTTCCATGTCCAAATTCACCCAAATTGGCACAGTAACTGAGATAACAGGTCTGCGAGGCTTCACTTGAGATAAAAGCAACCATTTGCCACCCCCTCCCTTATCCCACTTCCCTCACAATGGCGACAGCTTGTCTTGTTCCTCTTTCTGCAGACGTGTGTAATCTTCGGTCAAAGGGTTGAATTGGCAAATGGCTTCTGGCTAGATGTATCTGTTTATATGGGTCATAGTTTTCTATTTTATGTAAGGTAGTTGGTTAATGCTATTATTGCAGCGAGACATATTTTAGCTGCAGGCCCCTAGTTACACTTAGGTGAGTGAGTTATGCGCCCTTTGTTAAATATACATGTAAACTACAAGATATAATAGTTATTCATTCGTTGTAATTGAAAATAACGTTTAGGCCGTTACTGAATAGTTCCTCATGGCACACTACACCCGTCGTGACTCCGCACCTTTCCCTGCCCCCATTTGTGGCCTTCACAGGAATATTGTTTCGTCACCAGTGCGTATTCCTATTCCTCCGAACACAAAACTGGAAACCCCATGGCCACTGCTGCTTTAGGAGCGGCTTTTGAGTGTTTTATCAAATGCATTACAATTGAGTCGGTCAAAACGGTCTTCCGTGAAAATCGTCTAACCAGAAGAGGGAAGACGAGGATGTATACATAAATATCGATTACGTGAAAATTTAGAACACACAAAACCCCTATTGACTCTCGCTGTAAACAGGGTAGTTAGTGACTTACATGTCTAACAAATGATCGACGACACCGCCATTCCATTTCAAGGTCCACAGGCAGCAGCTGATGCTGAAGGGACCGTCACCGAATTTCTATTTTTTTCTAAAAAATAAAGTTTTACTCTTCGTTTTTTCCCCACACCCAATATATTCTTCTATTTCGTTTTCTTTTAAGTACGTGCGCAGAACATCGGTGCTAAAGCAGTTTGATTTGACGATTAACTCCTACAAGTAGGAACTCTTAACACACACAGATGGTGTTACCGAGGGGCGAGTTGTAGTTTTTGTCTCACAGAATAAGAAAAGATCTCAGGGAAGTGAGACACTTGCATTGACTCGTGACGCAGATAACTCGAATGGTCAAAACAAAACAGCAGCACATTTGAAAGAAAAAGTGGACTAGAGTAACCGAACCATTTCCTGTCTGTAAGAGCCATATTGGTAGTTTACAGCGTGGCGCACAAAATATTCAGAGATTCGTAAAACCGCAAAATCAAACCTAGAAGCAACCATATACTTATATAAATGGCGTGCTGAAGACATGCACCTTATCCATAATTATAGTTGAAAATTATGCAAATTGCTGTATTAGTTTGTCAGCATTATTTTTAGTCTGCATCAAAAATAATGAACTCGATTAGGGACTGTTTTAAAACATAAAAAATATTAGGTTATGTTTTAGATATTTTAAAGCAAATGATGAATCTGCCGTTTTATTGGCACTTCTATTGTAAAAAATATCGCTCCATTATGGCCGCCCCTTATGGCCATGTTTGAAGGTACTTAGGGGCATATTAACAAGCCAGGCGATAAAATTATCGCCGCTTTAGCTGCAGAAAACTGCCGCTAACGCGGCGATAATGGGCTTCATAATATGCTCTATGGAATTCTAATTGAAACCCATGTTAGACATCCTTCACATCTAACATGGGCTTCAATTGGAATTCCATAGAGCATATTATCAAGCCCATTATCGCCGTTTTAGCGGCAGTTTTCTGCCGCTAAAGCGGCGATAATTTTATCGCCTGGCTTGTTAATATGCCCCTCTGTCTTCATGCAATTGCTTGAATCTTTCGTCGTGACGTATATTTTAACACTTGTTTGCCATCTGTTTCCTTGCTGTCTCTCCCTTAGGAACAGCTTGTTCTTTTAAAGCAGAGATCTACTGACTTTGTCATTGCTGGTTAAAAAAAACATCCAGGCTAGATCACGTCATCTTGACGTGTATATGAATGTATATGTCAGCCATAGTATTGATGATTTGTGGGTGTCATTTTGTTTGTGTGTTGTTTTTATAATTTTACATGTAGTTGCACTGATACTTACCAAAAACCTTTCTCGTCGCCCTGTTATCCCTTGCAACTGATACTAAAAGAATAATTTACATTCGTTTTCTGCACGACTAGCTCCTACATACAAACATCTTCTAATAATAAAATTAATGTCCATTTTTTTCTGAACCATACAGAAAGAAATTGAAACATGTTGATCTTATCTGAATGTTTTTATCAGCTGACTGCCATGCAGTACACATGAAAAGGAGCAGCGCGGATTGTACACGCGCTGTAACAAGGGGGCCGGCTGCATCTGTTTCTTTTGATGGGGTGAAGAGGAGGGCCAGGGCAGCACGCCCCCTTGTGCGGCTTTACAGGCCCTTTAAAGATGGCCATCTGCTCATTAAACCTTGAATGGCGCGCGCCAGGCACATGGGACCGGAAATGGAGGATGGAAAGCAATCCATTGAGCAGGAGGCCTGAAAAGCGAAAGACAAAGAGCCCTCCCTGCCTTACTGTTGTTCGCCCTACATCGGAGGGAGAAATAAATGTATCTCAGACTTCTGCTAAGCACACCGCATGGACATCCACCATTTAAATGTAGACTACATCAGATCCGCTCCGTTTTCCAGATGTGTCTTATTGTTGTTAGAAGCGATGACAAGTTTTGCTTTCGTTCTCTCTACAATGCGCTAAAAGTAAAGTTCTAACCATCTCGTTCTCTTCACGCTATTACTTAGCACCAGGCTCGTCAGAGGTTGTTGCGGTGTCAGAGTCAAACCACCCGAAGCGGGGTACTTCCTAGGAGAGGGAGCTTTTTAAAAGTTTAATAAAACAAGCATTTGCAATGCAATAGGTCTCGCATTTATAGGAGTTTGAACTATTGGCATTGTAAATGACAATGCTTTTTATTTAAGTTTGTTTTTTTAAAAACATAAATAAAAGGCACTGTCATTTATAATGCCAATAGCTCAAACTCGTATAACTGCGAGACCTATTGCATTGCAAATGCTTGTTGGGGAAGCACTCCATGAGGGTGCATAGTTTCCTGCTGTCACCCTAATGTACTTGTCCCTCCCTTCAGAGCTCTGTTGCGCTCACCCTCATGTGCTTCTTCCCCGTGTTGCTTTCTCACTCAAATGCTTTTTCCTCGAGTGCTGCTTCCTTCACCCCACCCTCCTCCTGTTGCTTCCTCCTACCCTGCTCCTCTTTACTGTCACTCCCCCGTCAATCCTCAATTTTTTAAATGCATTTTCTTATTTTATTCTGCGGAGTACCAGATAACAGAATGCTGTCTACCTTCAAAGTCTTTTTGCTCCTTTTATTTTTATTTACTGATCCATTTTTGGTTAGTAAATAAATAAAAAAAAGAAAAGGCACCCATGCCATTTTATAGATGCTCATATGTAGTGGAGCATGACCACCTCTACAAAATTACACAGGCACATCATCGCCTTTTTTCCATACTGTACAGCATTTGTCCCTAAAACTCAGTTTAAAAGCATTGGCAAAGCGGCTAGGTCATAAAGACGAGACCTATTGACATTGCCAATGTATGTTGTCTTTCTGTTCCATTGGGAGACACAAAAAGGAAGACGGCAAAAAGCATTTAGCTGTTCTGAGGGATCAAATTCACCTGCCTCTGCCTCATTCAGAGCTGTTTTTATCCCCTATACTTTGGGAATGATTTGTGATGCCCCCCTGTTTTGGTATCCATTAGTTGAAGAAGAAAAAAAAGCACGGATTGCGTATAATTGGAAGAAATGGCTCTTTGTTCACACCTTGGATTTGAAGCCTTTCCCACAAGCGGTTTGCTCACGATGAGGCTGTTTGAATATGCCGCTTTAGATCTGTTATTGTTTTGTTGTAGGTGACACTGGGATGTCTGTAGTACCAGTGACGAGGAACAGTATCTTTATTGTTCCTCCTACAAAGAAGATATATATACAATCATGAATACATTAAAATCCTCCACAAACAGGTCAACAATCCGGTTTTGCACAAAAGAGTCTTCCTCCCAACTTATTAAAGGTTATAACCTGATACCTTTGAAATGTACATGAAAACCTCTAGCAAATGTTTTGAACCTATTTTCTAGTTGTTGTATAACAGTTTGGATCCGACTACACTTAAATGGTGGTTGACCTGTGGAAGAGGAATCGTTTATTTTTGTTTCATCTAGTACTCAATTGTCATGAAACCCAGAATTTGAGTGTGGAGCTGTTCTCTACAGCCCTGCATTGTCTAGGACCTAAGCCTGTGGTGAGGTACCTTATTGACCACAATGCCAGGTGCTGTTTTTTCTTGCCATGTTGTTTGGCCTTGGTTTCCTGTAGCTGTTTTTTCCACCTTCGCTCTCCAGTTTTCAATGTAATGATTCATCAAGAACGAAGAAGTAGGAGGAATTGCCCGCACAGAAGCACCTTACTACAGCGCTCACTCTAACTGATAGTGAAGCAAAAAATTCAATATGTGATTAAAATCATGTGATCAATACAAATTAATTCTGTTATAATTAAATGTGCCTATCTTAAGTCAAAACCACTTGAAATCATCGTCTGTGATTTAAAACACCCCTATTACCTTAATTTATATCTATTAGTGGATTTCAACTGCCTTCTGAGAAGACTACGGAGTCGCCTCTCCTCAAAATCTCCTTGCACGGCTAATGGCAGGATTGCTTTTATCGGGGGAGCAAAGTGCCATAACTGTATAGACCTGTATGATTCTTCACTAAAAATGTGGCACGGCTGTGTCTGATATGGTCTTAAAACAAAGCAGTCAACACATTTGGGTGTGGCGGAGGGGAGTAAACCTTGGACCCGTGATATCACAACATCTGTGCACTCCGAGGTGAAAGTTTAAAACGTCCTGCAGCAGACCTCCAAGCTCTGCTGGAGTCTGTATGCCCAGCAAATGTATTTATACTGTTGAATGAGGGACTCTTCTGAAATATACGTTCCTTAAAAAGACATTTAGTAGCATGTTGTACGCTCCTACTTTACGCAGAGCAATAAAAAAAAACAAGCATTGGCATAGCCAATAGGTCTCGCCTTTGGGACCTTATAAGTGTTTAGCCATGCAACAGTTGCATAACTAAACACTTATAAGGTCCCAAAAGCGAGACCTATTGGCTATGCCGTGCGGCCCCAAAAGTGAAAGTGATCGCGATTAAACATCAAAGCGGCCGTGTTGCCGCGAAAGTGAAAGTAATTGCGGTAAAAGTGGCGCGCGCGCCCGCGCACATGCACTGTAGCTCTAGGCTGGCCTGGTAGCACTTTTTGGAGCCCTCTCAATAAGTCTCGCCAGACCAGCGCATGCGCTGGGTCAGCCGAGACCTAAAAAGCAGTGATGAAGAGGAAAGAGATGTGAGAGATATGCAGATGGTGGATTCCAGAAAGATGTGGAGAAGAAAAGGGCGTCAAAGTTTACCTCAGTGAGCGATTGCACAGGAAAGTGGTGTTAAGGGGAGAAGAAGACTGAACGGGAAAATCCAACAAGTGGCCGTGCGGCCACAAAAGTGAAAGTGATCGCGATCAAACATCAAAGCGGCCGTGTTGCCGCGAAAGTGAAAGTAATTGCGGTAAAAGTGGCGCGCGCGCCACGCGCACATGCACTGTAGCTCTAGGCTGGCCTGGTAGCACTTTTTGGAGCCCTCTCAATAAGTCTCGCCAGACCAGCGCATGCGCTGGGTCAGGCGAGACCTAAAAAATGTCTTCTACATGAGAAATTTGTTGTTGTTTTTGTCAAGCCCGAAGTGCGAGCCTCGCCCTAAAGGGTCTTTTCCCCTGCTGCAGCTGTGTGCTTCAGGGGGGTCTCTACCTGCTGTGGTGACTGTGCTAAGATCCTGCTGTGGTCACTGCTCAGTGAGCGAGAGCACCTGGAGGAGCCCTGCTGCTGGTGTTCAGCATAAAAGAGACCAACACTTGCAAAGCATGTGGGTCTGGTTTAAAAAAAAAAAAAACTCAATGCGAACCAGACCTATTGAATTTGCTAACGCTGTTTATAGTTCCCTCTTATACTCTTACAAATAGTCTGTAAGAGAGACTTGAAACAGCATTGGAAAAGCCAACAAAGCCAATAGGCCTTGTTGCACTGTGATTTAGAAGCCAGACTCCCTGTCAATATTTTCTGCAGCAGCAGCTTATAGCTGTATGGTGTTGAAAGACCTATCGCTGACCCTATTGCTGACAAATACCAGGACTTCCAGTGAGATTTGGGTCAACCTATTGCATATTATTGGTTGGCTTTGTCAGTAACATTTGGTTGCTTCATATTGCTTTCCATTCTCTTCTTGTGTTTGTATCTCCCAGGAGCATAGTTCTTTACCATCTTTTTGATTGGGTGACTTGTATCCTTCCACAGCTTACACGCTGGGATCAACTTTTTTCTGTGCTTTTAGCGCTCCTTGGCAGTGCATGTATTTTCTTGCTCTTACCCCGTGTGCTAATTTTCCCTTCATGCCCCTACCCCTGTGCTGTGTTGCTCTCTAACCCCCATCTGTTCTCACCAAACCACCCGTTTCTGCTAAAAAATGTTAACACCTACCATTTGCCTCTACACTTTATGTTCCCTTCCCACCCACCTTCTCCTTTGTTGCCCTACTTGTTGTGTTTTTTTTTAATTTTCACAATGTAATGCTCTGTGGCAACAATTTTGAGTGTTTAAAAAGTGATCGTAAACCAAGTTTGATATATTTTGCATGTCGCCATTGTGGTATGTTTTAGTGTTCAGTGCCGCAGTGTGGCAGCCAATCCTGAAAGCACATAAAACAGTTTTCTATACTTTAAACATTATCACTTGCCTTGGTCAATTGCAGTGCATTATAAAAGTATCCAATATTGGCAAAGACATTTATGTGGTCAACACAAAAGATCTGTGGCAAAAAAGTGAAATCTGCTGGCTTTGGCAATGCTTGTGTTTATTTTCTTCTTTTTACTATGTCCTATCAATCTATTTAGGGTTGGCCTATAGAAAGTGTTAGCTGTTCAACCACCCTTGTGTTTGAAACAAAATGAATACATTCAAAATATATGTGCATGACTACATATACATGAATGGGCTTTGTGTAGGCTCACTTCATCCAGTGGTCAGTTCTAACTGTTCAGATTTTGTTTTCACTTGCAACAGCATACATGAGGCAGGGGGTCAGCCCACGTCCGTCGTTGGCTCTCTTGCACTGTGATTGATGACATTTAGTTCACCATGTGTACATACACCTAAAAAGTAACTTAATTCGGGGATATGGCCAGTGTGCCAATACTTTAATTGGGCGGCAATGTTTTTTTTTTACTATTTATACTTTTTCTCATTCTTTTTGTTTTGAAACTGATTTCAGGTTACACCAACTTGAAGTCAAAAGCTCTTTTGTTTGCACCAGTGAATCATATTTTCATGTTATGTGCCAAGGGTTTCTCCACGGGTTGTATGTACACCCGCCTACTAGGAAGCACCTGTGCTTTTGCTATGGCTATTTTTTTCTTTTTTTTTGTATTGCAAGCGTATGGCCGCCAAGTTTATGCAGTAGCATGTTTTTTTTCTTTTTCTTTTTGTGACAGGTGCTTGCAATAAAAAAAAATGAACAGCTTCCCAAGGCCTAGCTTATTGCGTTTGTCCTATTTTCTTTCCACAGCCATAAGCTTGTTCTAATGTTATTTTGCTGTTAGTCTCAGTGGCGACAGCATGAGTTGGCAGGTGTATAGTGATTGCTTTTCTGCTATCTTGCGCATGAAATTATATTATTTTATTGTAGGCCAAGTTTTGTTGAAACAGTGCCCTGTAATTCAAAAGAAGTGAATCACGGATACAAAGGAACACTACCAACATCTTTCAAATCCCAAATCGGAATCTCCTAGAGATGCAGTGATGTCACCTTTCTCAGCACGGTACTGCTTAGTAGTTAAGCGAGATTCTTTAGTTTGCCATTAGTTTGAAATCTATAACTTTTAGAAAAGCGTTTTGTTTTCTCGTACGCCCAAAAGATAATGGTCCAGTTACCCTATTATCCTCTTCCATTCTGCTTGCTTTCTTTGGTCTCCTTTTAATGTTTCACTTACGTTTCCTCATCCACTCTTTGATCATCTCTTCCTGTCCTGCTGCTTTTTCATCCATGTAGAATGGCTTTCCCTCGATTATTCGAGCATTCAGCTTACAAATATAAATAAAATGTGGTCATTACATAAGTCGCCTGTCTTCAGCTTTCTCTGCGGAATGGCTTTGTGTGTACACTGACACGAACATGGCTTGATTCTCTCATCAAGAACATCACTTTTGTCCTGCGGACTGGGTGACAATGTTTTTCCTATTCATGCTTTGCCCCAGATAGCTGCAGAGGAGAATGGTATGTGAGGTTTTTAGGTCTCGCTGAGTCAGCGCGCATGCGCTGCCCAGAGAGACTTTAGTAGGTGAGTTTTCAAAGTGCTGCTGGCTGGCGACAAGCTTGCGTTCACGCGAGCATGCACGCGCGAACTGCCAGCCTTCAGCGCCATCTGTCTTTCCTCTTGCTTGCTCCTTGCCTCTGCCCCTCCCCCTGCCTTCGCGCTTACAAGCGTTCGGGATTCTCCCAATGATTCTTCATGTCACAGCTGCCTGACCAGTAGCTGACAGGACTAGTACCATGGGGTGTTACAGTAATAAGGGGTGCGCGATCCCTATATGGCTGCCAATCTGCTCGTGTTTGTACCTCCATGCCAATCTTCTCAGGTGACTGTCTTTTTTTTACATGCAGCTGTTTATGTTATTAAATCCTAACCGGCACCGAAGCGCGAAGGTGCATCTATCAGTCAAATAATTGTTCAAATTCAGAATTTATATATTTCTTAACCTAATGAAGAAGGATAAATCAGCAGACATGAGTGGAAATAATAAGGTTAAACACAGACACTGATGTTAAAAATTAAATAATACAATACGATGTACCCTAACTCTATTTATTCCCTGACTCTGTGGATGAAGTTACATTGTCATTATTCAGGATACGAGCCCCTTTGGTCGGCTCACTCTGTGACACCCCGGACTCCTATGCCCCAACTCCTCACTGGTTTCATTGTGGCACAAGGTGCGCCAATATTTACGTTTGTTTTGTGTAATTTTATTTAGCACAAACCATGCCCAATGAGGCATCGAGCGCTTTACGAGCAACGGAGGAAACTGTTGTAAAAGAACCACAGACTACAGCAGATAGAGCGCCATCACTCTGGATTCGG